>NC_091759.1:8883554-9521054 GCF_043380555.1 Nothobranchius furzeri
TGACCTTTGGCCTCAATTTAGAGGCAGTGACGCTGAAAGCTCTTCACTGTACAAAAGGCACTGGAGTGGATTAGATGTGCACCAAAATCAAGTGGCATGTTTCAGAGACTTTGCAGCAACAGGAGGAGAAAATAGAGCGTTTAAAATGCAAACAGAGATTGCTTTAGATCGTGAGGTCATGATGAGTTGTTCGAGTTTCTTTAGATTTATGGTGTGAAAGTCTCACGGTGCTTTTGGATGAAACAACCTAAAGTGCCACAAAGCAGCTTTCTAAAAATGCACTTATGTGAAAATTTTACCAAAATGTTAGTTTGATGCAAACTATAAAAAATAATTAACTGTGAAAATATGATTATAGGATAGGATGGCAGCAAATTCAAACGTTTGTTCCGTTTTAGAAACACATCAAAAAGATGAAAAACATTAGAGCCGAATTAAGACAGGAGCATCTGGACCACACAGTATAGCTTAAGGATTTTAGGAAATGATTGCGATTTCTATTGTTTCGTAATTCCCTTCAAATCAAGCTTCTGCACAATATCTACAATTTACAAACATGACAGGAAATGACATCATACCAATAAAACTTGAAAGCTTTTACTATAACGGAAGGACCGCCAACTACCGCCACAATGACATACTAGGCAAATTATGCGGATGGACTACGGCGGGCCGGACAGCTGCAGGTGGCGGGCATACTTTGGCCCTTGGACCACCAGTTGGCAATCACTGCTCTTATGCAAGGGTGAAACTAAAGGTAATAATTGCTTTCAAATATATTTATCAAGAAACATGCATGCAGAATTTTTCCCAACATTGTTTTACGAAGGCGGGGCCGCTGCAGTAATTTTGTTGCACAAACAAACCGCTCTAACCCGAACGCAAACACATTCTCACATGCTTACTTTGAATGTAACATTTTTTGCCATCAAAAGAACTTAAACGCTTTTTGAAAGAATTTGCGCTTTCAAGTCAGCAAAATGTTTTTTGCTGCAAGTTCCTTTCAGAGGTTTTCAGTAATCACCCTGTCTGACCTTCCCCGTCACACACGAGTGTTGCAATGAAGAATAGAAAACGAGACAGACGAGGAACAGACCAGAGAGCAGCAAATTTAATCTAAAAGACGTCCACAGAATTATTTTGCCATGAAAAGAAAAAGCCTTGAAAAACAATTAAACGCGCGTGGTCCTTACACGCTTGTGGTCGATGCACCACTGTGTCAGCTTGAACGTTGGGTATCGCCGTAACACCCTGGATGTGTAAAAAGGCTGACACAACTGATCCTGGGTCAGTCAGAACAGCTGAAAATAAATCACAATTCATAGTCTTTGTGCTAAAAATTGTGTCTTTTTGTCAATAATTCCAAGAAGTTCTAATTTAGCTTTACGTAATTTGCTCAGTAACTCTTCTTCTGTGGATGCCTCTAAAGACTTAATGATTTCTTCTAACTCCTGAATACGTTTGTTTTCTGTTTTTTTCTTATGTGATGAGAAAGAGATTATTTTACCTCTCATCACTGCCTTTCCTGCCTCCCAGAGAACAGATGCTGATGTTCCAGGCAGGTCATTATGCTCTAAATATAAAGCCCACTCCGTTTTAAAAAATTCTATAAAAACTTCGTCTTTAAGCAGTGATGTATTAAACTTCCAGTTTTTGCTTGGTGGGATTGTCTTCTTGTTTACCAGAGTTAAAGAAACTGGAGCATGGTCGCTGACAGCCATGGGGTGTATCTCGGTGTCTGAAATGTCAGCCAACAATGAGCTGCTGACTAGAAAATAAACCAAGCGTGAATGAGAGTGATGGACGTGTGAGAAAAAAGTATATTCTCTACGGTTGGGATGAAGAGATTGCCATGCATCACAAAGCCCATAATCACTCATGAACTGTTTAACTATCTTAGTGGATTGCCAATTGCGCTGACTCCCAGCTGTACTGAGCCTGTCTGTTAAAGTATTCATCCAAAAATTAAAATCACCTCCAAGTATAAGTGGACAGTCCAAGTGTTCGGAGAGTACAGAGAAAAAATTATAAAAGAATGGAGGGTCATCAATATTTGGACAGTATATGCTGGCGATAAATACGATAAATACGCTTTGGTTTTGTATAGATATTTTTAACATTATAAATCTGGATCTGAAATTGTGTCCAATACTGTGAAATTGATGTTTTTGTGTATTAAAATAGCTACACCCCTTTGCGATTTTTTCATCAATCCTGTGAGATGTCAATTTCTACAAACCGTACATTTAAGAACCCATCTACGACGGTAAAACTTTTACAAATAAACAATTCAAAATCCCCAAAACATCCTTTTAATGTGCTTTTTTTCTCCAGAGCTGCTAAAATTTGGTTCAACGTTTCTCAGCCAACAGTTACTGCATTCTTTTACTTTAGATTTGAGTGTCGTATTTATCTAAAACGTATGCTCCTGCCTTCCCATCGTACTGTAGGATTCACATGTTGTACTGGGATCTGAACCTGCTGCGGGCGCCGCTCACCCGTCTCACTTCAGACAGCCACGGAATGCCGTGCGAGCTGCCGACTGAGCTGCGTAGGCAAACAAGAGGCACACGCTTTGAAAACAAAGTACTGTCATGCCACAACTTTCTGGGGAAATAAACCCTTCAGTTCATCCACGTAAATAAAATAAAGCTTCTCAAGCCGTTCTTTCTGTCAGGAGTTTTTCTTTCCCCCTTTCTGCTTCCCTGTTCCGTCTTTTTTCCACTGGCTTCCGTTCTTGACGGCATCACTGGGTTTACCCGCTCCAGTTTCCTCCACTGAGTGTTTCTAATTTGCTTCTTTGGCAGGGATGAGGTAGGGTAGACACGGCAAGTCGGGGCGCATAAAAGGGAAGCAAAAGAAAAGCGTCAAAGACCTCGACGATGCAACCACACAAAGTGACAAGCGAGGAGAAAAAGCACCAGATTCTGATTTGAAATAAACAATAACTTTATCGAGTCCAATTCTTCTTGGTATGGAAGTCCAAACTGATTTGAAACGATGATGGCCTTAAAATTCATTTTTATTCATGAGATTACTCACAGCAAGTGTTGCCTTTTGGGGGCAGTTTTAGTCTGTGGGTGTGACAGAAATCATGACAACACAAGAGAATTAATTGCATGTTAAGAAGAGCGGGGGAAAGAAAAGACAGATCAAAACTAAAGAGAAGGAGTGTAGGCGTTGGTTTAAAATATTCAGCATCACCACCAGAAAACTGCCATAAAAACAAACGTCATGAGAGCAGAACCCGTCAAGCTCTTGAATAAACTCCACGCAGCAGCAACACCAAACAAACTGCTAATAAAACTAAGAAAACAGCAATAAACCCAAGTCAATCATACACCCACGCCGTGCTTATACTCAGACTCCTTGGTGACACCAAACACCTTCTTCTCTCATAACCACCACCTCCTGCTTCCTCGTTAGTTTTGGCTTAGCTGCTTATCTCTTAAGTGCTGAGGAGTCTGGCAGAGCTGAGCCCGGTGGTCGGTGGCTGGAGCTGTGTAAGCACCATTACTGCCAGTTGTCGGGCCTGGCTTTAAAAAGAGATGCACAGGAAGAGGAGGCTGCAGCAGAGCGGGTTGATGAAGAGGAGTGAAAGATGAGGGGACCATACAGGGGTGAAAGCTGGGATGTCAGTGAGACACAAATGGTTCTGGAAAGAGAACAAACCTCAGCACAATGGGAGCCCTTTTGGGGGTGCTGTGTCAACTCTGACACCCCAAGAGTGGAAGTCCAATCGAGCCATAAAGTGTGACAGAGCAGACGGGGAACAGAGTCCCTCCATGGGACTGCCAACAAAACCCGCTTTCTCCTCCTGAAGCCTTGGCCCCTTAAACACCAGGCCAGGCACACATTCTTCAGTGACATAATGCTTTTTTAAGCTATTACCCTCTTCAACTTCGCAACTCTACTGCCTCCTCCTCTTTCTCTTTGCCCTTTCTTTAGATTTCCTCCTTTTACCAATAACTATTTAAATATGAATACCAGTGGAGGGGCTGAGTGTTTGTTTTCATCCCTGTGAAGGAAGGAGATCAGCGTTCAAGTTGACGCCAAACGATCCCCTGTCTTATTGATGTGCCCGTTGGTGTGTGTTTGCTGAACAGCCTCTCGGGGCTATAAAAGCTGCCATTCTGCAGGGCAATAAAAACCACTGACTGCCCCTACCCCCTTCCTTCCTTAGTGGGAGACGTGAAACTCACAAATCTGAGGCGCCGTCAGCAAATGTGTGTTGAATTTTCACTTCAAAGGCTGACATTTGAGCAATTAACATAAGGAATTCAAATGTAACACACTGAAAAACCAAAGCTGGAGTTCAGCGCATAACTCAAGCGCATGTTTTTATGTTTCTAGGTTCATCTGTGGTTCTGTTACCAACCACCTATCCAATATGAATCCAATGACCCCATGTTCATGAGTTTTTGAATTTCCTCCAACTCTTAACATTCAACTTTCTTTGCCCTTTTTCCAGCTATTCTGTCATTTTTTAAGCTAAGAAAAAGTGATCCTCTATGAGGTTTTACTTGAAACAGATGTCACGATGGTTAATGTAATAACAGAGAGAGTTGTAAGTTAAAACATACTGAAAACATTTTGTAGTGCCAATGTAAAGAAAAATCCTCCGTGGGTTTGTTTGGATGAGCAAAAGATGCTAGACGAGGTTCTTGTTTTTTTATTGTTTTCATAGAAACACTGAGTGCAACAATTTTACAGGAAACGGCTCTGAAGTTTAAAAGGCTAGAAAACTAATTAGTTTGGTGTCTAACAAACTAGCGCCAGGCTAACCAGGTTGTTAGGGCTGTGCATGTAATCAAACGGAACAATCAAAAAAACCTTCTCAACAAAGATGAATATTAAACTACTTTGTCTACTTTTTTGTTATGCCTCCTGAATGACACAGATTTCCACACATATCCACAAGCTACACTCAGCTCAAGTAGAAGAAGAAAATATCATTTCTATAGCGCCTCTCAAGATAAAAATCACGAGGCTCTTTACAAAACAAAAAAATGTAAAAATATTAAAAAGATTTTTGAAAATGGTTAAAATATATTTTAAATGAGCAAAAAATAGACAATTGTGATTAAAAATGTAAAGAAAGAGGGAGAGTGAATAGGAAAGAGGGAAATCAGTGGATCCTGAGGAAGGTGGAATAGGTGGGGAGAGCAGAACAAGGAGAGGGTGAAGAAGGTCATACAAAAGCCAGCCTGAACGGGTGAGTTTTCAGCTGCTTTTTAAAGGAGACCACTGAGTCCACTGATCTCAGGCTCAGGGGGAGAGAGTTCCAGAGTTTGGGGGCCACAGCAGCAAATAATCTGTCACTTTTGGTCTTTAGACCGTAAGTAGAAATGGTGGAACTGTAAAACATACATTGTTGAATGTAAAAAAATATCGATTAACTGAAATATTGCTATAATTTGTGTCTTAATACCGAAATGTGCAGTGATCCGTTACAGCTGATTTCTTTATTGTACTTTCTGCTTCTTGCTTTGCTTCTCGTGTGTCTTCGACTTGTTTCGTCGTACTCATGAGAGTGCCCGCAGATAAATGGAGGCGACGCCACCAACTCCAGCTAACACCGATGATGGCAAGTCATTAGCCAAAACGTGTAAGGCAAAAAACATTTTTACTAAGCTGTGAAAAAACAGGAACTAATTAATTTGCTTTTTTTCACATTTGTACAGATGCTTGTTAAAACAAATTTAATTTCTAAATGATGTAATCATACAACAGCTCTCGGGGCTACTCAGTAAGTAGTGTACGCTTAGATTTAGTGAGGAGCTCTGAGCCATTGAAGGCCAAATCTCAGCATCATCTTTGCCCCAAGGTGAAAAGATGAGCCTTGAACTCAAGAGTTGTACTCCCCCACTCGCAGACAGCAGCCATGCCCTCCCCTCACCCCTCTCGTCACCACAGAATTTAATGAGGGCCAATAAGCCTCTCCTGATCATCACTTTCTGCACCATCCAATCACAAACCTGTCTTGCTTAATTGAACTCACACAAACCCAGAGAGGTTCTTGTTCCCTTTCTGCTCGGTGCTGTCAGAACTTTCCGAAAACTGCTCAGCTCCTCACTTTCCCTCTCTGCCCGCAAACTTCTACATCACCAGATCAGCACTAGTTAGTGATGAGAGCACGGGGAAAGTGACACACACAACTTCTAGTGGCGTCTCTCTCATTAAGTCAGTCTTCTTAAACACTTCCTGACAGACCTGACGAAGGAAGGAAATATGATGCCTTATTATTCACCTTACTTTCAATTGCTGAAAGCTTAACAACCATTAGAGGCTGTTTCTCTGCTTTTAAAGTGGAAATTGGTACTTGTTATAATGAGGAAATGATTCCAAGGGCCTGTATTTAACACCACTGATTTTCATTTCAGGGGGAATCCCACCCAGCTGATTCATCTCCCCATCCTTTAACAGCAGCTGGTTTGGGGGTGGGCGTAAGCAGGGGTGCAGAACTGTGCACTTGGGCTTCGTCTGATCCTGTGTGTGACCTGAGCTTATGTCCAAACACTCCCCCCTACACATCCCTACACTCCAATTCTTTTCCTCTCTCTTGCTTCCCACCCCTCCACCACCTCTGAGGTTTGGTTGGGGGGTGGGGGTGCTTGGCTGGGTCAGTAATCCCTCTGAATGTGGGTCAGCAACTGGGGCCTTTGTCTTCGTCACTCAGCAAGGGGACAGACAGCAGGGTCATGACCCCAGCCATCATGTGTGCACACAGCAATAGACATGTATTTACACGCCTGTGCATGAAGACAAAGACCAAACACACACACACATACACACACACGATCATGTGTGGGCAAGAAGGCCAAAACAATAAAAAATCTGCTGAAACTAGATGGAAAACACCCTTTTCGTGATGATTTAATCAATAACCTTTTAGTTTCATCAGGACCAATTTTGTCTTTTCACAAAAGTAAAACTGGTTTTCAATGTTCGATGAAATCTGAGTTCAGGTAGCTCTCAAGATGACTGATGAATGATTGTTCAAAAAACACAACCAATAGGTAACCACCCATCATAAGCTCCTGTAACAATGGCTACGCCAACACCAAGATTTCAAATGTCCCCTAGTACTGGGTCACTCATGGCTTTGTAATCCTGGTAGGGTCAGAAAAATGTTGGCTGCACTTCTTATTACTACATAAATGTGGGCACATTTACCAAAGGTTAAAACATTATCTAATAAACTGCCAAACCCTTTAGAGAAGCAAAAGGCAATGCATCTTCCATTTTTGCCCCCATTTCTCTTACATAAACTGAAATGTAATGTAATCAAGATCGGGTAAACATCAGCATACAATGCTTAATCTAAAATATGCTTATTTAGTATGAAAGCTAGGAAGCAGTTTTTCTGGAGGATTGAGAGGAGATGCAGGAAGGTAAGTGACAGAATAGGAAAATAGTCAAATAAAAAACAAGAAAACTAAACAAAGTGCTTGAAAATAAAAGTTAATTTATCTACTACATGTGTAAAGCAATAATTTAGAAGCATGTAATATTTAAATATTTGATACAAAACTCCATCCCACATCCAGGACCATTTCGAGGCATTTTAGGGGTAGGGGCAAAAAAGAAATTGAATTGACCAATATGTTAATTTTGTGACTAATAGGGATGTTTACTGGTAAAATTCTGGTGATATGATAGGTATCACAATACAGGGGAGACTATAGGGCTGGACGATAATTCAATGGTTCAATATATCTAATCGATTGACATGTGCTGCGATTGAAAAAAAAATGGGTCACTAAAATTTTGATTAAAAAAGTTTCCCTTTTTCATTATAATCTTTTTTGATCATAATCTATCAGGTAGCAGCATACTAGACTCACTACTTACTCCTAACCAATCAAAACCGCAGACTCGGGCACGCTACGTCACCAGGCCCTCCCCTCTCAAACCAAAACAGAGCATCAGCCAGAAAGATGTTGCAGCGAGAAGAGGCGGAGTAAAAAAAAATACCAAAAGTAAAATGGCCAGGGCTGCACATAATATAATTAGTAACATTTTTTTTTAATGTTCAGTTATTATTGATATCGATCAATATAAGAAAATTGTATCAATATATTCAGTCAGATGTTATTAGCGATCTTTTATTGTAGTAATATTCAATAAACAGTCCAAACTGCTACATAACATGTTTAACATGAGGTATCTGAACCATAACAGAGGAGGCATTTCTCAATGCCATGGCGCCTGGCCTTGCGAGGCGATGTCTTACGAGGCCAGGCACCTTGCTTCCAAGGATACTGCCCTTCCTTGGTCAAACAAAACAGTTAAATGGAACAGACTTGGATCACGTGACCACGGCGGCCACGTAACGTCACGTGACACGTAATATAAATATATAATGAGCCTTTTACTTTTTAAATTATGTATATTTTTGTTAAATTGAATATGTAAACGAGTTACTACCCGCTAGCCACTGAAGCTACGACTACTAAGCAACCAACCAATCATAGAAAACTTCCTTGGATTCAAAAAACATTTTAAATTAGTTGGCTTACTTATATACTTGAAAAAGTGTCACTTAAGTAGCTGCCGGCTTCTGATCCGCCATCCTTTTGAAAATACCATGGTGTATTCTGGGTAATTTTGACCAAGGCTAGGCTACTAGACACCTCCCATGTATCCTTTCTCAGCTAGCTAAACGGCTAACAAACGGAGAACACACGCCTCAGTAGAACATGAACATTGGAATTAGGGATGGGTACCTTTGACATTTGAATCCATCTGGTACTAATTCCCAGTACCTACGAATCGATACCGGTACCAATTTTCGATACTTTTGAGTGTTTATTTTAATTCTCTTTTATAATTAAATATATATTTTTCTCTATATATAACAATATTTGATAAATAACATTCAACTGTTTGTATTTTAACATCGTCCTTGTAGTTTTATAAGCTGATAATTAAACTGAAGCAAATATCTTTACTGTGAACTAAATTTACTGTGTATCTTCATTCCTTTTGCAGTCTTTTTTCATTTGATTTTTCCTACTGGGAAGTTAGAATTTCCGAGGAGAAAGCGAACGCACCATTAGCTGATAACAACGGTGGCAATGGAAGCTAACATATTAAGCTAACGTTATCTTTAACAGTTTATTTAACTGCTGGAGCAGATTAAAACGATGATGCCTCACACTTAGATCGTTGTCGCTGGTTTCTTCTTCAACCAATCACCCGTCGCATTTAGTAAAGTGAAGCCAAACTTTAGAGCGTGTTCATGTTCTTCTAGGCGGAAATTCGGAGTTCCGAGGAGAAAGCGAACGCACCATTAGCGAAACGGAAGCTAGCATATCAAGGTAACGTTATCTTATACATTTACCTACCGGAACAGATTAAGATGAGGATGACTCACTTAGATCGTTGTCTGTCGCTGGTTTCATCACCCAGTTACCCATCACATTTAGTGAAGTAGACCCAAGCGTTAGCGTGCGTTCTTTCTACCCATGCTGCTCTGTTTACAACTCACTCGCAGGGACCGACGACATAACGCTCTTGCGCATGCGCAGCTGTCTAGGCAAGTTCTCGTTATGATGGACGGGTACCGAAACGAGGCACCGTTTGAAACGACGTGAATCGGTGCTCGGTCGGTACTATGGAATTCGGTCGGTACCTTAAAAAGTACCGAATTCGGTACCCATCCCTAATTGGAATACGTCTTGGCGGCTCCTGATGACATATCTCCTAGGAAACCGGGGCGGGGCCAAGACATCAAGGCAAGGTTCCTTGGCATTGAGAAACACCCAGGGATTCACATTTCAGTGGTGGAGACAAAAGCCATTGCACTCTGCTGCCAACAAGCGGTCAATGTTTGAATTGCACCAAAAGAAAAGACCAATTTTTTTAACATTTTCCACATATTTGATTAACAGCTTTTGATTATCGATATATTGCAGGAAAATATCACGATGTATTGCCATATCGATATTTTCTTACATCCTTGGTAACGAATATGTTCATTTAAGGAAACGGTTCATGTAAAAAAAAATGTCATTAACTTTGCACCGGACAGCAACATATACACCAGGATTCAGGAACAGATGATACTAGCTCTCGTCTGTTTGTGTAATCTTCATCGTCTTGGCCATGATGGAGTCAAAGTTCTTAAGAACAAGACAGTTGGGACTCCTTTTCAAGGCTTCCAATTCCTTTAAGTTTAAGCTAAAGAACATGAGGTGTCCAGCTGGGTTCACTTAAGACATTAATGGAAGATCAGCTGAAGTCTTTTGGACAACACTGTGCAATGAAAAGTGACACTTTTTTGTGTGTGATGAGCATCAAAATGTTGGGTGAACACCAAACACAAATGCTGTAGCTCTAAAATATGACGTTTCTTTTACTATTTGTATCCTGGGAGTGCTTTAAATGTCAAAACGACAGATAATTTATTACTTTGTATTGCTTAGTATAAGTTCAGATTTTATTTATTCATGTTGTAAATTTTAAGCAAAAACAAACAATGTGGGAACACATAAAATCATTTTCAGTGAGAAAAATGCTTGTGATTTAAGTTTGCCATAAAGGCCTGCAGCTCTATAGAAAACAGCAGCTTTTAAAAAGAGCCATTACAGAAACACAGACTCGCTGCGCATACTACAACACACACACACACACACATACACACACACACACACACACACACACACACACACCACACACGGCTATAAAGAGATGAGAGAAAGGCAAAGACAGTAAAAGTAGAGGGGATTTGAGATGCTTAGCCGGTCTGATAAGATAAAACAACAAACAGAGGTTTTATGTAGTTATAGGATTAAGTTTACCGAACACAAATGCACACACCCAAGTATCAAAGAGTCCCAATTACACTGCACTGCATTCAAACTAATTATCCTCTACAACATTAACATTCTCCATCACAAGCTCGATGCTTTATCAGGGAGAGCAGGCATTAATGAAATATTCATGATTTATTAATCTGACTGGAGAAAAAACAAACAATGGCAACCCGAGAAGTGTGACACCCTCTCCACTGTTTGCTTCTGCACTACAAATCTCTAACAGGGAGTCCACTATCGGGCGCCACCACAGCGCTGACATTCACGTGAGAGCGGCTGTTCCCACTCATAATAACAGTGTTCCACTGAGATAAGGTGGAGAGGAAGTGTTGCTGGTTTTCTTCGCTTGGCTTCCCATCAGCTACTGTCTCTCGCTCTGTGGAGTTGTGTCAACAATGTGTCAGGCCCCACTCTGACGGGGATGGAGATGTGGCGGCTCCTAAATCCAACTTGCATCAATGTCCCTATATGGCTGTTTTTACAGAATGGGGTGGTAAGAGGGAAAAAGTGGAAAAGGGATGATGAGACCCTTTTTTTAGTTGCAATTTTTACATAATTTTCATTTGATTGTTCTGCAAATATGTGGACTATATACAAGGGGATAGGGGTAGTTTAAAGCTACAATGGCAAATTTGGAAAACAGTTTTTCATGCCTCTTAATGTTCTAACATAGTATATTTTTAAATAACTAATACAGTGGTTCTCTCGCATTTGTCTATAAACCTTTGCCAATATATTTGGGACCAAAAGCAACTATTAGATAGGGATGGACAATATATCGGCATCAACATTGGTATCGGCCGATGTTAGTAATTTTTTAACAGATCGGTATTGGTCGTATAAATAAAACCAGGCCGATATTAACAACCAATAATTTTTCCATCTCGTCTCCGTTTGTTTGCTTGTTTCAGAGGGTGAGGGGGTGACGTGTAATTGTTTAGTCATGTGACAGTGATTGTAATCATCTCAGAAGCGTAAATGTGTGTGGTGTGTGTACATAAGGTAAATTCAGCTTTAATAATTTTCATTTTATACAAAATTGCTGACTTTAGAAGCATTCATGTCAGTATATTGGTATCGGCAAATATTGGTTTTCGGCCATAACAGTGATAACAACATCGGATACCGTTATCCGCCCTAAAATTTCATATCGGTGCATCACTACTACTGGACCATCCGGTCACCACTGGTGTGAGAGACTCATGGCTCAATTATATGAGAGAAGGAGAAACAGCCGGCTGCTACCAGAGCCCCAAAATAAAAAACATTATTTGAAGTCGCGGACAACAAATGACGTTAGGACCTAGAAAACAGTGAATGGTGTTTAGCGCTATCTTGTTTTGTCCAGCATTGCGGGTTTCCATTTCCGGCAGAAGCATTTCAAGGAAGACACCCGAGGGGAGGGGTGAGTGTTCCATGACTGTGGTTGCGTTCAAAACCTAGCTTGTTCTGCAGATTTGCTATGACAGCTTTAATATTGTTTTTTTCTGGGGATGATAGCAATCAGAACGGACTGGACCTGAATTTATAACGTCAGGTAAAGTTGTAAAGGATAGTCTTCCAGGGGTGGACCTTTAAAGCGCCCGAGCGCCAATGGCGCTAAATTTTCTCGTCGGGCGGTAAATACTTGACGACTTACCGCCCGGGTGGCGCCCAAGCCTTATTTGTCATTTACACACCGGCTTTCACCTGCATCATGGCCCCGCCCTGTAGGAAGCCTCCGTTTTCGTTTCGCGCCCGTGAACCTGCGCGCCTCTAGCCACGTACTGCACTTGTACGATTCGTGCACGTACTGCATAATTATAGTCACGTGAACTATAAGTTCACTATTAAAGACGAAGTGGAACCACGCTAGAAACACACAAGCACGCAGGGAGATGGCGCCGCCACAGGGATGGGATTTCTTGATGAAATCTCCGGCAAAACGCTTTAAAACTGGTGAGGAGAAGCGAGACAGTTCGAAACGATATGAAGCAGAGAAGCGTGTGCGTAGGTGGAATGATTCTTGGCGGTTTAAAGAAGATGGGAGGCGCAGAGAATGGCCGTTTTTGAGTTGAGCAGCGCCTCGCCTGGAAAACAGACGAGAGCAGACGGAAGCAGCAGGGGGAGTGGCCGAAAGCCGGCGTTTACGCCGGGGACACACCGGCCGCGGAAGCGCCGAGAAGCGAATCGCTCACGAAATTCGGCCGCTGCTCGCCTGCTCCTCAGTTCAGATCAGACGCGCCCCAGTCGAGGTGCGCCTCGGCTCAGCTGTAGTTTTTCTTTTAACTACTTGGTGTCCTCCATTTCCTCTGCCTTTTCTCAGCTCTCTTTTCCTGTGTGTGTGTGTGTGTGTGTGTGTGAGTGAGTGAGTGAGTGAGTGAGTGAGTGAGTGAGTGAGTGAGTGAGAGAGAGAGAGAGAGAGAGAGAGAGAGAGAGAGAGGTGTGAACCAGTTGTTTCTGCCAGTTGAATCTCTTGGATTTCCCTACGTGTAGCTCGAAGGTGACGGTGGCTGAAGATATCGCGTTAGCATTCACACTTGTTCAATTTTAATTCTGGTGCCTGTTAGCAGCTGAAACACATCCTCACGTGCTTGTGGATATCATATATTGTATATGAAAACATGACTGTAATAATAAGTAAAGGTTATCAGCTGTAGCTTCAGTGTGCTCATAGGAAACGTGACAAAAGAAAACTAAACACATTTCTCTTTATGGCCTACATAGTTGTCATCATCAACGTAACATGATTTACAGAAAACATGTGAACAACTAACATTTCAAGTTCTACCACCGGATGCTTGGATCAAAATATGAACCAATCAGATCTTAGATCAGGTGAGAGCCAGGCGTTTCCCGTCATCCTCTAGGTTTTGCAGCCGGTGGAGAGCAACTGCAGCGCCTTGCTCCAAAATCTGCGGCCGCTTTGATCTCACGAGGTTATCGTTGCCTACGTATGCATGACGTCAGAGCAAGTCGGCGTCAAGTCGGACACAAATCTAACCGGCATGCACTGCTCGCCGATCACTGCTGGTCTAATATGCGCAGAACTGGCTTATCTCGAACACAGTCAATGGCTCGAATACAGCAAAGCGGAGTTGGTGATGTACTGCGTTGTATGCCGGAAGTATGCGACGACAAAATAGAGTTTTGTTGAGGGAACAAACAAATTCAAACTTGAATACGTTATTATGTTTGTGAATGTGTACAAAATAAAGGTTTATTACATTTAAAACGGTTCAGTTGTTATTTTGACTCGTTTTGGCAGCTGACCAGCGGGGCCGGTAGATTCTTGGCGGGGCCGGTAAATATTCAGAGTTACCGGCCCGGCTGGCCGGTTGGTTTTGAAGTTAATGTCCACCCCTGTCTTCCCATGCTAGTTTACAACAAACTCAGTATTTAAAAAACCTTACGAGTTACAGCCATTTCTGTTTTTGCCTACGCCGTCTAGAATTGGGTTAACTCCAACAGGTAATCAGTTGTAGATGTACTTGTAAGGATTTCATTAAGGTCCAGCCAATAGTTTAGATTTCTTACCCATGCTAAAATCACATGCAAAGAAATGTTCACACTGAAAGTGCAACTCTTCAGACCCTCCAATGCAATGAGCACCATCACTCATTCTCACACGGAGACAAACACATTTACTCTAGCCCCTCTTGACATTGTCATCCCTCTTAATCTTTCCCGCCACTTGTCTTCATTGCCTCCAAGTTTTCAAATTCCCTGAGTGACCTTGAGCGGCAGCTGCCTGTGAAGTAGCCAAAGTACAAAGTCAATACATATCAACAAAGCTGGTTAAGTATTAAATGGGGGTATGATGACACAGCTCTTAGCAGTAGAAATACCTCACGGAGAGTAAAAAACAAAAGGAAATGTGCAGTTGAACTTTAACGGAACACCCATCAGTAATAACGAATCACTTTGAGTGATTGACTTGTGATATTAGAATGCACTTTTGATTTCTGCAGGATTATCTGCTTGCCAGAAGAACACGGGACTCGAGCAGAGTTGCTGTAATGCTGACCTACATAAGTGACGCCAGAAACGCTGCTCAGGCCCGGATCCAACATGACACAAGGCAGAAATTGATTAAATGACACAAAGTGTTATTTTAAAAAGAGCGAGGATGATGTTGCATTCACAAACAAAACAAAGAAAAATCTAATTCCCTGTAGGAAGAATTCCAGTAAAAGAGGTTTAGTCGGCACAAGGCATAGGATTTCTGCCAACTTACATACATTTTTTTTTCTTTCCCCCAATTGTAGAGCCCGTAATAGCCTTCCACTGTCCTCTCCCTGGATTATTGTCAGCAGCTCGGAAAACTCAGTGGATAATGTCGCAGTGAATAGGCCCTTTCATCGGTGCTTGGCCATGGATGTGGACTGGAGTGACTCCAATTGGACGCTATTACAGCAAAGAAAATCAATTGGATAAATGTAAGGAGCATGGCAACTTCAGGTACCAATATCCAGACTTCCTGCTGCATTCTTTGAGAAATGAGCAGAATTAGGCCAGCCAAAGAACTACTACATGTAATGACACTGTGTGAACGTCTGAAATGCATTGATTATGGGCTTTATTGCTTGAATACCCCTCTGCGTTTAAAGTATGCTTCATGTTCCATAAAAACTGAGCACCCAGGTATGTGCACGTCCTCTGCAGCCTTGGCACTGCTCCGTGCTCAGCTGCTAACAGCTGCTCTGACACATATGTACATTCCTGAGTCTGCAGCACAGCATCCCTGCAAGGCATTGTCAGTTCCCCCCTGAGCTTCTACAACTAAAACACCAACCAGTTGGCTGCACGTCGATCCATTTACTCGAGAGAGCTTGCTCCGTGTCAGGCTTCCTGCAAAGAGTGGGTTGGCAGCCAAAGGGCTTCAAACTTGATTTAAAAAATGAAGTTCAGATTAGTTTTAAAGCAGGTTACTGAATGCTTGAATTTATTGGTCAAACTTTGCAGATAACATTGACTGGCGTCTCGAGCACAGGTTTTAACCTGCTACATCTATTCTGAAACATAAAAATGTGTCTCAAACCACTGAGTTGTACAGTGGAGCAATTACAAGCAAACTTCGTGCTCAACTGTTTCCACGTTTCATTGAAAATGAAAATAGATTTTTTTTTTATTTACTTATTTTTTGGCCTGGTAGAGAAATTGAAACTGAACACGGCGCTGATGCTGGAAACAAAACGACTAACAGGAACTAGCGATATTGATCAAAGTAGATCAACTGTGAAGCACACTAAAGATTCAGAATTCCCTGAACTACCTACATCTGCTGGATCAATGATCAGATCCGAGATGTTCTAGAGAGGCAAAGCTTCCTCCTGGGAACAAACAGGGTCCGATCCGTTTGGAGATGGGAGCCATGACTGGAGCAGAGGTGGGCCGTCTGGAGACGACTGGAATGCCCAGATAATGGATGACATATCTCTATGGGTGACATCGAGCCCGAGGCATCCGGTGGGACGAGGAGGGTGAAGTGTGTGTGTGTTAGGGAGAAGTGGGAGAAAAGGGTGACGAATGGGAGAGACAAGTGTGTGCTTGTGAATTTTTTTGAGCGCTTTTCTACTTTAGCTGCAAGTCTGTGAAGGTTCTTGAGTTCATTTTGAGTTCAGAGAAAGTTGCTTCCCATCTCAACACAACGCGCGATGACTTCAAGGGTCCCGGAGCTCCTTTCGCTCCGTTTTCTCACAGAATGAACTTCAAAACCCTTAAAGACGAGTTACACACACACGCCCACTAGGACAAGCTGTTATCACATGCCTCGAGTTTATTCAGCCTTTAACGATGCCAGGACCCACAGGCTGATCAAACCCATGTCACTCACACAAAACTGAGCTTGCCAGTTGAGTTCGGCTCATAAACCTGAACCTGAGACAACACTGCCCTCTATATTAAAACATATCAGGCATTTGCAGCTGTTGATCCCAGGAGAGAGGAGGAGGGAACCATTAATTACCACCTTGACAAAACCAAGACTCCAAAAATTAGAAGTAATTGACTGTCCCTGGGGGCTAAACACAAATGATGCCACTAACGCCTGCAAATTAGGGTGCCAATTAACCCTTTATGACTGATTTGCACTAAATCACTTTATAATTCAACCACTGCAGCCTACATCAAGTATGCACCTTTGGATGTGGGAAGCAGCCTCTTGGCAGAACGCAGCTACTTTAAGCTTGATGATCATCTGGTGCACAACTCCTACAGTTGATTTTCACCTCATTTGCACTAAATATACAAAGTGCAAATCAAACGTGTCTGTGCATATCCACGCATAAAGGAAAAAGGACTACAGTGCTCGGAATGAGCGAAGCTGGGGAGGGTGAATTCCTGCATGGGGAAATAAGGGAGGGAAGGGGGTGTCCAGGGCAAGCAGGAGAGGGAGTTATGTGGAGGGGGATCTAAAAAGAATCAGAAGCATTTGGTTTTCTATCCAAGTCCAACTTTTTTATCTGACAATGGAAACCGGAAATGTTGAGAGCTGAGAACAGTGCGAGCTGTGGATGAGATGCTTTGAAGCACGAAATCTTTGTGCCTAAAGTTTGAGTGGTCTCTCTAAAGCACCTGTAATTTGGACTTACTTGTCATACTCCGCGTTGTCCTTGTCACAGCGTGCGTCCTTGTGCTTCTGCCAGTCTTTGCCATGCTTGCAGGTGGTGAGCAGCACCACATCCTCCCCATTGTGGACGTGGTATAAGGCATTCCGTGCATCCGAGCCGATGCCAGTCAGGTAGCGTTTCCCCTTGAACACCAGCATGTACTTTCTAAAAGGCGGGATGGTGTTGTACTTGAGGTACCCCCTCTCCCCGCCAGTCCTCGGGTGCTCCTTGGAGAAGAGGGGGATCGACACATCAAAGCTGGGCCTGAAGTTCTCGGTGCTGATGCTGGCCTTGGCCAGCATGGCCTGGCCGATGTCAAAGCCGAGATCTTCCGTGTAGTCAGGCCATGTCCCCGAATACAAGTTAAATATGAGGTGGTTCCTACCATCGTTCCACAGAGGAAGGCTCTGCACTTTAGTCTTCAGGTTGTGGACATACTGAGGGGACAGCTGGTCCCTATCCAGAGTGTCCACACTTAGGACAAACAGACACGCCTGTCCAGGATCTGAGGTGTAGAACCTGGATCCCTCAATGATGGATAAAATGTTCTGGTAACTCTCTGAGATCTTCTCCCCCTTCTGCTGGGGGTAAACATAAACTTTGAATCCGTTCTTCTGACACGGAGAGAAGTCAAAACAGGAGTCCATGCGGCACCGTTTGCTTTTGTAAACACTCCTGTTGACGTCCCGTTTCTGACGGGGAGATATGTGCAGGTTGTACTCCTCAGTGTCCGTCTGATCCCAGGGCAGGAAAACCTGTAACGGGTCGGAGTAGTGAGGCCACGGCTGCTCGATTCTGCTGCGCCCATGCCGGCTCCTGGCCGCTGGAAGCTGCAACCCTCCGAGGTAAAACAGAAGCACTAGACAGGCACCGGCGGAGACCAGGATCAGGTAGCGTTTTTTGGCCTGCATGTGTCCTGGGAGCAGAGGCGAGTTGATCAGGAATAAGAAAGGTGAAGAGGTCCGAAGTTCGGCTCTCACTAACCCCGGCTACACCGCTCCATCCTCCGGCTGCTTCCAAGGATCTCCAACTCCCCTTCTGCGTATTCTGATCCGATATCCAACAATTGATCCAGTGCATGTGGGCGATTTTAGACGAGTTTTCCCATTCTCCCTCTTCTGTAGAGTTTCACCATATCTAAAGACGCCTACGGCGGGGCTCTGGAGCACCGACACGGACTGGCGCTGCCCGGACTCCGCGGACTCGATATACACAGCCACCGGTCCCCTTCCTGCTCATTCAGTCAGCTCCAACGAGGCTTTTCAAACGAAAACTGCCCGACAGCGGACAGAGAACTCTCCTTCTGAAGGCGACCAGCGGCTGGGGTCCCCGAGGCTCTCCCAGACGTAAAGGTACAGCCCGGTTTGGAGCTTTAACTCGCTAACCTCGGGCAGCGCGAGCCCGGCGGTGTGACCACCGCGCTCCTACCCTCAAGCCTCCGGTTGAATTTTGGTCCCGGTCCGCTTCTTTACCTTTCCATGGTGCCTTGTGAGGAGAAACGAAACACCGGGAGACGCTTCTGTGAAGCAGGGCAGCTCAGCGGTCCAACTGTAACCTGACAAATCCCTGCATTCTCTCCACTCATTTATCACCTCCCCACAAACCCTCAAACGCGCCGATATAAAACATAAAACCTTATCGGCGGAGAGCCGCGAAGCAGGTGAAGTTTTCCGGTCAGCGCGAGTAACCTCAAAGTGGGTTCACGGCTGAGAAAAATGTTCAAAAAGACCGGATTCCTTGATTCTAGCGTCCAATTACCGAGTGCTCCGTTGTTCCGATTGTTAGTCGGTAACATTCCAATCCCGACACGACGGCAGTTGACGTTACGTCCCATCGAGGCACAGCGAGCACGCTGATTGGTCAGTCTGCGGGAACGGAAAAGGTGGGACTTAAAGGGATGCACCTATTCACAACCGGAGTCTTCCGCGTGAGCTAATTAGCTTCTTATTGTAACTTTATGAAAGCTAATTGGAGACATGACAGAGAGCAAAGCACCCACTAATGAACAGTGTGACACTAAAAGCTGCTCAACTTTAGGTTTTTTATTTTCTTTATGCCCCAAAATGTGTATTTTAAAGTTTCTGTTATGATTTAATCTAAATGTGTTCAACTTTGATCTTATGAACGTTAATATTGCTTTAACAGTGAGAGCAAAGAGCTTTTTGCCTCTTTTTTGTTAGTTCAGTTTATTAAATTCAATCATATTAAATAAGCAGATGCTTTCTTTCTTGCTCCTTTGAGCACTTACATATTAATAACTCTTAATGATAAGTTAGTATATATTATTGATTGAGCTTTTGATTGTTTTTTAAGCTTTTTATCATTCTGTTATATGCTATACCCTGCTTATTACTGTTTTTAAGCGCCTAAGTTCTAATCAAAGCATTATCCATCTAATTTCATTTTACTACAGCTTTTTAGCATATTTTTCTTCTAATATCCAACAAAAATGCTGCCAGGTGTTCCATAGATACTTTTTGTTTAATTTTTGTCATCTTTTAAAAAAACAGCAGCAAAGACAGACAGGAAACAAGATAATCATGAGTGATATGTGAGAATGATCTACTGCTAGCTGTAGTGCACAAACAAGTTTAATTAACTAAATAACTAAATTGTATTACAGAAAACGAAGCCAAATCCATAGTAAAGGTAACAAATGATAATAAATCAGAAATTGAATAAATATCGATCATGACCATCTGAGCAGGTTTAAAAAATTCCAACTTGTTGGAATTGAAATACAAATAAATTACCAATAAGTTTTCCACAGTTCCATATCTCAAAAGCCAGGATTTCTTATCAAAGTTGAATTTATTTGGATCAACATGCATCTGAAGCAAGAGTTTGCTGTCCGGGAGATTTTCTTAGAATCCCCAAAATCTCTACAGCCCTGGCAAGAAAAAAATTAATAAATCAAAAGTAAGACCCGTGCAATTTCCCTTTAACATGCTGTAACACTGATATCACCCAGACCTCAAATGAATTAATGAGGAAAGAAGTCAAGCGGGCAGATGTTTTTGGTGGCCCCACATGACGAGGAAACCAGCAGCGGAGGAGTGATCCTCCCCGAGTGTCACTGGGCTCCATAAGCCTCATAATCCTCTCTGCCAGTTGGTGTCACAACTCAGACCGGGTGAAGAGGCCGTCCTCATTTTTTATCAGCCAATTAGCCCAGAAGAGGGGGACTAATTGGTGGGAGACAGGCCAGCACGATCCCGTGGTTGGCTGGAGCTCGTCGTGTGCTGGTGATGAAGGGGCCTGGGTGATGTTCCAGAGAGATGCCCACATCTCGGCGGTCATTTTGTTAAGTTTTCTTGAGCAGTTTATATAAAAAAGTTTTGTCGACAGCCTGAAGGCGAATGTGTCCTGAATAATCCATCTGTGCTTGTTTACACGGTTTCTTCTCACAGGAATGTGAAGCCTTCAAAAAGCCTCACAGCTCACAAACATGGCCTCTCCTGCCTTTGTTTATGCCCAGAGGAGTTTTCTCTTAATTGCTTCCAACTCTAATGGGAATCATGTCTGGTTGTTAAATGACACTTGAAACCACGATCCCGTTTACCAGAGAAAATTGTGTCATTTAAGATGGGGGGGTTTGCTCTCAGAATTGTGAGTTTTAAATGAATCGCGTGTTCACATTAACATTTATTTTAATTGCAGAAGCGTTCAGCTGCCGCGCTCGCCATCAAACACACCATATACCCTTAGATTACCCCCTCTATCTGAGCTGTTTTGGAACATTTTGTGGCTGTGTGGTCTCTGCGTGATGCTGATGAGGTCTGGGAATGGATCCAGCAACCCTCCTTCATCCTTCCTTGTGTAAACTTCTAGTGTTCCAACAACAGTTTAAAAAAACTCTGTCTCCCTTCGCTGCAGAATTATCTCAGTGCTGAAACATGAGTGGATGAGAAACAACATGCAGCTGTGAAACAACACATGTCAAGCATCTCCTCCTTAATCCATCCATCCATTGTCTGAACCCGCTTTGTCTACGTAGGGTCGCGGGGGTGTCTATCTCCAGCAGTCAATGGGCAATCAGGCGGGGTACACCCTGGACAGAGAGCCAGTCCATCGCAGGGCAACACAGAGACATACAGGACAAACAATCATGCACACACACTCACTCACACTTAAGGGCAATTTTAAACAGACCAGCTAACCTAACAGTCATGCTTTTGGACTGTGGGAGGAAGCCGGAGTACTCGGAGAGAACCCACGCATGCACAGGGAGAACATGCAAACTCCATGCAGAAAGATCCCAGGCTGGGAAGCGAACCCAGGACCTTCTTGTTGCAAGGCAACAGCTCTAACCACTGCACCACTGCACAGCCCCTCCTTAATCCACCAGAATAAAAAGCTGAAAAAAGGGACCATATGTGTACATTTAAGTCTGTTTTTACTATAAAAAATCCTTCTGACTGAGCTTAGAAGTTAGTCTTAAGTGGAGAAAGACAGGGGCGGCGTTAGGCCCGGCTACTTGGGCTGAAGCCCCGGATGTTTCATGAAAAGCCCCGGATCTAAATCGCGGAAGTAACATGCAGTACCAAAGTCCAACAGAGAGGGAGCAGCTGGCAGTAGTTTGTATACAGCCTGCCTGAGCCTCCACCACTGAAGAAGAAGCCCTTCAGCAGCCGGCTTCTTCTACAGTCTCTGCCTGAAACGCATGAGTGAAGATGGACATAAGGACATTTTTTAGACCAAAAGTACCGCAACAGAACCCCAGCTTTGATGAGACTGGTGTTGACTCAGGTTTGTGAGTCTTATTTGAAAATATTTGTTGTGCTGCTGGTTTGCCTAAAGTTAGCTTATTATCAGGTAAAGTTGTTGGAGAAAGAAAGGGAATATTTACTATCATCTCACACTAAACCCTAAGAGGAACAATACTCTGCCCTGAAAATGCTTAATATGTAGCTTCAGATTAAAAATTATGTGGTACAAGACATATATGTGATGTTGACTAGTGCGTGTCGCGCGCATGTGTGTTAAGCCCCGGATCTTCTTCAGTCCTAAATACGCCCCTGGAGAAAGATGTGAAAGGCTGATCTAAGAGCTGACAGAATTTAAATTATCATGCTGTGTGATAGGAGATCTTTGCTGCATGCAACAAACACTTTAAAAAATGCATAAAAAACTTCTGATTGGTTTCTGAGCATGTTTTAAAGCTGTGGAAAACAGAAATATATATATATTTTTCTGATTATAATCGTCACTGAGTTGTCATGCAGGCTGAACATGAAAATAGTCTCCTACACCCATCTCCTGCATTAGCTTCTGATAGGAAATAGACGGTGAAAGTCTAGGATTTGAAAAGCCTGACAGAACTACGTCACACTGTCACTTAACATTCACGGACTCACCCATCCTGACTCACGACGGGGAAGGCTGTCGCTGGTTTAGCGTCCAAGAAACAACAAAGAATGCCTCGGCTAGTAGAAGCTAACCATTGGCATTAGCAACTCCACCACACAGCAGAACTCCTCCAGGCTTGTTTTATTTGTGGAGGTAAAACAGCAACGTTGCAAGGCAAAATGAGTCAGTGTCACATTTGTGTTAGCCAATCAGGGAAGAGATGTTAAAATATCAGGAAATAATACTCCAAAACCTACCGTCTGAAGCTCAGCAGTGATGTGGGTCACTTCTACTTTCTAGAAATGGTGCACCTTTGTTTTTTTTCTTTCCGAGTACAACTTACAAGATCTTAATTCCTACTAGAGACCACTGCAAATGGATTGATTAAACAAGTGTTCCACACTTTTAAAGATATTTTAACCATCTGGGGAAAAATTCAATCAAGATCAAATAAATACCTCAATTTACCCTATAAAGTAGAATTTTTCTAAGCAATGAATCTTAGAATCTATACACATGTTACCCTATAATAAAGGCAATAAATCAAGGTTTGTATCAAAAAAAGTTTGCCAAGAAGCATTATTAGAATTAAGAAAAAAGAACTGCTTACAATTTAAACCAATATGTTGCACTTTTTCCCTTTGAAATTTATTTATTTTTTGTTCTTTTATTGTGGAAAATGTTTATTTCAAAGGTGAGTGTTGATGATTTTATACAAAAAGAGTTAGATTTACAGTAATCCAACAGTTAAATAATACATTTAAGAGATCAAAAACTTAAAAATGCTGTTTACTTTTCAAAAAGAAATTAAATTTATGAATGTCTGATCTGATTTATGTAAGATTTATACATCCAAAACAGAATAAAACTCCATTTTAAAAAATCACTAAAATGTTGTTTGTGGAGACAGAAACAGAAAAACTAAACAGTTAATTTTGTTTGTAGAGAAAACACCATTAAAGTCAAATTTGACAAGACCCTGAAACCCTAACCATACACAAAAATTTGCAGAAATAAGATTTAAGTCATCAACATATATATATATATATATATATATATATATATATATATATATATATATATATATATATATATATACGGTTTAAATATGCAAAGTCTGTATATGGATGAGCGTGTAACAGTGGCGGTTTTACCATTAGGCAGGGGTCGTCGGCCGCCTGGGGCCCTTATGTTGGAGGAGCCCCCAGCTCTGAAGGTTGGTATATGCTTGACGCGTCAGCGAGGTCCGCACGGCTCCGCGCGGAAAAGTTGCGTCATTTTGCGTCATTTTAACAACCACGCCCCTCCACCGCGTCTCCACACGGCTCAAGATTTCCGCAACGCGCACCTCGGAAAATTTCTAACCACGCGGACGGACGGACGCGGAAAAACATGGCGGACCGGCAAGAACTAGTATGGCAGAGGTTCGTAAATACAGACTTTTGTATGCTTCAGCTCTCAAAGATCACCGTGATCAACATGTAGTTAATAATTCTTGGAGAGAAATAGCTCACACTGTCGGAAAAGACGAGGACACTGTTAAAAATGCTGAAATGCCGTGTTGTAAACAGTAATTTCTACTTCTACTACGGTGTAGTGTTGGATGCATGCCGTAGAGCTCCATGCTGCCCCGTTCAGTTTGGGAGAATATTGGCTCACCGCAGAGACGAGCCGCACGAAACATAAACGCTGCGAGTTGTGAAGCGCGTTCCAGCCGCGAGCCGCATCACCGCGCGGAAAGTGAATGCGTCAAGCATAAACCAAGCTTAACTGCTGGCACCCCTCTGTTAATGCCACAATGGACTATTCCTTTAAGACACCGATGCACAAACAGGAGGTGATTGGTTGTCATTCCACTCCAATCCAGTTGGTGGCAGTAATGCACCAAATTGTCGTTTGCCAGGTGCCATAAGACCACACATAAGAAGAAGAGAAAGCAGAACAAGAAGAAGAAGAGGAGAGGTGGGAGTGTTCGTAACAAATTCAAAGCGGTAGTCAAAACATTGAGCATAAAATGGAGTTTTCCTAGTGGCTCCAATAAGAGAAAGAAGCAGCTTGCTTCAAAACGCTTTTATCTTCACTTCTGAAAGTGACATCGTTTTTCTATGTATACATCAAAAGGAAGCAGAAAGGAAAGACAGTGGAAAATGTTTAACTCATTCACTGCCAAGGACAACTAAAGTCATGATTTGCAATTTTTTACTGTGGGGGCATCGGGACGAGCCCCCGCACCATGAGAACAAACATCTCAGCTCTAAAGCCGATCTTTAACCGCATATGTCACACGTCACGTGATCAGGAAGCAGAAAATCCATGTGTTAGGACAGCGTTTCTCAACGGGGGCTGTAGCGCCCCCCAGTGGGCGTTCAGACTGCATAAGGGGCGGTGAAAGTTTTTTGCCACTGAAGGGGGCGCTGAGATGCTAATGGTGGCCGCTAGCGATACAGGACATTCATAACAGACAATGGCTCAGAATAAAAAGAAGTGTTGACAGTACAATGTGGACTACCTTCGGTATGGATTTATTCCTTCACCCACGAATCCACAACTCCTCATGTGCCTGCTTTGTGAACAAGTTTTTTGAAACGAAGCAATGAAACCCTCCCGGCTTAAGGAGCACTTGTCCAAAATGCATCCAGACAAAGCTTCAAAGGAACTGAACTATTTTCAGGTAATTAAAGAGAGACACTCTAAGAGAGGTAGCATTAGGAGTATGTTTGCTTGAAGCTCGAATTTACTGGACCAAGGATTATTAGCTTCCTACAATATCTCGTTGCTAATAGCTAAAAACACTTTTTTATTATTCTTTTTTCATGACATATTTGTATGAAGCTGTTTCAGACTTAAGGCTGTTTTTTTTTTTTTATTATGATTTTGTATCAAAAAACGTTCCGTTTCTCTGCATGGGACACTGGTGGGCAGTAATAGCCTGGCCTGCCAGACTCGTCCTCTGTTTAATTCTGCACAGAGAATGAGTCTGGTAACTCACAGGCAGAGAGGCACTTGAGGGGTGGGACTAAGCAGCTAAAAAATGACCAATCAGAAAAAAGACATAAATCCCGACTGTACCGCACGATGCGGTAGATTTCTAGTTGTAGTAAAAAAAAAAAAAATTGCGTCTGGCAACGGCGCAAACATCTCTTCTTTTTTTTTTTTTAGAAGAAATACTTTTAGCGCCTCTGCTTGTGGTTTTAAAGACATCGGAGTCATTTAGAACAGAGGAAAGAGCCCTAGCGAACTCCGCCGCTGTCTTTGTTGTTTATGAGAAACTGAGCATCGCTGTGTGTGACGTCTGCGACGCTGTAGTTTTTTTTAGCTGTAGTAAAAATGGGAGTTTGGTGACAGCGCAAACATCTTTGTTTAGAAGAAAGGCTTTTAGAGCTTCTACTTGTACTTTTAAAGACATGTTCAAATAATTTAGAACAAAGGAACGAGCCGCAGCAAACCACTTCAGTCACCATGTTTATGATAAACACAGCGTTGTGGTGTGTGATGTACGATACTCAGCACTGATTGGCTTGGTTAGAATTCTCACGGGGTGGGGTTATTTGAATTGGAGAGTTCCCAGACCCTTTCTCTGTGCATAATTTAACAGAGGAGGGGTCTGGCAGGCCAGGCTAGGGCAGTAAGGGATTTCAGCATGACTTGGGGGGGCGTTTAGCTGAAAAAGGTTTGAGAAACCATGTGTTAGGAGATCGTTTTGGGCCGCTGCTGTAAAAAAAAGTGAGGCGCGAACCGGAAAAGCTTCTGCCGATCACAATTCAACAACGGATTATGAAAGAACAGATAAAGCTCGAAACACGCGGATTCTTCCTGATGTAAGAGGTGAGTCTCCACTTTGTTTTTGTTTGTTTTTTTGTTTTGGCGTCAACATCATCCTAGCGCGCAACGTTCTGTGACTCTTAAAAAAAAGTAAAGATGGTGAGAAACGCTGGCAGTCAAGGGCTTTAAGGTTGGTTTATGCTTGACGCGTCCGCGAGGTCGGCACGGCTCCGCGCGGAAAAGTTGCGTCATTTTAACAACCACACCCCTCCACCGCGCCTCCGCACGGCCCAAACTTTCCGCACAGTGCACCTAGGAAATTTTCTAACCACGCAGACAGTCGGACGCGGAAAAACATGGCGGACTGGCAAGAACCAGTATGGCAGAGGTTCATAAATACAGACATTTGTATGATTCAGCTCTCAGAGATCACCGTGATCAACATGTTGTTAATAATTCTTGGAGAGAAATAGCTCGCACTGTCGGAAAAGACGAGGACGCTGTTAAAAATGCTGGAATGCCATGTTGTAAACAACAGTAATTTTTTACTTCTACTATGGTGTAATGTTGGATGCATGCCGTAGAGCTCCATGCTGCCCCCTACAGTTTGGGAGAATATTGGCTCACCGCAGAGACAAGCCGCATGAACCATAAACGCTGCGAGTTGTGAAGCGCGTTCCATCCGCGAGCCGCATCACCAAGCGGAAAGTAAATGCGTCAAGCATAAACCAAGCTTTATCGACCAGGAAACGGCTGGCAGTCCGCCACTGGCGTGTAATACAACAGGCTCAAAGCGTTGGTGCTTTTCGTTGTTTCTGTTCTGATATTTGTGTCGTTAGTCTGGATGATGGCCTTTTTATTGGTTTGCATTAAGATGAATTTTATGCACAACACAATAAAACTGAAAGGCGCAAACATTCTATTTATGAAAATGTGTTTTTTAGATAGTACTTATGTTACAAAGTAGTTTTCATACACAAAACCTTACTGGGAGCCACCAGAAATATAAAATATGCTTTTCATTTCAAACATCATGAAAAATTCATGCTGTAAACACTCATTTCTCATCAGAATTAGCCAATAACATCACCACCCTTCTTATCGAAGGTCACCCTGGCTTTGTGAGTTTCAAACCCTGACTGGATAAGTGAACCAAGCAGTCGGAAACACCTGGATTACTGGTGACTTTTCTGGCTGCGCAGCCAGCTGCTGCCATGAAGACTTGCAAATTCAGGCTGCGGTAAACAAATACGTGCGACTGGAAGGTAATCTTTGGGTTCAGCGAGTTTCAGGCTGGAGGAAGACAAAACAGCCTTTGAGAGTCTTCAGGCCTCTGCTGATCAGTCGCTGATAAACTTCCCTCTGGATGATGTAACAAGCCGGGCTCCTGCCACGACAAAAGGCTGTGTGTTTTTTTTATGAAGGTGGGCACAGCTAGAACTCATAATGGGTAACACTCTGTCTCTGGGGTGTGTTGTGTGTACTCCTGAGGCTACTTTTTACCGAGTAAAGCTACTCAACATTACAAATGAGTTTACCAGTTACAGACTGTAAGGTTTCCTCTAAAACCTGTGAACAATGCTGAGTCACAGGGAGTGTGCTCCTCGGCTTTCATTTGGAAAATTCACAAGTTAAAACTGTATTAAAGGGAAACTTAGTAGTTTTGGTTTACTTTTAGAACCCCCTAGTGTCTATTTTTATTCCTTCCATCCATCCATCCATCCATCCATCCATCCATTTTCAGCCACTTATCCGGAGTCGGGTCGTGGGGGCAGTAGCCTAAGCCAGGACATCCAGACTTCCCTCACCCCAGCTACTTGAGCCAGCTCTTCCGGGCGAATCCCAAGGCGTTCCCTGGCAAGCCGAGAGACGTAGTCCCTCCAGCGTGTCCTGGGTCTTCCCTTGGGTCTCCTCCCAGTTGGACGTGCATGGAAAACCTCCCCAGGGAGGCGTCCAGGAGGCATCTTGAACAGATACCCGAGCCACCTCAAATGGCTCCTCTCGACGTGGAGGAGCAGCGAATCTACTCCGATCCCCTCCCAGATGACTGGGCTTCTCACCCTATCTCTACAGGAAAGCCCAGCCACCCTGCGGAGAAGACTCATTTCGGCCGCATGTATCCGCGATCTCGTTCTTGCGGTCACTTCCCAAAGCTCGTGACCATAGGTGAGGGTAGGAACGTAGATCAACCGGAAAATCGAGAGCTTTGCCTTCCAGCTCAGCTCTCGCCTCACCACGACAGACAGATACAATGCCCGCATCACTGCAGATGCAGCACCAATCCGCCTATAAATCTCACACTCCATCTTTCCCTCACTTGTGAACAAGACCCAGAGATATTTAAACTCCTCCACTTGAGGCAGGACCTTGTCTCTGACCTGGAGAAGGCATTATACCTTTTTGCAACTATTTAGATTTTTTCCAGATCTTTTCTAACACAGTAAAGGGTAAACGGAGAAGGATGCGACGTTGCCATAAGCGGCTAGCTCTGAAGAAGACTGCAGGAGTGGTCGAAACTGTCAGCAAAAAAGGCAAAACAATCATTTCCTGTGTTAAAAAAAAGTACCATTAAACCAGAAAGTTTCATCCATAGTAACTGGTGAGCAATGCAAACTTCTGCCACAGAAAAAGTTGAACGAGATGGAAAAATAAACATTATGTCATGAAACTCTGGTCAACAGACTAACCTCATTGTCAACCTGAGGCGTTAATTTAATTCCACATTGTTTTGTATTTTCTGCTCTGACAACAGAGAATGACACGGTGACAAATAAGCCAGAAGTTTAGCTGAAAGCGTTGTGACTGATGAAGCTGTGGCGAGTGTGTGGGAGTTGATCTGCACTTGGATTTTCTGTTCTCAGACTGCCAGCCTCACGGAGCGCTTCAGGCTACTGAATGCTAAATGCTGTAGCCTTGGCTATCGTTTCAAACTGCTGCTCACTCTGTGTGTGGGATGTCTAGTGATCTCCTCATTCTTTATTTATTTTAGGTGACCTTTCGACCCCCAAGCCGGGGATTGCTTTAGGCGAACTGAGCTAGGTTTAAATGTTTGGGGGTGTGGGGAAGGAGGACGTCGTTTGTTGCCAGGGCCCTGACTGAAGTGCTCTGAAACTCCACAGTTTGAACCCCAGGACTCTTCAGGGAAGAGCCGACTGGCCGGCAGGCAGCAGCAAATGAAGCGTCTCAGGGAAGATGTGGCGATAGGTTTTTGTCCTCATTAAAAGAGAAATCCCTGCCACGGCTTCCTCATTTGTATTCCACCGCAATTCATTTGAGGTGGATTCTGATTTTTGGTGGGTGGGTGGGGGGGGGGTGGGGGGGTGGGGGGGGGGGGGTGGGGGGGGGGGGGGATTTGGATGGTGTGGGGCCACCGAAGCCAGAAAGAAGAGAAAGCATCTCATAGTTTTATTTTACGCAAAGCTCCGAAAGAAAAGCTCAACATATACTTTAGACTTCACTTACTTCCCAACATTGCAATTAAGAACAAACCTGAGTTCAGGCTGAATGGAAGGAAATTAGGATCCAACACAGGGGAGCCCAATCCTGGTCCTGGAGGGCCGCTATCCAGCATGTTTTAGTTGTTTCCCTGCTCCAACACACCTGATTTCACTCAGCAGGTGATTAACATGCATCTGCTGAGCTTGATGAGCTGTTGAACTGGTGATTTAACCAAATGTGTTAAATGTGTTGGAGCAGAGACACAACTGGAACACACTGGATACCAGCCATCTATCCCAGTTCTCTGGGAGCTCCAGTTCACCCCTCACCCCAAATCCTGACATTACTCTGATGGATCGGCTCAGCTTTTCAGCAATCAGCATTCAAACTGCATTTCTGCCAGAAATGCTATAAATTACAATTAATGCACAACATAAAATGTTTTATAAAAGAGATTACTGCAGAATATTTTTGAATGTTATTGAACAATAAATCTCATTTCAGATCAAATACAGAACATTACATGGATTAGGTGGCATTCCATTGCTGAGTCGAATGAATGAATGAAATTGTGAACAGAAGAACATACTTCTGCAGTGTTATAATTAAAACAACTTCCAAATAAGCTGACTGAACCATAATCCTAATTGTCTCGTCTATACATCGTCTATCTCGTCGTATCAGCAAGATTTTGTTGTTTCTGTTAAATTCAGATCAGGAAAAGACTTTGAGACACAACTAAAACATGCTGGCTACTGGCCCTCCAGGACCTGCTCTAACACATATCTGATAAAATGCCTATTCTAAGCAAACTCAGTGATGAATGTGTTGATCACTAGAAACGTCGGTCCCTCTTCAGGGGGGCTGAAACATAATGAGAGCCGATGTCATTAAATGTACCGTGCTGATATTAAATCAGTATCATTCCAAGCAGCTCATACTGATATTGCTGCAGAAAGTGCTGATGCTGCTGTGGGACCTGCAGGCTACGCAACGGAAAGGATTTTGCATCCATTCAGAGATTTCCTAATTCCCCCCAGGCACTACATTGCAAAGTAATCCACTTAATTTACAATTACCCATGCAAGCCACACTCCTATGGAATGATAAATGGGCTCAAGTAATCCCACTGATAAAGTCAGACCGTCTCAACTCTGTACATATTTTCTCTGTGCTTTCATAAACATTTATGTTTATGAAACATACGAGGAGCACATATTTACACATGCTGCACATGTATCTCCCCTCTGCATACTGCATGAACTTCCTCCCTGCAATAGAGGAGCGATGGAGGGGTAAAACCTGGCTGTGCAGGGTGAATGTTAATGTTTCAACCTTTCTGCCAAAGATCAGAGCAGGGCCTGCTCTTCTCGGTCCTTTGAACTCTAACCCGATTTTTCATTGCACCAACTTAAGTCCTCTCTGCATACGAGTGGCTGACAGCGGCTGAGAAGACGTCACTCCCAATGAATTGCATTCTGGCTCACAGCTAGATACCCGTACTTATAATTTTGTACCTGAAACGACGACATGAGCTAGGTGAGGCAAAGCTGAAATGTCAAGGAACATGCTCAGAGCTGTATGTTGTTTATCTCCAAGTGCGGATTTGGGAATTTCAACTCACCCAGCTTGGTCATGTCCTAGTTAAAAACAGTAAAATGTATACAGGAATAAGTTGACTGATTATTGAGCTACAAACAAAAAGAAAAAAGAAAAACAACAGCAGCTTTCTTTTAACTGTCATTCAAGTGGGAATTTTGACTTTGGAGGCATTCCATTTGAGATTTTTTCACTCTCAAGACTTTGAAATGAACTTCCATGTAGAACGACACATTTTAAGAGGTTTCACGATGTTTTAGTTCAAGGTGTTATCATATTCTAAAAATGACTTGGCTTAAGAAGCTGCTGTATTTAATTAGAGCACTTGTTTAACAAAGCTATTCAATTCAATTCAAGTTTATTTATATGGCCCCAAATCACGACAAGAGTCGTCTCAAGGCACTTGACATAGTAAACATTCCAATACAGGTCAGTTCATTAAGCCAATTAGAAATAAGTTTCCTATACAAGGAACCCAGCAAATTGCATCAAGTCAACTTGCATCAACTTTACAGCAATCCTCATACTAAGCAAGCATGTAGCGATAGTAGAGAGGAAAACTCCCTTTTTTTTTCACCGTGTCCTGTCTGGCTGTGAAGCAAGCAGAATTGATGTCTGAATGCTGGTGACAAGCCTTACAGATTTACTCTCAGGTGGAGCATCAAAGCATTTGCTTTTAATGTCGCGCCTGATACTTAAAACTTTATTGTTATTGTTAACAGGAAGAAACCTCCAGGGAATCCTGGCGCAGTACCACTGTATAATTGAATATCATCATAACTTAACTAACGGTGTTAGCATGGTAATGTTTAATTATCTCAAAAGCATGTGTACTGAATGAGAATGTTACATTGCAGTTCTGACTTACGTAAATGGATACTCCAGGTGCTTTTTCAAATGTGAAACCAAGACATTACATTTTCCAAGTAAAAAACATTTAGCATGATGTTCATCATGTTTGCTGTCTTAGTTCTAGTTGTTAGCAAACTAACGTTTGCATAGCTCAGAAAGAAGCAGTGTCAAATGACAACACTGATTTTGAATTCCAACTTTTTGACTCAAAGTCCAACTTTCAAGTACAAAACCATCATATTGTTTGATATTTGACATTTACTTTCTTAAATGAAGGTGTTAGCATGCTAAAGGCTAAAACAGCTAAATCAAGAGAGTTTGAAATTTCCATAATGCGCATTTCATTTTTGTAACTTGCAATTCTGTAAAAGAAATTTCCAAATTTTAATGAAACGCATCTTAAAATGGAACATAATGTTTACCATATAGGTGGTCCTACAGAGGTTTAGCATCCTAAATGCAACCGGAAATAGCATTGACTAATACGAATTAGCTTCAGATGAGCTAGTTTTAGCTAAAACCAACTTGTAATTTGAGAAAAAGCTCTTTCATTATGCTGAAACAGTAATGTTTAATAGTGTTTATTTTTTAAATAACTTTATAAAGTCAAAAGTGGTCATGTGATTTACAAATTAAGCATTGATTGGTCCTATGAAAAATGACTTGACCATAAAAAGATCCATTCAAAGAACCTTTTAACTGAACTGTTCCTTCTCTCTGATGTGAAACACGTGATGCAGCAGCTGGACACAAAGGCGCCAGGAAAAACTGAAAGGATCAGTGGGGATGAATAGGATTCCGTTTTTGGGATTATGTGAATGTTGATGCCGCATCCTTCTCAGATCAAATCAGACCTGACCTGTTACACATGCAGCAAAACCACACCATCTCACATATACATATACATTCCACTTTTTGTCATCTGTGTTCTCCTACTGTGGTCTCTCCTACTCAGACCGGTTCTTATTTTAGTTTAAAGACATGGAAAAGCGAATCAATCGCCACCTTTCACTTTTTAATCACCGTCAGTTGCTCTTTTCCTTGTTTCTGACTTAGCCTCTCTGACCCAGGGACTCAACCAATGTGCCCTCTGCATCGCCCACCTTTTGTCAATTACAATTCATAGGTTTTAATTGCCTATCTCCAGAATTAATGAAATCTTTATTCTCACCAAGATTTGCTGAAATTTAGAGGAGAGGGAAAAGACTAAAAGAAAGCAAAGAGGGGGGGAAATATAAGCATGCTTGTAGCAGTTATTACTGCGCAGCGAAATAGCTCAATCATCCTTTACTAACAGGGAATAAACCACATAAATCAAACTCAACAAACACAGACGAGAAACACTTTTTTCCCCCTCCGTCTGGTGTGTGTTATCATTTGCTGTTCAAAGCCTTTGAGGGAAAGCTGTGAAGGAAACACAGCAGATCAAAGTCTTTCTCACTCAGGAAGCGACAGATGTTGGTGATGGTGGAGAAAACGAGGCAGAGAGAAGGCTCGGGATGACTTGTGAGGACATGTTATGACTGCTGCTTTGACTTGACGGAGTTGGGTTAATTATGGATGGTCTCCTCCATCGGTGAGGGCAACAGGGACGGCCGAGGCCCAGCTGCCTTCCGGCTACATCTGCATCAGGTCTTCTAATGTTTTATTACTGCTCCAGGATAAGTTGGACTGCTGGAGTACCACTTAGGATTTTAAATGAGCTTTCTGACATAGTAAGTTAACAGCGGTTTCAGCTGATGTTTTATGGCTGACCCATTTTACTCGCAGGTTATTAGTGAGACTAACCAGCCCAGCTGAGAGGAGTTCAGCGCAGACACTCTACAACTTCCTTCTCTTGTGTTTTTTATTTTATTTTTATTTAAATAAAAGTGTTTTGGAAGTTCAAAGTAGTAAAACTTTGGAAAAATTTTTTTTGTCAAAAACAGCAAAGATTTCTAAGTTATAGATTAAATAAATGCATATAATGCATCACCAAGTTTCTTTTTGCCGGATCCCAATATCCTGCGATCTAATCACCTCTTCACTTTGAACTTTTTATCCTAAAACATCGAGGAAAAGGGTGAAAAATTACATAATCCACTTTGTTTATGTTAATATTGCTAGCTAGCACATCTGCGGTAAAGGTACGTCATATTTTCACTCTGGTTGGCTGAAGCCTGACCTTGGGCTGACCCTGGGTTAAAAAGAATCAGCACAAATAAACAAATGTAGGGGGCATAAAAGCTGTCCATGGCTGGACTCTAATTTCCCTCTGGGATTAATAAAGTATCTTTGAATTGAATTTGAATTAATACTTAAGGACACTAGTACGTTCTTGTGTACTAGACAAGCATGTTCTTTGCAAGGACACCAGAATGTCCGTTCTACCGAGTAAGGGAGGACGAAGACGGCATTTGGAACAGAACCATACTCTGTTAAGGCCCTGTCCACACGTAGCCGGGGATGTGCCAAAACGTAGATATTTTTCTACGTTTTGGCCTGTCATCCACACGAAAACGGAATTTTTTCACACGAAAACGGATCTTTTTAAAAACTCCGGCCAAAGTGAAGATCTGCGTTTTCTCCGTTTTGGGTGTCTGCGTGTGGACGGACAAAACCGGAGTTTTAAGGTCCGCAACGTCACTTTCCGCGACAAAAAAAAAATGCTGACATCACGTGTGCGACCTGTGTTTACACTAGCTGACAGCATGGATGCCCTCAGAGCTGCGCTCGCTTTATCAATTGTCCAAGCGCTTTCTGCTTGTTTGTTGTTGCAAGCGGAATTACTGCTCCTTGCGGAAGACCACAGACGAAGGACGAGGTTAAGAACGGGGGAAGTACTGCCGCCTACAGGTCTGGCATGTCCTTAACAACATATTTATCTGGGTACGTGTGGACAGAGTTCTTTTTTTAAAACAAGGTGGTGTGGATGCAAGTTTTTGGAGGGGCGGATATTCGTTTAAAAAAAACGGCTACGTGTGGACTAGGCCTAAGTCACGGGAACAAGCACTGCTTGTTTCTAGCTACAGTTAAATGACCTGATATTAAAAAATTCCTTAAATAACAAAATAACAACAAAAACACTTTTGATCAAAACTAATAATATACCAACATTGTTAAATGAATTACAAAAAAGTTTTTTCATCAAAACAGAGCTTTTATTTTAATAGTGAGTTAGCTAGTTAGCATTTTGAGGGATTGTTGCAATTAAAACCCAAATACAGCTAATTTTACTGGTTACACACAATTACTTACAATAACAGACCACTTAATATTTCTTAATTAGTATTTCTGATATAAAACTACAGTTATTAGATTTCACCTCTGACCTTCGGAGTATAACGGTTGCGACGCAATGCATTATGGGAAACTGCTGTCCAAAGTCCGCAAAAGACACACTGATGCCTCCTCGATACGATGGGTGGAGCAAGAAGACATCTGGGAGCTTAGAGTGAACTTGCCATGATGCGTTCTAAGGAATGGAACAGTCCTTGGGCTGTCTTTGATGACGTTTCACAAGGACGCGACTACACAAGTACAGACAAGTATCCATATTGAGAAATGGCCAATAACTCAGGACGCTAAAGACAGGCAAAATGCATCAGGATTGATAAATTAGCCTTTTTGGAAAGATTACGTGGTTTTCTAGTCACCGTTTGGCATCGGTTTTGTTTATTTCGCAAAATGTGATCTAATGTTTATTTGGGATGTTAACATTTTCATTTTAAACACCAGGGTGGGCTTAGCTCTGTTAGCCTACATATACCTGCTGTTCCTGGATATGAAACTTCTGCTGCTGTCGTAAAATTTCTGTTTAGGGAATTTGACCCAGAGTTTGAGCTGCATCGATTTCCTAAATGAGGCCAGGTTCTGCGACTTTTCCTCTGAAGGATCTGTTGCGTTCTCACGTCATCATCGAGGCACGGCACGCTTCATTCTCATCTATAATTATCCTGGTTGGCCGAAGGAGCCCCGAGAAGCGGCTCTGCCTGGGTGTGAGAACGCGTGAGAGGAATGCGTCGGAATAAACCGGTTGTCAGCACAAAGGGAAAACCTGAAGCTCTCAGTTCATACCCTGACCCGGTAAAGCGCAAGATGCTGGAGCCAGAAAAGATTTGTCTTCAGTCTGGGATGTAATTGTGCTGTTTGGGGAGATGTGGGGTCGGATTTTTTGCTTCGTCATGGGGAATGCGGCGATTCATCCAAAATGAAGCTTAACATCTGGCCTCATTAATCATTTCTTTTCAAGTCACAGTTTCCAGGGAATACTTCTCTCTTTTCATCACATTATTGCTCCTTTTTCTCTCCATTACTCCCCTCATCAGCACTCCTTGTCATCTGTTGACATTCTGGCATGCATCATCGCCTGCGTCACTCCTCCCTCCTGATTTGCTCCCTAATTTGTTTAGATCCCAAAGAGAAACAAACAAAAAAAAAAGCAGAGGGACTGAAGCGAAAGTTACCAAGGTGTTGAGGGAGGAGAAAAGGGGATTAGAGAGAGCTGTAAAGCAACTTTGATGAAATCAGCATGCTGTTTAACAGTTAGGGAGTTCCTCATTACTCACAGAGCGCTCAATGAATGCAGTGACATGCACGTTATTGCCACATGCTAGGTTGCCGAAGGCTAACTAGCACAGTGATGAGAACAACATTTTCCATTCGCTGTGGTGGCAGAGCACCCACACGCCAACCGTTAAACACTTACAGGGTTCAGAAAGCGCTGCGTTCTGATAAAGTTCCCACGATGGCTGACAGGACCACAGAGGGATCTGTGACCCCCTGTAAGTCCGAATGGCTGAGCGCCAAGGGCGAACATTTTTATTTCTAATATCAGGAGGTGAAATCACAGCTTACTGTAACATGAAAGGAAAAGTGAAGGGAGAAGATATGAAAATATGCCGTCCTATATGGGGATGATTATTAGCAGTATGGTGAGAAGATCACTTTTCAATGGGTGTGTATATTTTAAAGTAAAAACTGATAGATTTTTTTTTACTTTAAGCTGAGCTTTAACATTGATCTCAGTGACTGCTGGGTTAAAATCTTGACCAGTTTCATATTTGACCAGGGGCGGCGTTAGGCCCGGCAACTTGGACTGAAGCCCCGGATGTTTAATGAAAAGCCCCAGATCTAAATCGCAAAAGTAACATGCAGTACCAAAGTCCAACAGAGAGGGAGCAGCTGGCAGTAGTTTGTATACAGCCTGCCTGAGCCTCCACCACTGAAGAAGAAGCCCTTCAGCAGCCGGCTTCTTCTGCACTCTGTCTGAAATGCATGTGTGAAGATGGACATAAGGACGTTTTTTAGACAAAAAGTACCGCAACAGAACCCCAGCTTTGATGAGACTGGTGCTGACTCAGGTTTGTGAGTCTTATTTGAAAATATTTGTTGTGCTGCTGGTTTGCCTAAAGTTAGCTTATCAGGTAAAGTTGTTGGAGAAAGAAAGAGAATATTTACTATCATCTCACACTAAACACTAACAGGAACAATACACTGCCCTGAAAATGCTTAATATGTAGCTTCAGATTAAAAATTATGTGGTACAAGACATATATGATGTTGACTAGTGCGTGTCACGTGTGTGCGCGCGCGTGTGCGCGCGTGTGTGTGTTAAGCCCCGGATCTTCTTCAGTCCTAAATCCGCCCCTGTATTTGACACCACTCTGCAGCCCCCTGCTGACCAAAAACCTCACTAGATACTTTTGTGGAGCGAGTAGGTGTTCTAAGGGGCGCTCTTCACCTGCTTTACAGCTGTTAGCTGTAATGCTAGTGGTTAGCCAGCGGTTTGCTGATCATTACTGAAAAGCACAAGAAGAAGAAAAAGAAGTTTGCTTTTTCTGTTGGGATCATAGCAGAGCCTGGAAGTAAAAGTGAGTCTTTGGAGTTGAAGCAAAGAGCTAAAATCAGAGGGAACATCAGCGTGGCCCACACTAGTAACCCCAGAGACCCACAGTTGTAATATTACAACATCAGATTTAAGTCTACAAAAATAAACCTTCCCCATTTTTTTTCTTTTTAAAACCACATTTACATTGCTAATAGGTCCTATTGTTCAGTTCTGCAACACTATTGGCCTTTAAAATGTGTAAATAGGCCCGTTTATCTGGCCTCTTAGAACAACATGTGAAAGGTTAAAAAAGATTTAGCAGTTGTTTTCTAAATTTGGGTTTCTGGGGGTTAAGGAAGCTAAAAGGGGCTATACAAACACAGACTGATTGTGACCTGGCTTTGTTGCTACTGGACTTGTACATAATAATATTTTTTGTCCAACAGTGTGGATCTTTTTACTTCAAGATTTATTTTAGTGTTAGTTGGCTCATGCTAGTGTTAGCTCGTTACCGCTAGCTACAGCAGGATTGTTTATGACAGCTGTTGTTCTACTTTCAACCAGTTGGGCTGAGGAGCATACTTTAAATGGACTTTAAATGGTAAATGGCTTGTATTTGTATAGCACCTTCTTAGTGTTCTACAACCCCCCAAGGCGCTGCACAACACAATAAGCCATTCACACACACGTTCACACGCCGATGAGGATGAGCTACGATATAGCCGCAGCTGCCCTGGGGTGCACTGACAGAGGCGAGGCCTGCTCAACTCTGGCGCCACTGGTTCCTATGACCACCACCGGCAGGCAAGGTGGGTAAAGTGTCTTGCCCAAGGACACAACAGCAGCATTCTCTGGCCGGAGCAGAGATCCAACCTGCAACCTTCTGATTACTGGAAAACCTGCTCTACCTCCTGAGCTACTACTGTCCCAGCTACTGCTGTTTAATTAAATATCGGTGTTAAATGGTGCTAAAAATTTGATAATTACAGAGGTACTTTTATCATGGCGGCAAATAAAACACATGGTGTAAAAACTGTATTGCGTCTGTTTTGCATTTGATGTGAAAGATGCTTAAGCCATCTAAGTTTTTTTTGTTTTACTCTATTATCGGGTAAAGAAGGCTAGAGGCTAACTTTGAGCTAACAGTGGTAACAGTGAATTAGAAACAAATAGTCAGCTCTATGAATATGTCAAGCTACTTTTTAGTAGTAACGCCATATTACAGTGAAATGTATTTTATCCACTTACAAACTAAATGTGTATGTCTCGTCTTCACTCGTCTAAAGTCTACTGCCACTGATTCACTCATGGACAGGAGGGGCTGGGCACTCCTTTGTTTAGAAACATGGACTGCAGTACCCAAATTTGACCACAGGATGTCATTAATACTTCATGCACCTTTAAGCAAAAATGTTAACAAAAGGAAAAAGACAGCTTATAAAAATAATTCACCTTAATCTATTTTTGTGTTTGCCATTTTATCAATGTTTCTCACCTTAAAACATGTGTGTACTGTGTGTGTAGCCAAGCACAAGTAAATGATTCTAAACAAGCTGGTTTTATTGCCTTTTTCTCGTCACTCTGCTCTGTTTTTCTGTTTATTCGTCTGTGTAAGAAGGCTGAGACATAAAACAAACCAGTTCTTTTTTAAATTCCTGCTTTCCATCAACAACAGAGAAAAATGTTGCAATTTTACATCTAAAACAGCCATAAATGTGTAATTTAAAGTCTCTGCAGCATTATGCTGAAGTGTTTGGCTCATTATGTGAAAGCACCAACTTTAGGACCCCCTCCCCTTGCAAAGGAATGTTGGTGCAACAAGATGACATAAGAGATAAAGTATTATCTGTTATTGGCTAGCGTCTTGTTCTAGATGAATGTTGGTGTAACAAGATAACAGACGTCGCTCTGGGAGTTTGATTCCAGTGTGAGAAAATTGTTTTTTGAAACATATCAGACGCTGCGATTTCAGTTTATTGTGAGTCCTGGCGCGACACTGTTCTTATTGTCTTTTGTTCTCTTTCAAAACTCAGCACATTCCTCACGTCACACCGGTGGATTTCTTTGGCTGAGAGACACTGAGATTATACAAATCTGGTGGTTTCGGGGCATGTGATGGGGCAGTGGAGTTGCACTCGTATGCTGCAAAGCTTTACCTCAGTGGTGGAGGAGGGGATGAGGCCTCGAGTACAAAAGTTGAAACCTACATGTTTAATTTTTTTTGTTATTTACATGTGCTCAGATTAATTTCTTATTTTAAAACTAACAACTAACAAGAAATAACAGTTTCGTAGCTATAGCATCAAAATAAATAAACGTGTGGAACAACTTTAAATTAAAAATAGAAATGGTGTTCTTGAAGCACAGCCTTCCTCCAGATGTCTGCCAGGTGGTGAGATGGTAGAGCTACAGCAAAATAACCCTCCATCTACAGGGAGTCACTGATGTAATGATTAGAACAGTCTGAAAATATGCAAGAGGCGCCCAAAAACACAAGTACTGTGCAAATTCTGTGCAAAATACATTAGAAACTGACACATCAGAAGCTGTAAAAATATTTTATGATACAGTTCCTTTATCATTCTCCATTAAATGATCAAAACTCTGTTCAGTAAGACTTAAAGGAATATTTTGGACACTTTGAAGTGTGTAAACAATAGGACTAAATGTAGACAGATGATTCGCTGTGGCGGCCCCTGAAGGGAAAAGTAGAAAGAGAAAAGGGAATTCTTGTGTAAAAGTTATGAATAAATACTATCTTACCTGTAGAAAGCTTCCTGAACAGCCTTTGTTTGGAGAAATGGAGTGTACATCTTACAAGGCAGAATTGCTAATGTGTAGTCCAAGACCAAAGTGTATTGTTACCATCCTAAAACAGCTCCAGTTTAACTGCTGCCTTAAATCAGTCCCAGAAATTTAAAGCATATTTATCTTGTTGTTGTTGTTGAAAAAATGTCAGCTTGGGGTGTAACATACAAAAAATCCGCTGCTGTCTCCAGCGTGCTTTCAATGTACATTAGCGATGTTGTAACGGTGGCTGAGATAAGCCGGTGTCACAAGCAAGACATGCCACCTTAAATCTGCTTTCCCAACCCACTTCAACATCAGTAATATATATACACTGGTAGTGGTAATGCTGATCGCAGAACCACTCAAGCATGAGCTACTGCTAACGCTAGCCCAAGCTACTGCTAACGTTTTTGTTGGACGAGAGGAAAACAACAAAGAAAATGGTTACAGCATCACTCAGATTCCAGGAAGTACAGGGAATATCCAGACTATGAATGAATGTTGGATAGATCGGGGCAGCAGTAGCTCAACAGGTTGAGCGGGTTGTCCAGTAATGGGAAGGTTGCAGGTTCGATCCCGGCTCCGGACAGAGAATTCTGCTGTTGTGTCCTTGGGCAAGACACTTAACCCACCTTGCCTGCTGGTGGTGGTCGCCAGTGCTCGGCAGCCTTGCCCCTGTCAGTGAGCCCCAGGGCAGCTGTGACTACATTGTAGCTCATCACCACCAGTGTGTGAATGTGTGAGTGAATGGATGAATGATACACTGTAGTGTAAAGCGCTTTGGAGTCCTCACTCTGAGAGGTGCTATACAAGTGCGGGTCAATTATCATTTATCATTTAGATCCACACTCCGTGGTGCGTGTCCGTTTTCTTGCCCCCCTAAGTTCATTGCTGCTCCCTTAGAACAACTCCAGCCTTAGTGCCATCTTTAACAACTCCATTCCCCAAAACACGAGGCATTTAAAGTCTTTATGCCTTCTTCAATATTGCATTACACAATAGTTTGTGATTCATAACAAGTGTAAAAAGTGTAAACACCACAAGCAGCAGCAACATGTTGTCCTTCCGGTGGACACAGACACAAGCGTTTTAGTTTAGCCAAAATTACTGCATAATGCTGACATGATGGCAATGTATGCAACAGTTTCTAAACCAATGCTCGCATGAACCACTTTGGTATTTGGAAGTTTGGTCTTTTATAAAGACCAAGTTCACTGTGTCCAGGAGAGAGCAGAGTGCATCTAGTAGAAGCTAACTGTTAGCATTAGCAACTCCACAATATGGCAGAACTCCTTCAGGCTTGTGTTAGCTGTGGGGATGAAACATCAACGTTGCAAAACAGGGTTAGTGATAGAGTTGTGCTGCTGTTAGCCAATCAGAGGCAATATGTCAGAATATCAGGAAATAAGACTCCAAATCCTGATGTCTCTTGTCACATCTCATGTGGGTCACTTCTAGTCTCTGAAACAGATGCGCAAGAGCCTCCCCCCCCCCCCCCCCCCGTTGTCCAATCACAAGGCATTCCTTTAGAAGAAGAAGAAAATATCATTTCTATAGCGCCTGTCAAGATAAAAATCACGAGGCACTTCACAAAAACAAAAAAAATGTAAAGATATACAAAAGCATTTAGAAAATGTTTAAAAATATATTTAATATATTAGCTTTTATACTAGAGACCACTGCAAATGTAACAAAAAAACATGTGAATTTGGCCTTTAAGATGGCAACAATGCATTTTCTTGCACTCAGAACAGCTTTAGTATCAATTACTAACTTTTACTTGGAAGCATACTTGGCCTAAATATCTCTGTAAGAAGACGACAAGTGGGTTCAGTCTGCTGTGTACTGAACTGTTTTCATGTCACATGTTCAGTTATTTTTGGAAGAAAAAGGCTGATATTAAATGCATTTTTTGAATAATGTAAAATGAAGATGAAAGTCTGCAACAAGTATGGAAGTAACTCTTTAAAGATCTAAGTAATGTTGCCACAAGCAATGCATATTTATAGCCCGCGTCTGGTTTAGCCCATCTTATCTAAATGAGATGTGACACTGAAGCATAAAGCCCAGATGTGTCTTTAAGTCCAAATGGGCTCATAAAGTCCATAACACTTATATGACATCAAAGCAGAGCGGAGATACAGACACAGATTTCACTGTTTAATTGTGGGACGGACGGACGGACGGACGGACGGACGGACGGACGGACACACACACACACACACACACACACACACACACACACACAGAGATATCTAATTAAAAACCAGCAAACATCACAGAAAAACACACAGAATGAAACCATTGCACCAAACATAATTGTAGAAGATTTGTGAGAAAAAATTATGTATTTTCAGTTCAAAGAAGCTGCGTTCCACTTCAACCTGTGTATAAAACTCTGAAATCTGTCTGAATGGATAATGATTATCTAGAACGGTGATGTTGACATAGGAAATGATAAATTGGAAGTTTCTCCATTTAGAGATGTAGATCTTTTCAAAACACAAAAACACCATCTACCACCAAAAGTTAGAAAGATGGAAGATAATGTTGTCTTTGTGTGCATGTTTTCATTACCAAATTAACTAATGAACCAACAGGATTTTACAAAACCTCTGAAAATGAATCAGTGTTTGTAGACTTAAAACTGGTTATCTTTTGGTGCCAACCCACTTGCTGCCACTATAATCAACATTAGCAAACACAAAAATGGCTACAGAACAGTTAGTTTTTTTAGATAATTATTATGGAAGTAGCTGAAAGGTATCCCTATCACAGACTCTGGGGACAACACATTGTACAAAATATTTTCTTAGAGTTTTGCCATTTAATGTTGGAGTAAGCCCTTTTCAAGATGGCTTCCTTTGTGAAAAAAATGAAAACTGGCAACAGCTTAGTCAGTTTTACAGATATGAAGCCATTTTAGTATTGTAGTAGTGAAAATTCATCTCCTTTACATTATCCAAGCTCAAAGTAGACACTATAGATTTTTGTTTAAAACCTTTCCCATCAAGTCAACCATTTGGTATTTGAGCAAACCCTTTGTGTTTTTTATGCCATGTACGCCCAATCTCAATACTTGCACTGAGCTTTATTCAAATTCAAATTCAATTCAAAAATACTTTATTGATCCCAGAGGGAAATTGATTGTGTCCTTCTGTAAAGCACACTTAGAGGGAGTGAGCAGTAGGGTTTGAGTGCGTAGTACACAAGTATACCAAATTGGGACAGGGAGCATTGGGTCATTGACAGCAATGCATGCCAGGATGCCGATCGCAGTTTGTGCTACTTTTTAAAATCTTTATTAAAAGCTTTCAAAGTTATTTGTCTAACACTAAATTCATTGCTGTCCACAATCAATCTTAGTCTAAAACATCAAGAGCATGAATAAATATTATTGATCGTCTTTAAATGAACTTCTTTCATTTGGAAATACATATTTTCAGAAAAGGCACTTGAGCCATTGCTCCACCTTCTTCATGGGCAATACCCTTGCCTGAAGTCTGCATTGATGCGAAATTGGGCGAAGTGCGGATCAAGGTTGCAAAAGGGGCGTGGTTACTTTCCACACTTGAGAATCGGAACGCCATATGCACTCACACCCCTGGACGTGAACGCGCAATTGAAGGGCACAAGGGTGGACGTGCGAGTATTGGGATTGGGTGATAAATCTACCACTCATCAAATCAAAGACGGACGCCACAGATAATCTTAGATAACTAAAAAACTGTCCTCACATTTGTCAATTTATGACCTAAAATTACATGTTATTCCTTCAAAATAGTCATAATATTAACAGTATCTACCCGATCATGCCATACTGAGTGAGCAACACGTATGCGAAAAACAATTAATAAAAATAAAAGTCTGGCATGAAAGACAGCAGATATTAGGTCTTTGGCTCGACAACCTTCAATAACTCAAAAAAAAAAGAAAAAGAAAAAGAAAAGTCACCTGTACACGTGTGTTTTCCCCCAGAAACTTGACATTTTTTATAGATTAAACTTCGTCACTCCCAGGGAAAGCAGATTGTCTCATGAACAGTGATGATTAACGAACAGAAAAAGCCCGACAGGTCAGAGCATGCAACCAGAGAAACACGAAGCTGTAGCATTAATAAACTGTTTCTCTACAATACAATTTTAATAAAAATGTGCATTACAAAAAGCAAGTAAACTGAATATTTTTGATAAATTAACAGAAAAAGGGAACATGGAATAAAACAGAAGATATAAATTAATTAAAATTTTTTAAAATTACAAATTGTTGTGAAATTGTGACATTCAGCCGTGGAAACAAGCTCCTAAATCACTTTGAAAAGTTGTGTCAGAACCTCCAAAGAGGACGTTCTCATCAAGCCGATGGATGATTAAAACTCCTGCTGCTCTCCACTTTAACCTTTTCTCTCGTAACGCAGAAGTTTTAACTTTTTTTTGTTGTGTTTTTTTAAATAAACCTGTAGCTCCTGTTCCTGTAAATTACAGTAACCTGGTTGAGTAATGTTATGAAACTGCTGTGATTACGTAAAAGACCGAGAAAGAGTAAAGTTCATCAGAAGACGACAGTTCAAACGGTTTTGTTTTTATTGAAAACTAGTGATCACATCAACATTTCCCTGTTTGACAAGGAGACGAGGGAAGGCTCAGCTGCTTCGGGCTGCAGACAGACCTGTAAAGTTTATTCACCTTCAAATCAAACATGTAAGTTGATCCAGCTGCCAATACAAGCAAAAAGAAACATCTTATTTTTTTGTCTCCGTGATTCTCTAAATGAGTTTGAGCTTGCAACATTCCATATCTCCACAAGGATTCCCTCTGACAAAATTCCCAGCGGTAGAAATTTCAGACAGACCTGGACCTTGTCTACTCATACGACAGATTCTAATAAAGATTATAAGGATATTTTACATCTTGTAATATAAACCTTAAAACAAAAGAGATTATCATGGAAAATAGCTATAGTCAACACTTGTACACAGTCTAGGGTTCCGTGTTTCTGATAATTATGATACAATTGTTTTACTTCATTGATTTTCCAAGAGTTTTATCATGCTTTTTGAATTTTCAAGAGTTCCTAAATATAAATACACAATTAACTAAGTACAAAGAATGAATATTTGAAGATGCAACGGAATATAAATAAATAAAAGAATCTTAAACTTAAGTTTATGCATGCTGAAAGTCAAAACCCTCATTGCCTGCATTAACCGCAGAAAGAAAATAGATGGAAAAATGATCGGGCCAGAAAACGCCAGCGTCTTCTATGTCGCATATAAAATTTGCATTAATGGCCCCGCCCACATTGGCTTGAGAACAACGGTAAGAAGAGAGAACAGTGCGTCTTAACCATCAACGTAAATACTGAATCATAGGCTTGAATTATAAGTTTGTGTGCCCAAAGGGCTCCTTGGACTGGGGAATCCCACCCGCACGGCAGACTGGCTCCCGTGCGAGGCTGTAGTCATGCTGATCGCCTGTGGAGATCTAATATGGACTGGGACTGTTAAATTAGAAGTGGATCCCTAGCCCGCTGTGATTGTAGCCAGGCACCGTGACCTTTTACATCAGCTCTTGCTCCACGGTCGGAGACATTAGCTACGTGCTAACCCAAAGCTAAAGGAGTTGTTCCTGGACATTTTCAGTAAGAAAAACGGGGTAGAGCGACTCCAAAGTAAATGCACCTCCGGTCTGCTTGGTAACGAAATCATAACTAGGTAAGCTGACAGAGGATATCGGGCTTCGTCGGTCCACCGCGGTGAAAGATCCGCATGTCCGTCATTACTGATGTTCCCCTCTCCGGGAGCCGTAGGTCAGCTCATTAACTATTCATATTTTTAAGCATTAAACTCCACTTGAACAGAAGAAAAATAGATTCACCCCCATCAGAGTTGTCATTCATGTAAACTACATCTATTAAATCTAAAATGTTTTTTTTTAACCAGGCTGTAAACATGTTTATTTCTGCTGTGAAACAAGCATTTTTAACATGGGAGTCAAGGAGGATTTGCTCACTTCTGCTGCCAGACCCGAGTGGACGAGGGTGGAACTGCAATTTTTGACGCTTTCTTGTTAACTCAAATTTGTTGCAGAATTATGGGGGCTTGGTCTTAACTAGTAGAAGCTAACTGTTAGCATTAGCAACTCCACAACATGGTTGAACACATTAGCCAATCAGAGGCAAGATGAGAGCATTTTATTCCACAGGGAATGATGCACAGGGAATTTGTTCTTACTAGACATCACAGCAAATTTATATTTATATAAACATTAATGGTGGCTTCAGAAGCATGTGGAAGGACCATACACGGCCACAACAACCTGGCATACCAGATTAGTAAAAGGTGGCATGCTTCAGCAGACACCAGCAGACAGAATGGATAAGATCCATGTAATAAAATAGTTAAACATGAAAATGTCTTCTTTTTACACAGAGTTTCAAATAATAATACTAAAAGAAAATAATCTGGCAAAGGAGCAGTAATCCTCAGACAAAAACAGAGACAGAACTCCGAGTGTGTGTGTGACCATCTGTATTCACAGTGTGTGTGCTCGGGGCAGGAGAGGGAATTACAGAGCTGGAAATTAATCTGGAAGTGAACTTGGACTAAATGAGGAAAACAAACAAAAGCATGTTATGACTGACTGATAGAGCAGTAATAAAGTGGGGAGGCACACCGAGAACAATGATGATTTGAGTAATTACATCCAGTGGCATCTTCAGCAAAACAAACACCAAACCTATTAGAGTGAGATCAGACAAAAATGAAACGTAAACTATATAATCAGTAATGTAGTCAAGAGGAGAAAAACATTTCTTTAAATGCATTCAAAACTTTTATTCTTTAAAAGCTCGAGAGAATCAACAAGAAACTCATTTTCTGGGATGTTTTTTCAAAATAAAAGACAAAATATATATTTTTAGACACACGAGACACCAGGTGCAACACGTTATGTCTCAGTGAGTAAACTAAAAGTTTATAAATATATATATATATATATTCTTTCTTTCAGGCACATCAAGCCAGCCGAGCAGGTACAAGCTGACCTACATGCAGTAAATAGAGCAGTTTGCGTTGTCAGCCATTAATCAAAGTGAGAGCTAACAAAGTGCAGCCGTTTGGGCTGTTTGATAAGATAATTACAGGGTATGCATTAAAGTCAAGTTGATATTCCTGGTGAGGATTTGGTGTGAGGTACCTTTACTGTGGATGAACTCCTTCTGTTCATCTCAGTTTGATTCCTAAAAACCACTCCATCAGTTTACCGTGCCTGTCTGTCAACCCACCTGCTTCTCTTCATCAGTTCATTAAGACCAATGGCTTTCTGCACCTGAAACAAATTCATCTCAACCACGCTGGACCCACAGTACCGTACTTCCATCCTGACGCGGGCTGTTGATTTTGTTGCAGTTTGCATTAGTGCCGTTGGGCGTTATAAAAAGCGAGTGTGTCACAAGGGGACCAAATACCATAATGTTTCAGTTGATATCCTTGAAACTGGAAGGTTGGGAAAAGCCGCTCTAGCCTTGTGCTCCAGATGTTTTCATTCTCCACTCAGAAGGCTTTAATATTGAAGGACTTTGAGCTGTCAAAACACATCAGAGCGAGGACTCGTACTGTGAAACAATGAGCCCGGTGGAGTGGAGTTTCCATGCAGCAGGGTCTGCCACTGGAAATCTTTCTCACGTTGATGGATGGTTGGAACATCAGAGGCGTTTCCCAATTAAACAGCAGGAATTCTGCTCCAGATGTTTCCATTTTCCCCTCATCTTCTTCTTGGCGAGTTCACTGTCATTTAGTGCAAAAGTCTGGAGACATTTCCACTAAATGCATATGTCATGCTTTTTGTTTTATTGCTAAACGAGGGAGTCAGGAGCTGTTTTGTCTTGGGTTGTACTTTTTTCCTAATGTCACCGGGTCACAACAAATGAAAAGCTCCATCATCATCATTGGGCTAATGACCAAAAACATGCCTGAGGTCGACTGGCTACTTTAAGAAGAAAGAAGAAAAGAAGAAAATATCATTTCTATAGCACCTCTTAAGATAAAAATCACGAGGCGCTTCAAGTTTAAGGTGTGAGTGGGTGAATTATCTGTTTGTTGCTGCGATGGATTGGAGACTTGTCCCCTCCCTTCCCCCTGGTGACTGCTGGAGATGGACAGCCGCTCCCCGTGATCCTTACTGGATGAAGTGGTTAAGAAAATTAAACAAATATCTAAGAAATGTCATCGTCACCGCTCGTTTACCTTGGTCCGGGTCGCTGGAGCAGGAGCCATAGCGAGCAAACCCAACCCACCCTCCCCACAGCTACCTCCACCAAATTATCAGGTAGATGTTCTTAAAGATATGATCTCTCCAGCATGTCCTGGGCCACCTCAGAGGATCTCTTGCTAGCAGGACTTGTTCAACACCCCCTCTAGGAGACATTCAGGTGGCATCCAAACGCTCAAACTACCTCAGCTGGTTGCAGGTAGTTTCAGGGATTCAAAAAGTTCTAGAAATGTTGGAACGACTTAAGGAGGGTTTAGTGACCAACAAAGACACTGGATACAGAAGAAGGAGACTAGCTTTCAGAAGATTTAATAATAGTTAAGGGACTTTTTGGACATTTGAATTTTTATGCTCGCGATTGCCCCCACAGGCCAAACATGTAACGGCAGCTTCAATAGTAGGCTCGTGCACAAGGCGCGCATGCTGTACGTGCACACTCCTTAACGAAAATAACAGCTGAGACAGCCCCTTGTGTGTGTGGCCTGGAGGACAGAGTACAGGAGAACACGCAGCTAATTAATTAAATAATTTGGTTCTGTACCTTTCTCTTCAGCACAGCCGACAAAGGTTTGTGATGGGTCAGTCCTCCTGCATGCTCAGATCGTTCCCTTCCCTTGCTTGAAAAATTGTTCCAAAATGAAAGTTGAACCCACATCTTTTTTATCTGTGAATTCAATGCCTTTCAGCGAGTCTCAAATAAAAATTTGGGCATCTTACTGTAAAAAAATATACCATTAATGTAAAAAAAGAAACTAAAATGTTCACACCCAGAATCAAACCCAGGTCTTCTGCATGGGAGTCAGACATCTTACAAGGTGAGCTACACACCAGTAACATTCATAGTATTTGTAACTTTTATATCCTGGATGACACCTGAAACAACGTCAAACCAAAGAACGGTTTGGAGCGAAAATGGCTATTTTGTTGCTAATTTGCAGGAAATATCTAGAAGAAAGTTCTACAGAAAGTAGCTAAGGGCCCTAACGAGCAGGCTAAATTAGAAAAATGATTTCTACCCCAATTTCCCACAATTGTAATCCAAAGGGGTTCAAATGAAGGCAGCTGAACTTCTTTGGTTTCATGAAGACGTTTTGCTTCTCATCTGAGATGCTTTGTCAATTCTGACTAGAATATGGGATGGTCACGCTTATAAACTATAGCTGTCTGTTGTTGCTTAATGAGCAGAAACTATCTAGGAATACCCCTCCTCACTAACCCCCGAGGAGTCGTTAAAGTCATTAAGGTATACTGTGTGGGGATGTATATTTTGATTAGATGCAGGAGGGTGTGACCTAGACTGAAGCGGTTTTGGAATTAGGTTTAGAGCTGCATTACAGGTGCTGGAAAGGTAAAACCTGAGGCCTCCCCCTCTTTTGTAATGTTGGTCTTTCCCATTTGACTTTGATAGCTTCCTTTACCATCCGAACCACTTTGGACTAGTTAGATACTGGTTTAGGTGTCAGTAGAACTAGGATTTAGTCACTGGTTTTTAAGTCACAAGTAAATCTTAAATCACAGGTCCTAAATTTTCAATTTCTTAAGTATTTGACCAAATGTGCACTTTAATTCCAAATAATTTCCCAAATGATCATGTATTTAAAATTATTTTCATGTTTTTTAAGATTCTTTTGTATTATTGTTATTATTTTTATTATAATTATTTTTTATTATTTGTTTTGATCATTATTCTTGGATGTGAAGTCCAAGAATAATGATTAGATGAAGTCTTATTATTCAAGTCTTGCTTCTGTGTCCAGGTCATGCAACACCATTTGTTTTTAACCACATTTTAGCAGCAAGTGAGACAAGTTGGCGGTTCTAGATGAACTCAAACAAGAAAATTGATGTTTTGCCAGAAATAAATATTCTAAATGAACTTCTCTCCAACTTGTTCAACCACCCACTGACAACAGGTGGCAAAACTTGGAGAAATTGAGGGTTCGACACTGATTTAAAACATACAAATTAAATAAATTAGAAAAGGAACCATGTATAAAAACTCAAACCCATCTAACAGAGAAAGAAACTTAGTAACGTTTGTTTAATCAACCATTTTTTCTGGATTGTAAAGGATCAATACTGAGGTTTCCATTCTTATTGTATCTGCATTTTCCTTGTGGATTCTTGCAGAATTAAGAAATTTTATTCTGAAATATGTTTTTGCATTTAGTAATATTAGAAGTTTAGACCTTGGAAATAAATCAGCCGTTTTAAGATTTCCTTCTAAGCCTCAGAATTCATTCAGTCCTGAAAATATTCATACTGAATAAAAAACATTTAGTGTTAAAATGATAAAAAGTAGTTTTCCATCTGAAATTCCTAAAATTACACATGGATCAGTTGAATGTGTCTGAGAAAAACAAAGTAACACTCAAAAAGGAGATAAGTGTCACAAAAGCTGATCTCTCTGAAGATTTGTGTTCAATTTATTTATTCTTTGCAAGTTTCTTTTCCCGTTTGGGAGAAAAAAAATCCCAGAGCTTATTTTGAAATGATCGAGTGCACAGGAGCTCAAGAATATGACTACATTTGTGTTTATAGCCATCTGGTGATTGTTTGTTCAGTGTTTACTCCATAAAACTATGTTACGGTACTTCACAGCTACTCAGATAAATATGTGTAGGACTGTTGAGCAGGCGTTCCTTCATTTTAGACTGAAGCACTGAAGCAGAGGAGTGAAGTGTGGGATGAAGAACCAAGAAAATATTATAAAATGCTGCTACGAATTACCTACATGAGATGTTTAAATAGAACTGTAACAGGAGGATTTTAGGATGACCGCACCTTTTGGAAAGTACTTGAAAGATATATCTCACCAAGCAGAATTATAATTATTATAAGGACACGTTCTGTGAAAAGATCTAATATATAAATGCTTCACCATAACAGTCGCATTTTGCAAAGGAGAAAGAGAGAAATTTTGCACCACAACTTTAAAAGGTGCCAAAATAAACAATTAAAAAAACGTATCAGATGTTATGGCATCCCTTACGACAAGTCAAAGTCAAACGGCTAGCATGTAAGAAGGCTAAATTATTTTATTTTTCCTTAAATCAGTTCATCAACTTGTAATACTTTGAAGATCCCACAGACAGCTTGGCTTTAGATAGAGCAGTTGGAAATAAAAAAATTAAAGAGACATTGTGTAGTTTTTACCATGTATCTCTAGAAATATCCATCGAAATGTTGTTGAAAATTAATTAAAAGATGCCCAGTTGAAAAGTTTTGATGGTTTCATAACATATAACCATAAAAATTGGGTCTAAAATACATGGGAGTGGGTCTAAGTCTCTGGGCGACACAATATTAGATGCCAACGGTAGTTTTCTTCTACAGGAGCCTGTGAGGACAAAATGCATTTACTGATTTGTAACAAATGGTTACAAAACTTTCACCATCCGTTAGTAAGGTCTTCCTCGAACACAAAAATACTGCTTGCTTGCAGTGGTGTAAGTCTGTACTGCCCCCTATTAACAGGGAAATTACACATAGTCACTTTAAGTTAAAGGTGCAACATGTAAGAATGATGTAATTATGACATCATTTGGTCAAATGTGGGTACTGCAGTCTAGTTTTCTAAACAAAAAGTGAGTGTCCCACTCCCATTCTGTGAGTTTGATGGCTGTTGTCAGTTACAGATCAGTGCCAGAAGATTCTAGATGACAAGCAAACATTTGTAAGTTGATGAGTAAATGACATTGTCAACATCAATAACTGAGCTCATAAATAAGCTAAAGTCACGCTAATAGTGACTCCTAAAATAGCTTGGAATATTCTATAATTCCTACTCTTGGATCAGCTAATTTGGTTCATTTTTAGTTAAATAGAAATCTGTTTATTCTCATCCTCAGAAGGGTTTAAGCATCTCAGACCAAAGATTAAATATACATTTATTGCAGATTTAAAAGCTTTTTTAATCAACTGTTTCAGTCATTCATCGTAATTTGTATGACTGATATTCTCATGATTTTGTGATGTGGTGTTTATTAGTTCTTTTCTTATGCTTTAGCTAGTCTTTTGAATTACTATATGAAAGAAAATTAACTTGGAAAAAAGCAATGTGTTGGATAATTTGGCTTACAATAGCTGAATAAGGAAAAGTGGGTTTTAAATGATTCAATTAAGAGCACTTTTGTTGTCCCGAATTACATAATTATCTCTCTTAAATTACTTGAGATTAAATGTAAAAAATTAAACTTAAATTAAACTTCATAACATTAGCATGTTTGTATTAACCTTCTCAAATAAAAATATAACGTATATTATTACATGATTGTTATAAATGATCAGACTATCAGTAGGCAGGTGGGAGTGATTTACAGCATAGCGATTCTCAGAGAAAGGCATGGTGTCCAGAAGGACAGCAAAGAAGCCATTTCTCTCCCAGAAACACATCAGGGACTGAATGACTTTATGCTTGGACTTGACTGGTACAGCCTCCTGAGATCATTCATATGTGGAGTTGCAACAAAGGACGGTACCTAAACACCCTCCTAGAGGAACTCCTCTTATTGAAGAACAGTTTAGTGACGATTTAAGTTGCTCTTGGAGCAAAACAATAACATTCTGGGTCCAAGTTCAGATAGTTTCTCAGACTTCCATCCCGTTAGGAACGTGTGGTAAAATGGGCGGCTGGACAAATAAAACTGCAACTTCTGACAAACTCCAAACATTGGCTGAAACAGAATGAGCTGCCATCAGTCAGGATTGGGAGCAGAGGTTAAGGGATGCAAGGGTGAACTTCAGAGAACTTGAAAAGATTAGGACTTCATATATTGATTGACTTTTTGTGTTAATATAGCAATTTTTTTAAATTAAAGTCTTGAAATTTTTTCAGTAACCATAGAAACACCAGAGGGAAAATTTAAAAGCACAGAAGCAGCAAACCTGTCAATCTCAAAACCTGCAACCATAGTCTTGATGGTTTTGCCTCTGTCCAAGACAAAATGTAACGCTTACCCATTTATAAACAGAGATTCATGTCTTCATTTGAGAAACCAGGCGGTTTAGGAAGTGTTGTGCATCTCCAGCCTCTTCCATCTCTTTTGCTTCTTGACAAAACATACATACACGAGTTTGTGAGTCGAGTCTCCTTTGACACAAAGAGACCAGCTGCCAACGCGGGTACCCGTGAGGTAAACTGGAGCCAGAGGCTGCCAGCTGGCTCACCATGTTTTCCCTCCAACTCTGCAAAGACTCTTTCAAAATGTTTCCAACACCCAAAAAAAAAAAAAAAAAAAACCACCATCTACTGAACTCTCAAACTCGCCTCAACATTTAGATGCCGTTGGAGCAGGCAGGCATCCAGGTCTTGGCATGACGGAGCTGTAAGGGCGACAGGAGTGTCAACAACATCACACTTCTGATACATAATCCTCCCCAACCCCGACCAAGCAGGCCTGCAAAGACACTCGACCTGAGTCAACAAATCAGCCCCTCGTCTCAATGCCTCGAAGAGGGGAAAAGGAACAGAAAGTGATGTCATTTTTTATTTTAGATCTTCATGGAAATGTCGGATCATGAGAGCATAGAGTCTGATTTGAAGATGACTGAGGCGGGATGTAGGCCAACAAAATAATCAAAGCATTAAACTGAACCCGACGGGAAACAAGCTGAAAGTGACATTTGTTGCCTGAATTGTTGTTTTCTTCACTGTTTGGTTGCCATAGCTCTTAAACTGCCCATTTGTATAGAAACGCTTATTGTTCACAGTCATTTCAGCCCACACATTATGTAAATCTGGTCCAGACCAATCAGCTGCAAATGTTCCTCCGTGGTGGTGTTCAGGAAGAAGGAAGGAACACTCTTTGTTTTGTTCCGTGGTGGAGAAAACTCTCCTCGTTGCTCCTCGGAGGTGTGGATGGGATCTCTGCCGCTGTGACAGGTGCCAGCTTGTGATCAGGAAAAAAAAAACAACAACTGCTTATTCTCCCACACTCAGGCGAAGAGTGTGCACACACATTCTGGCACACACAAACTGGATACACATGCAAAAACACACCCAGTGAGTCTCTGCAGCTCCTGAGCTTCAAAGAGATTCACACGCTGAGGGCAACAGCAGATCAGGCGGTGCAACGGCCGTTTTTCTGGGATTACTTCAACAGTACAGCGGAAAGCACCAACGTACAACATAAACAATTCATTATTAATGAGTATGTTGATTTAACGAACGTCTCAAATTTAGCTATATAAATTTATAATTGAATTTGTCCCTCAAAAAAAAAAAAGCTTCAGCTCTGCTTCTAAATGTTTAATGAGAGGCAGAACTGTATCAATAACCAGAATATCTCTGGTGAACTGGCTGGGGATAACAACCTTTACATTTTTTTATTGTTTCACAAAGAACAGTTTATATTTCTGCAATAAAGTTTTTCAAATAACAAGAAAGATTAAAATCTGAGTGTTTGCCAGTTTCTGCTTTAGGGTCCGTTTGAAAAAAGCCAGTTATAAGCCCACCTGAGCGAGGCAACTCCAAAGTGGGTTTCTGACAGCTGCAGTCTGTCATTCATGCATTATTTTATAAACCTTCACAGTGCAGAGAAGTCCTGTATGAAACGATTACTGCTTGATGTGAACATCATGCACACTGAAAGTCCTACATTTTGCTTCTTTTGGTGAAATTTCTATCACAAAACTTCTATAAATAACCATGAAATGTTAAAGAGGACATGTAATGCAAAACAACATATTGTGCAAAACTCACCTTTTGTATACCTTTGTGCTGCCATGCTGCCTCTAAAAACTCTACAAATGTGAAAAAAAAATCGAGAAACCATTTGTTTCCTGTCGGTGTTTGATTTTAGGAATTATGTGCCTAAAACAAGCCTTCTGAAAATGTCCTCATTTATGACATCACACACAAGGAAATTAGCATAGGACCCCCCAATAACCTCTCTAGACTGGCGGAGCAGCGGCTCTACTCTGAGCCCCTCCTGCATATGTGAGCTTCTTGGCTAAAATCAGCCTGAGCTGGGTAGGTGTGGCCAGCTCCAGCTTGTTTTGTTGGGCGAGACACTCAACCCACCTTGCACAGTGGTGGTGGTCAGAGAGACTGGTGGCGCCTGTGCTTGGCAGCTCCAGCTCTGTTAGTGCGCCCCAGGGCAGCTGTGGCTATATTGTGGCTCACCACTATCAGTGTGTGAATGTGTGTGTGAATGAATGAAAGATATACCGTAGTGTAAAGCGCTTTTGAGTCCTCAGACTCTGAAAGGCGCTAAACGAGTGCGGGTCATATATCATTAACTCACTCACTGCCAGCCGTTTCCTGATCACTAACGGCCTTCGCTGCCAGCGTTTCTCACCGTTTTTACTGTTTTTTAAGAGTCACAGAACGTTGCGCGCTAGCATGATGTCGATGCCAAAACAACCAAAACAAAGAGGAGACTCACCTCTTACATCAGGAAGAAGCCGCGTGTTTCGAGCGTTATCCGTTCTTTCATAATCCGTTGTCGAATTGTGATCGGCAGACGCTTTTCTGGTTCGCGCCTCACTTTTTTTACAGGAATGGCCCAAAACGATCTCCAAACACATGGATGTGTTGCTTCCTGATCACGTGACGTGTGATGTATGCAGATGAAGATCGGCTTCAGGGCTGAGATGTTTGTTCTCTCAGCGCGGGGGCTCGTTCCGATGCTCAAACAGTAAAAAAATGCAAATGACGACTTTAGTCGTCAATGGCAGTGAATGAGTTAAAGTGACAGAGCCCTGAAATGGCTCATTCTGGAAGGTACTGAAAATATCAAGAATAAAACAGCTTAAATCAATTTATGTGAGAGGGGTTTTGTGCAATGAACTTCATAAACATATTTTCATAGACCACATGACTAGTATTAAATTGACAAGAATTGATTAAAAATCATGTGAACTTCTACAAAATGTACAAGATACAAATGTCATGGTATTTTTTTATGCTATTTACTAAGAAAAAGCCTGAAAATGCCTTTGAGGGAACAAACATGTTTCGTCATTTAGATGTCATTCTATGCTCACACAACCGCATCTGCAGGTTTGTAATTTGCATGATCATCCCATCTCATTTTACTTCACAACATCAGACGGTTTTCAATCAGTTTAGGACGTACAGATCAGTAAAGTTGCTAAAGAACATGATTATTTTGGGTTTTACATTCATTTGGACTGTTATGATTCAAACATTAAACTTTAACTTCAACCATCAGTAGTCAAAGATGACCCAAAGCAAATTGGGTCCATGGATCTGGGTGTTTGCTCGGCCAAAATCTGATGTACCATCTGTATGTAGCTCGGTCTGAAATGAAGATTCATCTGGCCAGCCTGTTTTTTTTTCCTTTTTGGCTGTTTTGCAAATCTGAGCTGCTCTGCAGACTCAGGTTTCTGTCTACAGTTGACTGATACGACACCCGAAAGGGTCTCGTGTTATCTTAGCGAGGTCTGATCTCTCGTGAATGCGGAGATGATGTGCTGGCACAGCTGAAACAAACAAATTTTCCCAGTCCTGATGCCCAGAACAAGGTCCGATTTTAAACCTACTCACCATATTTGATGGCTACATCTTAATTTTGGCCTCCCTAAAAAACTGCTGAAGGCCAGCTCTGACACTAAATAAAGCCGACTTCTAAGTGAGACTTGAAATCTTGATAATTGCATAAGACTGTAGAAGTGATTGTGTAACGTTTGAGAGCCGTTTTTAATCTAATCCACAGTTAGCCAGAACCCACATACGAGGTTGCACAACAAGGTAGGAGGAGTGCTTCTGTTTGTTCTTCTCGTGCATCACCTCCAGCTGTTACCAATTTGGCATAAACAACGGCTGTGGAGGGCACGCAGGAAGCAAGTGACGAATCTGGATCGTTTTTGTCGATCATCAACCTGCAGATCAAACACGACCGGCCTCCGTCCGGTTGATCATTCCCAAAAGATTTGAGTCGTTAATCATTCGCCAACACCCTGGAAATACCCTAACATCAAATATCTCCGGTACAGGGGGGGAAATGTCGAATGAAAAGCCTGTAAATGAATCCTGACTCATACAGACAGCGGATGAAAGCCAGGATGCCATCAAACAGGTCTTTACTTTAAAGCCCTTACGGATTCCTGCACCACCAACACACGTTACTGTTTCAGTTCTGAAAGAAAGGATTTCTCACCAAAGGCAGCGTGTTTCATCATTTCTTTCATTTTTTGGGTGGTTTTTCTACTTTTTTTTGTTTCCCTCTCTTTCCGTACATCCTTCAACAATGTTGCTGTCAAGCCAGCCGCTCACAAACCCGACAGATCAAGGCACAGCAGTGTGAAATGCGTCGGCCATTTTGGCTCTGTGAGAGCTGGTGGCACACAGAGCGGCTGCTCATTAGAAGGAGACTGCGACAGAGCTTCTCTCCCCAACACCAGACGGGTTTGACTTCCTCGCCCAAACAAGGGAGGGGACGGGAAAGGCAGATGGTGCGAGTGTGGGGGGAGGAAGTGGAGGGGAGGGCCGGAGAGGAGGTGAAGGGTAAAAGTGAAAAAGATTGGAGCAGGGAGTAAAGGCTGGAGAGAGGAAACGTGCTGGCGGATATCATTAAGGTCGGGCGCGGGGCTGTTTAATGAGCGAGCTCACAGCACCCCTCCATCCTCGGCGGCGCATGCTGACTGAAGGCCCCCCAGGTTCTGGCTCCCCCCAGTAGGAGCTCTGGCATGTTCCATCACTGCTCAATGGGAAAAGGGGGAGATTTATTTTTCTCACTACCTGTGGAGCACACCTCCACAGATGCATCTCAAAATAAAAAAAACCCTAGGCTCACATTCTCAGGGAACAAACGTTCTCGATCATTTTTCTTTTTTTGCTCCGCGTTTCACAAATTTAATTGACACTTCCTGAGACATAAACCTTGGTAGAAATCCCGGCCTTTGCTTGATGTCACTGTGCTTAACATACATCAGTGAGGGGCTTGATAAAAAAAAACATAAAACAGAAATTCTTGATCTTTATGAGCAAATTATTAAGACAAGAGGATTGAAGACTTTCAGACTGTAAACAATGCAACTTAGGCCCTGTCCACACGTAGCCGGGGATCTGCCAAAACGTAGATATTTTTCTACGTTTTGGCCTGTCATCCACACGAAAACGGAGTTTTTTCACACGAAAACAGATCTTTTTAAAAACTCCGGCCAAAGTGAAGATCTGCGTTTTCTCCGTTTTGGGTGTCTGCGTGTGTTTTAAGGTCCGCAACGTCACTTTCCGCGACAAAAAAATGCTGACATCACGTGTGCGACCTGTGTTTACACTAGCCGACAGCATGGATGCCCTCAGAGCTGCGCTCGCTTTATCAATTGTCCAAACGCTTTTTGCTTGTTTGTTTTTGCAAGAGGAATTACTGCTCCTTGCGGAAGACCACAGACGAAGGACGAGGTTAAGAACGGGGGAAGTACTGCCACCTACAGGTCTGGCATGTCCTTAACAACGTATTTATCTGGGTACGTGTGGACAGAGTTTTGTTTTTAAATGAGGTGGTGTGGATGCAAGTTTTTGGAGGGGCGGATATTCGTTTAAAAAAAAACGGCTACGTGTGGACTAGGCCTAAATCTTACTGTGCAAAAAACAATTTTACAGACAGTTTGCTAAATATCTCGGAGGGTTCTCATTTTCCTCGCAGGTCTAGAAGTTCGAAAATTATGGGATTTGCTCTAAAAATACTCCAGAGAGGGACATGTGGGGGTCTTTTCAGTTCAGTTTCTGAGTAGGAAAGTGTGGTAAAAGTGAGAAAACTTTGGGAACATCTCATTGTTTGGCATTTGAAGCGTAGACAACACTCTCGAGGTAACTTCCAAACTGTCCTGAAACATTTGTGAGAAATCTCAAATTCCTTCGATGAGGCAAAAAAGCCCAATAGTGCAGCAAAAACAGAAAATCTGACTGTTGAAACACATTCAACTTACTTAAAATTTGTCCACGTGTGAGCATGAGGGAGGGAATGTGTGACTGTGTATGTCAGGTGGGGCCTTTGACTCCTCCCCTCTCCTGGGACTTCTTTTGATGATATAGAATAGATCTTCGTCTCCCCTCCCCCTGCCACACCTGGTGTGGAGCGTGGTGCCTTGGTCTGCCTGAGTGTTCGTGGCTCCCGGGTCAGGGGGTTTAAGATTTTTGGCATCTGCCTGATCTATCCCGGTGGCTGCCTGGTGGGGTCTGGGTCCCTGGGCTCTGCTGGGTCCCCGGCGGGGGTGGTCGCCCCTGGGTCCCGGATCGCTGGGTCCCGAGCTCGGTCGGCTAGGGGTGGGAGGCTGCGGGCAGGCCTGTGGGCTTGCCGCTGATATCTCCCGGGACTCTGCCAGCTGCTGGTTGTGCACCCCCGGGGCAATCCTCTGTGCCTCTCGAGGGGGGCGGGGACCTTTCTGGTTGCAGTCTCCTTGGGGTTCCTGTGCTCTGGGGCAGCGCCTGGATCTCTGGGACTTGGAGCTCCCCCCGTCTCTTACACATCTTTGGGGGGCGGATCTGTGGTCCCTCACACTCTCTATTGGACGCTCCTATAGATAAACCTTACATAAACAAGCGCGTGTACACACACAGGTGCTCACATGGTGCTCTCAAAAGTATGGACTTGGGCACGTTCAACACATGTCTCAAGGCTGTCGTTGCCACTAAATGCACTATGATTTATTATCGTGTGATTGTTCAGTTAAACAATGTTGATTTTATATTTCATCATCAGGTTGACGCAGTGATAGCATGATCTTGTTGTATTGTTGTTGTGTCCCTTTTTTTGTTTAGTTTTTTGCCTTTTTCTTGTCTCTTTCTGCAGGTCTAGAAGCAGACTCTTGTTCATTATTGTTTATTTTTGTGTGTGTAACTGCAACAAAAACATATGCCGACCTCGGTGAATGCTGCTCAAGTACCATCCCTTCAGTGGTGGATCTAGATATTTTATGTGGGGGCGAAATGAGGGGCAGGGTGGCAACAATGCTTGACGGTATCATTGAAATGAAATTATATATACATATATGTATGTACTGTATGTGTGTTTATGTATATTTTAAGGGCATGGGGGGGGGGGTCCTATGGCAATGGGGAGGCTTCCTCCCTTCATCTCCCTGTCAATTCACCCCGCTTCGCTTATAGAAAAAAAAATGTCCCACAGCTCTTACATGCTGACTTTCAAAAACAAGCGACATGTTTCATCATTCTTAGCCTAAAATAAACCTGCCAATAAAATATAAAGAAACTCAAAACCAAATCTGAACTAAATTCTAAATAAAATAAAGAATAAAAAGCTCAAACACTGACCACATTATTCTTCACTACGGTTAGCTGACTGTAGATGTAGGTTTTACGTAACTTGATACAAGACCTTTAACTCATAAGGTTGAAGTCTAATGACCTGATAGATGTAGTCAGAATAAGGGTCATAGACCTGAAAGACCCGGTAGCTCTGAACATTGGAGACGGGCTTCATCTCTCCCAGGCCTGGAGGCTAATTTCACACATTACAGATGATCTTTTCATACAAAAAATCAAACCGAGACAGAAGGAGTAAAGACTGGCTGACTCATTCTTTCAAAAGGTCTGTGCGTGGATTCTTGACCCGAATAAAACCTCTTCAGACTCTGACATGTTGCTGCAGCAGAGTGCAGATTATCCTCTGCCGTGCTGATAATGGTCATGGTGAACCTGGCACGATAAAACCAGATGAAAAGCGGGTGTTTGAAATGAGAGCATAGCCAGAGGGTAGAAAGTGGAGACTGGGTGATGTTAGCTTGATCTCAAATGAATCCACACACACACACAAAACGTTTGATAAGACGGCTTAACCTCGCTACTCCGAGGACGCCTGCTCACACAAGTGCAGCAACTTTGTGACGATACACCCATGACAGACATATTTGGGTTTTCATCGGCTGACACAGATGCATGTACGGATAATGATGCGCACAGAGGCTCTGATGCACGCAGTCGTCTCGCCTTTGACACATGGAGCAACATCAGCTGCTGTGAGAGGTTTCTACACCAGCTATACTGACAGGATCGTGGGGGGGGGGGGGATAAAATAATAAACAAAGAAAAGAGGGGGTGGGGTACGGATGAAAGGAAACAAAGATAAAACACAAACTGATCAAAAGCAACAAAAAGTTGAAATAAAGAAGAGATAATAGAGGAGACAACTGAGGATGCAAAGAACACGAATAAAAACGTGACGCATGACGGTTCAGGTCTTTTGAAGTGAAGTTTTGAGGAAAGGTTATGAGCAATTAAATTCTTACATGTTGTAAGCAGCTCAAAGACTAACCTCAGTTTGGAGAAACACAGACTCGTTTTGGTCTTGTTTGGACATTCGTCCATTTTCGTCCACCTAAGTGGGTTCAGGTCAAGGGGGTAGCGCCGCCCTTTTCCCAGCAACCTCTACCAACTCCACTGCTTAATGCTTCGTGGAGTTAAACCCTTTAGCATGTTCTGGGTTGACCAGGAGATTCCTGCCAGCAGAAGATTGTTGAAACACTTCCAGGAGGCATTCTGACAAAAAATACCACACCACCTGATGAGGATAGAACCAGAGGACCAGTGTACCAACAGGTTACCTTCCATTCTACATGAACTAGTTTTCCCTCAAATAGCTTTGATGCCCTGTCTGGCCTAGTCGTTGGCATATCAATCAGGCTGATCTCCTGCAGGTAAAATATTAATTCTTCAACACCTTTCCACTTTAAAAGATCTGAACTATCATATTAAGGGCTGCTCCTTCCTCGTTTCCGTGATAATACATGAAGGAGATCAGATGTGATGACTCCCGCTGCTCCGTGTGATACGACGTCAAGCACTGAGCACAGCACACACACTTAAGAGACAAACACTCGCGGTGTGTGGCCATGGCACCCCCCCCCCCCATTCTCCAGAACCAGCGCTCATCCTGACACTCCAAAGGATCTCAGCGTGCACACTGTCTCAGATGTTTAATTCATAGTCACCCTGTTTGTACTCGACGTGGATGAGGCAGAGGAAGACGAGGGAAGCAAAGTGTTAAAAGGACGATGCAGAGGCAGAGGAGAGGGAGGCAAACGGCAACTTTTGAAGGAAGATAAAAATCGTCACGGCTAAAAACCATGAAGCAATAAATTGATAGCTGGAGAGGGAAAAAATAGATAAGAGAGCACATAGATTCTCAAACGCTGGCACACAGAATGAGTGATGGATGGAATCAGAGCAACACAACTACAAGAGAAAACACAAGCACGGGGACAACACACACACACACACACACACACACACACACACACACACACACACACACACACACACACACACACACACACACACACACTTTGGGAATCTTTTCCAGGCGAAGTTTGCTTCAAGTCTCGACAGGGACATGCTGTGAGCGATTTTCTGTCATCTCTCTTTTTCTCTTCATCCCTCACGCTTGTCCTCCTCTTAATCCCCCCTCGCCAACCTCTCCCCGGCGACACGGCCTGCTCAAAAACTCCACATCAAGGGAGGCACTTGTCCCGCGTCAGATGTTTCCTTCAAGGAACCCCTCTCCCACCTAATACTTTATTTCAATATTCATTTTAATATTGATCGATCGACTTAATGAGAACCCATTTGGGCAAGAGGATTCTCAGACCCGCATCCTGACTTCCTAAAGATGGAGACACGCCCATCTTACTTTTGATCCACGTTTGACCCTAGAACAAGTCAGAAAATAAACACAGGAGACAGAGCATATCAAGATTAATGACTTTATTATATATACTCATCAACATATCAATATCATCATTAACATCCTTCATTAGGCACCTTAAATGTTGATTGATGGGAAGCAGAGCTTTTCACATGCTTCATACCAAAAAAAAAAACACAACCTAAAACGTGCTGTAAACAGACATAACATTACTTTTTTGTTGTTTAAATTGTGTTTGAGGTGTTACACATCTACATGTGTTTATGCATAGCTACAACTGACTGATGTTTTATTAAAAACTGTGTTGTGAGTTTGTAAAATGTCACACGGGGTCCATTTGTGTGCCAGTCTGAGTCACATCTTGTGCAATAACATACAAGGTTTGTTCTGGCCCTCCTTTGTGTAACCGTAAGTTTTGTGTGTGTGTGTGTGTGTGTGTGTGTGTGTGTGTGTGTGTGTGTGTGTGTGTGTGTGTGTGTGTGTGTGTTGGTGCCAAATGTCTGAGGGTTTTAGGAGACTATAGAATCAGCCAGTTTGGCAAGCTCCCGGACACCTTGGCTCAACAACTACATCAGGAGCTGGTTAGACCTGAATGTCGGAGGCAGGAACACCGTGACTAAGCTCCTGTTGTGCTACTGAAGGAAGATCTATTCCCCTAATTTATTCCCTTAGTAGAGAACAAACATTCTGCAGAGTATTGGGGAAGATCGATAACGTCCCGCTGACAACCTGGCTAATTGTGAAGCTGCATATCATGATGAAAGTAACCAAAGTTCAACACTGAGATGTGTTGTGCAGAAGAATACTGGTGAATACAATTCTCTGTGCAAAATCATTAAAAGAAATTTCTCTTTGGGAGAAAGAAAACTTATGGAAGCCCCAAAAGGCAAAGAAAGATTTTTTTTTTCATTTTCCTACATTTTCTTTTTTTCCTGTCTCACAAACACGTTGGGAAAAAAACGTTTTAAGTCTTTTTTCAAGTAATAAATGGTAAAATATAACAAAAAAAATGTTTGCAGTTGCCCTGCAGATATAAAAAAAGCAAAAAAAACCTGAAAAGAATAAAAATTATTGTTTTTAAAGATACAATTAAATGATTCCCTTTACCTTTGAGGCTTCTGTACATTTCACAAACTAAATTTAACTCGAGGTGACTTACCTGGGCTTTCCATCAAACGCGTAAGCCAGGGGTGGGCAACTCCAGTCCTCGAGGGCTGGCATCCTCCATCTTTTTGTTATTTCCCAGTTCCAACACAGTTGATTCTGCAGCTCATCAAGCTGCAGAAGCCAGCTAATCTCCTGCTGATTGAAATCAGGTGTGTTGAAACAGGGAAAACAGTAAAACATGTGGGATAGTGGCCCTCGAGGACCAGGATTGCCCACAGTAGGCGTAAGCGGAGTGTAATGTAACAGACGTGTTTCCACTGGGAACATTTTAGACGTGAACCAGAAGTGGAAGTGTTCCACGCAGCTGGTCCCGAAAGGTCATGAAATCCCGGGAATTGTAAGACCATGAGAAAAAGGGTGGCATGTAACCAAAAGGTCTGTGGTTTATTTTCTGCTCCGCTTTTGGACGCATCACATAAGTTTTTTTTTTTTTTACTAGGTAAACACAAGGAAATCTGCACGTGCCTTTTAATTTGAAAGTTGCTTTATACTGATTCTATCTTTCACTTCCTGTCTGGCTCAATCTAAAAATTTAGAAGACATTTCTTGGCCGGTGGAAACACTCCCACAGACTTTAACAGCGGTCATTAGCAGCGGATGCTTCGTGGAAAAGCGGGGTTTAAGAGCCACTTCACTTAAAAATCATCTTTTAGAGGCTCCAAGTTCACAGATTTTAATCATGTCCAGGTACACATTCACTGACCAACCAAAACAAAAATCCACATAAATACATCAGTAACACCAACAGTTGTCGGCTTACTGTCAGAAGGGAAACATTGGCCTTGTGTGTCAAGTCAGCACATATTCAGGTTTGTTATTCTCTGAAAGGATCATAGATCTTTAGATGTGCGTCTAAGTGGATTTCCCAGCTGCTGACCTTACGTGAAAAAATTAAAAACAGTAGAATAAAGTGCAATTGACATAATTACCCAATGCTTGTTGCTTCTCATCCCATTTCTAGGCTTTACGCTGAGCTAAGCTGTTACCTCGCTTCTTTTTCACGCTTTACCCTTTTGGCACAATTACTTCAATATGAGGTTAAAGTGGCAATCTCAAGCTTTTAGTTCTGATTGACTCTACAACAGTTGTAGTTCCGGGAGGAAAGGAGCTTCTACATGACTAGATTGATAATACATAACGCCAGGCCATTAGATGGTTTATTCAGGACCATCTGTGACTTGTCGGCTATTAAAAGTTTCTAATTCTGTCAGGCAGATTATTTTCCCCATACAGAAATATGTTATTTGGCACTAGTAGTGAAGTACTACATCCTGCACTTGTCATCCTAACGGTGGCCCAATCCCAATACTTTCACTTCCACCCCAGCGCCCATGAACTGCCCGTTCCCGTCCAGGGGTGTGAGTGCGTAGGGTGTACCGATCCTTAAATCCGGAAGGTGGCCATGCCCCCTTTGCACCGTTGATACACACTTCGCCCAAGCCCGCATCAATGCGGACTTCAGGCAAGAGTATTACCCACGATTCATTGCTGCGTGGGAGTTTTGAGAAGAAGCCAGAGCAATGGCTCAAGTCTCCTTTACTTTCAAATGAAGTTTATTTTAGGACGATAAACGATATGGATGTTTAGATTAAGGTTTAATGTGGCCAGTAATTAATGTACATTTTGTCAAATAATTGTTTGTTTGAAAGTTGTTAATAAAGATTTTTTCAAAAGTTGCACAAACAGCGACCAGTATGCGTTGCAGTCAATGATGCAATGGTCCTGTCCCAATTGACCACACTTGTGTACTTGTGCACTTCACAGAAGCCCGTAGGGCGACGTACGAGAATTGGGATTAGGCCAGTTGGTGTCTCTAAAGGGAAAAGGGCACTATTAACTTGTAAATGAAACAAGGAAAAAAAACTCCTAGGCTAATAATCTGTTAAGCTAATAATTCTTGTGTGGTATATTGAAATTTCTATTTTGTTAAACTAGAAATTAAACAATTGATAAACTAATCTCTGATTTGTTGCTTTTAGACTTCATATGTAACAAACTTCCAGTCAGTAACTAATCATTAGCTATTAAACAAAACAGAATAAGGAAATAATCGTTAGCATATTGCGGATATAAGCATTGATAGTTAGCTTATTAGAGACTACACGGCACATTTTGTGACACCTATTCTCAGATGAGGTGATTTAAAGAGTTAAAACAGTTTGTTTAAGCCAGGCATATCCAAAGTGTGGCCCTGGGGCCATTTGTGGCCTTCCAAGTGATTTAGTGCGGCTCCCCAAGTGCGTTTCTAAAACAGGGACATTTTATCTCCCCAGCAGACTGTCAAAGTAGATCCAAACATTTTACATTTTATATTCAGATTTAAACTTATTTAATGACCATTTTAGTAGTAAACATAAAAGAAAAAATATAAGTAAACTCTTTTTTAATTACTTTTTTGTGACCTACAAACTTGATGTTTTTGGTTCTTGTTAGAAAATTTGGACACCCGTGGTTTACGTGCATCTGGGATTAATAAAGTATCTTTGATTGATTGATTGATTGATTGATTGATTGATTGATTGATGAGCTAAGTGCTAGTCTGAGCTCAGTCATGATCAAGGTGTTTTATTGCCTTCTTAACTCTAATCACAAGTTAATTTACAATTCATTACAACGTTACAGAGCTTTCTTTTGGAGGAATTCTCCTGGATTTGAGCCTGGGATAAACTGAAAGAGCTACTTTTGCAGATGGTGATATTTATGCTAGTAAATAACTACATAACTAATATCACAGTTGGTGCTGATATAAAAATAAAATAACATAGTGATGAAATACGGTTTTCTTTAATGGACCCATTTGAATGCAGCAGCAATGCATTCTGGTCTCGGCTGTGCTCAGACTAGCCGTTAGCAGAATTACGTGAACAGTCCCTGCATGATAAGTATGTTTAAATTCCAGATGCTACAGTAGGGATTCACCTAACGTCAGAAATTTTTATTGCCACTTTAATCCCAGAATCTGTTGAAAACATTTAGTCATACTGTCAGAATCTCCTGTCAAGTGGGTTTCTGCACACAAAAAAACTGATTTCAATCTCCTTCCAGTCAGTTTTTTTTAAATGTTTTCCGACTTGACATCAAGAAACTGAGAAATTCCAATCCAAACAGCAGCTTCGTCCCTTCCCTTCCTGCTCCTAACACAGAGGGACACAAACATGGCATCTCCCACCAAGTGTGAAATAACCCCTCATGTTTTAGCCCAAACAACTCCCCTTCCACGTAACTGTCAGCACACACATGCACACACTCCTTGAGGATTAAAAATCTTGGAAGGCCAACTGTTTACGTCTTGGATCGATACCATTCGCTCTCTTCTCTTCAGAGCATGAAGCTGCAGCCGCCATCTAAACAAAAGCGCAGATTAAAATCTGACGCCGACCCGTGTTTTTTCCATCTCCTCTAAATGCAGAAGCTGCTCTACGCTCCCATCCAGGAAACGAAAGGATGTTGTTACTGTGACAACGGCTCATGCTACATCAGCAGATAAGATCTCTTGATACACATCTCTCTGGTAAGCTGAAATAGGTGGCTGACATTGAAAGGTCATTATACCGGCTACAGGTTTTATAACGTATTTACACCGACAGACATTTAGTGGTGAAGATGAAGGTCCGATTTACACTTCCATTACAGGCGCAGTGCTTCTAAGATGCCTAGAACATCAACAATGAGTGGCCATTTTCCACACACACAGCAGAGGTTGTAGTTTCTCACCACACAGTAATGGTGTTTGTTCCAGATACGAGTGACAGATAACACTTTTGCATGACAAGTCTTTGCTCACAGCACTTCTACACCGTTTGAGTACAACTCTTCCAAAAATAGGTTCAAGCATCGGGATGGAAAGCAGACAAAAGTGTTAAGAGACGGGGAATGGAAAAACGGCTCTTCTTTTGTCAACTTTCATGTCTTTTCTTCTTTTCCGCTCCTCATTAGAGTGAAAAAAGAGTGTTTCCTGGTTCATCCTTTTCTCTCGATTTGTCAAATGAGTTTACCTACAACCCCCAAGCTTTTCAGAGCACAGAGGATTTCCTTCTTACGCCGTTTTTCTGCTTCATTTCCCTTGTTTTTCTTTATCCAAGTACCTGATTTCCCACCAGGTCCGTTCTTTATCTTTCCTCCACTGTTTTCACAGTTCAGTTGTTCCACGCCCAAAGTTGCAACCTGAAAGGCTACGGAGAAAGGGCAACAAGCGAGAGGAGGTATGGGCACTTCACTACGTGCCGGCTAACACTTTTTATTGGTCCATTTCACACAACGACAGAGACGACAAACACTAATAGTCGTGTGGGATGTGCCTCTCTTCTGTGTTGGTTGGAATACAGTCCCGGGAAAAAGAGGAAGAAAATGGAAGTCCAGGCTCAGTAGAACGTCAGAGTTCGTAGAGAGGAAAACACACTGAAGTGCCGGGATGGAGAGGCTAGCATGCCACAATCAGAGAGGCAGGAAGTTTGAGGAATGATGATTATACCGGAGGTCTCAGCCTAAAGAGGAAGAAGTGAAGCGATGGTGCAAAAGTGTCCTTCGTGTTTAACCGTTTTCCACACCGCGGTAACAGCTCGTATCTTTGTGGAATATTTGGATGCATAAAGGAAGTAAAGTTTGGAAACGGTGGCTGCAGTGGAAACTACTGGTCAGATTCACAGGAAGCAGTGAGGGATTTGTTTCCAGTGGAAGGAGACGGTGTGAGAGTTTTTGGCGAAATCAAGGACAGAGACCTGAAGTGGCGTGAAGATCTGAGACAGGTCCATGGAGGGTAGTCTGGATGTGTGTGTGTGTGTGTGTGTCGTCAAAGGCCTGATCCATCAAACTATGGAGAAGACGGAGAGCACTCCAGAGAGGCTGTAGAAAAACAAAACAAAATGACAAAACATTAGAAACAGCTGTGAAAGGAGAGAACAAAACAATCTAAAATGTAGAAGGAAAGAGAGATGGGAAAATAAAACCGATTGGAGTGACGTAAATGAGAAAGGAAATTAAGAAGTTGAGATCAAATAGGGAAAAAATTAAAGAAAGGGGCTAAGATAACAAGCATGGGCACAGTGAGGCATAAAAAGGAATTGGGGGATGGAATTAGAAAAATAGAAGTGTGTGTGTGTGTGTGTGTGGGGGGGGGGGGGGGGGGGATAAGAGAGAGAGGACGGGTGGGGAGGCGAATGAAAGGAGGAGACATAATTATAAAATGGCACAAGAAAATCAATGCAGAGGGCATCATTGTGCTTGCAGGCGCCGTACAAAGAGGGTGGAGAGCAGCAGTGTGTCCATCAAACGCTCACACAGCACAGCATGTCAGTGTGACACACACACACACACACACACACACACACACACACACACACACACACACACACACACACACACACACACACACACACACACACACACACACACACTTCAAATGCAGACTGAAGACAACAAGGATGAGTCAAACAGATGAAGCAGGGAGAGACAAGTGACATTTAAAGCTCAATTGAAGCGTGTGACGACAAGGAACAGAGATACGTCCCATCCCTGACAACAGCCTGTGTGTGTGTGTGTGTGTGTGTGTGTGTGTGTGTGTGTGTGTGTGTGTGTGTGTGTGTGTGTGTGTGTGTGTGTGTACGCTTCAATTTATGAAGGCATATAAACTTGGGTCAGAGAGCAAACCAAAAACTAAGATTCCCTGTTAATGGTTTTTAGCTAGGCAAAATAATGAGAAGTGACATAGATCAATACAAGAATCAAAAGTTTTAAAGAAAAAGTTCACAAAAAGTCATAATCTTGTTTTCTAGCTTCATATCTTCTCCATCCAGCTCCACATAAATGGAAAATTTACCTCCACAAAGTATGTTGAGGGACATCTTAATATTTAAAATGCCTCGAAGGCCTGAAGGAGATGCTAGAAGTGAGGAAACATCACACTGATCCTTTTCACATCTCATTAGCACCTAGATAATGTCTGAAAATGTTAAAAATACCAGTTTTAGCTTGATTAGAAGCAAATGTATTCATAATCAAACACAAACAGTCTAAGTCCATGTACTGTTAAACTTGAAGCCTTTTTCCCAGTTTTCATGTGTGTTGGGAAACTGGAGTGTGTTCCACTCCGGTACAGCAGGTGGCGACATGCTAGGTGAAATCTGGCTCAAAATACTGCATATGTGATGAAACCAGAAAAGTACATTCTCCTACAGTTTTACAGCATCAGTAACGGACTTTATGACGATATATTAATGATAATCCAACAAACCATCCCAATAGTTACTTCAAACATGCAAAGAAAACCATTACGGTGAAAACAAGAAGCTCCGTTTCCCCCAAAACTTGGTTTAACTTCATAATGGTTAACACGAGCGAGCGTTTTACAGGAACTGACTGTGTACCATCCAACACACACCCAAACACTCTTCCCCTTGTTTAACCAAATTAGTGCAAGAGCTCAACAGCGCTGTGGGACCACACACAACAAAAGACTGAAATTCATAACAGTCGTAGGAGGGCTTCGACAAGCTGTCAGGATGTTCCATAGACCCCCCTCCTCCTTCTCGTCTTCAGACAATGGAGACAACACCCAAAGCTCCTGACACAAACCATCAGGAATGTCTCCTGGTCTACGTCTTCATCTCAAGAACAGTTAAGTGTTTCCACACCCAGAAGGAAGCTGCTGCATTTACACAAAAACAGTGTTTTGAATATTAAGAGATCACTCCAACTCCAAGCATCACACACACACACACACACACACACACACACACACACACACACACACACACACACACACACACACACACACACACACACACACACACACACACACACACACACAATTTAAATTACTATTATTCAACAAAATCAACAGGTCTACGTTTTTATTTAAAGTTTAGTTTATGCTTACACCGATTTTTAGATTCGAGAGATCTTTGTTGTCATAAAATGATGCAAAAAGATAAACTTTATGGTTCTTCACACCCCTGATTGTTGCAAATGCCTTACTGTCTTGATGAACGACTAAAAGGCAGCATAAAAAGTAAAATTCAATCAAAAAGGAACTTGTTCATCTCTCAGTCGGTGTTGTTTCAGTTGTCAAGGACACAAAAAGGGCAAAGCACTCTGGAAAATCTTTTAACATAATTACTATAATCTGGCAAATTTAAATTAAACAGATCGGTGTGTGTGTGTGTGTGTGTGTGTGTGTGTGTGTGTGTGTGTGTGTGTGTGTGTGCTCTAGCACCAGACAGAAAATTATAATTTTTGTTTTGTAAAGACAAGTGTGTGTGAATGAGAGGCGAGTTATTAAACAAACTAATTACAAAACCCACTTACATCTCATGTGTGTGTTATCACTTGTCCCAGAATACACACACACACATGCACGCATGCATGCACACACATTTTGACACCTAATAAATCACAGCAAGTTCATCTCAAGTGCCAACAACACAACAATAAATGTGATTTGCCAGCACTGAGAGACGAGCAGCTTTTTAGAGGCGTGGTGTCATCTCTCCATGTTTTTGTCTTTGTAATCAGAGTTTTATTTATTAAACCTAAACACACCTACAGCTGTGAGGATATTTCCACGTCTGTCTGGTTCTGCAGGTAAGCTTATTTTATTTCTCTCTGGCATAAAGTAAATAAAATAAAATAATAGTAATGACATTCTCTGGTATATTACCTTAATTGTGATGGAAACAGACTAGAAAAATTAAAAAAAATTAAAAATGAATTTCTACTGTAAACTAACACTGCAAATTCAAATTCAATTCAATTCAAAAATACTTTATTAATCCTAGAGGGAAATTGATTGCTGTAGTAGCTCAGAATAATAATAATAATGAAGTCATCAAATAGTTATTGTATATTACAATGGCTGTTGGCAGGAAGGATCTCCAGTAGCGGTCAGTGTTGCAGAGAAACTGAAGAAGCCTCTGACTGAAGACACTCTTCCGTTGTCGGACAGTCTTGTGAAGAGAATGCTCAGGGTTGTCCATCATTTTCTTGATTCTCTGGAGAATCCTTCTTTGCTTTATCTCCTCCAGCGGTTCCACAGTCGTCCCCAGAACAGAACCAGCCTTTTTTATTAGGCTGTTGAGCCTTTTCAGGTCCCTGCTTCTGATACTGCTACCCCAACAGACGATGGCTGAAGAGATTACACTCTCAACAACAGACTTGTAGAAGATCTGCAGCATCTTGCTACAGACACTGAAGGACCTGCGTCCTCAAGAAGTGCAGTCTGCTGTGTCCCTTCTTGTAAACAGCTTCGCTGTTCTTTCTCCAGTCCAGTCTGTTGTCCAGGTGAACTCCAAGGTATTTGTATTCCTCAACCACCTCCACTTCTTCTCCCATGATGGAAACAGTGTTTGACTCCACCCTGTTTCTTCTTAAGTATAAAATCATCTCCTTTGTTTTGTTCACGTTCAGGATAAGATGATTGTTTCCACACCATGCCACAAAGCGCTCCACCAGCTCTCTGTACTCAGCTTCCTGTCCATCTCTGATACACCGGACAACTGCAGAGTCATCTGAGTATTTCTGTAGATGACAGGTCTCTGATTTGTACTGGAAGTCTGAGGTGTACAGGGTGAAAAGGACTGGTGAGGGTACAGTCCCCTGTGGTGCTCCAATGTTACTGATCGCCTGGTTTGATGTGCAGTTCTTCAGCCTCACAAACTGTGGTCTGTTTGCCAGGTAGTCTTTAATCCAGGCGATAGTTGAGGCCCCCACCTGTGTCTTCTGGAGTTTCTGGCAAAGTACATCAGGCTGGATTGTGTTAAATTCAATTCAATTCAATTCAATTCAAAAATACTTTATTAATCCCAGAGGGAAATTGATTGCTGTAGTAGCTCAGGATAATAATAATAATCAAGTCATCAAAGAGTTATTGTATATTACAATGGCTGTTGACAGGAAGGATCTCCAGTAGCGGTCAGTGTAAATGCACTGGAGAAATCAAAGAACATGACCATGACAGTGCTGCCTGCTTTGTCCAGATGACAGTGGATTGGTTGAAGCAGCTGGATGATGGCATCTTCAACTCCAACTCCATGGCGATAAGCAAACTGCAGCAGGTCCTGATATGATCTAGTTTGCTTATTCAGGTGGACCAACAGGAGTCTCTCCAGGACCTTCATGATGTGGGATGTCAGGGCAACTGGTCTGTAGTCGTCACTGACTGATGGGCGAGTTTTCTTTGGAACTGGAACAAGGCAGGATGTCTTCCACAGGACTGGAACCTTCTCCTGGGCCAGGCTGAGGTTGAAGAGGTGCTGCAGAATCCCACAGAGCTGCTCTGCACAGGCTTTCAGTACACTGGAGCTGACACCATCTGGACCTGCAGCCTTGTTCAGTCTCTCCAGCTGCCTCTTCACCTGACTTCTAGAGACAGATAGGTGGGAGGGGGGAGGTAAATGGGGCAGCAGCATCTCCTGACTTGGTTGAAGACAGATTTATAGAACCAGAAGAGTCCATGACTGTGTTAGAGGACAAAAGAGCTGGCATGTGACAGGAAAATGTTGGATCAGAGGAGGACGGGATGTCTGATTGGCTGGGGACTGGCGAGGAGGATGCTGGGTTTGTTCCTGAACTGAACCTATTGAAGAACTTGTTCAGTTCATTGGCTGTGTCCAGGCTGCCATCTGTGCAATCCTTCCTCTGCTTGAAGCCTGTGATCTTCTTCATCCCTGACCAGACATCTCTGATATTGTTCCTCTGTAGGTTGTTCTCCAGCTTCTTCCTGTATGCCTCCTTGCTGTCTCTGATCTTGATCTTCAGTTGCTTCTGTATACTCCTCAGTAATTCCCTGTCTCCCTCCTTGAAGGCTCTTTTTTTTCTCATTTAGCAGATTCTTCAGTTCACTGGTGATCCAGGGTGTCATTAGCGAAGCATCTCACTGTTCTGATGGGTATGATGTTGTTCACACAGAAGTTTATACAGTCAGACACACACACACACACACACACACACACACACACACACACACACACACTATATATATATATGTCAATAAATCTCTTAAAATTTATTCAACTTCAAATATAACATGAACACAAAACATTTTAAAATACGGTATGTTGGGTCTTTTGGGTCCTTTCTTCAGTTGTGATGGCAGTTAGCCACACTGGTGCCAGATTTTATTTCTTTATTCTATTACCGTATTTTCCAGACTATAAGCAGCTACTTTTTCCCACGCTTTGAACCATGCGGCTTATAATGAGGTGCGGCTTTAGTCAACCAGAACGGATGGATGCTAGAAAGTCTAATGAAGGAATGGTTAAAGGACTGCTATGGAAAGCCCCAGCTTCACCCCGGGATGATGACAGCAACACGGACAGCAACACTGACATCACCACAGAAAAGGTATGTGACAAAGCTCTTCTGAGGCTGTTAAACTCCGACACTGAAGAAAATGACTTCAGTGGTTTCAGTGCGCAGGAGGACGATGAATAAACTAATCAATGAATTTTCAGTTTTGTTTGATACTGAACAGTTCAGTTACGTTCAGTTAAACTACGTTTTCAATTCAGTAGATATCTGCGGCTTTTAGCCCGGTGCGGCTTATATTGAGGTGCGCTCTATAGTCCTGAAATTACGGTACATTTTTTTAAAATCGACTTTTAAAAATAATTTCGGCCTATTTAGAAAAAATTTCATTTATTGGCCCGATACATCAGTCGGCCTCTACTCACTATAGTCAACGTGTCACATGCTGTGAAATTTTAAATTTAATGAAAACAATTGATCATCATTATTAAATCCCTCATTTAAAAGGTCTAAAAGGCTTCACACAAAATATCTCACACAATCCTCCACTCTGGTCAGGAGCTTTGGGCAACGATGCAAAGATGACAAATACAAAATGCTGAAATGAGTTTACTTTGCAGGGCGGATACGGTCAAGCCTTAAGCCGTTTTTACAAAACAATGCCCTCAACCTGCCACAACGCTGAAGCAACATCAAGGAGCCTTAGTTTGTTTAGAAGGTCAGACCGTGGCGTTAATGTGGTGCAATGGTGTCATTTTTACAAAAGATTACACGATGGTGGCGTAAAGGGGGTATGGGGGTGGTCCCTGTGATGCAGCAAACTTCTGCTTATCTTGGACATAACTTGCTTTTTATTGCAATCAAAGTCATGCTCATTAAATTTTTTTTTTAACAAGCTGTTCCTAAAAGTGTCCATCCACCACAGTCCTCATGCAGTCTGGTGATTTAAGCTTCAGCCCCAATGGAGAAAGGTTTCAGGGGCTCTGTGTCGCTCCAGATTATCTCAGCTGATTCGGGTTATAAAGCAAAACTTACAGCCCATGTTTACTTTCATTTTTAATATAGTTGCTGGCCAGAGCTCGGCATTAACGGTCTTGTGAAAAGGGTAGAGAGCTCTTCAAGTATCTCCCGTTAAAACTGTCGCTCTACGTTGGAAGGAGACATTTGAGGTGTTTAAGGCATTTCCTGTTTCCAGTGAGGTGGTTTGGGCATTTGGTGAGAATGCCCTCTGGACACCTCCCATGTCCTGCAGGACAGAGGCCCCCAGGTTGACCAAGGTCAAGTTGGAGGGATTTTACCTCCATGTTGGCTAGAAAACACCTGGGGTCTCCCTGGTGGGGCTGGTAGAGGTTGCTGGGGAGAGGACGGTTTAAGCCTCTCTGCCGGGGCTGCTACCTGGACCCGAATAAGAGGATGAAAAATAAAGGATGGATGGAGAGACAGATGGACAGAGGGATGGAGTACCAAGTAGTCACACAGAAGGGGTGTGTGGGTGGGTAGAAAAATACATCGATACTCGTTTTATGATCTCAATGTGATCCTCCGCATCAGATTTAATCATGAGGTTCCTAAAGGATTTTAACTTCTAGACATGAGTGTGTAGAAAGAGATAATCATCTTCTAACAATAACGACAGGCTTAAAAAGCATCGAGTAAAAAATGGATGTTTCTGAAATTATGAAGTGCATATACGTTTACACAAAAACATACACCACAAAGGTAAATAATTCACACTAAAGAGACAATGTGTAGTTTTTAGCATTAATCTCCATTGAAATGTTGTTCAAAATTAATTAAATGATTCCCAGTTTTTGAAAATATTGGCGGCTTTGTAACATAACCATAAAAATTGGGTATAAAATACATGGGAGTGGGTCTAAGTCTCTGGGCGACGCCATATTATGGGCCATTCCCATCTGTACCGGGTCGGCCCGGGCCGGGTAGCCCCAGCCTGGCCCGGTTGATTCCACACATCCTTGCCTTAAGCCCATGTGGGCTGATTCTACCCACCAATCAGAGGCTTGCTCTAATGGAAGGTGTGAATTTGCTGTCAGCAGTGGGTGTGTTGGCCCTGGTCGGACTGAAGCAGACCCCCTCGAGAAGAGGGCTGAGAATGAGCCTTGGTTGGACCGGAAAAATACCAGGCCACCCAGATATGTAAACAACCTACGCTACACCGGCCCGGGCCGACCCGGTACAGATGGGAATGGCCCATTAGATGCCATGTTTCCTTCTAGAGGAGCCTTTGAAGACAAAACGCATTTATTGATTTGTAACAAGCAATTACAAAACTTTTGCCATTCATAAACGTTGTTTTACACATTTATCAATTCACTTGTTGCCAGTGATGAAAGGGAGTCTGATGTGCTCGTTGTTTTGCTGGAGGTTCTGCTCCCAGGGATTTTTGAGCCTAATGACCCCCCGTTGATAAGGTCTTACTCAGACACAAAAATACAACTTGCTTGCAATGATTTAGGTAAGCACTGGCCCTGTCGCCAGGGAAAATACACACTGTCACTTTAATATCATGCTTTTTAAAAACAGAGGCAACAAACTATTCAAAAACAAGTATTGAAATAAAAACATGAATCGGAACTTAAACAGTGAACCACGAACACCCCATATTCTTCAGCCAAGTCTGATTTTCATTTATTATTTTCTAAAGATTTAACGCTAAAGAACAAACGAACAGTGCAGTAGGCAACCTGCTGTTCTTATCAGAAAAACAAGTTCATCACTTAGATTTTTATTGATTAACCTAAAATCCACCATTTGCCTGACACTGGACTGTAAACAGACACGAATGGTGATGTAACTCTGGTCTCAGATGGTTTGGGTTTAAGAGCAAGTCAACATCAACAGAGAGTCAGTGATTTATCGTTTCTGTTCAAAACCAGCCATTTTTCTGTATCTGCACACCTCTTCCTGCCTTGATTTTGTACCTTTTGAAAGCAGAACTCATCAGAAGTGTATAGCAAAAAAAAAAAGTCCTCAAACTGCTTGTATTTTTTAATGTCAAGCTGGATGTTTTCACTCAGCTTCTCCAACGCCACCTGCCATCAGATATGCTGACATCCATGCAACTTTGCACAAACCATCCCTCCATGGTTCAGCGTCCTTTAGTTGCTCAGTGGGGGATTGTCAGATTCCGCTGAGCAGCTTTTTATTTTATTTAAACCCTGCATCTCTATCATGAAGCATCTCTCTCCTGACATGATGCTGTCACGACCTTCAGGGCTTAAACACACCAAAGCAAAGGAGCAAAAAAGTGGAGCAGTAATAAAAAGCCTCTGAGTTGTGCCTCAACATAATGAGCTGACATACATGCATGCGTGTCTTTGAGTGTGGATGAATGTGCGTCTGAATCAGTGTTCCACAGTCAAAACACAACCATCTTGTTTAGTATTTTTGGAACCACTAAAAACCCTCCAGCAACATCTTTGCTGTTGGCAAAACAAGTCTGGGGTCAGGTTATCTGAAGTAAAAATGCTGAACTGTATTTTTTTTTAAAGCAGGAGAAAAAAAACATAATTTTGAGGAATAAAGTCATTTATTTTCATTTTGCTAATGTTGTTGTTAAAGCTGGGGCACACAGTGATTTAAAAATGTTTAAATAGGATTATCTGACCATGTTCTATAAGGTAGGTAATGTTTCATCATTTACATTTCTCCCAATCCCCTACCCTGGCCGCTACAGAAAAGTGAATAATTTACACGAGCCTAGCGTGTGGACCAATTAAGTTGCATATCCACAGGAGGGAGCTGCCCATCAATGAGAATGCGCCCCAGTTCCCAGCATGCACCACGGGGTGACACACAGTCAGTTTAGCACACCAACTGAGCTTGAATGCTAACTCAACCGTCACTGCTGCCTGTGGAACAGGAGGGAGGGGAGCCAAGAGGGATTTATATTTGTTTATTGGAGTTAACGGACTGGTGTAGCATTCAACCATAGGCTGCAACAGACTGTTGTTTTAGCCTGCTGTAGCATTAGCGGTGGTGTGCTAAAATCGCTAATGTCAGATTCCAGCTGGTTTTAGACATTTCCATGATGGAACATTCCAGATTGGAGTAAAATGAGCGAATAGCAGCTCTTGTAGAACCCGATGAAGGCTGAGGAGAATCGGGTGTGTCTGAGCAGGAACATATCAAAAACATGTAGCCTCAGCGGCTCTCCGTTAGCGTTAAAAAGCTATTTGTCCGTGTGTGTGCTGAATGAGGCGTGGCTTTCAGCTCATTCCTGAAGGAGAAGGGGAGCATAGGTGGGAGACTCCTCCTCCTTTTCTTGATGACATCACTCTATACCAGCGCCGGCGCTCCGCACACGCACACCACGCAGGGCACCACGCCGGGGGAGGGGCACCATCAAACGCAAGCTTATAAAAAATAATATATATGATAAAGACAGATTTCAATTAGAAGATGTGCAAAACAAGTTAGCATGTTTACAGAGAGAAAACAATACAAAAAGGAAAGGAGATGGACCGTGTCGCACGGTTCTCTCCATCCCCCCACACCTGCGGAGGATATAGCGGGCACAGTCATGGCTCCAAAAAGGCTGATGGAGTCCGGGGCAGTAAAGTGACAAAAGAAAAAACAGCGGGATTATGCTGTTATTTGATTGCTGGTAAGACAAGTATTTTAATGGAAATTCTTAATTTTTTATCTATTTCTAATTCTAAACACGTGTGGTCAAGTTCAGAGGGTCGTTTGACCTAGCTTAAATTCGGACTTGTTACTGCTGTTAATTAATCTGTTTTTGGTCAAATTCTGCCAAGTTTGGTAAGCATGCTGCTTTTCAGGACTTTTATTTGGTGTTTTTCGCACTCTGCTTCAGCACATTTAACATTTTGACTATCTGCGTGGTTTGGGCAGATTTCGTTCTCTGCTTCTCCAGTCTGTTAAAAGTATAATGCGCCTCCCGTCCGCCTACCGGGTGTTCATTAGTAGCTGAGTGAGAGAGGCTGAGAGGGAGAGAAACTCAGAGAAGCTTTAGAGCTTTTTTACTGCTGGAGAAAAAAACGTAGCAAGTCACCATCTTCCTAAATGCAGTTATTCTCTTCTGAATCAGCACTTCTTTAAAGAAGAAGAAATAGTTAAATGCAACAAAGGGAAATATCATTTTATTCAGCCTGTTCATGCAACTTGTATCAAAAAAATAAGTCTGAACAGTGTTAAAGGTTGTTCATCTAAAAAATAGACCTTGAAGAGTTTGAAGATTTTTTTTTGTTTTAATAAGTTCATCTTAAAACATCTTTCTCAAAGTAAAATAAAGTTTCCTCTGTGAGGTCAGATAGGCCCATCTGTGCTGTTTAAAAACAGAAATAAACAAATGAATCATATTTGTCCACCCAAATACTTAAATATCACAAAAACAGCAACGACAAAAACACCGTCAAGGTAAAGTAAGAAATTTTATTTTTAAATAAGTGGCTGTTTGTGATTAATCATGAGTTAAGTATGGACATGATTTATGTCATCATTAAATAGCCTATGTGGCCTATAGGCTATGTAACTGAGATTTAATATAAAAAATTAGACTAACCTATTTTCTAATTAGGTATTTGCTCCATGTTAATATATATTTCATAAACATTTACGGGCCAAGGGGAACATCAGCTGCTGATGGTATAATTTGAAGAAAAAGGTCCATTATGCTAACCTCCTCCCTTCATATTCAGAATTTTCTAGTTGTGTATAAAATGTGTATATTGTGCCTCTCTAGTCCTTAATAAAGGTTAAATAGTTTTGAATTTAGTCATGTCACATGCCAGTGATTTATAAGCCAATATAAAACTATAAATAATCTATTGCAGTATTTTTTTACCATGGTTTAAAACTTTTATCTTATTATAGAATGAATATGACAAATTATCTTTTTGTGTTTGAATGCAGGCTCAATGAACAAGTACATTCAAGGAGGAGCTCACGCCAAAAGTTCAGATAAGCCATCCACCAGCAGTTCAAGAGCTCAAGATCAGTTGTCAGCCATCACGTCTGAACCTTCTACATCACCCAGCCCTGACCAGGAATTACAAAGTAAAGCACACCTACAGACCGAGCACAGCCCACAGCCAGCACTTCTGAAGGCAGAGTGAGTCCTGGATCTGAAAAAGCATCTGAAAATTACATTGGAGAAACACGTGCCACAACCGGTGCTTGTGGTGTGTGGACCTGTTACATAGTTCTAAATAATAACAATATGGAGTTCCTGTGTTGAGTATGTTATATTATGTAAATATCAATCCTACTTTTTGGAAATAATAAGCAGTTTGTGCATACAAGAGAATTTAAGGCGAATCGCTTGAACATACTGTGTTATTGTGTTGTTTTTTTCTGCAGGGGCGGGGGGTGGGGGGGGGGGGGGGGGGACCACAAAGCCTATGTGCTTAGGGCACCAAAATAGCTAGCAACGGCCCTGCTCTATACAACTCCAGGCTTAAGGACTTGTGCAGAAATTAAAAAATACGAATGAAACCAACCATAGATTGTAACCCCTAAAGACATTTATCATAACCCCCTTTTGGCCTTAAGATGTCCAGATGGAGTATCGGTATTAGTATCTTCATCACGTACCTGCCATATCCGGTCCTACATCGACCACCCTCGGGCGGAGGAGCTACAGGTGGTGAGAGCCAATTTTATTTTATTTATTTTTTTCACTATTAAAAATTTATATATTTATATAATAAAAGATTATTGAACCATTTCTAAATTGCTGTTAGCAAATCAGTTTTATTAACTAGATTTTAAAATTGTAATCAACAGAGAAATGCTGTTTTCTTTTGCAGTTCTTAAAGCTAAGCTGAAAATGGCCATAACTCAGTACATTTTCAAGATAGTTTGCCTAAAGAGAATATTAGTTTTACTCGGAGATGAAAAATGTCATATATTTCTAATTTGTAACGTTTCTTCTCCTCCTCACCCAGATTCAGATCAGTTTATATTAACTAAGCAAACCTCATAAAAAATAAAAGCCCACAGCCTTTGGTTGTCACTAACAATTTACCGTGTTTTTGTTCTGGGTTTTCCACTGTGGTTCTGGGTAATTTACTAAATCCCACTCAATATCAGTAAGGCTGAATCAATCAGCTGCAGGTGAGAAATTCGGTCAGCAGCTATGTAAATAATTGATCAGCTCTTTGATTGTTCGGCGTATGAGAAAACTGGAACCCTTTTCTTGTTGCAGCATCTCTAGTCTGAGAGTCAGTCAAAAAGCATAAAAAGGTGCTCTTCTATAATATGTGCAACCTGTATATATCTGCTGATTTTATTCTGTTTTTATCACTTTTGTTGTACGCTTGTGAGTCCACTGCACTTTCAGTTTTGTAGTTGCTGGGAACAGTGACAATGACAAAGATTTATCAGAAGCAAAACTAATGTAATCCTTATTATATGTCATGATGTGATATTAATAATCTGAAACGTGGAAGTTTAAACTAAAACACAGCAAATAACAAAAATTGGGGTGGACAAAACACCTCTAACTCCTTCACTAACTATGCTCTAATCACCTACTAAGACAGCCATGAATCTCCAAAATGCACAACTCTTTTACGAGTATGATGTCAGCTGATAAAGGCGATTTACTTTCAGACTAAAGAAGCAATATGTAAAAATTCTACTGTGAAATAAAACAGTTGAATGTCTCAATTATGTTGGAAGGGGGGTTGACAGTTTTTCTTCTTTCAAAAACTAAATAAATAAATAAATAACTACAACTAAAAAGGGATGTAGTTACTGTTTACATTCAGTAAGCCCTTGAGGATTCCAAGTCTAAGCTAAGCTAACACTGTAGCACCGGCATTTGTAATTTAACAAGGGCAGGCAAAAAGCTCCAGAGTTGTTTTAAGAACCAAAGCCAGTAAACAGGAGCTACCCAGAATTTATTTCTTGTACTCCTAAGAAGCCACAGCATTGTTTTGTTTTACTTTAATATCGGTTAACAAAGGCTAGAGGCTAACATTGAGCAAGCAATGCTAATGGTGAATTAGAATCAAATAATCTGCTTTAAAAATCACTCAAGCTACTTTTTAAATTACCAACAACTTGATTTTACAATGAAATGTATGTGTGACGTGCCTAATGAGTCAATTGTGGCATTTTACTTCCTTCAATGAGTCATTCAGAACTACAACAGCAAGCTAACCTCACACAACCACATTTTCTCTAATCCTGAACAAATATTACCATAATAAATGTAGGAAGTGCTCCTTAATGTATTTATGCACTTATCAGCGTACTGTGTATGACTCGTCTTCACTTGCCATCTAGAATCTTCTGGAGTGAGAAAGTAACTTTTTGCTTTGAAAAAGGGGCGACTATACCAACATTTGACCACAAGATGTTGTTCTAACTTCATTCTTACAAATTGCACCTTTAATTTAGTTATTGCGTAGCTGCTGAATGCCAAAATATATAGCACTTCTCAGCTGGCTGAGCTGATTGTGTGAGTGTAAGTAGGCAGGACTTGTTCCCAAAACCCAATATGACAGCACCCACATAAACAGGATATCATAACTCAAACTTACAGTAAATTCCCAAAAATACAGTACCCCAATTTACAGTAAGATGTCATTATTACCGCCAAAAATACTAATGAATCAAAATTCTGAATGTGTTTATGAAGTTCTTTGCACTAACCCAAAATTAACCCAAAATTCTGAATGATAAGAGACAAAAATACCCTAGGATAGGGACACAGTAGCGATGCAGTCATTAACCTTGTAAAACCTCAGTCCGCCCCGGTGATTAACGATAGCCCATTATGAGCTGTTAAACAGGACCAGAAGAGGGTCTTGTCTCACATACCACAGCAGCACAATGAAACTACACACAGCCTCTTGAAGAAACCCTTACTGGGCTTGACAATACATCCTCACACATAGACCAGAGAGAATGGCGCAAAAAAAAAAAATTAAATAGGGGCCTTCACATTTCACACCGCTTAGCAAAAGACTTGCTGGCAAGCTGAAGAATGACCCACTGTGGCCTAATATCCCCTGACTGCTACTTCTTTGGGTGCCACTTACATGTTTCCCCTCCCTGTCTTGTTCAAAGGTCCGTTATTGTTTATTACAATAGAATTCGGTGGAGTCCCCACCGAGGGCTCGGTGATAAGCAAAATACTCCGACACAGAAAAGAGGCTTTTACCATATGAAAGGCACAAGGAGAAAAGAAAAAAAGCAAAAAAAGGAGAAACTGGAAATCCGTGAAGTGAGGAAAGATGGAGGTGCAGGGATATGGTGGAAGTGTAGTGTGTGTGTGTGTGTGTGTGTGTGTGTGTGTGTGTGTGTGTGTGTGTGTGTGTGTGAGGGATGAGAGAGTGTGGTGGGCAGGAGGGAAGAAAAGATAAAGGCAAAGCTGAATTCCCTGATGTAGCTTCTGGTGCTCTTCGCAGCTCCTGCTCCAAGGATTACTGCATTTACACTTCAGCTTAAAAATAGCCCTAGCGATAATTTATTTAGCTGGAACACGCCATCCTGCATTGTGCTTCCAGAGAATAGCTTCTCCCCTGTCCGAGTCTCACTGAAATTCTTCGTAACCCTTTTATTTCCCTTCTCACGGCACATTAAGGCAGACACAGGCCTTTTACATGGACAACCTGCGGCTGATTAGGCATCCGCTAAGACTTCCCTGGCGCCACCAGGTTGGTTTTAGAAAAATTCTGATACAGCCTTATTGTAGTCAACATAAGTGTTCCCAGCAACTCCAGCAAGATTCATTAGGTAACTCTGAACACAAACAGGTTAAAAGTTAAGGAAGGCACCTGACCACACAAAGAGTAGGGACAGTCCATTTTCTATCATAGAATTACTGAAAGCATCTGGGCCAGCTGTGGGCATCACTGTGTGGTACGGCAGCTGCACCGCAGACGATCATTCACACAGTTCATTCTGTTTACACTATATTTTGATACCATTTACATAATAATAGCTGCTATGTATGCATTTTCCTAGTCAATTTTTAATGCAAATTTTTTATGTAATCTTTTACGCATGTTGATGTTTGCACCAAGAATATGAAGAAACACTACTCTTGTCAAGGCAATAAAGTGGAATTCAACTGGATTATTAAGGTCTGAGATGCAAATTTGATCTGTGCCAGCCGGAGGGTACATCGGGTCCTTCTGTGGACGATCACAGTCCAGAATGTTGTGTTCATGCAGACCGACTCCCACTCAAAAGGTGTCACTGAAAGCACAACAGATGAAAAAGCAAAAGACAAAGACAAACCAGAAGGATGTTCTGAGGAAATAATATGTGATGAGATTTAAGCTTATAGGTAAAATAACTTAATCCCTCAGGGAGTCGGAACCCAGTATCAAACCGTTTTAAATGGGTCTTCGTTTGTTTGCAACTGATCCTTATTTCATTGGGTGCGTTGATTATAGAGCGAGGGGTATGCATGCCACACAAAACAACAATGGCAGTGATGTTGAACATTCTGGTCAGTCTGTGGCATTTTGTCAGACTCTGAACCAGAAACAGATTAAGGCAGCGAGGAAGAGGCTCTGGAACAACCAGTGACTCAACCCTCCTAACCAATCAGTGACCGACAGTCACATTTACGAACTGGGCCAGCATGCCTGGAGCCACAATGAAGTAGGTACTCAAAATTTGGGGGAAAAGTTGGAGAAAATTCCAAACTGTGCTTTTTGAAAAGTCTGTCAAACCAAACTGCACCAATCCATGTCATGTTGGGAGGTGGTGGAAAACCCCCAGTAAGCATTTTAATTTTGCAGGAACTTATCCTAAAGTTGTCTCACATTTCTCCCAGTCACAAGAAACTAAATCGAAAAGGGTTTGACATGGGTTCCAGGTGCCTGCCAACAACTATGCAACTATTCTGATGATTTTTGAATCCGCAACTCATCCAAGGAAATTAAAAAACAGAAAAGTTTCAGAAGTCCTGATTGCAATCACAGCCCTGTGAGGTACTTACAGTAAAAGGAACACGTCCTTGCAAATGTTTCATCCTGGAAACGGTCATCAACAAAAGACTCATATTCGGGAAATGGAAATCTCCATAATTGGATGGCAGCCATGATCTCTGTTATTCAAATGTGAAACTCCAGCTTATGAAAATAGACTCAAACTGGGGGGCCACTATGGAAGACTGGAATCATCCCATACCACCTGATGGTGACTTCAGATAGTGCACTGGTAGTTATTTTAATGGCAGCTCTTATTTGTATATAGTTTAGAAACATTAACTTTCACACCTGGTGATACCAAACACTGATTTTGCCATCTTATCTAAAGCCAGCAGGGTAAATCCATTATCTCTACAGCCGGGCTCCCCAGCTGATCGTATACCATCCAAGTGAAGACAGTAAGACTATTATCACAGCGCTCTCCAATTTGCCTTAAACACCTGTTGGATGTACCTTGTGCACACTTGAGGGGAACTATACCTCCTAAAATTGCTCGGCTGATTTGGCGGCCTATCTAGACTCAAACAAGTCATGTTCAAAGTCAACAGCACTTAAGCCTAAAATACGAGAGGTCGTATGACTGCACAGACAAAATAGCTCTAAGGAAAGTGCTTCAGTAGCTGAGGTTAAGAGGGGTCATCCAGCTTGGTAGCACAGCGAATCTCATTTTCCACATAAATGTGATGACTCGACAACAAGGACAGACTTGATGGACACGGCGAATGTGGGGAAGTTGGTCTTAGACCCGAAAAAAATATAAATCATGTTCCACTCAGCATTTTGCTTCTTCTGTTGATCTCACTTCCTCACACTTTTACAATAGGAACCCTGAGAGGGACTGGTGAGGAATCATGACTTCACTTCACCATTCCTCAGAAACAAAACTTTCTTTAAATGAGTTCATATCAGGCATCTACTCCCCTGATAAACGCTGAAATAGAAAAATCCAACTATTGTTGGAACAACTAAGAACTTCACAGGTTCCTGGTTTCCTAGAACATGTAAAAAAAAACATTTCTGAGAAGAAGAGGAAAAAGTCCATTCTTCAGTTGCTTGACAACAATTACATAATGTAGAAAAACAATAGTAGCAGCATCTTGTTTCATTTATGCCTGAAATTGCTTTCAAGTTTCTATTTCTGGCACACTGAAACAATGCAGACTGTGACAGGTGTACGTTTTTGCTTTTAGAGTTGTGTTGAACAGCTGAAGAGCTCAGTAACGTCAAGCTAAGGTAAAATGTATGTTGTTTGGAATCAGGGGGTTAGCTAGATATGGATTTGGATGACAGATGTACTTGTTAACCGGCTAAAATATTTTAAAGAAGAACTATATTTGGTTTGCATATAGGGTTACATGATACACTGGCAGTATCAGAATCTGTCTTAGTCTTTTGTGCTGCCATGTGGGTCTCTACTGTCTTTATAACACTCCAAACATGAAAAAAAAAATCCTGTCTATCCATTTTCTGTTAGTGTTTGGTTTGGGGAATTTTAAGCCTAAAATGAGCCGTTTAAAAAAGTCCCCGTTTGTGATGTCACAAATGGGGAATTTAGACTTAAGAGAGAGCTGCTGCTGCAGGAACAGCAGCTTTAATCCAAGCCCCTCCCAGAAATTGGAGCTTCTCAGCTTATAGCAGCTTGAGAAGGGGATGGGTGGGCGTGGCCAGCTCCAGTTAGTTTTTCTTAAGTGACAAAGCCCTGAAATGGCTTATTCTGGAAGGTACTGAAATCGTCAAGAACAGAACTGCTGAAATTACTTTGTGCGAGAGGGATTTAGTGCAAAGAACTTCATAAACACATTTTACAGAGACCATAGAACTACTACAGCTTAGCAAAAATATATGTCCTCTACAATATCAGATATAGATATCAGCTTAAGTTTTAATATCGGTGCATCCCCATTTGCAAACACTGAAAGTGTGGCAGTTAAATTAATGGCCAATAAGAACAGTTGTTACATTTAAAGATAAAACATATATTTTGTGCTTTAACCTAAAACCCAAGACATGCTTTAAAAAAAGTAAAAACTAGAGTAAGTCAAATTGTAAATTAAAGAAAAACAGAACATCACTTGCAAAAAAAATTGGATGATTACTGTATGGCTGTGGTTGAGAGAGAAGAGTGAAAAAACGTTTTCTAGAATATTCACAAACGGTTCCTACAAAACATCTCTTAAATGTTAATTACAATATAGTTGCAAGCACTTTAGCAACAATAAGAATGTCTTAGATTTAATTGTGTTTTCCTCAATTTCCATTTAATTCAACTCCTGCTTCTGTTTCCCTGAAGGCACTGTTTCTACTGATGGCATCATTATCCTCTTTCTCTCAGTGACAACGTAAAGAAACAGCCTTTAGCAATTAGATGCACTCTGAGGATACATTCGTGAAAATATCTTTTCTCTACTCAGTTAGTTAGTTCAAGAGATCATTTAAAAAACAGCAAAGCTCTTCCTCTGATTTTGGGAGATGTGTGTTTATATGTAAGTGTTGTGCAGCTATGAATCTGAGGGTAAACATAAAAAAATAACGCTCCTCTCAGCCACAGAACCAATCACCATGGAAGAAAATTTAATTTTCTTCTCCACTTAAAACTTTAGAAATTGCCAAGTGGCTCTCAAGTTTCCAGTTTAAACTAATTTGCTTGTCTGCTAATTAAATAACAAATCAATTCGACAAACTATTAGTTCCTTTGGTGCGTTTAAGACAGTAGAAACAGCGTGTGGAAGCAGGAGTGTGTTCATACAGTAAAAGTAGGGAAAGTCATTCAACACAAACTCCCGTTTTCTCACAATTAGCGCCAAGACAAATGTCTCCACATTTACTTTTATTCATTCACACAGATTTCACATCACAAATCACATAAATTTTAGGAGTTTCTAACTCTAACCCTAAAAAAATAAAAGGAGATTTTGTTTACTGCTTTAACATATTTTCTTATTGTTTGGCGCTGCATATTTTACAAAAACTACACAAGAGAAAATATATTACAGATGTGTGACTCAAAGCTTGTTAGGTGCTACAAATGAAGCCCGGGCCACACTGCACGCTTTTTGGCCACCCTAGACAAATGCCTCATTGTGAACAGGATTAAACGCTACGGGTGATTTGCAGGTCCAAATTTAGCCTCCAACAGTCGTCGAACAGTGCGAGAAAACCTATGATTGCTGTTTGTAATGGAATTATGAAAATACACCTGGGAAGTGACATAAAAAACTAGTGAGGAGCGTACAAAGCGACATTAGCGTTAGCGTTAGCAACAGAGGAGGCTACACCTCCGCTAGATCTCCTCTTATCTCTCTGAGCGCTCCTTTTCTGTGGCCGTCTCCAAGTTTAGGTCCTCCACCACCTCTCTTACCCATGGTGTCCCACAAGGTTCTGTGCTGGGACCTCTGCTCTTCCTCCTCTATCTACTTCCTCTTCAGCACATCCTGAGCTCCTTCAAAGGAATCTCCTACCATCTTTATGCAGATGACATCCAACTGTACATCTCCTTTAAGCCCCATGAGATGTCTAAGCTGCAGCTGTTACACACCTGCTTAGATTCTATCAAAGCCTGGATGGCTGGGAGCTTTCTTCAGCTGAATAAAAAAAGAAATATAAAAAGTATAAAAATAAATTAACTAACATAATGAGAACTTGTAAAAAAGAATACTTCATCAAAAAGTTAGAAGATAATAAAGATAGCATGAAAGGGATATGGAATGTATTGAATAGTATAATAAAAAATGCACCAAGGACTAATGACTACCCTGGGTATTTTATGGAAGGGACAAATACTATTAGTAAAATGAACGAAGTAGTAGATGGATTTAATGATTTTTTTGTACATATAGGGCCAAAACTAGCCGCAGAAATAAAGGTTGATATGATAGAAAAGGAGACTGGAGGACACATTGAAAGGAATGCAAGTTCAATGTTTTTAAGAGCAGTGGAAGAGAAGGAGATATATGATATCGTCAGTGGACTTAAGAACAAAACAAGTACTGACTTCCATGATATTGATATGTTAACAGTAAAGAGAGTAATTGATGGTATTGTAAAACCGCTACAATATATTTTTAATTTGTCTTTCCAGGAAGGGGTTTTTCCACAAAAAATGAAAGTAGCAAAAATTATTCCCATTTATAAATCAGGTGAAAAGCATTGTTTTACAAATTATAGACCAGTGTCGGTACTCTGCCAGTTTTCTAAAATACTGGAAAAACTATTTCTAAAAAGACTTGATAACTTTGTGGAAAAGCATGATCTGTTGGCAAATTGCCAGTATGGGTTTAGAAATAACAGATCAACAGTTTTGGCATTGATGGATTTAATGGAAGAAATAACTGAATGTATGGATAACAAGAAGTATGCACTTGGAGTTTTTCTAGATCTAAAAAAAGCATTTGATACTGTTGACCACAAAATTTTAATAATCAAACTGGAGAAATATGGGTTTAGGGGTGTGGTATTGGATTGGATAAAAAGCTATGTGATGAATCGACAGCAATATGTACAAATAAATGAGTTTAAATCTAAATTGATGGATATTGAATGTGGAGTACCTCAAGGATCAGTATTGGGACCAAAATTGTTTATAATGTATATAAATGATATTTGTAAAGTATCGAAGATCCTAAAGTTTGTAATTTTTGCAGATGATACCAATATACTTTGTTCAAGTGGGGAATTTCAACAGGTTGTGGAGGTGATCACACAGGAGTTAAAGATATTAAAGACGTGGTTTGATAGAAACAAATTGTCCTTAAATTTAAATAAAACAAAATGTATGTTATTCGGAAACCATAAGAAAGATATTAACATTAAAATTTGTGTTGATAATGTATATCTAGAAAGGGTTAATACCATAAAATTTCTTGGTGTGATCATTGATCATAAGGCCTGTTGGAAATCACACATCACTTATGTGAGGGGAAAGTTAGCACGGGGCATTGCTGTCTTGGGGAAAGTGAAACATTTTCTGGATAGGAAAACATTATATATGTTATATTGTGCTTTCACATTACCATACATGAGTTATTGTGTAGAAGTTTGGGGAAACACATATAAAAGTAATATTCAGACTATAATCATAATGCAGAAAAGGGCTATTAGACTAATAAATCAGGAGGGGTATAGGGCTCACACAAACACACTCTTTATTAAGACGCAAGCTTTAAAATTCCAGGACCTGGTCAAGTTTAAAACTGTGCAAATAATATATAAGGTAAGGAAAGGGATGCTCCCAATTCAAATAAGTAAATGGTTCTTAGAAAGAGAAGGGAGGTATAATTTTAGAGGGAAGTGGAATTTAAAAGTACAAAGAGTAAGAACAACATTGAAAAGGATGTCTATTTCAATAGCGGGCGTTAAATTCTGGAATGAGTTAACAGAAGAAATAAAGGATAGTAGTAATGTAAACCAGTTTAAAATAAAACTCAAAAAAGAAATGTTAAATAAGTATAAGACTGAAGAAAATGCAATTAACCCAGGACGGCATGCAAACTGATGTTTAATCTCTTCTACAAATTAGAAAATCTAAATATAGTTCTAGTTGAACATGAGAATTTAATTTATTTATTATTATTGCTTTTTTTTTTTTTTTTTGGTTTTTTTTTGAAGGCATTGTAACTGTTTTGTTGTTTACATTTTGATGATGAGGATGTAAACCTGAGGGGGTAGGGCTAAATAAGTATACACTTCTCCCTACTCCTTTTCAAACAACTGCGTGGAATGATTTTTATGAAATGTTGGTGAATGTATATGTTTGAAATAAAGTGAACTGAACTGAACTGAATGAAGATAAGGCGGAGATCCTCATCTGTGCCCCAGACAAGCTGGTTCCCAAAGTCAGAGACTCTCTTGGTCAGCTTGCTTCCCACACCAAACCTTCCGTCAGGAATCTTGGCGTGACCTTTGACCCAGCTCTCATCCTGGATTCTCATGTCAGTTCTCTTGTTGGCTCTTCCTTCTTCCATCTCAGGAACATTGCAAAGCTGAGTCCCATTCTGTCCCGCTCTGAACTTGAGACAGTTCTCCACACCTTCATCTCCTCACGCTTAGACTACTGTAACTCTCTTTTCACATGTCTGAGCAGAACCTCCCTGAACCGTCTACAGGCGGTTCAGAATGCCTGTGCTCGGCTTCTGACCAAGTCGTCCAAACACACCCACATCACCCCGCTTCTCCTCCAGCTTCACTGGCTGCCAGTCAACTTCAGGGTTCATTTGAAATCCTGGTTCTGGTCTATAGGGCCTTACATGGACAAGCACCATCTTACATTGGTGATCTTCTTAATCCCTACGCCCCCAGCAGGTCCCTGAGGTCCAGTGATCAAAGCCTACTGGTTGTGCAGCACCAGGCTAAAGGTCAGAGGTGACAGATCATTTGCTGCTGTGGCCCCCAGACTCTGGAACTCTCCCCCTGAGCCTGAGATCAGTGGACTCAGTGGTCTCCTTTAAAAAGCAGCTGAAGACTCACTTGTTCAAGCTGGCTTTTGTATGACCTTCTTCACCTCTCTCTCTCTCTTTCTTAACATTTTTTCTTTTAAATCGCAATTGCTTATTCTTGCTCATTTTAAATATATTTTTAAACATTCTCGAAATGCTTTTTTATATTTTTACAATTTTTTATATTTTTTGTTTTTGTTTTTGTGAAGCGCCTCGTGATTTTTATCTTGAGAGGCGCTATCGAAATGATATTTTCTTCTTCTTCTTCTTCACGCAAGAACATGTAGACCACTCCTTTTTGGAGTTTGGTTTGGAATCTAATAAAAAAAGTGTTAACGCTAGAGCTTTTTCTCTTTTCTTTGTCGTCATATCTGTCGTATGTTGTATACCGTGCGCTTTTCAGTGAGCATGCTCGTGAAGTTGGCGTGTCATGCTAGAGTGAGATGTTGTGTAGTTTGGTTCACTGAAATCTTGAACCACACAGTGCTCCACCTCTTTAGAGTCCTCACAATGTGACATGAAGCATTTATTTTGAGACGGCTGAAAAGCACAGTGTGGACTGAGATTAAGATGGTTGACAAATCAGATTATCGCCACCTACTGGGCTGGAGTGTTAAATCAATAGGATTACTTAACCACTAAATTCCCATGGAAAACATGGTTAATGCGCTTTCTCCGCTGTGTCCCATGTCAATTTAACTTTTTACATGATGGGTTCAGTTTCTTAGTAAGTACATAAATATAAAAATAAATAACAATATGTAAAACTTTACAGTTTCAAACCTAAATGTCTATTTTCTACCATTTCATTCATAAAAAAATCAAACCCTCGCCTCAAAGTCAATCACCTGAACTTGTGTATTCTCTGTGCACCACCTGCTCCTGCAGATTCCGTAGTGTTACACTTTTATTTACCAGCTGGGAGCCTGGACACATAATGGAATTCCCTGTAGGACCGTACTGTATCTGCCAGCGTGACACATCATCACCCTTGAGCCACACACCTTAACCTCATTGCAGAACACAGTGGAGGGTGGACGGCACCGCGGCAGCTGTGTAAATGCATAGAATATTAGTGTCCGGGTGTGCGGGTCCCAGGAGGTACAGAAAGGCGTCTGCCAGCAACAGAGGAGGCAGTGTGATGAATAAAAATCATCACATCAGCGGGTGATCTGGAGGGGGGAATCAGGAGAAGGTTGGTGGGAATCTTCTACTTTCATTAACTACAATAGAGCTGAGAGCGGAGCAGAACAACCTCTAGTCAGACCACTGAGGTGTGTGTGTCAGTTGATAGCTGTGCAACGAGGGAGTGGGGCTCTCTGGTGTGCATCATTTCGTGGTGCACACATTCCTTGATAACACACCTACCTGTAGGTTTATAATATGTCTGGGTCAACAGACATTGGCAGCACAGGGGGAGGCTAATGTGCAGCTGATAGCATCTTTGCTTCTTGGGCTATGTGGGGAAGTTCTAAACATAATGCGAACTGCTTTGATGAGCTTAGACGAGCTAACGGCTAGTTGTAACGCGTATTTTAGAGGTCCCAACTCTTTTTGTTGCAAATGTTTCATAAACCTTTACACAGTTTTAAATGTAGCACCAGATTGTTACTATTGTTCAAATACACAATCTAGAAGTCTTGAACCAGAGGTTAGCGAGATAACTAGCTCTTCTGCTCATCTCCACTGTGAACAAAACAAACAGAATAATGTTTGTAGATAATTTTATATCAACAGCTGGGAGCAGATTTGAAAAATAATGTTTGAATAAAATAATATTACATTTTAAATCACAGATAAAGCTGATCACCAGGAGCATCTGACAGTCAGCTGATTTTTTATTTTGATGCATCTGAACTGCAACAGCTCAATTTTTCACCAAAATATGTTTAAAATGAGCTAAAAGTTTTATTCATGTGCTCTTAAAATGCAAATATAACTCCAAGTGCACCAACTAACCTTTTTCTCTAAGCATGAGCTGAATATTGTGCAAGTTTTGCAGCTCTAACTGAACCATAAAACAAGTTATTATAACAAAATACTAAATTCTTACATTTAGATAGAACTATGTGGTTTTCTCGGTTATTTGTTTATGCTGTAAACATAAAAAATATTAAGGCAATAAAATGATAAACTTTTGTCTGAAGGGTACATTTTTTAAAATCTCTTCACACATTTGATTTAAAACACATGAAAACCACAAAGATTTGACTTTAAATGAGGTTTGGAAGGCAGCAGCGTTTGTCCTCTGCAGGGGAAAGCATATTAGTGGAGAGCACATTAAGTGATACACGAGTACACCATTAACAGAGGGAAGTTAATGTACTCCAGAGTTATTCTCCTGCATTAAGGCCAGACATCAAGCACAATAAGTATCATCTATTTTACGACAGGTAGCTGCATATTTTATGGAAGTACATCTGCAGAGGAGAGGAGGACCAGAACATGTGGAGACCGATTCAGAACCCAAACAGTTTCTTTTGGGAAGTGAAAGTAAAGACGGGGAACATTTGCACAAATGATGAATAATCACCAAAGCCTTGTTCGCACACGCCCCATAAATAAACGTGTCACCTGTGTTTACCGCCTACTTGACGGTGAGTAATCACGCGGCGAGAGACATCTGCCACCGCACTGGATGGTGGCGCTGCGTCACCACCTCTGAACCCGCAGGAAGTGCCGCACCGCCTGAGCAGACATCGTCAACCCACGAGGAGGTGGCAGGATTTAGTTCCTCCTCATTCAAACAAAAACAAAATCATCAGAACAAAGAAAAAGCTTAGAAATTGTGTTGCAGATGGAAAAAAAGGACAAACACAAAAGAAACACAGCAGGTGTGAAAACCAGATGATGTGTAAAATTTAAGAGTCAAAAAGTTGGAGGGAAATAAAACAAGAAAACTAACCAGTCAGCAGACGGTAAGCAAGAGGAAAAGCCCCAGAAAATAATCACAGAGAAAGTATTTTGGCAGTTAGAGAGGGGAAGTTTGTGTCGAAGGTTCGAATAAATGCTGAATATATTAAAGATTCCTCTTGACGTTACGAGTAGGGCTGTCACGGTAACTGCAAAAATGAAATATCGCAATATGAAGAAGCCCACCGCGCTGCATCATGGGCCACCGCGATTACTGAACTTGATTCAACTCAATGATGCGTGTTGAGAAGGATGGCTGCACTGGTATCAAAACGAAACGTTACTTCGCTCCTTTGGGAGCACTTTGGTTTTCAGTACGTCAGCTGCTGCGCAGCCAGAGTCCTTGGCCGAGACAGAGCTGCCACCAGCGGCAAAAAAATAATAATAAACGCTCGGAGACCTGCTGAAGTCCCGGACAAGCACTGCTTCTGCAACCGTCCTGAAGAGAGTTTGAGCCGAGCTGGAGCTCACTCGCTACCTGCAGGAGGAATGCATCCACCCTAAAGAAAACCCCCTGACATGGTGGAGCAACAACCGGGAGAGATTCCCTTTGCTCGCCAGTCGCATGGAAGTACGTGTGCGTTAGTGCAACGAGCGCACCATCTGAGAGGGTTTTCAGTGTTGCTGGAAATGCTGCCACCCCTCTCAGATCCTCTCTCAAACCGTATATGGTTAACATGCTGGTTTTCCTTGTGGGTAACAAGGACATGACCGAGCTATAAATCACCGTTATTCGTGTGTGTGAAAGTGAAAGTGAAATGATAGTGCCCCACGCCCGGTACATGTAATTTTTTATGCTTGATTTTAAACAACTAAACAAAATGGGGACTTGTTTCTTATTTTTTAGATGCTGCAGCCAAATTTGCATTTAAAAGTTTAACCTTCTCCTGAATTTTGTTGTTTTTAAGTTCAGTCGGACTCCGACTGTCGGACAAACAAACGTTACTGCGATCTGTGTTGTTACTGCCCTTTGATCTGCATTCAGTAAAGTGTTATTAAAGAAGGCACAGCAATTTTTAACCTTTTTTAAATGTGTAAACATTATGTTTAGATAGTACTGCAATAAAAAAAGTGCTGCAATAATATCGCACACCGCAATATTAAGCCACCCTGAATCACCGCAGGGGGAATTCCTCAACCGCGACAGCCCTAGTTACGAGTACGTCGTTTAAAGTCTAATTAAAAGAACGGACGCATGCAACGCCATTATCCGTCCTTTCAAGGGCTCTCCAGCAGGCTCGCGAGGACGGACGGAGTCGAGCTTTCTTATCTAAACATCCGTCCGACAAGACGGAGAATACAAGCTTGTGATTGGTCGGGACGCCAGTGCTGCCATTGTGCCCTCAAAAACATAAAGAGAGCTGAAGACATGTAGCGGCAGACATGGAGCAGCTTGAAGAATCCCTCGTGAAAAAAACTCTAAAAATATGAAAGTTTTATTCCCCCGTGACTGGAGGAGTGAAAAGATACAGAGCAAGCATTTTATTTGTGAATGGAAATGACGGGAAACGTGGGTTAAGAGCGAGGTGGCGAGCGCATGAAGTGGTGGAGGAGAAGGAGAGACAAATTTGTCCGTGTTAAAAAGGCTCTTAAATGCAAAAACACAATATAAACACAATTAAATCCATCTTGGACCGGATACAGGACAGGATACCACAGAACAGCGCTTCGCCCCCTGCTGTCCTGGCGGGGAATTGCTTTGCAACACTCCCCAGGAGACGGAGAAGTCTGAAGGCAAAACGTCTCCCTCAGTGAGTGCATGTCTCCACCTCGTGGAGCTGACAGAGAAGCATAAATTAGGCTTTAGATGAAATCAGGTATGCTGAAGAGCTGTAATAAACTGACAAGCCGAGGTTTATCGGATTCTCAAATCAGATCGACTCCTTTATGAAATAAATTGTGACAAATCTAGGGCCTTCTGCTTATTTTGGGAGATTTCAGCAACTGACATGATGCATGCTTCATACTAGGTGCATTATGCAAGAATGAACTAAGAATGACATCTAATGTCATTGTTTACTAACTTAACTTTAACCTTCTGGATGAGCTCCAGTTTTATTAATTGAACTGGTTTTAAAAAAAAGAATCCTTGAGTTTAACGCAGATGTTAGCTCTCGGTCAGCTTTCTGCTACACTTCTATTAATAATGACACTTTGCACATTGCTCTCCATTCACAGATTAATCTGTGTTAATTCAACCACGTGTGTCTGAACAGAAGCAGCTCCCACCAACGGTTGCAAGTTAACGATGTCTGCATGAATGGTTCTTTAAATGAGTCTCCTGTCCGACTCGGCTCAGGGCTCTCCAGAAAAACCCACTCGACCCGCTCTACGTGCAGACAAAAGTAAAGACAACTGCGTACTAAAGCCACTGCCGTTAAATAAAACGAGTTCATTCTTCATTACACACAAAATGAGTTTGTATAAACAGATCAGTGGCTGTGAGATAAGCATGTCGCCTCGCAGCTCACCCTGACAACCAGATCCCTGGTTAAATAATAAAAGAAGAATCAGGCCAGATAAGACACTTCACTGTACATGACCCAGGTGGCGGAGATTCAGTCTATTAGAGAAAGTCGATAGATAAATCAGCGCTCGCCACCGTGCTTCCTTGCAAAAGCAGCACTTGGATGATTGATGGCTGAATACAGGCCTTAAAGGAGACATAACATGAAAAACCCACTTTTTTATCCGTTAACACAGTGTGTTTCACATTTTAAGTGTCTAAGTGAGCAAAAAGGCTTATATTATTCACTGGAGTTGCTATTTAGATATTTAATAATTAAGTTTTGGGCATATTTGTCCACCCGTTCAGTTTTTCAAATTATCTATTACATCAGTAATTTATTTTGTCAGGATAACTACCAAATATGGTAATGGCCCTCGGCTAAACACAGAGCCAATCTGCCATTTTTTCATCTCGCTAAGATTTTTTGTAGTCCTATTGGAAAAATGCAGAATGTCTGGTTATTTTAGCCACACACAGCTCAAAACTGTTCCTCGTTTTAAGGAAGGGTGGTGTGGCAGTATTTAAACCCAGGAGCTGATGACACTACTGCTAAAAAAAAAACAGAAGAAAAAGTAGTGTGTGTGTGTGTGTGTGTGTGTGTGTGTGTGTGTGTGTGTGTGTGTGTGTGTGTGTGTGTGTGTGCGCGCGCGCGCGCGGTTCGTTCGTGTCTCCTGGCTAGTAAGTACCGAGGGCTTCATCTATCTAAAAGGAGTCATTTCCATCTGAATTTGGCAGCACCGGGACACAGCAGCAGAGCGGTAAGCTTCATATCACTCTAAAATGTCGACAAACTTTACTTTAGATTTACGGGCATTAGCAGCACTAAAGCTTTAGCATCCGGCTTGCTATCGCTAGCACAGTGTGCTAGTAAAGTTAGCACCCAGATTAATGTGGATTTGGCTGATTTTCGTGGAATCAAACGTGATTTCTGATCAACGCCTTCTTTTACACCAGATGTACATCCACTGATTGTAGCAGCAGAGAGCCTGTGTGTTATTTTACGTGAGTGTGATGTAATCTTAGCATCCAGTAAATAAAGTCCCATATCAGCTAAAATGCAGCGTGACAATGTCATTAAAGTGCGTCAACACAGTGGATTTAATAGTTTTAAAGAACAATCTCTGAGTGAAGTGAGGTTAGTTTTTTGTCTCACTGCAGATATAAAAACGAACTCTGCATCAGTCAGATGCAGCAAAGCTCACCGTCTGTATGAGCGTGAGCGTCGGAAAGCTGATCAAATCAGCTGTAAAATAATTAAAACAAAAGTAAAAATGTTCCTTTGCTTTTTAGAGTCCACATCCAGCAGGCTGGAGCCGTGTTTCACTGACAGGCTGTCAGACTAACGCCCTGATGAGCTCAGCTGGGACAAACTGGTCTGATGTTTAGGTAAGTGAAGATCTGCTTCTCCAAGTCCTTGAGATGCTAGTAAAAAATAATTTAGCCAGCTTGCTAATGTTACTTTTCTTCTCCTCTAAGGAACACAGAACGTTCAGATGTTGAAGCTTCACGTGACCTACTGAGGAAGGAGACCCACCAGTAAAGAGACGGTCTGGACCAGACCAAAGTGAGTGATGACACACCTCAGCCACCCTCATCATTAAGAACACCTCACCCCCTGAATCACTCCATCTGATGACAGCAGAATGATTTATTTGATGTTTTACTTGTTTAGTCTGTTTAGAAATTATTGAATTACATTATTTTCTGTAATCGACCATCTGATCTGGATGTGTGCAGAATAACTTTCCCCAAATTCAGCAGCAGCTGGCCTGTAAAAACAGCTGCAGCATGTAGTAAGTCTGTCTGCACTGCTCTCTAATGAGCTTCCTTTCATAAGGAATCATTTGTATAATTTTAGTGTCACTATTTTATTACATTTGTAAGAATATGAAGTCACTGCAGCAAAGTGAACTTGTGAACAAACACAAACGTGACTATAAACATGAAAGCTAAAGAAACAACTTTCCTAAAGCTGCTTGTAAACAAAATATGTCATTAAAGTTATTGTCTATCATTGCAGAATATGGCGATGACATCATGGAACTGGTCTTTGGAAAAGTTTTCCCTGAACCAACTCCGTTTCTAGATGAGGTAGAGAAGATCTGCCTCTCACCAACCCTCTGGTCTCAGTATTCAGACAACGGAGGTCTCCCACTGTTGTCCAGGACCAGTTTGAAGCCCACATACTTCCCCTCCCTCATCATCAGGAAACATCAATCCGTATCCTGAGGACAACAGAAGACGGCAGGAGGACAGGAACTCTGAGACCCAGATACCACCAGCACCAGGACACAAAGCACCTGTGTGCACAATGCCTGTTTAACTACTAAAACCTGTTTATTATATTGTTCTACTTATTTGCTGTGAGGTTAATACTTAGAAAATTTGTATTTTAATGTAAACAATAAAAAAATCACTGATTGTATGTTTTCTTTTAGATGTAATGGTCCAAACTCAGCCTTGTAGACATTTATTGCATCCTGTAGGTAAATACACAGAACAGGCTCAGGTCCAGGATGACCCAGCATGCTCTTCTTCCATTCTGGCTGTTAGGGATTGTATCAATAACTCAATGCCTACTGATGTTTCCACCTAACAGTATTTATTTAGAATGCAGGTAAGATTTAACTATATTTGTTAGCAAAGCAGACTGATCTTGGGAATTTCACTGCAGCACTGATGTCCACCTCTCTGTACACATTAGAGAGAATTACCACTTTACAGCTAAACACATTTAATAAAGATATAGGCTACGCATTGCAGACAATAAAAACAAAGTTGTAAGCATTAGAATTATAATCACATTAGAGAACATTTGGAGGAATGTTCTTTATTTTTGACTAGAATCTCAAATCTTTAAAATGTAACTGCTTTTTATCCATTTTCAGCCATTAAGACACCCAATATTAAATAAGACTACTTATAAAATTATTTATAATTATATGTATGTATATATATATAGATAGAGATCTTAATAAAATATATTTTAATGGTGTTTTAATGAGCTGTATCATTTTTTAAAACATTTTTTATAGAAATAAATAAGCAAGCAGCATTCCTTGTGTGTGTGCGCGTGCGCGTGCCTGCTCGCTTGTCCCGTCGGCCGTGACGGATGTGTGTGTGTGTGTGTGCGCGCGCGCACGTGCCTGCTCACTTGTCCCTCCGTCGGCCGTGACGGGTGTGTGTGAGTGACTACAGACAAATGCATGAGAGAGTTAGCAGCCTTGAAACAGCTTGATGAACTACTCTCCCCACGTGTTTTAAAAATGCTAATATGCTATGCTAAATCTGCTATGCTAAATAATGATTTCTCTATAGAACTACAAAGTCCGGCTGGGGGAGGAGAGTACAGGTCTGCACTATGGAGGGGGGCGGAGTTTACAGCTCCTCCTCCAGTTTAAAGAGACAGTACCCCAAAACGGCTCGTTCTCAAGACTCTCCTCAGAACAGGGGTAGATGAGGGTCTGTAGAGCAACAATAATGAGGAAATCAGACCAAAGAACTGCAGTTCCACTGTATTTAGACCCCCAACTGAAGGATTTAGATGTAAAAAGGAATAACTTAAAAGCATGTTATGTCTCCTTTAATTTATAGATGGGAGTTACAATGCCTGACAAATCAGAAAGAAAGGGAGAGGGGATACAGATGGAGTACATGCGGAAAATGAGGATGTGAAGTTGTCTTTGGAGGAGATGGGTTGACCGATTCAGGTTTGGTGGAAAACTGGGGCACGTCGATGGAGAAATGACTGCTTAAGATTACGATTCGTTTGACTTTTGGAGGTTTATTTAAGACACCTGTATTTATGTTTACAGTGATGTGGGGGAGTTTCACCAGGGTGAGTGATGAGCTCATACAAATGTTCATGAACTTGTGTAAAGGTTGGATTGTGTTGTGTGTAAATGTGGTCAACAGCATGATAAAGATTTCCGGTTCGGTCCCAGTTTAGTATGCAACTGTTGGGAGTGTACGTCAGACTCCGAGGAAGTGGATCGTCTTCAGACTTCGACTGTCACCAGTAAGTCTTAAGCGTTTAAAAGTCGAGGATGAGTGATTCAACCCGGGTGAAGATACTAGTCTGTCATCTTTTGCAGCATCTTTAATTTTATTTGTAAGTTCTTCACAATAAAAAAAACCAAATGCACATAAAATGATAGAGATAGAATAAAGGACATAAAAGCAACAAAAATAAGTAAATTCTAACCAAAAACCAAACTGATAAAACCATAAAAATCATGCAGCCCTATCTAATTACCATTCAGCCTAAATAAATGAGTCATCTGCTGTTTAAAAGTGACATATAACATTTGCCCTTAAGTTTTAACAGTTCTATGGTCCACGCAAAACATGTTCATGAAGTTCTTTGCCCAAAATCCCTCTCACATGAAACAATTTCAGCACTTTCATTCCTGATAGTTTTAGTACCTTCCAGAATGAGCCGTTTCAAGGCACTGCTACTTTAAGAAAACAAGCTGCAGCAGGTACCCATTCAGGCTGCTATGAGCCGAGAAGCTCCAACACTGGGAGAGGCTCAGAGTACAGTCGCTGCACCTCCAGCGACAACTTCTCCCCTCCAGGTGAGTGGTGGTTCCATTCTACTTGCCCTATTTGTGACATCACAAATGTGTACTTTTTCCAACGGCTTGGTTTAGGTGTGTAATCCCTAAGACCAAATACTGACAGAAATGGATGGATGGATTTGTTTAACGTTTGAAGTGTAAAAGGGTGACTTTTACATAATATGCCTCCTTCATGAGAATAAATACAGGCAAGATGACGTAAACAAGGAGGCAATGCAATTCGCAACCTGGGGGCCATTGCTAAACGATCTCTTAGAACAAATTCGTAATTCAAAAACAAATAAAAAAAGTAAACCTTACTATAATTTACATTTACTATCGCTTTGTTTTAATGCCACACACACTTTCTTAACTGCTTCTTCCCCAGAGCGGTCGCAGGTATCTGATGTCCAACTCCAGCAGTCATTGGGTGAGAGATGGGGGAGACACCCTAGACAAGTCTCCACAGGTCAATCAGGGACACAGAAAAAAAACAGCCACACATTCTCTCACAACATTCAGGGTTGTCAGTTACCCTAGCATAAATACTTTGGTCTGTGGAAAGAAGCCGGAGTAAAGCCACAGCTGGGATTTGAACCTACGACCTGCTCGCTGTGAGGCAACAGTGCTAGTACGTGCCACCATGCAGCCATATATAATAACCCCATGTGCTACGAAATGATTTCTGAAAATGCAAAGAAAACCATAAATACCAGGACATAGTGGAGATGCCTCTTGAGAAACTTTCTAAGTAATCAAAGGACAAAAATGGTCGATTAGACCGATGTTTTAGAACCTGGTGCACACAGTTTCTATATGGAGGTGTTTTAATATTTGATACAAAAACAATCATCAGATTTTAACTGGTTAAGACATCCTTGATAAATGAAGCCAAATGAATAATTTATTGCCAGAACACCAACAAACTTCAGACTGAAGTTAGTTCTAGTGATTTCTGCTCTTCCTACAGCAGCCTGATCGGATGGCTGTAGGCAGCAGTTCATTGTTTCTAATCAGCACGTTTTGCTCAGACGGTTCATTATTTTGGATTTGATCACAGACTTTAGCCTCACAGAGCACAAACGAGATTCAGCGACTGCAGAAGCACTTCGTGCAGCTCCAGCTGCTCAGAAGCTCTGAATGTTTGAGTGTTTTCTGACCAGTAGTTTGATGAACGCATCATTTTTTTTTCTTTTTGGGTGAGAACTTTGTGTTCTTCTTCTCCATCAGATGAGACAACCTGAACCCGGAGAGATAAAACACTGTCAGAGGAGACGGTTGGTTTTGGTTTGAGCCGAGATCTATCCAAATTCTCCTCCTCTATTCCCTCTGAACTCCCCATCTGTTCCAAAACTTCCCAGCATTCCATTACTTCTTTGCTTTTCATTCCGATGGCCATCACATAGCCTCATTTCCTCTGTGGTTTCGTCTTTCGGACTCTTCCTTGCATTTGCGGGAATAAATCACCGCCACCTCAGGAACACCGTGAATAAGTGATAACGTCTCTGTGATCCCTTCAAGAATCCTTCACAGCATCCTCTTTGGAGCAAAGTCACACCGTGTACATGATTATTTACACACATCGTCGCGTTCTCCTGGAGAAAAGCTCCGTCTTTAACACGCGCTCTCCGCTTCAACCCGCAATTACACCAGCAGCCTCTTCAGGCAATTTAAGAGCCCCCACAATAAACGGAGGTGTCTACATCATCACAACGCTGCCGCACTCGCAGGTTCAAGAGAAGAGAGGAAATTACGGTCGTCATTAGCGTCTGGAGATTAAAGAGCGCCGACCTCAGATGACACCACCTTTTTTCTTTTGATAGTGATGGAGATCCTTCTTAAGGGTTTACTCAGGAAGTATTCACATGTGTAAATGTGTGGGTGTGTCTGCACCAAACAGGGCATGAGTGAACAAAACTACAGAACCACGTGTCATCTGACAACTCATCCACGATTGCAATAATGTCAGTGAGACTAAACGCATCTAATGGACGCGTTCCCTTTACTTCTCATCCTTTACTGAGTGTCTGAGCTCAGGACAGGAAACCAAATTAGTGCTGACATTGTGGGGAAACTCCTAGAAGCTCTCAGCTTTAGAGGATTTATTTAGCAGGAGGTTGTGAGTCGATGTCACGCAACCCCGACGCCCCCTTCTCTCTCTCTGAGGAACGAGCTGGTGAAGAAATCACACGCTGTTATGATTAATAACGCCTATAGTTTAAGCACACAGCCGACAATGTGAGGTGGTGATGATACAAAAGCCAGTAAACAATGACAGTTTAGCTATTTTAGTTCCTGGGCTGCAGTGATGCGTAATGTCGGGGTTGTTTTGTTATCAAATGTATTCGATTCACCTTTACCAGAAGGAAGACCGGATTTGAAAATGTCTGCTTTGAACCGTCAAGACATCGGATCAACATGCATCTGCAGCATCCTTGAGTATGTTCACTTAAAGCAGCAATCTGGAGTTTTCCCCCTTTCAGGAATTCTGTTTGACTTTTTAAGCCGGTAAAAGTGGGAGTCTTACCCTGTACTGTGATATAATCGAGGCAGTACGTCTTTTCTTTTTCTAAGCCCGTCCCGCGTCCTGTTCCCATGCATTCTGAGTTGACCGCCATTCAGCATTAGCCAATAGCGTTAGATCAGTTTACGTACAGATGTCAATCACAGAGCGTGTGCGGGCGTTTGTGTACATACCTAGACTGATGCAAAGTGGTAACTTTTCTCATGGACAATAAAAAGTCTTTAAAATATGTATGTGAGCAAACAGCGTAATGTCCGTAAATATGGACCCCCCCCCCCCCCCCCCCCAATTTTTCCCAACACCGGTAGGCTATAAATGTAAATAATCCCCTGTAATTTGTTTTCAATGGCACGCCAGTTGTTGCAACTGTAGCCTGAACAAAAAACACCCACTCTGCATTAACTCTAGTCAGGTTTGGAGAGTGAGGAACCCACCTAATATGGTGGTGATGCAGTTACGCTCTCCAGTGTCCAATGGCGTATCTCTGTATTCGTGTTGATTAGTCTGAGCGGTGCTGCCACCTAGTGACTGGAGGCTGGTTTAGTGTTCCAGAAAAAAATTCACTCAAAATTATGGATTCTCCTGCCTGTCCTTTTTTGCATAAGCCTGATTGGTTGGTGCCCCCGTCCCACTTGGTGCCCTACGCAAAGTGTGTGATGCAAGTTTTTTTCTGTAGATTCATGTGAACAATTGTTTTGTAACTGTCTTTTCATGTAGCAAGGTGAAGATAGAACGACCTGCATGAAGAAAAGTTTTTTTTCTTTCAAATTTGCTAATGTGAGCAAATGTGATTTATTAACTGAATTGGGGCTGGACTAGATAAGCTTTTGCTTCTTCCAGTTCCCTCTCAAATGGTTTTATGTTATTGTATGTTTTGTATTGTTTCATTCAACAGCATATGTTTATCGTATTCCACATTTAAAAAAATTTTTTTTTATGCACCAGGAATATGGGGGAGTGCATATGCAATTTCATGTTTTCGATGGTTTGAGATAAAAAAAAAAAAAAAAAAAAAAAAAAGTGGGTGTAGCACCGGAACTGGGCGCACACCCCTGCTAACGCTAGGCTAAAACAATAGTGCTATGTAGCATAAGGTAAAACACTACATTAATGACTTAGCTCCAATATACAAAAGGTATATTCAGAGGCGGAGCTGGCCTAAATGGCGCCCTGTGCGAGATCCCCCTGTGACACCCCCCCCCCACACACACACACACACACACACACACACAAGAAAAAACATTACACCTACAACTTTGTTTCAAATTGCATGGAGTGTATATATAACAACGTTTGCTAACTGAATACAACATCCAGCTCCTGGCCACCTTCTCACCACTTGTCAAAGTTCTACTGAAATAGACACACTTAACGCAACATGATGGCATCATCGACTTGTACAGTACAGATGTGCTGAAAGGCAAGAGTCTCAACTTTCAGCTAAAAAAAGACAGCTCTAGCTATTTAAGTTTTTATTTTATGGCAGTTTACAGTTTAAACGGGATCTTACTAGCAGGGCACCTCCAGCGGCCCGCTGCCGCTCCGTTTTTCATGGGGTAAATAATAACTCATTTCCCGATTCCAAAAAGAAAGAATGGTCTATAGGGCTGCAACAAACGATTATTTGGATAATCGATTAATCGGATGGGGTCTCGACACGATTAATCGATTAATCGGATTACACGGGGAAATTTTGAAAAACTGCTAGGGAAACGTTATTTCTCTCCTTCCTTCACTTTATTTAACACAACATTATTAGAAAACAGTTCAATAGCAGAAAAACAACATGCCATCACCTAAATTGTCTTATAAGGTGTATAGACAGAGACCCTATAAGCTACATCTATCTGTGACCTAAAATGCTTGGTCCAAGTTAAACAGCTTAAGGGCAATTGTCATCTGTTTTGTTTGATCTCATCTGTTGACATTTATTATAACTGGGGATGTCAAACAACTAATTTTAAATGCAATTAAACATATGCTGTGAATTAATCAAAATTGATCACTATTTCCAAAAATGACTGAAAAAATACCAAATAAAACAAAAGTAAATGAATGCCATCCTCCTTGTGATGATGCCCTGGGCAACTGCCATAAAGTCACATCAAGAAATGCTGCTGATCATTCCAATGATCCCAAATAGACTCACATTAGGCCACATGAAAGCAACTGAACCCAAAAATATATTAACCAGTATATAACTGCACTCTCACACAACACGCCTGCAGCAACAGTTAGGACTCCTCCCTCCCTTTTAAAAGTGTTTTTGCTTCCGAGGACATTGTGGTTGTAAAGCCACATGCTAGTAGTCTGGCCCCGGTGTGATCAACCAGTTTCTGCGGGAATGTGACGGCGGAACCAGGGCCAGATTAACACTTTGTCATACCCTGGGCAACAATATTCAAGGGCTCCATCATCACGACCCGAGGAACACCATAATGTGGTCACATACAGAATATTTTACTGTAATATGCAGTAAATATACTCAATACTTGAATGCCTGACAACACGTAACCCGCCCAGAGTAACCTTTGACCCACCTCGTGTGGACTGACCAATGAGGAGAGGGTCTTAACTTGAGGCCCTCTCTTCATTGGTCAGTCTGCATGAGACTGACTCTCAACTGACGTTCAAAGTCATAGGCAGCGAAGCGTCTCTGTGCAGCGCAAAAGCCCGGGTGGACAGTTTGTTTAATGTAGGGTGACCATATTTCCATTTCCAAACAAGAGGACAGGGGATCTGTGCCTATGACGTCACACTATGGCAACGCCACACAAACCATGTTGGGACCCATTTTTTGTAAGAACTAAATTAATATCAGATTCTGCCAATAAAAGGGCTCTAAAACAATTCATATGTAAATATTTAGCATATTTATTGCAAAATCTCATTTTTCTGCTTTAGTGCTGCAACAAGGTTTTATTAATAATAAATTATTATACCTTTTGTTTTACTACAGCATCGGTAAGCTTCCTGTGCACAGATTATTAAGGATGCTTGTTTCAGCTGTGAGATTAGACGATAGGGTCAATGAAAAAATAAGTTGTCACACACTCCATGGAAACTTTCAGAGAATCCACAAATAGTGGCTTTCAAACGGTTTTGTTACTTTTTGCAAGTTTAGAAAAGCAGCAGATGAGACAGCATGTCTGATAATTTAGTTTTTCATCTGATAATATTAGACCATGTCAGTAATGTCTGAGGGGCTTTTATAAACACCATATAACTAACACTCCTGGAGAGGGCATGGATTACACAGAGGCTTCTGGGGAGCCCAGTTATTGGGGGGGGGGGGGCATTTTGCCTTGGCCCCCAAAATGTCTTGAAACTGCCCTGGGTGTGTGACTGAGTTTTGAAGGTGATCTGAATTGTATCAGATGTATAAATATGTTTTTTACTGGTAAAAACGTGTAATGGAGATAAATCTACCTACATTTTACTTTTCAACACTTTGTTTTGTTTTCTTGTTTTTATTTAACTATTTTCCTGTCCTGTCTGTCTCTCATCTTCCTGCATCTCCTCTTAATTGTCCAGAAAAACTGTTGCCTGGATTCTTACCTTTTCACCTCATCAGTTACTTTTGAGCAGATCAAAGGGATCTCCTGACCGCAAAGCTCAGAGTGCGTTTTCGATGCTGCGTGAGGTGACATCACCACAGCACAGGTGATGAGCTCCGCAGTGGCAGAGCGCTTCAGGCACAAATAAGACAGAAAATAGAGAACATGTGCAGACATGAACGATCGTGTGCTAATTATAGTTTTTTGGCTGCGCCACTTTGAGAATGGACCGTGCGCTGGAAGCAGCTGCCTGGATCGCTGCTCAACAATGCGCTGTGCCGCTCTCTTTTCAAAAGAGTCCAAAAATGATATAAATGATATAATATAGAAAACTTTTTTCCGGCTCCCCTGATGTGTAGGATATACAGCTCCCCCATAATTCGATCCCTGCTCCTGGATGAAAAGCCGGACATTTTCATCAATACAAGAACCAGCAGTCCGGACGCCCGGACAGAGAGTGAAAAGTGGACATGTCCGGGGAAAAAGGAACGTACGGTCACCATAGTCCTCATAAAGCGGGAAATTATAGATACATTATTTTGCTCGTGCCCTGGGCCCTTTAGAGTTCGTGGGCCCTGGGCAATTGCCCAGTTAATCCGGCCTGGAACCGGTTCGCAGCAGCGCAAGTCTGCCGGCTTTCCCTCGCGCTGATCTGACTTGCGCTGGTCTGGAAGAGTTGTGCGACACAACGAATCGATGACGCAATTCGTTGCCAACGCTTTTAGTAATCGATTTTCATCGAATTTATCGATTCGTTGTTGCAGCCCTAATGGTCTATACATTCCAGTAGCGTTTGCTACAAACAAATACAAAAACAACAATAAAGGAAAACAACTGTCTGACAGACAGCATAGCCGAATTCAAGGCAACACATAACAATAATCATTCGATTGCTCTTGGTTTCAAGTTAAGCCCACTAAAGTGCTTAAGTAAATAAAAGTGTTTCAAAAACAGCGTTTGCCCGGAAGTATTCCCCCACAGCCAGCTTTGATGGTTGCCGCGACGTGGAAGGAGCAAATCATGAGAGGGACCTCACATCAGCTGATGTGGGTCATGTGACAGGGAGTAGTTGATATGGGTTACACTTTGTTGTGCTTTTATTACAGAAATATTATTATTATCATCACTATTATTATTAAGAACATGCAATTTCTATGTTTTGTTTATGTATTGGTTGATGCTAAAATAAATAAATAAATAAATAAATAAAAAAGGAAATTAAATGCCGCCCCCTGCAGATTGCCGCCCTGTTTGGCCGCACATGTTGCACATATCAAGCACTGCCCCTGGGTATATTTATTCTTGTTCTCCTCCCTCCTCTTCCACAGTTGGCTAGAATTTTAGACATTTTAAAGCAGGTCTAGTTAGCATTCAAGCTACATTAGTGTGCTACAGCTGCGTCAGTGGGACTTAGGGGAAATATAAATCCTGAAAGATTATTTCCTTTATACCATAGACCTGGGTCAGGAGGTCAAATTTAAGCATTTTAAGTTACTTTTAAATTTTTAACTACATACCCCAGCTTTAAATGAAGTTCAGCTAGAAATCATCACCAACACCTTTCACCCTCACAGACAACAGCAGAAACTAAATCACAACAGAAGCGTGCTCCACAGCCACAGATATCCAACACTGGTTTGTGTTTTATTAGTATGAGGTGTGAAAATGTGATGGAGAGAATAGGAGAGGAGAGGATGCAGGAGAAAATAACATTAAAATATCTCACTCTATGAATAAGTAGCACAAAAATATGAAACCTTCTCCATGATATTCAGATTTTTAGACATGTACTTGTATCTGAGCTCAATGTCGATGAGAATTTATCCAAATGTGCAGAATGTTGTGCATTTGCCCCCCGTCCTCCATAGCCAAGATTAGCTCCGAATCTGATATCGGTTATTTGATAGAAAAAAATGTGAGAGAACAAGCTGACCGTTCATTCACCGTTGATTTAAAAACACGCCACTGGACAGTTTTTGGCCTGAAACAGAAAAGCTCCTGTTGATTTGAGATTTCCAAATGCAACTTTAAAGAAAAACAAGCTTACTCATCAGTTATTGATCAGCCTCCAAATCCACTGGCATTTCTCCTGTTTCACACCCAGATTAGAGCCTCTGCAAGCCAAGGTCACATGGCAGTAAGCAGCGGCAGGAATTTCGAGTGTACTTCATCACCATCCGCTAATTTACTATTTCACATGGTTTGCTAATGTATTCCCACCATTAGGGCCTGCATAATGAGCAGCAGGACACTGTTTAGCATGCAGTAAACACCTGCTTGGCCCCAAATCATTTCTCAGTTTCACGTCGTCAGCATCTCTCACCATGGACGGTGTGGGAGCTGCAGTGGAGAGGACAGGGGGAGCAAAGGCGGCCATTTGTATTCTGCTAATCCCCCAGTACAGTGCTGCAGAGGGTAATGGGGGTTAACAGGACGTTGACTTAAACACACGCTGAGCTCACCACTCTCAGTTTCTTAGGGGTCGGAAGAAGGTGTGCCTCCATTCGCAGGCTGGACCGAGGCTACCTCACCTATCTGGGGGGAATTAGGGGTATTAATCGATGCTAACCTATGAGGATGTGCAAGTAAATTACAGAGGTTGTGAAAATTCATGGCTGGTCTATAGTAAGACATAATTGTATAACGTTTAGGGTTAAGGTAAAGTATTTTCTTTACTACCAGTTGAATATTAAAGGGGCATTATGGAAGTTTGACAGCCAAAACATGTATAGAAATGATAAATTTCTTCTTCATACATTCTCCTGCAATGTCCTGGTCCTGTAGAATGAGCCCTGGCATTTTTGCTGTGATTGCCTGTTTTTCTGTAAAATCACAGAAAAAGAGAGATGCTCGGGTCGAGCAGGCTGCTTCATGCACGTTCACGCTCAGGCATAGTCCGTAGCATTTGCTGTCCGTAGCTTTAGCAGCAGAGAGTGAGGTAGTGCCAACTCAGTGACTTTGTCGCTGTTCCTAACGCCTAGTGATGAACCTAGCTACACTTCTGAGGACCCTTAGCTACTTTCCTCTAGAAATTTCCTGCAAATTGGCAACAAAATAGCCATTTTCGCTCCGAACCATTCTTTGAACGTTGTTTCAGGTGTCATCAAGGATATTAAAGTTACAGATTCAAAAGACGTTACTGGTGCTTCAGCTCACCTAGTAAGACGTCGGACTCTCGTGCAGAAGATCCAGGTTCGATTCTGGATGTGAACATAGTTTATTTAGTTTCTTTTTTACATTAATGGTATATCTTTTTACAGTAAGATGCCAAAAATTTTATTTGAGACTCGCCGAACGGCATTGAATTCACAGCTAAAAAAGATGTGGGTTCAACTTTCATTTTGGAACAATTTTTCAAGCAAGGGAAGGGAATGATCTGTGAAGCTGACGGACTGACCCATCTTAAACCTTTGTCAGCTGTGCTGAAGAGAAAGGTACAGAACCAAATTATGTAATTAATTAGCTGCGCGTTCTCCTGTCCTCTGGGCCACACACACACACACACACACACACACACACACACACACACACACACACACACACACACACACACACAGGACTGAATGTCTCAGCTGTTATTTTCGTTAAGGAGTGTGCACGTACAGCATGCGCGCCTCGTGCACAAGCCTACTATTGAAGCTGCCGTTACGCTTTTGGCCTGAGGGGGCAATTGCGAGCATAACAATTCAAAACTCCGTAAAGTCCCTTTAAATATGGTTGTACTGGTTCTTACCCCAGTGGTGAGAAAAGACCAAAAAGTTCAATTAAAGAAGGGGTGGAAATTTTAACCAATTACTTCAGGTGACAGCCCCCAGAACACCAACCACTGTGTTCACTTCCTGCAAATTACCAGCTGTGTTCCAGACAAATGAGCTTATTGAGAGTCGTAACCTTTAAAGGGATAATATGCAACTTTTTCATATTTTTAAATGATTCTCTTGAGCCAGAATGTGCTAAAATGGCCTATTACAGGGCTAATGAAAGTTCACTCAGACCTCACTGCCCCCTGTGGCCAGAAGACTGGACTTGAAACTTCAGAGTTGGCGACCAGACCCTGCTGGTGGAGGGAGCTGTGGAGTGGAGCTGGAATGGTGGCGATGGAGTCAGCTTCCAGCAAGTTTCCTGCATGTTTTAGATTGTGAACAAAGCCGATTTGTTTGATTTTGTGACGAACCGCTCCTGTAGAAACTAATGAAAACTGAGATGTTTCAGCTGTTATATTAAAGTGTTAAAAAGACAAACGCACAGCGAGGAGATTAGTTTCATTTTCTGTTTAACCACAGTGAATTAATAAAAGACGCTAGGGGGTGATAAAAGCAAGCAAAACCGCCAGGTGAGCCTCCACAGCTGCACACCAAACTGAGGTCAGTCTCAAAGACTTTGCTTCAGAGTCCTGACCAACCCAAAGAGACTTCAGCACAGAATCAGAAACAGGGAGGCGGTCTTGGTCAGTTCTGATTGTTCTAAAACAAAACTACTTAAATTATCTAAATTTTGCTTCTCAAAACCACAATTACATTATCACATAAAAGTAGCATTTACTGATTTTATTTGCTCCTATAAGACATAAAACAGCATTTGATTGTTGAATCTGTACAAGTACCTGAATTTCCTGCTATATTAAACTGTCGAACAATACTAAAAGTTTTATTTATTTTTAGGTGTATTAGAATTAAACATAACGTAGAAAAATTGTGTACATTTATTTCCAATTCATCTTCACAGCGAGCACAGACCAAGGAAATGAGATTCTGCTGTAAAATAAATCCACTTTAGCTGCTTTTACTTTAGTAAATTATTGATTCTGAATATAAAAAAACATCCCAGCTCTAAATCGTATATTAGCTTTACATTTGCACTTTCCTTTTAACGATCAAGGCAGAAGCTTTAGTTTTAGATTCGACCCGAGGCCTCCATGCGACTCGTAAAGACAATATTAGCCCCTACAGGTCGTAATGGGTAATGAGTTAGTACGTTAATGTCCCAAATCCTTTATAAGAGTTGAACTAACCTCTTTGTTAATACTTTTAATTCAAAGTAACATGATGGTGGAAAAGAGAAATCTTAGATGTTTGAGGGTTTAAACTTCTTTGAGTGTATTGTTTAAAAAATGTAGACAAACGTATGTTTACATGGATTAAAATGGTTTGAGAAATGAAAGGGTTAAAAGCTCAGTGCCAGAGAGCTCAGTGAGCGATCAGAGCTGCTGACCCTGCAGTCACCTCAGCGTGGAGTGCAAAGAGTTTTTCCTCGTAAGAACAAATGAAATATTTAGAGCTGCTGTTTCTTCAGCCTAAATGACAAAGAGGCAGGGTTACTACATCCATGCATGTGTCACACAGTCGTTTTTGTCCCAGACAGTTAATCTTCTCCCCAGTCACCTCTGCCTGCAGCTGCTTTTGAAGCAGTTCCTTTTCTAAACTCTGGGTAGGAAACCCGGATGGTGTCTAGGGTTGGGCATCGTTTGATTTTGAACGATTCCGATTCCGATTCCCATTCCTTGTTTCGATTCCGGTTCCTATCGATTCCTGATTCTGATTATTTTAAGGCATGACATGTTTTACATGAGCCAGCTAACCACAGGTCCTACTTGATGAAATAATCTTAACTTCAACATGAATTTTAATTCTATGAACAACAACATCACCTTCATTTAGACAGAAACATGTTTACGAGAAAAAAAGAAAAAGACTTGCAGCACAACCAGTGTGTTTGTTTCTGACCACGACCAAAGTCTGGAAGAAGCCTCTGGGATGAGAGGCTAAATGTCTCCAACATATCCAGAAACGTGCAGCTGTTTTCAGCTAAAACTCTCAGGATGATCATGTCCAGGATGACTGAGAACTACACCTCCATGCTGCAGCAGCATTCTTCACATGTTAGCACAAGGCAGCTAATTAACCTCTGTTTTTATTTTATATTTGTTCCTCAGCTGCTTAAAATTCAATGTTTCTCTTAGATTTATTGAGGTTTACATCCTAAAGATCTTTGTTTTCGGGTTTCAAATTTAGGACAAACGACTTGATTAAGGATAATTTTCAAATCCAAGAGTTGGTTTGAATCTTTTAGCTTCTAAGAAAAAAAACCCGCAAACATTTCTTTTTTTGATTTTTTTAAAATCCATTGCTCATTTGTCACTCATTTTGATTAATACTGGCTATAACATAATGAAAGGCAATACTATTAGTGATAACAAAATATGCTAATGATGTTTTACTGCTAATCGAGGCATCTTTGATCTGCATGCTAAAGGGTTAAAGCTTTAAGATCTCTCCTTCCTAAAAATGGATGAAGCAAAAACAAAAAGTTTGCTTATAAATACAGACTTCAAGAAACAAAGCAGCAGCTTTATGGATCATATTTCAAAAAGACTGAACACCCTCATGGAGTGTTTTATTTTTTACTTTCTGCCACAGAAAATGCTCACACCGACTATATTCTGTAAGTTTTCTCCCCAACGCCTCGCGATCCCGTTTCATCTTCTTGACTACCTTCCTCTACACAAGAAAGCCCTTAAAGGTGTAAAAAAATAAGTTTTTCTGATATGAAGAACAGCCACATTTACACAAGAACGCCTCCACCAGTGGGCGGGACGTCACCAGCAGCAACCAGGGATCTTAACAAAGCTAAAAATCACATGAAACCATCTAGAAGTTTGTTTTTATTTGGAACAAAAACGATTCCTGCCTCCAAAGCCGCCTTAGAAGTTTGCAACTTTCCAACTTTTTGCACAGAATCAAAATAAATCCCAATAAAATGTTGTTTCTAATCATTTCTGTGTGTGGAAAATGTACTTTTGTTAGATAATCTGCAGATTATGACTATTTCAACTGGTAATAAATCATAATTTTAAAGCAAATTTTACTATAATTGATTAAAATCTGCACAATCTGACTTTATGGTTTCTGAAGCCTGAACCACTGTGAATGCTGGGAAATGATTTATAGGTATAGAGCCATAGTTCAAGGGTATTATGGGTGTTGTAGGTCTTTTTACCTTCAAATGCAACATAGGAAAATATAAATAAAGCAGACAACATTCCTGGTATGTTACTTTTTATCAGAATTGAATATGTTTTAGGGGAAGGCCAAAGAAAGAGTGTTTTTAAAAATGTATCCGAGCCTTTTCTGATTCCCCCCTCTTCTTCTTCTGCGAAAATACAGGTTATTCTATCAGTGACACCCCTGTGTAAGGTCACATGTGAGCCTTATAAAGGCGGTATTGTGGGTAAAGGTCAGACAAGACGATCCTGCCCTCTACATCGTCTCCGCTCAACTCCAACGGGTCAACAAATTCAAGTCGTGTTTGCCTGCTCTGACCTCTCCTTCCAATAAGTCAGTGTTAATACCTTCTGTTTTTAAAGTTTTATATCAAATCAAACCGTCCTCTGGAACAAGCAGCCACAGGAGCAGCAGGGGATCTGCGCTCAATATCTTTGTCAGATAGTATTGTAATTGTGTGGGGCTAAGGCGGCAGGAGCCGAGCATCATGGTTTGGATATTGCCTGGATAGATTTCCCACGAGTCTGATGCAAGGTAAGTAGTCAAACCCCCCCCCCCCCCCCCCCCCCCGAGCTCTCCTCGCGTAGCCGTCCCCTCGTGCCGTCTCACAAAAGTTACCTCCATCTTTCACAATTCACGGTGCTTTTTAAACACATAAATTACTTTGCTGGCAAAAAATCTCAAGGTGCAGCAGAAGAAAAATGCACTGGAAATAACCTGTCAGAAAAAAACGCTCGGATAGGAGTGTCTCGGAGAGAAGCTTCCTGCAGGTGGTGCTCTCGTCAGGTTTATTATTATTAAACGATAATGAACAATAAATGACCCGCACTTGTGCAGCGCCATTCTGAGTCAGTACACTTCAGCGAATCATTCATCCATTCACACACTGATGGTGATGAGCTACACTGTAGCCACAGCTGCCCTGGGCCACACTGAGAGGTGAGGCTGCCGTACACCGGCGCCACTGGTCCCTCCGACCACCACCAGGGACAATCCACTCTACCTCATGAGCTACTGCTGCCGTAATCCTTAAAGCTTTATTTAAATCATTAGCAGCCAAGAAAAAAGGTAGAGGTGGAGATGAGGCAAGAGCGTAAGAAAGGCGTGTGCATGCGTGTTGTACATTTGTTAAACACCCAAACAGGTTTTATTATGAATCATCAAACTGAACGCAGACACATCTGTGAGCAGCAGAGTAACTAGATCCATGTGTCAATCAATCGGCACCTCCTGCATCGACGACACCTTTCATGACACCACCTGAAGGTGTCAGAGAAGACTTTAGAGCCGAAAATTAAATAAAAAATACAATTCTAAAAGGACATTTTCACTAAATATATTATTTGTACATTTTTATTTTCATGCATTTTCACATGACTGTCAAACGGCTGGTTTCAATTATCCCACTTCAGACTGGAGGAGTTGGCCATTATTTAAGGAAATGTGGATTAAGAGCAGCAAAGTTCAGAAGTACGGGAGAGGAGTAAGACAGCAAGTGACAGTGAGAGGGAGACGGAGGAGAAAAAGGAATTATAAAAAAGGAGACGGGATGTGTGGGAAGGGCTTTGACACATCATCTCGTGTTCTTGTGCAGAAGGAAAAAATGTTCAGCAAAGATGGGAGAGCCAGACAGATGGGCTTGAAGTCGCTTTGGCTGTGTTCTGTCTGGACTGCAAATATGGAGGGGATGAATAAGTCAGCGCTGTTGGCTGCTACTCAGAATTAAACTATGCAGTCGCATATTTCAGCGTTGACAGATGCTGGATTTTGAAAAGGTCACTTTTTGACGGACTTTAAATTTAAACTTTAAAAAGTAAAAACCCAAAATGTTCTCACGGCAGTGTGAAAAGAAATAATTTTGGATTTTTCATCACTAAGGGGTTCATTGTGATGAACTTTGAAGTGTCCGTCTGACATTTTCCCACTGTTCCCTTGTGGATGTAAACAAGGATGGATAGCATGCAGCGCTGGCATTAATAACAGCTGATGATCATCATCATTTCTCTTGGTGTCGTGTGAAAGATGTGTTTCCCGTTATCCCATTTGTCACATATATTGTGTTTCCTTCCTTATAAAATGTTGAAAACTGTTTGGAGCTCTTTCAAACTAAACAAAAAATTAAATTTCAAACATGTATTTAATGAAACTCCCTCTGGATGCTGTAATATAGCTGTAACCCACCTGCACTTAAGTCGCTCACTTTGAGGCCAATGATGAGGCCAGTATTTAAGAAATAAAAATAAACAATATAACAGACATTTTGTGATGAGAGCAATGGATGCTAACCTGTTTAGCAAATGTAGCTTATGCTAGGGACTAGTCAAGCTATTCAAGTAGGTCAAAACAATTATTTGATACATTTGAAGGGTTCAAAATGACAGCTCAGATCTTTCATGGGGTTCGGTGGAAAAGGTATGAATAAATAATATTTTATTTATTGTAGACAGCCATTTAAACAGATGCAAATAGGAAAAATTATCATTTTTGACTAGATTGATGCATTCAATGTATCCTAAATATAACGGGCAGAGCAAAAACACATCCAGGAATACTGAACGAACTTGCAATGATATTTACGTTTGGAACAGAATTCGGGCTAGCGCTGATGACGTTTCACAGGGACGTGAGTACACAAGTTCAGATGAGTACGCATATTGAAAAACAATGTTGTTTACAATGTGTCTCACCTCCATACTTCCTGGTTTCAGAGCCAATCACATGTGAGCTTGCAAAGTTGCGAAGTCTAACATAAACACAGCATCGGCATCTGTAATTCAACACCGGCTGTCAAAGAGCAGCAGAGTTGTGAACAAAATGTTATCCAGTAAAAGGAGCGACCCACAAGTTACTTTCTGTAACCCTAAAAAGCAACAACAACTTTTTGTTTTACTCTAATTTGGGTAAAGAAGGATAGAGGCTAATGAGGCTAACAATGCTAACGGTTAGCTCAATACCTCAAGCTAGTTTTTCAAACAACAACTCAATGCTTTAGCTTACTGTGTATGACCCGTCTTCGCTCGTCACCTGCTGACCGGCAACGGGACTCGTTTTTATACCCAAATGTGACCACAGGACGTTCTTTTTACAAAATGCATCTTCAAAATAACCATTTTATAGACTATTAAAGCCATGCTAATGAAAAAAAAATTGTAAGTCGCTTTGGGTAAAAGCGTCTGCTAAGCACATAAACAACATAAACAACAACATTCAATTCTATTGTTTATCGCAGCTAAATTCTGCAGCAGAGCTAGTCTTCACCTAGCTAAGTCTCCTGCTTTAGCATGTAAAAAGTCCTGTTGTAATTCCAGAGGGAATTTGCAGAATTGTACAAATGTTTATGTTCAAATTTCACATGAACATTTGTAGAATATTTGTTGGAAAAGGCAAAATTTTGCTAAATACTTCTCAAGGACTGGAGCTAGTGAACCTTTTTTATTTTTTTTTGATCGGGGTTTGCAACCTACGGCTCTGGAGCCACAGATGGCTCTTTGGTCCACAGTAGCCTTTAATAACTTTGGCTAGAATAGATAAAAATAAACGACTATTGTGTTGAATTTCCACAATAGTACCAGTAATATTTTCTATATCATTTTGAACAAATAACATCCAATGACAAAAATAAATCGATATTCTTTTAGCAAAGGTTTATTCTTTGTTTAAAGAGCTCATGGAACCAAATTGTGGTATTTGAAAAATGACAATAAATCCCTTAGTACATATTTACAGAAGAGGGGAAAAAGAGATTTCTGATTTTCAAGAGCTCATTCTCGGAGAAACCATGCCATATTTGTTGTTATAGAAATATGACTGGTTACCCTGCGTTGCACAAGCAACCGAATGTGGAAATTTTCTTTTTCTGAGCCTGAATTTCTTTATTCAGCTTCAGAATAAGATTCCCTGTAGCCACTGTCATAAGGTCAGTGGTAACAGCATCATTATTCCAAATGAAAATAAACCTGTCTAAAAGTCTCACATTTTATTAACCAGACAAATTATTACAAAGAGAATCACAATCAGCCTCACAGTTAAACACTTTCATTTCATCTGCCTTTGTATTTTTACACACGAAGAATTAAGTTGGTATTTTTCAAGCATGAAAAAGCAGTGATGTGCCTCGTAGGGCCCCAGCTGATCAGATGTATCTGTGGGTTATTCTAATAAGCAGAAATTTACAGCCGAGGGTGAGGAGGGACAAACCACTAGTGCACAATTCTATCTAAAAACATCCATATTAGGCAAGAAATGATAAGAAATATATTAAAAAAAAACAATCTTTTATATTTCACAATTACTGTAGGAGATGCAGGTCTCGTCTTTTAGAAATGAACAGTTTTCAACGCTATTGTTTGTGACGTGATGTGTTTATATGGGAGCCAACTGAGCATTTAGAAATGATTATTTTTGTTTAGGGTGATGACAGCAAGAAATGTTCCACTTGATCATCTAGGACTTGCATACAGAACTGAGTGGGATACAAAGTGGCACCATTAAATATATTAGTAATAAAATCATGCTAAATTATCTCTGGGAAGCTCATAAAATGATCACTGATGCTTAATTTGCAACCAGCAAACAAAATTTATGTTCAAACGAAATGTAAATTTTCCAATTTAAAACCAAACAGGCTGAAAAACTGCCGTATGAACATGTGTGGGTAGGAGTTCAGGCCAACGATGCAAGAGTTATAGCGTTATTCTGGGAAACGGAGAGTCTGGTCCTGAGTCCACGGTCCAAATGGGTATGCACAAATCAACAATGTGCTCAGCAAAACAAACCATGACTCAGATACATCCACATGTTTTTCTTTGTTCTGACGTGTTCCAGTCACACAGGAAGAGTGTGTTGCTTCAGTTTGACCTTAAGCTCAGTGAGGGTGAGCTAACAGATTAAATGTGTAAAACAGTCTAAATGCAGCAGTAAAGTTTATCGGGCTGCCGGTTCCTGTTCTCTCCAATTCAAGGAAAATTAATTGAGAAGGGTTCCTCATGCCCACAACAACCAACCAAGGCTTCACGATGTCTCTAGATACATCCGAAAGTGGCGGCTACTGAGTGGGGCTCTGCTTCTCACTGAGGAAAGCAAAGCTTTTAACAAATTTTCTGAGAAATTTTTGAAACTACCAAATGAGCGCTGTTCAAATTCATCGGGGGGTTCAGTTAGTTACAATTGACAGGATGACAAATGAACTACATATTGACACAAATATAGGCTGTAAAGAAAGGTTTGGGGATTTCGACAGCAATATTGATCCTGATTACAATTTCTTTAATAATGAAATACATGAATGTAATTATTACAATGAAGAACAATTCAATATGAAGACAAAGTCAGAAAATAGTTTGACAATGGCTCATTTCAATAGCAGAAGCTTATATGCAAATTTTGACACCATCAAGGAATATATAGCACAAATCAAGAAACCATTTACTGTCATTGCCATATCAGAGACATGGATAACACATAAAAAGGAAGGAAATTTTGAATTGTATGGATATGACTTTATCCACCAAGACAGAATAAGAAAAAAAGGAGGAGGGGTGGCACTTTATATTGACAAAAATCTTAATTACAAAAAAGCAGAAATGATGACGACTACTATTGAGGGAGTGATGGAATGTGTAACTGTAGAAATAAGCATGAAAAAAGAAGAACATATTAGTAAGCTGTATATATAGAACATCAGGCTCTAAGATTGAAACATTTAAGAATAAAATGGAGATGTTTACAAATTTGTACCAGAAGGGAGTGTTTATATGTGGAGATTTCAATATAGACTTGCAAAATCCAAATAAAAACAAAAGTACTGAGGAATTTATTGATATACAGTATAGTTTTATTTCCATTGATAACCAGACCGACTAGAATAACATTACACTGCACTACTTTAATAGATAATATATTCACTAATATAACGGAAGAAAAGGTGGAAAGTGGGTTATTAATAAGCGATACGAGTGACCATCTACCGGTTTTTGCTTCTTATGACTGTCATTATAAAAATGAAACAGAAGAAACTAACTATATGTATAAAAGAATGAAACCAGAAAAGAGGTTAAATAGTCTTAAAAATGATCTATTAGAACAAGATTGGAATATTGTTTATGAAAAAAATGAAGTAGACCAAGCATATGATACCTTTTTAAATATACTAAAAAGTCAATTTGACAGAAACTGTCCAGTAATCAAAAATATTCTGAGGAATAAGTATAAAGAAAAACCGTGGATGACAAAAGGACTACAAAATGCATGCAATAAAAAAAAACACTTTACCGAGAATTCATAAAAAACAGAACTACAGAAGCAGAACAAAAGTACAAAAGATATAAAAACAAACTCATAAATATAGTGAGAAGCTTTAAACGTGAATATTTTATTAAAAAGTTAGAGCACAGTAGAAACAACATAAAAGGCATCTGGAAAGTATTAAATGGTGTAATTAGGAAAGAGACAGGGAATAATAGCTATCCACAACATTTTATAGAGAGAAAAAATAATATTACAAACATGAATGAAGCAGTGGATGAATTCAACAAATATTCTGTAAGCATAGGATCTAAATTGAAGGAAAAAATAATAGTTGATGAGATACAAACGGATGCCACAGAGTATGTTTAAAGAAATGAAGTTCCAGGACTTGGTTAAATACAAAACAGCACAAATAATGTAAAAAGTAAGAAATAAATTAATGCCTGATAAAATACACAAACTGTTCACAGAGAGAGAAGAAGGATATAACCTGAGAGGGACACTAAACTTAAAGATACATAAGTTTAGAACAACATAAAAACAGATGTGTATCACAATAATAGGGGTTAAATTATGGAATAATTTAGAAGAAATCAAAGTAAGTACAAATAGAAATGTGTTGAAAATGAATTATAAAAAACATATTCTGAGCAAGTATATAGTGGAAAATAGATGATTTATGTGGTTGTCCTTTATTCTAAGGAAAAGTAAGCTAAAACTAAGTAAGTGAGCATCAATTGTAAAAAGATGTTTTTTTTTCTTTTTTGTTTTTTTCCATATGGTTTGGTGGTTTTTGGTTACTTGTACCTTTTTGTTTGTTTTAATGTAGGTTTTGTGTTACATTTAGTAAACAAGTAAAAATTACTTGTATAAAAGGGTAGGGACAAGTTTCGACTTCAGCCTACTCCTTTTCAGACAGAGAAGAAGAAAAAAAAGGGATGATGATATGTATTTTTTCTGTTTGTGTTTTTTTTTTAATTATGTATGTTTTCTTTGTTTTAAATAAACTAAACTAAAAAATAAATAAATAAAAAAGAATCAGGTCAGGCTTAGCATTTATGAGGGAGGAGAGTTCCTTGAGCTCTTCATTGGTAGAGCCATCTAGTTCTGGTAATGAAGAGGGTATGAAGAGCTCGTAAACTTATCCTGATTATTTCATTTTGGTAAAATGTTAAATTTTCTTTAAAAAGCATGAAACAAATTATTTTTCCTGAAATGTTATCCTCTGAATTATGTCTGGTTAATTGGATTTTCATGTATTAAGTTTAGTACCGCGCCCAATCTTCTTTAACCCTCTTATTCCCAAGACTGAAATGCCTTGACACGCACGTCCCATTACCATAAATCCTGAGCCAGTCAAGACATCAGTGAAAAGTGCACAAAAGCTCAGAAACTACATTTCTGGGGCATATAGGATACATTACAGTAGCCCTTTTGGTCCTTTGTAATATGAGCTGTTCTGTCCACTCTGGTAATCGACACTCTTCCATTTAAAAAACCCTAAGAAACTAGTTCCAAGTTAAGGAAAAAAAAAACAAATAAAGTCCAGTCTTGATGACAAATCAAGACTCAAAAACATGGAAGATTTTACAAATGACCTTTTGAGTCTGGGTGAACACTATCTGCTTAAGGAAAAGTACCAGAACACCAATGAATTGCAGCCAAAAGTAAATTATTAAGGTCAAAATAATGACTCTTTAAAATAAGAACATTGTTCATGGTTTCCTTGTCCAGTAAGCCATGACCAAACCCAGATTATTAGCACTTACATGTTTTCCCCTCTGAGTAACTGTTGAGAAGCAATTTGTAACGTTTGCTTGAGTCAACACAGTTCTTCAGTGAGGTGTTCAGCAGTGAATGACGTCCAAGTCGACGTGGTAATAGATAAATAAAAAACTAAACCAAAAGCAACAGTTTCTGCAAACATTTTAGTGCTCCGAGGTGGAATCGCACCCACCGGGGAAACGGAAATACCATGCAAGTGAGCAACCACATGTCAAAACTGATTATTTAATGTGTACATAATGAAAAATAATATATTCCTCTTAAAGATCTGCTAAAGGTGTGTGTCATATGACGATATTACTGGGTAGTAAATGATCGGAATGGCTACAGCAGAGTGTGGTTTCCCTACCTCGTTCTGCATCTTATGGTTTCTCTGAGCTCATTTTATACTGGAGCACTTAAACACTGACACGTCATAATTCAACACTTTCTGCAGCCAAGAGAAAAAGGTGAAAGTGGAGATGAGGAAGGAGTGTAAGAGTGTGTGTGTGTGTGTGTGTGCGTGTGCGTGTGTGTGTGTGTGTGTGTGTGTGTGAGTGTGAGTGTGAGTGTGTGTGTGTGTGTGTGTGTGTGTGTGTGTGTGTGTGTGTGTGCACATGCGCTGTACACTTGTTTGACATCCAAACAGTTTTTATTACGAGTCATTGCCCGAAGCGGAACAAATCACTGTGAATAGAACTGTTAGTGAAACACGGTGGGTGAAAGGGAGAATTCAAATTAAAGTGTTGATAGTTAGCCACATACTTTCTCTCCATCTGCATAATTAGCATAAGGAAACAGAACCCTCGTGTTTGTGTGTGTATGCATGTAAGTGTGTGTGTTTGGGCATTTGAGGTCAAAGTCGCCTGTTAGATTTACAAAGGACATCAGCGCCAAGCTTGACACAACCTCTTAGCTATTAATTAATTAAAAAGAATGAGTACACGTGTCAGCTGAGCTCGAAAGCAGACATGTCTAATGTGTGTTGATACGGTTGTGTGTGTTCCATGTTTACATGTTGGTGGCTTAGTGTAGTCACGGGCCAGACAATGTGTCACGCTGAGATGTGATTGTGTTTAAAATTCACTTAAAAATGCCTCTTCCTGCTTCACTCATCAATATCTGAGAAAACTTTACAAACTTCTACATCTCATATACAGTAAATATCACGTTGCACCACTTTTGAATTATGGAGACCCATCCCAATAGTCATTTCTCAATTGTAATGGAAAATTACCTGGAATAAGGGTATAATAGTCAATCTGTCCATCCATCTTCTGGTTATCTAGGACAAGGTTGGGGAGGCAACAACTTAAGTAGACAAACCCAGCCCTTCTACCTCACAACCGCTGCCTCAAGAGAGATTCTGAGGTCATCTACTGAAACTCTACCATGGGATACATCTAGAAGACCAAATTCTTACCAGATGACCACCACCTTGACTTGCCCCTTTTGATATGGAGGAGCAGCGACTCGTTTTATTGAAGGAGCACAGCCACTACGGCTTAAAGCGCAAGGAGATCAAATGGTAAGATCTTAAATTAGTAGCAGTCATTAATGAATCTGATGCAAAGCTTAGGTCAGCCATTATTGATTAAGTTAAAGAAATGTAGTACAGCATTATGGTGACACTTCCTGTGAACTCTTCTTCTGTGTCCTATCGGCTTCCAAACTTACTGCCTTCAAACCAATACCAAAAAACTGGACCACGGCAATCCTGAAAACAGCTGCCCCATTTCCAACCTCTCACTTGTAGCCAAAATCCTGGAGCGTTCAGTAGCTATTTAATTAACCCAACATCTTGATTCCAATCAGCTCTTTGAGGTCTTTCAATCTGTGTTCAGCTCTCACCACAGCACAGAAACAGCTCTGATCAAAGTAACCAATGACCTCTGTTACCATCCAACACATTCTCACACCCTAAGCGTCGAAAAACGACGTGTGTGACCAAGCGTCAAAATATGACGACCAGGGTGCCTCCAGTGCGTCGGGAGAGGATGCGCAGGGACACGTCACCGCTGGCGTCCGTATCCGATGCCCATGGCGACACGGACATTTGACCGATTTGTTATCCATTAACCTTCCCCTCACCCCCATTCCAACCTTAACCAGCTTGTGCATGCAAAGCTTAATTGAAAATTGCTGAGTTAAGGTTAGGATGGGGGTGAGGGGAAGGTTAAATCGCTAGAGGTTTGAGGTGAAATGTCCATGTCACCGCGGCGTCAGATACGGACGCCAGCGGCGACACATGTCCCTGCGTGAATTTTAATTGTCAAAAACTCCAGCGAATCAACCGGAGTCTGCCCATTTCACAATAAACTAAACTTAAGATAAGACTTCTTATGTTTATGTTTATTTATTTGGCAGACGCTTTTTTCCAAAGTGACTTACAATTTATAACCTGTAGGGCATGTTGTGATCTGTGGGGGAAACCGGAGAACCCGGAGGAAACCCACGCATGCATGGGGAGAACACGCAACTCCACGCAGAAAAGCCGCAGCCGAGTTTCGAACCTGCAACCTTCGTGCTGCGAGGCAACAGTGTTAACAACTGCGCCACCATGCAGCCCGAATGTGTAATACTAAAAATTTTGCCTTTTGTTATTTGTTTAACTTTATTTATAGTACTATTTAATCAGAAATGTTCTAATTTAAGAATTTAGAGTCAATAAATATGCAAGAAACTATCAAGAAGCATTGAAATTGCGATATAAAACGTGACAAATTATTCTAGACCAATTGTAACACTGTATGAGAGATTTAATCAGACAATATCACTAAATTCATAACGCTTTTCTAATGAGTAACACTGAATCCGAAAATAAGAGTAAGACATATGAAGCCTGCAGCTAGAGCCTGGAAAACTGAACTAGGAATAGATTAACTAAATTATGCATTTCATCAAATAAAGGTTAAAAATCTGCACAGTGAATTTTGGTGTGCATCTTCACTCATGTTTAAAAATGAAGAATAACAAAAACTGCAGGAAGTGAAAAAAAAACAGAACAAATGAGTATCACTCCATTCTGGTAGAGCTCGTCCATCTTCTTTGTATCTGCTGAAGTGACAATGTCACAGTCCGCTGGTTTGACACCTGAAGCCAGTGGATTTAATGAAAACGTGTTTTGATTGACAGCTGTGTTTTAATGCGTGTGACACAGGTAACGCTGACATGTGAGTTCGACAGATGAGAAACAAAATGATGGCCTTCGCTGAACAACCCATCAATCCATTCAGGTTTCTGAAAACCTGACAATAGAACGATTACAAAGAAAATGCACAAACATTAGTCAAATTAAAGCACCATTGAAGAAGCAAATACATCCTTTTTTTAAAATAAATAACTAAAGTACCTCTAGCTTCTTGTGTCTCAAAGAAAAGCACAAAGTTGATACCAAAGCCATTTCAAATGAGCATCATTTCCATCTTTGTTTTTCTCTGTCACAGCTCTAGCGTTAATGTAGAGCGCTGTGATTGGCCAGACACAAAATGGTTCAGGCCAATGGTAGACCTGCTGAGGCTAAAATGGAGCATGGTTAGTCCAACCTACAGAGCTAAATCTTCTTGCCATTGCCACAGTTGGTCTACATTTCTAGGATAGTTTGCAGTACCATCATTTAAATATTTATTAATAGGGATGTGTATTGGTGAAATTATGGTGATACGATACATGATACAGGGGAGACGATACAATATATCACGATATGTTGCGATACATTCAGTCGGACGATATTAGCGATTATTTAGACTGAATTCATTATAGGAAAATTCAATAAACAGTTCAAACTGATATTTAACATGTTTAACATGAGGCATCTGAACCATAACAGAGGGATTTACATTTCAATGGTGGAAACAAAACCCATTGCATACTGCTGCCAACAAGCAGTCGGGTTTGAATTGTACCAAAAGAAAAGAAAATACACAAATATTTGCATGTAAATTCTTCCAAAAATTTGATACACAGCTTTTGGATATCAATATATCGCTGGAAAAAATATCACAATACAGTGGTGTGAAAAACTATCTTCGCCCTTCCTGATTATTTATTCTTTTGCATGTTGTCACACAAAATGTTTCTGATCATCAAACACATTTAACCATTAGTCAAAGATAACACAAGTAAACACAAAAATGCAGTTTTGAAATGATGTTTTTTTTTTGTTTTTTTTATTATCTTTATTTCATTCAAAAAAAAAATAACACAACAGATACAAACAATATTCATGAAAACACAATATATATTTGAATGAAAGGGAGCAGATAGAAGAAAAATCTTATTATTTCTGCCCCCTTTTTAAACTTAAATATCAATTTATATTTGTGCAGTTTTTATTATTTAGGGAGAGAACAAAATCCAAATTGCTCTGTGTGAAAAAGTAATTGCCCCCCTTGTTAAAAAACAACCCAACTGTGGTGTTTCACACCTGAGTTCAATTTCTGTAGCCACCCCCAAGCCTGATTACTGCCACACCTGTTTCAATCGAGAAATCTCTTAAATATGAGCTGCCTGACACAGAGAAGTAGACCAAAAGCACCTCAAAAGCTAGACATCATGCCAAGATCCAAAGAAATTCAAGAATAAATGAGAAAAAAAGTTATTAGATCCATCAGTCTGGTAAAGGTTATTAAGCCATTTCTAAAGCTTTGGGACTCCAGAGAACCACAGTGAGATCCATTATCCACAAATGGCAACAACATGGAACAGTGGTGAACCTAACCAGGAGTGGTCGGCCGACCAAAATTACCCCAAGAGCGCAGAGACAACTCATCCGAGAGGTCACAAAAGACCCCAGGACAACTTCTAAAGAACTGCAGGCCTCACTTGCCTCAATTAAGGTCAGTGTTCACGACTCCACCATAAGAAAGAGACTGGGCAAAAATGGCCTGCATGGCAGATTTCCAAGACTCAAACCACTGTTAAGCAAAAAGAACATTAGGGCTCGTCTCAATTTTGCTAAGAAACATCTCAATGATTGCCAAGACTTTTGGGAAAACACCTCGTGGACTGATGAGACAAAAGTTGATCTTTTTGGAAGGCAAATGTCCCGTTACATCTGGCGTAGAAGTAACACAGCATTTCAGACAAAGAACATCATACCAACAGTAAAATATGGTGGTGGTAGTGTGATGGTCTGGGGTTGTTTTGCTGCTTCAGGAACTGGAAGGCTTGCTGTGATAAATGGAACCATGAATTCTACTGTCTACCAAAACATCCTGAAGGAGAATGTCCGGCCATCTGTTTGTCAACTAAAGCTGAAGCGATCTTGGGTGCTGCAGCAGGACAATGACCCAAAACACACCAGCAAATCCACCTCTGAATGGCTGAAGAACAACAAAATGAAGACTTTGGAGTGGCCTAGTCAAAGTTCTGACCTGAATCCTATTGAGATGCTATGGCATGACCTTAAAAAGGCGGTTCATGCTAGAAAACCCTCAAATAAAGCTGAATTACAACAATTCTGCAAAGATGAGTGGGCCAAAATTCCTCCAGAGCGCTGTAAAAGACTCGTAGCAAGTTATCGCAAACGCCTGATTGCAGTTATTGCTGCTAAGGGAGGCCCCACCAGTTATTAGGTTCAGGGGGCAATTACTTTTTCACACAGGGCAATGTAGGTTTGGATTTTGTTCTCTCCCTAAATAATAAAAACCATCATTTCAAAACTGCATTTTGTGTTTACTTGTGTTATCTTTGACTAACGGTTAAATGTGTTTGATGATCAGAAACATTTTGTGTGACAAACATGCAAAAGAATAAGAAATCAGGAAGGGGGCAAATAGTTTTTCACACCACTGTATATTGCCATATCAATATTTTATTACATCCCTATTCATTAATGTTTAGTCAGAACAGTTGCACTTGATTCTGGACTTGATTTAGACTTCATCCTCATTAAATTTTGACAACTGTAATTGGATTCAAACAAACTCAAACCTTGGCATTGTGGCAGTGTCCAAATTCAGAGGCTACATCCTTCAAAGGCTGCTTTTGAAGTCTGATTACATCACAGCTAAATGATGAAGGCTCTCCAAATATGAATGCCCACTAATGTATTTTTATTTTCCCCGTAATTAAAGGATAGCTTTGTGTATGCTTAATAGTTCAACTTTAAGATTCATTCCAGGTCAGATTGGAATGTTATTATAAAAATGGCAGAACGAGCAAAAGAGGAAAAATAATTATAAATCTAAGTATATTAATATCTGGTGGTACAAAAAAAAAATAAGGCTGGTTGTGTTGTTGGGTTTTTGTCATTTGCAGGCCTTTTATATATTGTTCACGAGAATCATAAGAAAAACTATCGTAAACGAGCTGTATGACAGTAAAACTGTTGTAGATCCTTGAGGATGAGAAAAAAGAACCTCTGCAAAATTTCAAGCAACATTTCCACTAGCTTCTTCTTAGCAACATCAGAGTTGCTAGGCAACAGAACAAATGCTGAGGTAAATACGAGAATAAATCTGAAGACTAGACCGTCCAATTTCACAGCCGCTCACTTCCTGTCTAAGCGGTCAGTTAAGAACTTGTGGTGACACAGTTGTTACAGCCCATTTCAGGCATCTGCAAAATGCTTCTTGAGTCATTTATTCAAGTTTGACGACCCTGTCAAGTGACATACATACAAAATACATACATGGATGTATAAAAAAATAATAAAAAAACATTTCCCCAATATTTTGATGTATTTACCAACCAGCCAAAATATGCAATATCTGAATTTGGTCACATTCTCTGTTTCAAATCTCACAACTCTGGCCAATAATACGCCACCGTACAGAAACAAAACAGTCCCCTGACATGTAAGGTTCTCTGTTTATTCAGTCTTTTTATTCAAAAATATTAGCAATTTTCTCATTTTGTTTCCTACTTTAGGACCACAGAAGGACCTGCCTCCCGACTTATCCCGTTCCACGGGGATTCATGTAGCCATCTGTGAATCTCTGCTATGTTGAACTGCAAGCATGTTTATTTACAGAGCGTGTTATTTGTTCTGAGGTAAAACACGTTTCCACATCACATAATTATACATCCAGAACAACATCACTGCTGGGCTCATACTGCTGCTTAGCATCAACATGGTAGTCTGCAAAAAGACCAAAGGAGAGGTTCATCAGCTGTAGAGTAAACTTCATTATTTAGTGTTTGCTGACTTACAGGAATACAGCCGTGGGTATGAACTCAATGTAACAATAAATCAAGGAGTCAGCTAACAGCAGGAAATGTCCCTCATTAGCTGCTGCAGCAGGTAGCAGCTGGCAGACAGATGCAGCAGCGAGGCTAGGCCAGGCTGTACTGGGGTCAGTACGAACTGTAATCAAAAGCCAGAAACACCCAGAAGCAAAGTGACAGTCAGGGGCAAAGGACTGGTGGCCAGGATCAGACAAGAAACATCAAAGGTGTACAGAGAGAAGCTTTCACATTAACAAAAAGGAAAGATCTGTGTTATAATTAAAAGAAATGGGACAGGAAAAAAAGGAAAAAGCAGGAATTTTGAGCGAAAGGCACTGAAATGTAAATACTAAATTAACTGTGAGAGAAGACCTGCTTAACATTCAAAGCCAACATACGAGGGATACATTGGGCCCTTCAGCAAATGGTTCAATCATCTTTTGATAATTCAACAAATTGGTTCTGATTTGAAACTTCTACCGGAAACACTTTGGACCCTGACTCTAATAGCTCCCCTCTGTGAATGAGCTAAATGTTTAATTGAGGCCAAGTTCTGCAGGAGAACTCTCACCTTTTAACTGGAAGACTTCACACAGCTGCAGCTTAAATTATCAGTGACGACAAAAAATGGAAAACTCATGTATATTTCATCCTTTAGGCAACTGCTGCCTCAAAATATTTATTACAAAATAATAAAAAATAATTAAACGCCTTTGAAGCTGGAGGTGTTTTGCTGGTGTCGTGAATACAAAGTGCAGCTCTGTTACTGTTAATTATGAGTAATAACAGAAGCCTAAATCATCTCACAAACATAAAAGAACTAACATTTGCCAACTGCATTTGCAAGAGTTTTCTAAATGTCTGACAATATCTGTAACTGTCCAAAAGGGTTGCAGTGCTTCATTCGAGCGTGGTTCACTTAGAGCAGGGGTGTCAAACTCAAACTCATACAGGGCCGAAATGAAACTCTGGGACGGAGTCGAGGGCCAAACTTAATATTTTTTGAAAAAGTGACGGCAAATTTGCACATTTTCTTTATCAACATAAATGCAATTTTGAACCTTTAAATTTGGAAACAAACTTATTTCTGCATTAACACTGAATGTGGAAAAACCAAATTACACACGAGCAAGTCAGTTTTAAATAAAAGGCATCAGTGGTATTCATTACTTGTGGTATAATCAGCATTTTTAAAATCTTTTAAATCTTTAAATCTTTTAAATCTTTTCTCACGGGCCAACAACAAAATAAAAATATCATTTTATCTTAAATGAAAATGCAACATCTCACCTGTTAACTTTCATGTTTTGGAGCAGAAAAAGAGCATAAAACCAACATATTTAAAGCTCAGTTTGCTCCACTGGTTTACTGTGATGCTCACCTGTTCCAGCCAGATACCTGCATCATGGGGTTGATCTGAGCTGAGGAGGAGACTCCTGTGGTTTTGTTCATCTTCATCATAATAATGACAACATTAGATGACAACAGGTGCTCACATAGGTTTGTGCTGATGAACATGTCTGAGCAGCTTGAGCACGTTGTTGTGTGTCGGGGAGGAAACACAACGACAGCAGCCACAGAGTCATGCTGGTTTGAACGTGTCACTGTTCGCTGGAGTTATATCGGCTCTGTCTGGACGTTAGTTGGAAAACTTTCTCTTTCAGTCATGAACACATTACTGAGCGGCTAGAATCTCCGTTTCTGGGCTTCAACGTCAGAAAACAGCTGAGTGAGAGGAGTGTTGTTTGTCCGAGACAGCGGAGCTGCAGACACCGGCAGCAGGTGCTGGAAAAAACACAAAGGAGGGGCACGTCGATTCCGCGCTGACGCCGCAAAGCATCATGGGAGCTGAAGTCTTTGCGGTAAAATCGGCCAGCGGGCCAGTTTTAATATATTTTTGATATTTATCTCGCGGGCCACATAAAAATGCTCCACGGGCCGCATCTGGCCAGCGGGCCTGGAGTCTGACATATGTGACTTAAAGGAAGCAGTTCAAGCCAGGAACCCAAGACTCTCCAAATGGCTGACCCTTAATTAATGCTAGCATAAGACAAATGACTAACCCTAACCTAATGTTAACGTAAGACAAATGGATAACCCTAATACTAACAAACATGTAAAAAGCTACTTACACTTTCATGCACAAAGTGGCACTTAGACTATTCTAAACAATCTTAGTCACACCCCCAGACTCACCCACCAACATTTCCACCCATTTTCAAACTCTTCAGCTTTGAGTCACCACATTTTAGTCACCAAACTAGGTAGAGTATTAACAATCTGGCTATCTGGGGTATCCGGCAGTGGAAGCAGAGCTTGGGAAATAAACCTTCTGCTCTCAACAAACTGCTACAAGGTTTTGTTCAGTCAAATTTAGGCTATTTACCTAACCCCCCCATCTACTCCCACCTTATCAGTTATAAAGAGATACTGTGAATTCTTTTCATTTCCTTGCTCTGACTATTGCGCTTCTGTAAAAACTCTTATTTATGCCTGAATTTGGACTCATTTTCATGACAACTAGAGCGCCATTCCATCCTAAAGTTATCAAACATTTCTCACATATTTTGACTGAAGGAAAGTAAATTGAGAAGAGTTCCAGACATCCAAAAAACAAACAGTGAGAGAAACTTGGGTTCAAATTGCAATGTATTAAAATGACAGAGGTATGAGACAGCGTGAACCTGAGAATAAGAAATTACAAATTGTGATGAACAATTTCTAGAAACTCCCTCATAAATGTTGCCAACAGTCACAGCTTGTTGAGATGCCGTCCTGGTACGAGACAGGTGGCACAATTTATTAATTTTAATTTGATATGAGCTGAACATTGCCTCTCATTCTGACCAGGATCATTAGAGAACGTAGAGCCATTCAGGACACAGTGTTATTTCTCCATCATGTCTAATTGTGTCCATCAGGACCAACACAGCAGGTATTCTGCAGAACAGATTTGTCCTGCAACTTGATTACTTCGACCTTTCACATTTGGTTTAAAAACAAATAAATGTTTTTGTATGCAACAGATTTTCTCAAGGAAAATCCACAATTGACAACAAAAGGCTATGTAAAATTTTCCAAATAATGAAAATGAGATAAGCTGACATTTAGACAGGCAATCAAGCATACAAAGACTAATGGCACCAATTCCTGCTGATAGAGGTGGATGGATCCCTTTTTTAACACTAAACTTCTGAATTTTAATTTCACTAGCCTTTTCTTCATTTTAGGCGTTATTTGGGCTTAAAAGAACAGCAGCATGAGCCCAGCAGTGATGTTGTTCTGGATGTATAATTATGTGGTGTGGAAAAGCTTAAAAAAAGGTGCTTTATAAATAAAGCTTTGATTGATTGATTGATTGATTGATTTGAGGACAGAAGTATCACATTACTATTAAAAGTCTCACACAACCGCAAACACAATTTAGCCTTTTAGTTGCCCTAGAACCAAATCAGAGGTGTTTGTTCATTACACCCTGATTTGACTCCAAGAAAAATGCATATCTAATTTGTAAACACAAAGTGAACATTTGTAGTTATTTTACATGTCTAAACTGTAAACCCAAATGTTGAATATAATCAAATATTTTGAGTAGGTGGCACTCATAAAATTAAAAAAAATATTGTAGAACTCAAATATGTTGAGTTAGTTCAACCTTTTCCTTGTTTTAAGTATTTGAACTCAAACATTTTAACTTAAATGAAAAAAGTATTTTTAGTGAGCACAACTTAAATAAATCAATAAAGAACAACTTCACTTGAATGAGTAATAGTAATTACTAATTATTTATTATTATTTTATGTTTCTATATTATTCCATTAATCTTTATGTCAACTTAAAGTGTGTCTGATAAACAGACTTATATATTTCTTAAAATATTTGTGGATCTATAAGAAGAAAACAAACACAAACAAACCAATTTGGTGGATTTCAGGGACAATAAAGAACTGGTGGGTAAAGTGCATTGTGGGGAGTCATGTTTTTAGTTATGTTCTATTTTGGAGTGTTTATACATGTTTATTGTGGGGGATTGTTGTTCTTGGTTATTACTTCATGCAGGGTTGCAAATGTGGTGTTACTTTTTGTATCATGTAGGCACCATAAGTGAGGAGGTTGGTCAAAGGAATGACCACGCTGTGCCGTTCCACTTTAGTTAATACTGTGGTGGTTCACACCAGACATACTTGACTTGGCTTTGGATGTTCCACTCTCACTGGCTGTCAGCATCAATGAGTGTGTGAATCACGTGCAGTTAGTAACTTATCTGGGTTAGTGTAGTATGTAATCAGTTACACCAAAAATGTTGAGTTATATCAATTTATCAAGTCTGAGTTAAAAAAAACTAACATTTTGAGTATATTTTCCAAACAACACGAGTTGAAAAATGTTGAAAATCTTGAGGGAATTACTCCCTAATTAGAAATTGAGGAATATCAATATTTATAAGATAACATAGAGATAATTTAAGGCAACTGCAAATGACAATTTTCTTTTATGTACAATTAAAGTATTTAAAAACATCACTTAAATATTTCTGTGTAATCGGTTAAAAATAATTTGAGTTCTGTGAACTTAAAAAGTTTACAGTGTATGCATATTTAAACAATTACTATATTCATCATTGCAGAGAGCTTCCAAACTGCCTCAGGTCAGAAAAATAGTCGACAGTTCTGATGAGCTAATGGCTAGTCTAATAGCAGTAAAAATAAAACATATATTGTCTTGAAATTGCTCCAATGTCTAAAACTTCCCAGCAGCTTGCACGCAAATGTTGCGTTCAGTTTCCAATTAGAGGCGTTTGGTTGCCTCTGGTAGTATTTATGCTTGTAAACAACCCAAGATTTCCATATAAATATCTATTATATTGGCCAAAAGTCACAATTATTGAACATGATGTCTGGTTGAGTTGGGAAAAAGTATCCAGAGTTCACATTTTAAGGAGACAGCAGGCATTGATTTTTAAGTTTGGTGCTGATAAAATTAACTTATATTAATTCAATTAAATTCTTTATTCAGGACAATGAACATTAATAAACAATCAAATACATTGTATCGATCGTAAATGGGCCAGATTATAGCATAGTTGCTAATATGCATCTGTATTCCGTCAACAAGATAACTAAGTAAAACAAGTAACACTATATAATTTAAAAACAGTCAGATATAAACATTCATTAAAATAGACAAACAAAAAATAAGAATAACTAAAGATGCAAACATGTCTGGGAACCTTTAAGATGTAGTTTGAGGTACTTTTTAAAGGTGCTATAAGTGGGAAACTCTCTGATATTCGCTGGGATGTTGTTCCAAAATTGACTCCCTCTAACGGACAGTACCATTTGTCCGAACGTCGTTTTGCTGTAGGGGATCTGAAGGACTCCTCTAGTGGAGGTTCTAGTACCATAGCCTTTGTCTGGTCTTAATTTTATGTATGCGGAAAGTGGAGGTGGAGCTAGTTCATTAAGTGCTCTATAGATTAAACAACTATTTTTGAACTTAATGAAATTTTTTAAATTAAGCATGTTGTACTTTGCCAGAATATTACAATGGTGATATGACAAAGGCTTTTGATCCAAGATTTTTATAGACTTTTTGAATAATATTTCTATCGGTTTTAAAAGAGTGTCCCCAGTGAATGACCAGGTTGTGATGCAGTAGTCTATATGAGAGAAAATCATGGAGTGCAAAAACATTGTTGCTGAAATTGTAGTCATTGAAGATCTAATTTGTTTAAAGTTATTTATATTGAATTTAATTGTGTTCACTGTATGTTTAATATGTTTTTTAAAGGATAGTGTCGGATCCAGGGTGATTCCAAGGTACTTGAACTCTTGCACCAGGTCCAGCTCTACCTCCCCCAAGAACACATTGGACCACTCCAGATTGATGGATTTTTTTGTGAATATCATTGCAACTGTTTTTTTATTCATTAACAGGCATGACTGATGGAGCCAAAGCTGGATGTTCTCCAAGGCTAATGTGAGAATAGATGATGCTTCCTGTGTACTTTTAGCAGGTGTAAAAATAACCGCATCATCCGCATACATTTAGAAGTGTACATTTTTACACACATTCGGCAGGTCATTTACATATAAAGAAAACAACACTGGTCTTAAGATAGAGCCCTGTGGGACCCCTGCTGGACAGTGAAGGTATGATGACATTGTGTCCCCAACACACACAGACTGCCTTCTGTTAGACAAGTAAGATTTAAACCAGGCTAATGCATTTTCTGAGAAATTATAATGAGTGAGTTTGGTCAGAAGTGTTTGATGGTTCACTGTATCGAATGTAGGGATGGGTACCTTTGACATTTGAATCGATTCGGTACTAATTCCCGGTACCTAGGAATCGATACCGGTACTTAACGGTACCAATTTTCGATACTTTTGAGTGTTTATTATTTTAATTCTCGTTTATAATTAAATATATATTTTTCTCAATATATAACAATATTTGATAAATATCACGATAAATAACATTCAACTGTTTGTATTTTAACATCGTCCTTGTAGTTTTATAAGCTGATAATTAAACTGAAGCAAACATCTTTACTGTGAACTAAATTTACTGTGTATCTTCATTCCTTTTGTCGTCTTTTTTCATTTGATTTTTCCTACTGGGAAGCTAGAATTTCCGAGGAGAAAGCGAACGCACCATTAGCTGATAACGGTGGCAATGGAAGCTAACATATCAAGCTAACGTTATCTTAAACAGTTTATTTAACTGCTGGAGCAGATTAAAACGATGATGCCTCACACTTAGATCGTTGTCACTGGTTTCATCTTCACCCAATCACCAGTCGCCTTTAGTAAAGTGAAGCCAAACTTTAGCGCGCGTTCATGTTCTTCTAGTTGGAAATTCGGAGTTCCGAGGAGAAAGCAAACGCACCATTAGCGAAACTGAAGCTAACATATCAAGCTAACGTTATCTTAAACATTTTATTTACCTACCGGAACAGATTAAGATGAGGATGTCTCACTTAGATCGTTGTCGCTGGTTTCATCATCACCCAGTTACCCATCACATTTAGTGAAGTGGACCCAAGATTTAGCGTGCGTTCTTTCTACCATGCTGCTCTGTTTACAACTCGCTCGCAGCGAGCAACGACATAACGCTCTTGCGCATGCGCAGCTGTCTTGGCAAGTTCTCGTTATGAAGGACGGGTACCGAAACAAGGCACCGTTTGAAATTACGTGAATCGGTGCTCGGTCGGTACTATGGAATTCGGTCGGTACCTTAAAAAGTACCGAATTCGGTACCCATCCCTAATCGAATGCCTTCTTTAAATCCAAAAAGACTGCACCAACACAGGTGGTTTTATCAAACAAGGATTTCACTTACTCTACAAAAACACAGTTTGCCGTCTCTGTAGAATGATATTTCCGAAACCCAAACTGCATGAGGTGCAAGAGAAAATGGTTGCTGAGGTGTTTATTCAGCATTTTAGCTATCCATTTTTCTGCAATCTTGGACACAATATTGATGGGACGATAGTTGGAAATGATTGTTTTGTTTCCTGATTTAAAAATTGGTGAGACTTTGGCTACCTTCCAGCTTGATGGAACTGTTGCCATTCTGATGGATACATTTATTAAGTGTGTTACTGGGCACACCAGAGTGTCTTTATGAATTTTCAGGAAGTGTGTGTCAAGACCATATACATCTTTGGCTTTGGAAGATTTCATTGATTGAATTATGTTGGCCACTTCCAGATCAGTGATTTGATCTATACTAAAAATAGGCTGTCCAAAGTCAGGGGACTTACAATCTATTTCAGAAGGACTAAACATTTTTGTTATTTCATTAACAGAAGTAATAAAAATGTATCAAATTAATTTGCTATTTCCTTTGAATCAATTATACGTTTATTATTAACAGTTATTTCTAGTCTGTCACTGTCTCTTGTATTTTCTTTACCCAATAATTTACATATATTTTGCCAGATGATTTTGCCATTACCATTTGCGTCTTTAATAATGTCCAAGAAGAAATTTGCATGGACTTTACATAATGCACTAGTAGTTCCATTTCTCAAAGAGGTGAATTTGTGCCTGTCAGTGGCAAGACCAGTTTATAAAGAAGTTTTGAGTAGAATATATCTTTCTTTCATACGTGTTTTACAATGATTATTTAGCCAGGGCAGATGTCATCTCCTCTTTTTTCCTTTTCTTTTTTTTTAAATAAGGTTCCATTACTCCTGTAATTTTGGAGTTGAATAATTGAGTATTAAGTTCAACATCATTTCCAGAGAGTAGTTTGGACCATTTAACTTCATTTAAAATATCCTCAAGGTTATGATGTAGATGCTTGGGAATACATTTTTAGTTGTTCTTAAAATTTACAGAGTTAAATCGTTTTTTGCTTAATTTGCGAGAAAAAAGGACAATGTTATGACCAGAGAGGCCCGTGATAAGGTTTTATGTTTTAGTGATCCGCTCAGCCCGATTTGTAAATAAAAGATCTATTAAAGTTTCTGACTGATTTGTTATTCTGGTTGGGTTTTTTATAATTTGTGTTAGATTAAAGTAATCGGTTATTTGTTTAAGGTTTGAATGTTCTTTCTTTATATCCCATTTAATATTAAAATCACCTAATAAAATTATTTCCTTGGTTTTGCCACAATGATTAAGAAGAAGATTAAGTTGATCATAAAAGTAATTATATGCTGTGGGCTTTCTGTATACACACACAACAATAAAAGACGTTGTTTCAGAAAGTGATATTTCGACACCAACACATTCCAGATTTATGTGACTTGGCCATTCAATCTTTGTGCACTTGAGAGAAATTCTGACATAAATTAATACACCCCCACCCCTCCCACTCTCTATATCCTTCCTAAATACATTATAATTAGGCATTTTTACTATAACTTCTGGGGAAGAACGGTTCAGCCATGTTTCCGACAGGCCGAGGAAGTCAATAAGGGAGTTGCACAATAGATGCTCCAACTGTTCACGTTTTGGTCTCATACTACGAATGTTCAAATGTCCGCCTAATAAACCTTTTACCCTTGATTGCAGGTCCCAAACTACCTTAGCCTGGTTTAGAGTGCGGAATATTTTGGTGATCCTGTGCCGTTTGAGGACTGGATTCCTGTGTCCTTTTGGAAATGTCTGTCTACTACCATAACCATAGGTGGCAGAAGTAGTTATTTTGGTGATACGGTGCCTATTAAATAATGCATTCCTTCTAGATGTTGATTGAGACCCGGCTGGCGATGAATGAAGTCCGTCTGGTGGTAGTTGGGGTCTAGCTGGTGATGGTTGGGGTCCAGCTGGTATTGGTTGGGGTCTAGCTGGTGCTGGTTGAGGTCCAGCAGGTGGCGGTTTGGGGCCAGCTGGTATTAGTTGGGGGCTAGCTGATGTTGGTTGGGGTCTAACAAATAATGGTTGGGGTCCAGCTGGTGACGATTGGGGTTCAGCTGGTATTGGTGTGGGTCCAGCTGGTATTGGTTGAGGTCCAGCTGGTATTGGTTGTAGTCCAGCTGGTGGTGGTTGGGGTCCAGCTGGTGATGATTGGGGTTCAGCTGGTATTGGTGTGGGTCCAGCTGGTATTGGTTGAGGTCCAGCTGGTATTGGTTGTAGTCCAGCTGGTGGTGGTTGGGGTCTAGCTGGTGTTGGTAGAGGCCCATGCAGCAGTGGTGAAAGCCCATGCAGCGGTGGTGGAGGCCCATGCAGTAGTGGTGGGGGCCCATGCAGCTGAGGTGGGGGCCCATGCAGCTGAGGCGAAGGCCCATGCAGCGGTGGTGGAGGCTCATGCAGTAGTGGTGGAAGCCCATGCAGCTGAGGTGGAGGCCCATGCAGCTGAGGCGGGAGCCCACACAGCAGCGGTGAAGGCCTACTTAATAGCGGCGGAAGCCTATGCAGCTTAAGTGGAGGCCCATGCAGCAGAGGTGAGGGTCCAGGCAGCAGAGGTGGAGGTCCAGCCAAACAGGGTGCTGATCCAGCTAGCAGAAGTGGTAGTCCAGCCAACAAAGGTGAAGACCCAGCAAACAGAGGTTGTGGCCCAGCTGGCAATTGTGATTGCCCGGCTAGTAGATGTAAATAACCCGAAAGCAGAGGTAGAGGTCCAGCTAGTGGAAGTGGAGGCCTAGCTGGTAGTGTTGCTAATACCACTTGCAGAGGTTGCGGCCCAGTCAGCACTGGTCCGGCTAGCCATGGGGCTAATCCAATTAAAGGTTGAGGCCCAGGGTTTAGTTCAACATCCCCAACCAAAAGAAGCATCAGCATGATATTAAAAACACCAAGAAGCGGTCTACCTGTGAAGGCTTGTTCCTGTTCATCTTGGGGTGGCCTGGCATGGCCATAGTCCGGTATTCTTGTGTACAGCATATGCTGACTCCATCTGGCTGGATACAGGGTTTGACTGCTAATTTTTCTTGGACATGCTGAGGTCAACAGAAGATAGAGTTATCCACACCACAGAGCAGGACTTTGATAGTACAATCCAAGGTCCTTTACACTTTTTAGATGACTTTTCCAGCAAACACACAGGACCTGTCAAGCTGTGTGTCAGCACCTCGGCAGCCATTTTGAAAATTCATATAAAATGAAAATAATCTAAAAAGAGAGCATAGACCTATTAACCATATGTTAAATATGTCTAACACACTTGTTTTTGGAATCTAAGGCCAATAGATAAAATCTACATGAAGTTCTACATTATTTCAGTAAAAAAAAAATGTTGAAATCATAAATGGACCAAAACTTCTTTATGAAAAAGTGTTAACCATTTTTAAAACCAATGGTGCCACTTTGCTGATAAGTGGAGACAGCATCATGGAACCTTTTGTAATTCGTACGAGATCAGCCTGTGACTGGCTAATAGCCTAAAATAAATAAAAACACTGGTAAACATGGTACAACTGAAAGAATTACAGGTAACTGAGAGCCCATATAAATAATGATTGCTTAGCTTGAGGATTGCTGTAAAGTCACTGACACCAGTCAGTGGCTTGATGCAATTTTCTGGGTCCCTTATATAGGAAACTTTTTACTGATTGGCTTAATGAACTGACCCGTATTGGATTGTTTACTATGTGAAGTGCCTTGAAAAGACTTGTCATGATTTGGCGCTATATAAATAAACTTGAATTGAATTGAATAATGTAATATACATTTTTGGGCTCCCCCTTGGTGTATAACATTTTTGGGCTCCCCCTTGGTGTATAAGTTGTTGAGAAGCTGGGCTCCCCTTAGCTCCCCTTAGTTCCCCCTAGTTCAAAACCTGCCTTTAAATTCCTATTTTGTTAAAAGCAAGGTAAAAATGTTTGTAATAAGTAAAATAAACGATTATGCCCTTTAAGACAATGCCCAATTACCAACGCCACCTTTGTGCCACTTTTGTGGTGATTACAATTTCAACTCAAAGTCATCAACAGCACCCATCCATCATGTCTGCCCCAAACAGAGATGTTACAATAATAATTGATGATCAGGTGTGCTGTCTCCATCCAATCCTGGATACACAAACCATGAATCTGTACTGGCACCGCATACATCATTTCCTTTTGTGTAGCTGCTCGTTGCACCCCACTTCATTCAAAACGCCCTTGGTGTTCCTCTCCCTTTTCAGTCAACACCTTTTGTTTGCTTCTCATAATGCTCATCTTTATACAAATGAGGAACTGTGCCCATTCTAAAGATCATTCAGGGAATAAATATGCTCTTTATTCCAGCTCAGCTGGCGGTTTCTACTTAAATAGACCAGGATGATCCTCTAATGATTATAGCATTAGAGGTGTTTCTCAGAATTACAAATGCAGAGTCTTTCAAATAAAACATGGAAAGGTTATTACCCATGTAGCATCAAGTCCATGCACAGGTAAATGGATTAATGGGACTTTTATACTCAAGCAACCACTAATGGACTCATTAATACCATCTAGCCATTTAAAATACAAAATTTTATTTCAGAAATTGTTTTCCTTCTCATTAAGCACGCTGGTGACTTTCAGCGCGAACCTATTAATAACTTATATCAATTAAAGAACCATGGATGAGTACCACATTAGCACATTATCATGTCTGTCCTGATTATGCATTAACGGATGGGCTCACTGCACCACCAACTCAAAGATGCATAACGGCTGCACTGACAAACAGCAGGCAAAAACAACTTCTTGAGTGCCATTTTTCCCATTCGTCTCCATTACATAAAATAAGTCTGGAGCCAGCGTTAGGGCATGTTTATGGGGTAATGGATTGCCTCGGAGTAAAGTAAGTGTCCTCTCAGGCTATTGATCCAAGGGTTCATCAGATCATGAGCGAATGCTGGGAAGCTTAAGGCGTGTGCTCAGGATTCTGGTCCGTCTACATAGTCTGGGCTCCTGGATGTCCGGAGGCGGTCAGGGAAGCTGGAGACTGCAGCAGACTGAGTGGAACCAGGGGCGGTGCCGGGCCACCGATACCATGACTTCTTATAAGGTTCTCGTTTTGCTATAAACGAATGAATCTGTGCTGTGAAACCTTACCCAGCACTTCTGGTTTAAAGAAGCATTTGGAAGAAACTCAAGTGTTTAGGATTCAGCAAAGGCTATGTTTAACAAATGTCCAACAAGATGAACAAACTCCTTCCAAACTCTTCCAAGATTTGGCATTTGTGATGCTAAATCATCTCTACAAAAAGCAGGCTGACAGTTGAGCTGTTGGGGGATTTTCCTGAACAGCAGTCACATTATAAGGCCACAAGCAGCAGAAATGCTTCCAGCCCCGTTGGACATTTGGCAGCAGAGGACTCTCAGGAGACTCTGGAAAAAGGAGAACATCTCATGTGATGTTGGTGGACCTGTCAAAGCAATCTGTGTTCTTCTGTCACGGGTCAGAGGGCCAGGATGCTGAGACAAACGTGCTCCACTTCATGCACTCTCATTTCTTCTACCTCCTGTTCTTTTCATTTCTCCTCTTTCTTGTCTACTCTTTTCATCATTCTCTTCTTCTTTGGGCAGCAGTAGCTCAACAGGTTGAGCGGGTTGTCTAGTAATCGGAAGGTTGCAGGTTCGATCCCGGCTGCGGACAGAGAATTCTGCTGTTGTGTCCTTGGGCAAGACACTTAACCCACCTTGCCTGCTGGTGGTGGTCGGAGGGACCGGTGGCGCCTGTGCTCGGCAGCCTCGCCTCTGTCAGAGCGCCCCAGGGCAGCTGTGGCTACATCGTAGCTCATCCCCATCAGTGTGTGAATGTGTGTGTGAATGGATGAATGACACACTGTAGTGTAAAGCACTTTGGAGTCCTTACCCTGAGAGGCGCTACACAAGTGCGGGTCTTTTCATTTAATTCTTTTTGCTTAGAATTCCAACATTTTTTGTATATTTCATTCCTGCCTGGCTGCATCCCCCCTTCTGTGTCCTTGACAGTACGAGTTGGAGGTGGGAGTAAGTTTGTTGTGTTTTTGCATTGCCCCGTTTCTCCCTGGATACAACTAGATTAAATGCTCTTTTCCTAACCCTGCTATTTTTTCCTGCATAATAAAAAAAAACATCTGACTGGCAGTCCGGCGTGAAGTCGAGGTGAAAAGTGAAAGCATGTAATTGGGGGCCCTGAGAGGGTCGATTCCCCTGCATGTCAAGAAGAATTATAGCTTAGGGGTTTAAAAAAGTGCTTCACTGGATAAGAAATAGAAAAAAATATGACTTTTCTTTAGTATTTCAAAATACAACAGAAAGGTGTTGGCTCCACTGAACCATTACTTTATGTCCTCACAAAGGAAGCACTTCACGCCAGATGAAAATCTCAAACTCAAACAAGAAGGTCCATACAAAGTCTTGTTGAGGTCTTCAGGGACATTAGGAATTCTGTGGACTCACCGCAACCCATGATCATTCCAAAATAGCTTTGAGTTTTGTGTTAGTTTGTTATTATTTGGTTAGCAGCATATCTGGGCCACAGGTGGGCCCACGAGTAGTGGGATTATCATGAAAACTTGCAACTGATATACAGAGTGCCGTGAAAGTCGAGGGGGATCAGCTCGTGACAAAAATAAATAAATAAATAAATAAATAAACTGGTGGAAATTATTGGAGTATACTAAAAGAGAAGATGCGTTTCTACTATAAGAAATTCAGGAAAATTTCTAAGAGGGAGGAAAATGGCATGTAAAATACGATGGCTCTGTTTTGTCAGCAATGTTGTCTCTTTAAGGAATTTGTTTGGACATCAGCAAATCGTGACTGTTTCGGTGCTGAGTGACATCACTGATCTGCACCAAAAGGCATCCTCAGGTACTAATGAGAAATTAAAGAGGTTTCATTCTGTCAGTACAACATAATTTAGCCATTCGGCAGACTGGGAGAGAGGCTGCGTGACGTAAAATGTGGTGTTCAGAAAGAAGAAACTTTTTTCACGGTGCTCTGTAGGAAACCACAAAGCATTTTCCACCACTTTTTTTGGGAGTTAGCAATTAGAAATTTTACAGCTAATCTTATTTTCTTTCCATTCTGCTTCATTTCCAACTGTTCCAGTTATACAAATGCCAGTTGTTTGGCAACATCTGCCGATATAATTTCACACCAAATTACAATCATTCAGCATGAGATCACCACAAGTCCTGCCCAGCAACCCTACCAGGCCTTTTCTAAGTACATAAGGCAGGTAAGTACTTGGTCTGTGAAATGGCCCAGAGAGCTGTCCTTTTAGGCCAGCGCGGTGAAATGGAGACACACACATGCCGTGAGGTCCGGTAAAATCACCCAGAAGTTCCAACAGTGAAAAGCAGTTAATTATGACATTTTTTTTTCAAATGTGCTACCATCCCCTTTGCTCTAATAATAGAGCACAGAAACCTTTGTATCCATTCAAAATTACAGTAATAATGAATTACACAAGGGTATCTAAAAGCAGCAAAAGTACTACTTAGATTACCGCGATTTCAAACTCTGAAAGTTGAATCCCAATCAAAAACATTTTAGGTAAGTTTGTGTATGAAGATCGTATCATGTAAACTCTTTTGCTGCCATTCCTGCACCTGAATTATTGTCTCTGTATTATTGGCGCCAGCTGTTTAGTCCATCCACCCATCGTTTTCCATCATCAGGAAATGAAACTCCAAAACCTTCCATCTGAAGCTCAGCTGTGAGGTGGCTACAAAGTCAAAGTCCCATTAGTTGTCACACACACACACACTGATGCAGACACAGCTGCGCTCGGGAACCATTTAGTGGTTTAACCCACCAATCCAACCGTTTATTGCTGAGTGTCAAGCAGGGAGGCATTGGGTTCCATTGTTTCAAAGTCTTTGGTATGACCCGATCAGGAATCGAACCCTATTCTCCCAGTCTCTGGGCGGACACTCTACCACTAGGCCACTGAGCTGAACTACCTCCTAGTTCCTGGAAATGCTGGAAAAAGGAACGCTGTTGTCTGAGGCATCAAGCCATTAACACAAATGACATTTTCTGAGAGTGTAAGCCTGTAATAATCCTTCATTTGGAGTCATCAAAGACACCCACAGACATATCATATCACCCCCCCCCCACCCCACCCCCAAAAAAAATTTTTTTTTAAAACACACAGGTACTACGATTGACTTTTAGAGTGATCTTACCTTACACCTGCACTATGACTAAGGAAATCACTTTATTCACTTTGTCAGACACCGCTATTTCACTTTGTCATAACCTTTATCACATCTTTCAGGCACTGAGCTGAAGATGGGGTCTCAAAGGAGGAATCTTACTGGCATAAAATGATAAAACAGAATTAATTTGACCTTCACTCGCTGCAGGACAAAAAAAAAGAGCAGGAGAGGATAAAGATGAGAGAGAACGGAGGAGATGTTTAAGGAGGAAGTGTCTTCACAGAGGGCAGTGGCCTGAGGAGAAGATTCAGATAATGAGAGCTCTCAGCTCCCCACACACTCCAGCAAGACGTGTGATTCACCAAAAAGCCCAAAAGAAGGACAGAAGTCACCCCGAGCTCCTTACGTCTTCAGAGTGAGCACTTTCAATGAAGGCTTTTGAGTAAAAGACGCTGTACTCACTCTTGATGGCCAACAGAGCCATCAACAAAGACGCTGCCCGGAGAATTAATGCAACATGGTCAAAGAGAATGAATTCACATTTGGTTTCTACTGAATTCACAGTAAGATATTACCTGTTAAAAAGTTACAACCGCATAACATTATCTAACTTTTTCCTCAAAAAACTGGCCTCTTTGAAGTCTCCTCACATAGTTTAAGGCCACGTAGGCGGGTTTTTGTAAAACCAGACATCCTTCCTCGCCCAGAAAAAAAGACACTACCTCATTTTCAGCAGATAAATCCAGCAATGTGAAGCACGGTCATAGGCATGCCAAGCCTGTAGGCAGCAGTAATAGCCCAAATCATTGATGTCTTTGCCCAAAAACATTCCTTGGACATAGAATAACTAGTTGGTGGGCAACAACCGCTCTTAACATTGTCCTTTGCTTGTGTCATTTTCTTCTTCTTCGGTTGTCTACGGAATCCAGTGACATTGCAAAACCTAAACCCTGGTTATTTAAATCCACTAGCAAAAGCTGGAGAATTGGCAAATCACCACTTTGGAATTTGTCGAAGAAATCGCATATCTTCACTTTCAGGTGGATGACGGCCCAAACATTAGAAAAATAAACATTTTGTGGGATATCTGACTACAAGCATAGAGAATCTAAGATATCTCCCTTGGGTCCTTGAGGGCCACCATCCTGCAGGTTTTAATTGTCCTGTTCTGAAAAAGCTTTTTTTTTTAATTAACTTAATGGGGTTTATGCCACAGACACTTGGATTTTATGCTCTCCGATTTTATAGCCAGCTGAATTACTTCCTGGTTGCAATGAAATAATTGTTCTTTATTGTGTTTTTTAAGCGATAGTTGCAGGATATGTTGGGATGATGTTCAACGTAATCTGGGCCACATTTAAATAGAATGTGTCCACATAGATTCGTTATGACGGTCAGTGAAGCTTTTGCTTTGGGTTACTAAATGAAGATGCATGCTAACTCTTTATTAGCAAACGTTAGCACAGGGCTAACAATGTTATAGGTATTGATACGATAATAAGATGAGTCTTTTTTTTGTTTTTGAGATAAGTCTCTGCTAACATTGTTAGCATTTCTTCCTCACTGTGCTAGCAAAGAGCTAGCATGCATCATTTAGCAACCCAAAGCTTGTATGCTTAGCTTCATTGTTATAAATGTAGGTGAAAATGTACAATTGAAAACATTTGTCTTTGATTGTGGCATCTTACATGTGGCCTATATTATCCCGTGTACGTTGTTGATCGTTGTCCTCAACAGGTCTGGCAGCAGTAGCGTACAAATGTTGCGGAGAACACAAACATTACTGTGACTCAGTAGCACAGAAATATCAGTAATTTTCTGCATTTCCTGAATCCTCTTCAGTCTTGACCTTGTCCGGATAATTAAGTTCATTCAATGCTTTTCCTTCAATTCTGAGGAATAGGATTCTATTTTTGATTCCAATCTCTACTAACAGCCAACAAAGATGCTGGAGCTGGTTTCTAGAAAGCAGCTTTAGAGGTGTCTGCTCAACAACATGCAGGATTCATATTCATAAATAAATGCAGACCCTCCCAGCTCAGCATCCCAAGTGATACGTCTCCAAAAATACACCACAGTCAGCACCTGGAAATTAAATCTATATCTTCTAAAAGTGAAATCTAAAATCTCTGGTCTGCTGTGTCCCATTTAATTCTGTTTATGAGCCTCTCCTCAGCTAAACTGAGCCTTAAAAGGAAAATGTTGGATGTCTACAAGCTAAATTCTCTTTTTTAACAAGATGTTTTTTTTTTTACTTTTAACATGATGTTTATTTGAAAGGAAAAGATCATGTATTTTTTAGAAAATATAATGAAATAAAACATTTTTTTCTCTGAAGACTTGTGAAATAAAGTCATTGATTTGCCTTCTTGCCATCACATGATCACCAGACTGGAAAACAAGCGTTCATCTCCTCGCCGAGGAACACACAAGTGAGAAAGTCGTGTTCTTTATTTGTGCTTAGCTCCGGTAACGTTTCCCAGCTCACTCAATTTCTTTATGGTAGAAAAAGTTACTTTACATTTATTAATGTGCTCTAAAGCCACATATATCACTAAATAGGTCACTTTGGGACACAAACGCAGGCTAAAAATATTACGATTGTTTTCACACTAGTAAATAATCAAAGGAAACGAACATTCACTGTTTCCTAAAAACACACTTTACATTTACTCTTAAAGAAAAGGAATAAAGCTTCGACATTTATATTATTTAAAGCCGTTTTCCCTTTTAAACGAGCCTCCATAACAGCAAATGAAGCATGAGCCTTTATCCGTATTCACAGATTAGCACTGTGTCCAAAAAAATAAAATAAAAACACTTTCGCTGAGCTCTGTCAGCTGTGTAATTGAAGTTTTTTTTAAGAATGATGATTTCACAAGCCTGTAAAAGCATACTTACTGACATAAAGCTGTTATTGAAAACTCTGAAATGGAACACAGACAACGGGGTATTTTTATTCATAAGAGGAGAAACACGAACTCCACAGAGTTAATTTAAGTGTTGCACATTTACATTATAACATTTAAAACAATTCTGATAATTAAATGTTATAGTTTTGTTGTTACTCTTCCATAACTTCTGCTTGACATTTAGAGCAGTCAGAAGAGTTCACGTTAATCTCATCTGCACTGGAATGAGAGAGCAATTGTCCAAAATGTGGCACGGGGACCATTTACGGGCCTCTTAGTGATTTTGTGCGGCCCCCAGATGGATGACGCAATCTTATGTTTTCAGTGAGCTGCTGATCGAGATCAGGGGTATTAAATTCCGGGCCTGGAGGTCTGGTATCCAGCATGTTCAGTCACCAATTCTTGTCATGTGTCTATGTATGCATGTCTGATCTCAGAATTGTGTGTACTGAAACTCTAATTTCCCTCTGGGATTAATAAAGTACTTTTGAATTGAATTTAATGTTTTAATTTTACCTCTGTTTCAACACACCTGATTTCAATCAGCAGGTGATTAACAGGCTTCTGCAATGCCCGATGAGCTGCTGCACAGGTGAATCTAGTGTTTTGAATTAGAGAAGCCACTAAAACGAGCTGGATACCCTTGATCTATATCAACACTTTAAATTTAGGTTTTTACTAATGAAGCCAGCTTGAGAAGTTAAAAATAATTATATATTTTTCTATTTAAAAAATAAATAAATAACTAAATAAATAACATACATAAATAACATTGAGGACTTTTACTTGGATGATTTTGGCCCTCATTTTGAAAGATTTGGGCTCCCAGAGAGTAAAACAGTTTCTGGACAACATAAAATTCTTGCGAAAGTGAGGACGTGACTTTATGACAAAAGATCTATTCTGTTTTTTATATGTTTTGATCTTTTAATAAATACCCGGAAAAGGGTGGCTTGCCACCTCCGGGTCGGGGGAGAGGTCCTACCTCAAGTGGAGGAGTTTAAGTATCTCGGGGTCTTGTTCACGAGTGAGGGTAGGAGGGATCGGGAGATCGACAGGCGGATTGGTTCGGCGTCTGCAGTGATGCGGACGCTGAGCCGATCTGTCGTGGGGAAGAGGGAGCTGAGCCAGAAAGCCAGGCTCTCGATTTACCGGTCGATCTACGTCCCAATCCTCACCTATGGTCATGAGCTTTGGGTAATGACCGAAAGAACGAGATCGCGGATACAAGCGGTCGAAATGAGTTTCCTCCGTAGGGTGGCCGGGCTCAGCCTTAGAGATAGGGTGAGGAGCTCGGATATTCGGGAGGGACTCGGAGTAGAACCGCTGCTCCTTCGGATCGAAAGGAGCCAGTTGAGGTGGTTTGGGCATCTGGTCAGGATGCCTCCTGGACGCCTCCCCGGGGAGGTGTTTCGGGCATGTCCTGCCGGCAGAAGGCCCCCGGGTCGACCCAGGACACGTTGGAGAGGTTACATCTCCAATCTGGTCCGGGAACGCCTTGGGGTCCTGCCGGAGGAGCTGGTGGACAAGGCTGGGGAGAGGACGGCCTGGAGCTCCCTAATTGGGATGCTGCCCCCGCGACCCGGACCCGGATAAGCGGAGGAAGACGAAGACGAATATGTTTTGATCTTTTAATAAATAGATTTATTCTTTGTACCTTAAAGAGCTGGCTCATTTCCCCAAACTGGCGAAGACAAAGATCAGCTTTTACACCGTCCATCCATCCATTTTCATCCACATACATGGGGTGAGGTCACAGGTGCAGCAGCCTAAGCAGGGAGGCCCAGACTTCCCTCTCGCCAGCCACTTGGGTCAGCTCGTCTGTGGGAATCCCAAAGCATTCCCTGGCCAGCCGAGAGACAGTCCCTCCAGTGTGTCCTGGGTCTTCCTTTGGGTCTTCTCCCGGTTGGACGTGCCCAGAAAACCTCACCAGGGAGGCATCCTGACCAGATGTCCAAGCCACCTTAACCGTCTCCTCTCGATGTGGAGGAGCAGCGACTCTACTCCGAGCCCCTCCCGGATGACCGAGCTTCTCGCCCTATCTTTAGGGAACTAGTATTGTATCCACAATGTTGTTCTTTCAGTCACTACCCACAGCTGGTGACCATAGGTAAGGGTAGGAATGTAGGCCGATCGGTAATGAGAGACCGGTACAACGCCTGCATCACTGCAGACGCAGCAACAATCTGCCCGTCAATCTCATGCTCCAACTGTCCCTCACTAATGAACAAGACCTGAGATACTTAAACTCCTCTAGCCTAGTGAACTAGACCAAATTCTTGCTTTGCAAAGAATGGTCTAGGCATGCTCCATTGGGGCCTCAGCAGCTCCTACCAGGACTCTGGCTAGCCAATCACAGCTCTCTAGAGGGGTTTCAAACACATAAAGAGCTGTGATTGGTCCATAATGGTGGGCCAATCATAGTGCTCCATCTGCTTAGTGAACAAATCACAGAGCTTTATCTGCGTTGTGGGCCAATCAGGGCACTCTATATGCCTGGTGGGTGGGATGATGCAACAGAGTGAAACAAGAGTATGTCACATTCATTGTCCAGTGGAATGCGGAGATCATTTGAAAGACAACGGTAGAACCCGCCCCACAACCGAGAGCCGTCAATGGAGCATGGCCAGACTAAATAATACATTTATTTAGTCTGGCTTGCCAGGCTAAGACTCCTCCACTCGGGACAAGACCTCGTCGCTGACCTGGAGAAGGCATTCTACCCTTTTCTGACTCAAGACCATGGTTTCGGATTTAGAGCTGATTTTTCATCCCAGCTGCTCTCAAAGGCCCTTAGTATGTTTTAAACAATGCTAATTCAATGTTCAGGTAATGAAGGGGAAGAAAGAAATCAATGTAAAAGTTGTATATCCCTCCATGTCTGGATTAAAGAAGCCTTACTCCACTGAGATCCATTCAGCTCCAGTGTCAAGAGTCCATCCCTGAACTGATGATCTCCTCCAGCTGAGGCTCGGTCCTCCATACTCCAACAAGGTCACACATGTCTGTTTGAATATCTTTTTCCACTTGGAGTCCCTCAGCCTCCTTCAGATGATTAGAAGCAAAAAGTGATCATAAGCGGCTGCCGTCCCCGTGGCAAAGACAGTAAGAGGGACGAGGGGGAATCTAATTATTTCCCTCCCGTGGCCCGGCAAGCCTTAAAGGTTAATCACTGTCCACTGAGCTAATTCTGTCTGGGTACACTGGAGTAATTACAACACTTCGCTGTCCCTGCTCTGCTCTCTCATTTCCCCCTCTGTGTACCTTCCTCACTCCATCCCTCACTTCTGCCCTCTCTATTTACACAGAGAAAAACGCGGCACCCTCTAAGCGACGGCTCGTCACGTCTTCCTCCTGCGCCAGCCTACATGGAACAATTAAATTACATCTTTAGCGTACGGGGGTCTTTATTTAAAGCAGGTATAATAGAGAAATGGCTCACTCCTGGCCTGTCGAGGTTCGTTTAACAAACTGGAAGGAGCTGATTTTATCCAAACGGCTTCACTTAAAATAAAACGTCTTTCAAGCATTAATACATCCATTCATTTACAATGACTTAGGATTTACAAACACAGCTGGGCATTTAAACATTAAGCTCCACCTCTTTTAGGGTGAGAGTTGCAGAGTTGGCAGTTCGAATCCAGCTCTGTCCTTAAAGTCCTTCATGGGTGAGATTGAGAGTGGTGGTCAGAGGGGCCGATGGTGTAAAGCCCCACCTATCAGTACCCCCCGTGAAAAAATCTTTGAAAATTAATCAAAAGTGAAAAACGTTATTTAAAGTTTGAATTAAAATCATTTGGAGTTAGAAACGCAGACAAATACATCTTCAGTTGTTCACACATTCCTTCTCATCCTAACATTTTGGCACATATCTCCCTATTCCCACCATTCCTCCTCCTCACTTCTTCATTATCTCATCAGCACTCACCCAACGCCACTTTCTCACTTCATTTGTCTCCCTCTGGCTCGGTTTCCTACCGAGTACAGCAGGATCTCTCTTTAGCTACAACTCAAGGAAGCCTAGAAATACTCCACCAACTCTCCTCCGCCCAACTTTTTCCTCTTCCTGCCAAAAGCGACAGACTCAGATGCCTTTTCTCACCACACACACACACACACACTCACTTCAAAAACAGACAGGTTCTAATCCACTTTAAGCATCATAAATAACACATACGTGTTTCTTGTTACTCTAAAACAATCTGTGACAACAAAAGGATGTTCTGGTGTTCTCTCTTCTATTTTAAAATTTTCTTTCATTTGTCAAACTTCAGCCTTTTCTGATTTTTGCCCCCGAGGCTCTGTTAAAAGGCAGCTTCCAGCTGAGATGGGTGGGCTGCTGCTTCCGTATCATCATCACTCAGAAGAATAAATGATGAGACAAAAAGAAGAAAGGAGCTGGATGCTGAGGGTAGCCCTTAGCGAACTGTCATCAATCAGCAAAACGCTCCCCTTTGGATCTTCTGCTTTTTTTAAACAAAAAATGTTTTCCAAGAATTTCCAAGCCCACAGTTTGCTTCTCTGCCCCTGCAGCTAACTTTCCCATCGACAGTGAGTGTAGATGGGTGAGAGGCAGAGGAAGGTGGTGATGCAGGCTGCTGCTGGTAGCTGGCAGAGAAAAGCTGAGAATCACAGAGACAATTAAAGCTGCAAGCAGCGTCGTTCGGCCCTCGCAGCGAAGCTGCTCGCCCTCCTTCCGCACCCCCTCCGCTCCATCCCCGACGCTGTCCAAACCCAGCTCCGCGCTTCTCCATCCTGGCAGGCAGCCGGGGGCACCAGGGCAAGTCTGGCGGAACAGAAAGTCAACCACCCCGACACCAGAAACCGTGAACGGTCTCCTCGTCCACACCTCACCCTGACTCAGCATCCCATCTGAGCCCACCATTACATGTCTCACCACTAGGAGATACTCTATCTTTACCACACTGGTGATGTGATGTTCAGTCTCGGGCAAATCGGAGGCTGTTTGTGGAAGGTACAGTCAAACGTAAGGTCACAGCGTCACGCCAGAAATTGCCATGGCATCAAAGCCCCTCCCTTTCTGAAAAGCTATCAGATCTGAATGGTCATTACAACATCATGAAGACAGTGCATGACCTTAGTGTCATCTTGACTAAATTAGAGGGGACAAATATGGGCATTTCACCATAAAACAGTAGACTTCCTGTAGTCAGGGGGCAGGGCTTAGGTGATGTCAGCTGTCCACATTGTCACTGTCTTCAGATGTGGTCAGTGATCACACAGACAAAGTTTGAAATTGATCTGATCATGCACATGGGAGTATTTAAGTCAAGTAACGTAATGGCGACTGGTCAAAGTTTGAGGCTTAGCCACGCCCACACCTTTATACTTATTTAAAATCCGACGGTTGATGTTTTTCCTCTATGTCTTAAGAGTATATAGCAGGAGTTTGAAGGTGATCAGTGGGAAGGACGACGAGACATCATTCTCCTAATAATGTGTGCGAAAACCACTAAATTGCGTACTTGGACCAAAATGGCCGACCTCCTGTGCGATATTGCACTTGGCTCCAAGAGACTTTTTTGTAGGCCCTGAGACACTACATTAGTGTGCCAAATTTCGTGATCCTCAGTCAAAGCAAGGCTTGGGGCTGACAGTTTTAATGGTCCTAAGGGGCGCTATTTCAGAAAATAGGCCACGCCCACAAACTTCAGCTGTCCATTTCTATTAGGGGTCAGAGTAAGATCACTCATCAGAAATTGTGTGGTGATGTCACAATGACTGAAGAAATGAGAGACAAACGTATTTCCATGGCGTGATGGCGAATTTTGCCATGCTCCCAAAGCCCCGCCTTTATTTGAAACCTGCCAGTACTATAGATCAAGTGACCTGAACTTGTCTGCTGCTATTTGCCAGTGATAGCTGGTGATTGGTTAAAAGGACTCCAATAGGGAGCTGTGAAAAAAAGAGTGGCGTGGCAACAGGTCAAAGTTTGAGGCTTAGCCACGCCCACACCTTTATACTTATTTAAAATCCAACGGTTGAATTTTTTCATCTATGTCTTAAGAGTGTATAGCAGAAGTTAGAAGGTGATTGGTGAAAAGGGCGATGGTGCAACACTCTCCAAACAACGTGTGCAAAAACCACTAAATCGAGTACTTGGACCAAAATGGCCGACTTCCTGTGCAACTTTGCACTTGGCTCCAAGAGACTTTTTTGTAGGTCCTGAGATACCACATTGGTGTACCAAATTTCGTAATCCTCAGTCAAAGCATGGCTTGGGGCTGACAGTTGTTATGGTCCTAGGGGGCGCTATTTCAGAAAATAGGCCACGCCCACCCGATGTTCACATCAAATTTTTTGGGGGGCCGGACTAGGATCACTCACAAGAAGTTTCGTGGCGATATCTTTAGAATTGACGAAATGGGAGGTAAACGTAAGGCCACGTCAGTACGCCTGACTTCGCCGCGCCGCCACAGCCCCGCCTTCTGCAGAAAACTCCCATAAAGTGACGCCAAGCAACCCCAACTTGTCTTCAGTTACCTGCTACAAATTTGGGAAGATTATTTGAAAGGGCGAATTTTTGAAAATTTCCCAGTAAAACTTGAACTTTTAAGTACTGAGGGGGCGGGGCTTATGTGACATCATCAAACGACGATTCATTTGTCTTCGGGGGGCGATGACGATTGTCCATAGAAAGTTAAGTTACCTGTGATTCTTTCATTTATGAAATTATAGCAATTTGAATTTTTTTGGCGAGTGCCGAACTTTGAGGCCTGGTCCCGCCCCTTCAGTACTTACGAAAAGTCAATTTTATTGTCTCATTTTAATCGACCATCGCTTCTGTTCGATCGCACACTATATTTGAGATGATCGTGCGAAAAATAACCAAACTGTTCAACCAAATATAGACCCTAGAAATGGCCAAAACGGGGTCAAAATGGCCACTTTAGTCCAAAATGGCCGACTTCCTGTTTGATATTGACCATGGGTGCAAGAGGCTTTTCTGTGCGTATTGTTGAGTTCTACAAGTGTACCAAATTTCATAACTCTACTATGAAAAAAGGTCAAAGCGGAGGGGTATTTTTAATTTTCCAGGGGGCGCTGTCGAAACATTTTTTTACCAAATTTCACGTTGCCAGTGAAATACGTAAATTTCACGCACTTTCTATATTGGGCCAGAATTTGGTGAGTTTTTGGATATGCTAAGACCCCCTAAAGGCCACCCAAAGACGCGGAAGAAAAAGAAAAAATATTAAAGCTGCAAGCAGCGTCGTTCGGCCCTCGCAGCGAAGCTGCTCGCCCTCCTTCCGCAACCCCTCCGCTCCATCCGCGACGCTCTCCAAACCCAGCTCCGCGCTTCTCCATCCTGGCCGGCAGCCGGGGGCACCAGGGCACGTCTGGCAGAACAGAAAGTCAACCACCCCGACACCAGAAACCGTGAACGGCCTCCGCGTCCACACCTCACCCTGACTCAGCATCCCCTCTGAGACCACCATTACACGTCTCACCACTAGGAGATACTCTATCTTTACTACACTGGTGATGTGATGTTCAGTCTCGGGCATATCGAAGGCTGTTTGTGGAAGTTACAGTCAAACGTAAGGTCACAGCGTCACGCCAGAAATCGCCATGGCATAAAAGCCCCCCCTTTCTGAAAAGCTATCAGATCTGAATGGTCATTACAACATCATGAAGACAGTGCATGACCTTAGTGTCATCTTGACTAAATTAGAGGGGACAAATATGGACATTTCACCATAAAACAGTAGACTTCCTGTAGTCAGGGGGCGGGCTTAGGTGATGTAAGCTGTCCACATTGTCACTGTCTTCAGATGGGGTCAGTGATCACACAGACAAAATTTGAAATTGATCTGATCATGCACATGGGAGTTATTAAGTCAAGTAACATAATGGCGACTGGTCAAAGTTTGAGGCTTAGCCACGCCCACACCTTTATACTTATTTAAAATCCAACGGTTGAATTTTTTCCTCTATGTCTTAAGAGTATATAGCAGGAGTTTGAAGGTGATCGGTGGAAAGGACGACGAGACATCATTCTCCTCATAACGTGTGCGAAAACCACTAAATCGAGAACTTGGACAAAAATGGCCGACCTCCTGTGCGACATTGTACTTGGCTCCAAGAGACTTTTTTGTAGGTCCTGAGACACTACATTAGTGTGCCAAATTTCGTGATCCTCAGTCAAAGCATGGCTTGGGGCTGATAGTTTTAATGGTCCTAGGGGGGCGCTATTTCAGAAAATAGGCCACGCCCACAAACTTCAGCTGTCCATGTCTATTAGGGGTCAGAGTAAGAAATCGCCATGGCATCAAAGCCCCTCCCTTTCTGAAAAGCTAGCAGATCTGAATGGTCATTACAACATCATGAAGACAGTGCATGACCTTAGTGTCATGTTGACTAAATTAGAGGGGACAAATATGGGCATTTCACCATAAAAAATAGACTTCCTGTAGTCAGGGGGCGGGGCTTAGGTGATGTCAGCTGTCCACATTGTCATTGTCTTGAGATGTGGTCAATGATCACACAGACACAGTTTGATATAGATCTGATCATGCACATGGGAGTTAAGTCAAGTGATGTAATGGCGAAAGGTCAAAGTTTGAGGCTTAGCCACGCCCACACTTTTATACTTATATAAAATCCGATGGTTGAATTTTTCTCCCTTTGTCTTAAGAGTATATAGCAGAAGTTTGAAGGCGATTGGTGAAAAGGGCGATGGTGCAACACTCTCCAAACAACGTGTGCGAAAACCACTAAATCGAGTACTTGGACCAAAATGGCCGACTTCCTGTGCGACTTTGTACTTGGCTCCAAGAGACTTTTTTGTAGGTCCTGAGACCCCACATTAGTGTATCAAATTTCGTAATCCTCAGTCAAAGCTTGGCTTGGGGCTGACAGTTTTAATGGTCCTAGGGGGCGCTATTTAAGAAAATAGGCCACGCCCACAAACTTCAGCTGTCCATTTCTATTGGGGGTCAGACTAGGATCACTCATCAGACATTTTGTTGTGATGTCACAATGATTGAAGAAATGAGAGACAAACGTATTTTCATGGCGTGATGGCGAATTTCGCCATGCTCCCAAAGCCCCGCCTTTATTCAAAACCTGCCAGTACTACAGATCAAGTGACCTCAACTTGTCTGCTGCCATTTGCCAGTGATTGCTGGTGATTGGTTAAAAGGAGTCCAATAGGGAGCTGTGAAAAAAAGAGTGGCGTGGCGACAGGTCAAAGTTTGAGGCTTAGCCACGCCCACACCTTTATACTTATATAAAATCCGACGGTTGAATTTTTTCATCTATGTCTTAAGAGTATATAGCAGATGTTTGAAGGCGATTGGTGAAAAGGGCAATGGTGCAACACTCTCCAAACAACGTGTGCGAATACCACTAAATCGAGTACTTGGACCAAAATGGCCGACTTCCTGCGCGACTTTGCACTTGGCTCCAAGAGACTTTTTTGTAGGTCCTGAGACCCCACATTAGTGTATCAAATTTCGTAATCCTCAGTCAAAGCATGGCTTGGGGCTGACAGTTTTAATGGTCCTAGGGGGCGCTATTTCATTAAATAGGCCACGCCCACAAACTTCAGCTGTGCAGTTCTATTAGGGGTCAGAGTAGGATCACTCATCAGAAATTGTGTGGCGATGTCACAATGATTGAAGAAATGAGAGACAAACGTATTTCCATGGCGTGATGGCGAATTTCGCCATGCTCCCAAAGCCCCGCCTTTATTCGAAACCTGCCAGTACTATAGACCAAGTGACCTCAACTTGTCTGCTGCTATTTGCCAGTGATTGCTGGTGATTGGTTAAAAGGAGTCCGATAGGGAGCTGTGAAAAAAAGAGTGGCGTGGCGACAGGTCAAAGTTTGAGGCTTAGCCACGCCCACACCTTTATACTTATATAAAATCCGACGGTTGAATTTTTTCATCTATGTCTTAAGAGTGTATAGCAGATGTTTGAAGGTGATTGGTGAAAAGGGTGACGGTGCAACACTCTCCAAACAACGTGTGCGAATACCACTAAATCAAGTACTTTGACCAAAATGGCCGACTTCCTGTGCGACTTTGCACTTGGCTCCAAGAGACTTTTTTGTAGGTCCTGAGACACCACATTAGTGTACCAAATTTCGTAATCCTCAGCCAAAGTATGGCTTGGGGCTGACAGTTTTAATGGTCCTAGGGGGCGCTATTTCAGAAAATAGGCCACGCCCACCGGATGTTCACATCAGATTCTATTTGGGGCTGGACTAGGATCACTCCCAAGAAGTGTTGTGGCGATATCTTTAGAAATGACGAAATGGGAGGCAAACGTAAGGCCTAAGCGGTACACCTGACTTCGCCGCACCGCCACAGCCACGCCTTCTGCAGAAAACTCCCATAAAGTGACGCCAAGCAACCCTAACTTGTCTTCAGTTACCTGCTACAAATCTGGGATGATTATTTGAAAGGGCGAATTTTGGAAAATTTCCCAGTAAAACTTCACCTTTTAAGTCCTGAGGGGGCGGGGCTTATGTGACATCATCAATCGACCATTCATTTGTCTTCGGAGGGCGACGTCGATTGTCCATAGAACATTTCTTTAACTGTAATTCTTTCATTTATGAATCTATAGCAATTTGAATTTTTTTGGCGAGTGCTCGAACTTTGAGGCCTGGTCCCGCCCCTTCAGTATTTACGAAAAGTCAATTTTATTGTCTCATTTTAATCGTCCATCGCTTCTGTTCGATCGCACACTATTTTTGAGACGATCGTGCGAAAAATGACCAAACTGTTCAACCAAATATAGACCCTAGAAATGGCCAAAACGGGGTCAAAATGGCCACTTTAGTCCAAAATGGCCGACTTCCTGTTTGATATTGACCATGCGTGCAAGAGGCTTTTCTGTGCGTATTGTTGAGTTCTACAAGTGTACCAAATTTCATCACTCTACTATGAAAAAAGGTCAAAGCGGAGGGGTATTTTTAATTTTCCAGGGGGCGCTGTTGAAACATTTTTTTACCAACTTTCACGTTGCCAGTGAAATACGTAAATTTCACGCACTTTCTATATTGGGCCAGAATTTGGTGACTTTTTGGATATGCTAAGACCCCCTAAAGGCCATCCAAAGACGCGGAAGAAAAAAAAAGAAAGAAAAAAAAAAATTAAAGCTGCAAGCAGCGTCGTTCGGCCCTCGCAGCGAAGCTGCTCGCCCTCCTTCCGCAACCCCTCCGCTCCATCCGCGACGCTCTCCAAACCCAGCTCCGCGCTTCTCCATCCTGGCCGGCAGCCGGGGGCACCAGGGCACGTCTGGCAGAACAGAAAGTCAACCACCCCGACACCAGAAACCGTGAACGGCCTCCGCGTCCACACCTCACCCTGACTCAGCATCCCCTCTTAGCCCACCATTACACGTCTCACCACTAGGAGATTCTCTATCTTTACCACACTGGTGATGTGATGTTCAGTCTCGAGCATATCGAAGGCTGTTTGTGGAAGTTAGATGGGGTCAGTGATCACACAGACAAAATTTGAAATTGATCTGATCATGCACATGGGAGTTATTAAGTCAAGTAACATAATGGTGACTGGTCAAAGTTTGAGGCTTAGCCACGCCCACACCTTTATACTTATTTAAAATCCAACGGTTGAATTTTTTCCTCTATGTCTTAAGAGTATATAGCAGGAGTTTGAAGGTGATCGGTGGAAAGGACGACGAGACATCATTCTCCTAATAACGTGTGCGAAAACCACTAAATCGAGTACTTGGACAAAAATGGCCGACCTCCTGTGCGACATTGTACTTGGCTCCAAGAGACTTTTTTGTAGGTCCTGAGACACTACATTAGTGTGCCAAATTTCGTGATCCTCAGTCAAAGCATGGCTTGGGGCTGATAGTTTTAATGGTCCTAGGGGGGCGCTATTTCAGAAAAAAGGCCACGCCCACAAACTTCAGCTGTCCAATTCTATTAGGGGTCAGAGTAAGAAATCGCCATGGCATCAAAGCCCCTCCCTTTCTGAAAAGCTAGCAGATCTGAATGGTCATTACAACATCATGAAGACAGTGCATGACCTTAGTGTCATGTTGACTAAATTAGAGGGGACAAATATGGGCATTTCACCATAAAAAATAGACTTCCTGTAGTCAGGGGGCGGGGCTTAGGTGATGTCAGCTGTCCACATTGTCATTGTCTTGAGATGTGGTCAATGATCACACAGACACAGTTTGATATAGATCTGATCATGCAGATGGGAGTTAAGTCAAGTAATGTAATGGCGAAAGGTCAAAGTTTGAGGCTTAGCCACGCCCACACTTTTATACTTATATAAAATCCGATGGTTGAATTTTTCTCCCTTTGTCTTAAGAGTATATAGCAGAAGTTTGAAGGCGATTGGTGAAAAGGGCGATGGTGCAACGCTCTCCAAACAACGTGTGCGAAAACCACTAAATCGAGTACTTGGACCAAAATGGCTGACTTCCTGTGCGACTTTGCACATGGCTCCAAGAGACTTTTTTGTAGGTCCTGAGACCCCACATTAGTGTATCAAATTTCGTAATCCTCAGTCAAAGCATGGCTTGGGCTGACAGTTTTAATGGTCCTAGGGGGCGCTATTTAAGAAAATAGGCCACGCCCACAAACTTCAGCTGTCCATTTCTATTGGGGGTCAGACTAGGATCACTCATCAGACATTTTGTTGTGATGTCACAATGATTGAAGAAATGAGAGACAAACGTATTTTCATGGCGTGATGGCGAATTTCGCCATGCTCCCAAAGCCCCGCCTTTATTCGAAACCTGCCAGTACTATAGATCAAGTGACCTCAACTTGTCTGCTGCCATTTGCCAGTGATTGCTGGTGATTGGTTAAAAGGAGTCCAATAGGGAGCTGTGAAAAAAAGAGTGGCGTGGCGACAGGTCAAAGTTTGAGGCTTAGCCACGCCCACACCTTTATACTTATATAAAATCCGACGGTTGAATTTTTTCATCTATGTCTTAAGAGTATATAGCAGATGTTTGAAGGCGATTGGTGAAAAGGGAAATGGTGCAACACTCTCCAAACAACGTGTGCGAATACCACTAAATCGAGTACTTGGACCAAAATGGCCGACTTCCTGCACGACTTTGCACTTGGCTCCAAGAGACTTTTTTGTAGGTCCTGAGACCCCACATTAGTGTATCAAATTTCGTAATCCTCAGTCAAAGCATGGCTTGGGGCTGACAGTTTTAATGGTCCTAGGGGGCGCTATTTCATTAAATAGGCCACGCCCACAAACTTCAGCTGTGCAGTTCTATTAGAGGTCAGAGTAGGATCACTCATCAGAAATTGTGTGGCGATGTCACAATGATTGAAGAAATGAGAGACAAACGTATTTCCATGGCGTGATGGCGAATTTCGCCATGCTCCCAAAGCCCCGCCTTTATTCGAAACCTGCCAGTACTATAGATCAAGTGACCTCAACTTGTCTGCTGCCATTTGCCAGAGATTGCTGGTGATTGGTTAAAAGGAGTCCAATAGGGAGCTGTGAAAAAAAGAGTGGCGTGGCGACAGGTCAAAGTTTGAGGCTTAGCCACGCCCACACCTTTATACTTATATAAAATCCGACGGTTGAATTTTTTCATCTATGTCTTAAGAGTATATAGCAGATGGTTGAAGGCGATTGATGAAAAGGGCAATGGTGCAATACTCTCCAAACAACGTGTGCGAATACCACTAAATCGAGTCCTTGGACCAAAATGGCCGACTTCCTGCGCGACTTTGCACTTGGCTCCAAGAGACTTTTTTCTAGGTCCTGAGACACCACATTAGTGTACCAAATTTTGTACTCCTCAGTCAAAGCATGGCTTGGGGCTGACAGTTTTAATGGTCCTAGGGGGCGCTATTTCAGAAAATAGGCCACGCCCACCGGATGTTCACATCACATTTTGTGGGGGGCCGAACTAGGATCACTCCCAAGAGGTTTTGTGGCGATATCTCTAGAAATGGCGAAATGGGAGGCAAACGTAAGGCCACATCGGTACGCCTGACTTCGCCGCGCCGTCACAGCCCCGCCTTCTGCAGAAAACTCCCATAAAGTGACGCCAAGCAACCCCAACTTGTCTTCAGTTACCTGCTACAAATTTGGGATGATTACTTGAAAGGGCGAATTTTTGAAAATTTCCCAGTAAAACTTGACCTTTTAAGTCCTGAGGGGGCGGGGCTTATGTGACATCATCAATCGACCATTCATTTGTCTTCGTGGGACGATGCCGATTGTCCATAGAAAGTTACTTTAACTGTAATTCTTTCATTTATGAAATTATAGCAATTTGAATTTTTTTGGCGAGTGCTCGAAATTTGAGGCCTGGTCCCGCCCCTTCAGTATTTACGAAAAGTCAATTTTATTGTCTCATTTTAATCGTCCATCGCTTCTGTTCGATCGCACACTATTTTTGAGACGATCGTGCGAAAAATGACCAAACTGTTCAACCAAATATAGACCCTAGAAATGGCCAAAACGTGGTCAAAATGGCCACTTTAGTCCAAAATGGCCGACTTTCTGTTTGATATTGACCATGGGTGCAAGAGGCTTTTCTGTGCGTATTGCTGAGTTCTACAAGTGTACCAAATTTCATAACTCTACTATGAAAAAAGGTCAAAGCGGAGGGGTATTTTTAATTTTCCAGGGGGCGCTGTTGAAACATTTTTTTACCAACTTTCACGTTGCCATTGAAATACGTAAATTTCACGCACTTTCTATATTGGGCCAGAATTTGGTGAGTTTTTGGATATGCTAAGACCCCCTAAAGGCCGTCCAAAGACGCGGAAGAAAAAGAAAGAAAAAAAAAAATAATAAACGGAGCAGATACAATAGGCCTTCGCAGCGCTTCGCTGCTCGGGCCTAAAAATTAAAGCTGCAAGCAGCGTCGTTCGGCCCTCGCAGCGAAGCTGCTCGTCCTCCGTCCGCGCCCCCTCCGCTCCATCCCAGATGCTCTCCAAACCCAGCTCCGCGCTTCTCCGTCCTGGCCGGCAGCCGGGGGCTCCAGGGCACGTCTGGCGGAACAGAAAGTCAACCACCCCGACACCAGAAACCGTGAACGGCCTCCTCGTCCACACCTCACCCTGACTCAGCATCCCCTCTGAGCCCACCATTACACGTCTCACCACTAGGAGATACTCTATCTTTACCACACTGGTGATGTGATGTTCAGTCTCGGGCAAATCGGAGGCTGTTTGTGGAAGTTACAGTCAAACGTAAGGTCACAGCGTCACGCCAGAAATCGCCATGGCATCAAAGCAGCCTCCCTTTCTGAAAAGCTATCAGATCTGAATGGTCATTACAACATCATGAAGACAGTGCATGACCTTAGTGTCATGTTGACTAAATTAGAGGGGATAAATATGGGCATTTCACCATAAAACAGTAGACTTCCTGTAGTCAGGGGGCGGGGCTTAGGTGATGTCAGCTGTCCACATTGTCACTGTCTTCAGATGTGGTCAGTGATCACACAGACAAAGTTTGAAATTGATCTGATCATGCACATGGGAGTTATTAAGTCAAGTAACGTAATGGCGACTGGTCAAAGTTTGAGGCTTAGCCACGCCCACACCTTTATACTTATTTAAAATCCGAGGGTTGAATTTTTTCCTCTATGTCTTAAGAGTATATAGCAGGAGTTTGAAGGTGATCGGTGGAAAGGACGACGAGACATCATTCTCCTAATAACGTGTGCGAAAACCACTAAATCGAGTACTTGGACCAAAATGGCCGACCTCCTGTGCGACATTGGACTTGGCTCCAAGAGACTTTTTTGTAGGTCCTGAGACACTACATTAGTGTGCCAAATTTTGTGATCCTCAGTCAAAGCATGGCTTGGGGCTGATAGTTTTAATGGTCCTAGGGGGCGCTATTTCAGAAAATAGGCCACGCCCAAAAACTTCAGCTGTCCAATTCTATTAGGGGTCAGAGTAAGATCACTCATCAGAAATTGTGTGGTGATGTCACAATGATTGAAGAAATGAGAGACAAACGTATTTCCATGGCGTGATGGTGAATTTCGCCATGCTCCCAAAGCCCCGCCTTTATTCGAAACCTGCCAGTACTATAAACCAAGTGACCTCAACTTGTCAGCTGCTATTCGCCAGAGATTGCTGGCGATTGGGTAAAAGGAGTCCAATAGGTAGCTGTGAAAAAAAGAGTGGCGTGGCGACAGGTCAAAGTTTGAGGCTTAGCCACGCCCACACCTTTATACTTATTTAAAATCCGTAGGTTGAATTTTTTCCCCTTTGTCTTAAGAGTCTATAGCAGAAGTTTGAAGGTGATTGGTGAAAAGGGCGATGGTGCAACACTCTCCAAACAACGTGTGCGAAAACCACTAAATCGACTACTTGGACCAAAATGGCCGACTTCCTGTGCGATTTTGCACTTGGCTCCAAGAGACTTTTTTGTAGGACCGGAGACACCACATTAGTGTACCAGATTTCTTACTCCTCAGTCAAAGCATGGCTAGGGGCTGACAGTTTTAATGGTCCTAGAGGGCGCCATTTCAGAAAATAGGCCACGCCCACAAACTACAGCTGTCCAAATCTATTGGGGATCAGACTAGGATCACTCACCAGACATTTTGTGGTGATGGCACGATAATTGAAGAAATGAGAGGCAAACGTATTGCCATGGCGTGATGGTGAATTTTGCCATGCTCCCAAAGCCCCGCCTTTTTTCAAAACCTGCCAGTACTGGAGACTAAGTGACCTCAACTTGTCAGCTGCTATTCGCCAGAGATTGCTGGCGATTGGGTAAAAGGAGTCCAATAGGTAGCTGTGAAAAAAAGAGTGGCGTGGTGACAGGTCAAAGTTTTAGGCTTAGCCACGCCCACACCTTTATACTTATTTAACCCTTTGATGCATGAATTATGAAATCTTCAACCATGCTTTTTTTAACAATTTTTTTCATTCATCTTTAGGTGTGAATGAAACAAATTTCAACAAATATTTTTTGTAAAATTTTATAATTTACAAATTATTTATTACATGTCCACCTCAGTGGACAGTGTGCATTCTGAGCATGAAATATGTTGGCTTGGCTTACTGAAGTACAAATGGAGGGGCTCACATGCAATAAAGTCTTCAACAGCTGTGCTTAATAGCAAAAACAAATAAATAACAATTTTTAGTACCTGTCCACTGTAGTGACCATTATGCATCAAAGGGTTAAAATCCGACGGTTGAATTTTTTCCTTTATGTCTTAAGAGTCTATAGCAGAAGTTTGAAGGCGATTGGTGAAAAGGGCGATGGAGCATCACTCTCCAAACAACGTGTGCGAAAACCACTAAATCGAGTACTTGGACCAAAATGGCCGACTTCCTGTGCGACTTTGCACTTGACTCCAAGAGACTTTTTTGTAGGTCCTGAGACACCACATTAGTGTGCCAAATTTCATAATCCTCAGTCAAAGCATGACTTGGGGCTGACAGTTTTAATGGTCCTAGGGGGCGCTATTTCAGAAAATAGGCCACGCCCACCGGATGTTCACATCACATTTTGTGGGGGGCTGAACAAGGATCACTCCCAAGAGGTTTTGTGGCGATATCTCTAGAAATGACGAAATGGGAGGCAAACGTAAGGCCTAAGCGGTACGCCTGACTTCGCCGCGCCGCCACAGCCCCGCCTTCAGGAGAAAACTCCCATGAAGTGACGCCAAGCAACCCCAACTTGTCTTCAGTTACCCGCTACAAATTTGGGGTGATTATTGGAAAGGGCGAATTTTGGAAAATTTCCCAGTAAATCTTGACCTTTTAAGTCCTGAGGGGGCGGGGCTTATGAGACATCATCAATCGACCATTCATTTGTCTTCGGAGGGCGACGACAATTGTCCTTAGAACATTTCTTTAACTGTAATTCTTTCATTTATGAATCTATAGCAATTTGAATTTTTTTGGCGAGTGCTCGAACTTTGAGGCCTGGTCCCGCCCCTTCAGTATTTACGAAAAGTCAATTTTATTGTCTCATTTTAATCGTCCATCGCTTCTGTTCGACCGCACACTATTTTTGAGACGATCGTGCGAAAAATGACCAAACTGTTAAACCAAATATAGACCCTAGAAATGGCCAAAACGGGGTCAAAATGGCCACTTTAGTCCAAAATGGCCGACTTCCTGTTTGATATTGACCATGGGTGCAAGAGGCTTTTCTGTGCGTATTGTTGAGTTCTACAAGTGTACCAAATTTCATCACTCTACTATGAAAAAAGGTCAAAGCGGAGGGGTATTTTTAATTTTCCAGGGGGCGCTGTTGAAACATTTTTTAACAACTTTCATGTTGCCAGTGAAATACGTAAATTTCACGCACTTTCTATATTGGGCCAGAATTTGGTGACTTTTTGGAAATGCTAAGACCCCCTAAAGGCCATCCAAAGACGCGGAAGAAAAAAAAAGAAAGAAAGAAAGAAAAAAAAAAATAATAAACAGAGCAGATACAATAGGCCTTCGCAGCTTCACTGCTCGGGCCTAATTAAAGCTGCAAGCAGCGTCGTTCGGCCCTCGCAGCTCCGCGCCACTTCGGCCTGGCCGGCAGCCCGGGGCACCAGGCTATGTCTGCAAAACAGAAACGTCAACCACCCCGACACCAGAAACTGCTAACGGTCACCTCATCCGCACCTCACCCTGACTCAGCATCCCCTTTGAGCCCACCATTATATTACACGTCTCACCACTAGGGCATACTCTATCTTTACCACACTGGTGGTGTGATGACAGAGACAAACTTTAATGCTTTTCTGACCAGGTTTTTTAAGTTATTGTAGGTTAAATTTATCTAGAGGGCGTTGTGACCAACCACAGAAAAATCCCGTTGAGGTCAGCTTTGGTTGACAAAGATGGTTTTCTGTTATTTTGACATCAATCAGACACTGTGTGTTCTTTCTAGAACCAGTGAGCTGAAAGGGGCAGAGCTACAGGGATTAAAACCAACAACCACATCAATGTGTTTGGTGCAGTCACGTGATGTCACAAGCCAAGTATATTGCCATTCTGACTTTGTCTTTAGAAGTTAATAAAGTTTGAACCTATCTAGGGGTGCTGTGACCATTTACAAGTAAATCCCATAGAGGTATCTTTGGTCATCAAAGATGGTTTCCTGTTAATTTGGCATCAATCAATTGTTGCATGTGTCATCTAGAGACAAAAGGCTGTAAGTGGGCAGAGTTAAAGTGATTTGAACAAGTGAGCACATACATGTGTTGATTGCAGTTGTGTGATGACTCCCATCAAGTTTAATATAGTTTGGAGCTTTTTTACAGAAGTAACAAAGGTTTTATCGTATCTAGGGGGTGCTGTTCCAAATTTAGGAAATATTCCATGAAGAAGTTTGTAGGTTGATAACGGTCATTTGTGTGCAGTTTGGTGTGAATTGCATCATGCATGTGTTATTCAGGGCCTAACATCTGTCAAGGGGCGGAGCTAAAGCTATATCTACCAATTACCACATGATTGTGTTGGGTTCCTTTGTGTGATGACATATGGCAAGTTTGATGCAATTACGACCTCTTCTGTAGGAGTTGTTACAGTTTTAAAGGTATGTAGGGGGCGCTGTGGTGATATTACACAACGTTCTCCAACCGTTTGTGCCTCGTTGGCTAAAGGGCATGATTGTTCATTGCCATGTTCAGTCTCGGGCAGATCGGAGGCTGTTTGTGGAAGTTACAGTCAAACGTAAGGTCATGGCTTCACGCCAGAATTCGCCATGGCATAAAAGTCCCTCCCTATCTGGAAAGCTATCAGATCTGAATGGTCATTACAACATCATGAAGACAGTGCATGACCTTAGTGTCATGTTGACTAAATTAAAGGGGACAAATATGGGCATTTCACCATAAAACAATAGACTTCCAATAGTCAGGGGGCGGGGCTTAGGTGATGTCAGCTGTCCACATTATCATTGTCTTCAGATGTGGTCAGTGATCACACAGACAACGTTTGTTATACGATCTGATCATGCACATGGGAGTTAAGTCAGGTAATGTAGTGGCGAAAGGTCAAAGTTTGAGGCTTAGCCACGCCCACACCTTGATACTTATTTAAAATCCGACGGTTGAATTTTTTCCCCTTTGTCTTAAGAGTACATAGCAGATGTTTGAAGGTGATCGGTGAAAAGGGCGACGGGGCATCAAGGTCCAAACAACATGTGCGAAAACCACTAAATCAAGTACTTGGACCAAAATGGCCGACCTCCTGTGCGACTTTGCGCTTGGCTCCAAGAGACTTTTTTGTAGGTCCTGAGACACTACATTAGTGTACCAAATTTCGTGATCCTCAGTCAAAGCTTGGCTTGGGGCTGACAGTTTTAATGGTCCTAGGGGGCGCTATTTCAGAAAATAGGCCACGCCCACAAACTTCACCTGTCCAGTTCTATTGGAGGTCAGACTCGGATCACTAACCAGACATTTTGTGGCGATGTCACGATAATTGAAGAAATGAGAGGCAAACGTATAGCCATGGCGTGATGGCGAATTTCGCCATGCTCCCAAAGCCCTGCCTTTTTTCGAAACCTGCTAGTACTGGAGACCAAGTGACCTCAACTTGTGTGCTGCTATTTGCCAGAGATTGCTGGTGATTGGGTAAAAGGAGTCCAATAGGGAGCTGTGAAAAAAAGAGTGGTGTGGTGACAGGTCAAAGTTTGAGGCTTAGCCACGCCCAATCCTTTAAACTTATTTAAAATCCGACGGTTGAATTTTTTCCTCTATGTCTTAAGAGTATATTGCAGAAGTTTGAAGGCAATTGGTGAAAAGGGCGACGGAGCATCACTCTCCAAACAACGTGTGCGAAAACCACTAAATCGAGTACTTGGACCAAAATGGCCGACTTCCTGTGCGACTTTGCACTTGGCTCCAAGAGACTTTTTTGTAGGGCCGGAGACACCACATTAGTGTACCAAATTTCGTACTCCTCAGTCAAAGCATGGCTTGGGGCTGGCAGTTTTAATGGTCCTAGGGGGCGCTATTTCAGAAAATAGGCCACGCCCACCGGATGTTCACATCAAATTTTTTAGGGGGCCGGACTAGGATCACTCACAAGAGGTTTTGTGGCAATATCTCTAGAAATGACGAAATGGGAGGCAAACGTAAGGCCACGTCGGTACGCCTGACTTCGCCGCGCCGCCACAGCCCCGCCTTCTGGAGAAAACTCCCATAAAGTGACGCCAAGCAACCCCAACTTGTCTTCAGTTACCTGCTACAAATATGGGGTGATTAGTTGAAAGGGCGAATTTTGGACAATTTCCCAGTAAAACTTGACCTTTTAAGGCCTGAGGGGGCGGGGCTTACGTGACATCATCAATCAACCATTCATTTGTCTTCGGGGGCGGATGACGATTGTCCATAGAAAATTATTTTAACTGTAATTCTTTCATTTATGAAATTATAGCAATTTGAATTTTTTTGGCGAGTGCTCGAACTTTGAGGCCTGGCCCCGCCCCTTCAGTATTTACGAAAAGTCAATTTTATTTGCTCATTTGATTCGTCCATCGCTTCTGTTCGATCGCACACTATTTTTGAGACGATCGTGCGAAAAATTATCAAATTGTTCAACCAAATGTAGACCCTAGAAATGGCCAAAACGGGGTCAAAATGGCCACTTTAGTCCACAATGGCCGCCTTCCTGTTTGATATTGACCATGGCTGCAAGAGGCTTTTCTGTGCGTATTGTTGAGTTCTACAGGTGTAACAAATTTCATCACTCTACTATGAAAAAAGGTCAATGCGGAGGGGTATTTTTAATTTTCCAGGGGGCGCTGTCGAAACATTTTTTTACCAACTTTCCCGTTGCCAGTGAAATACGTAAATTTCACGCACTTTCTATATTGGGCCAGAATTTGGTGAGTTTTTGGATATGCTAAGACCCCCTAAAGGCCATCCAAAGACGCGGAAGAAAAAAAAAGAAAAAAAAAGAAAAAGAAACGGAGCAGATACAATAGGCCTTCGCAGCGCTTCGCTGCTCGGGCCTAATAAACGGAGCAGATACAATAGGCCTTCGCAGCGCTTCGCTGCTCGGGCCTAATTAAAGCTGCAAGCAGCGTCGTTCGGCCCTCGCAGCTCCGCGCCGCTCCGGCCTGGCCGGCAGCCCGGGGCACCAGGGCACCTCTGCAGAACACAAACGTCGACCACCCCAACACCAGAAACTGCTAACGGCCACCTTTTCCGCACCTCACCCTGACTCAGCATCCCCTTTGAGCCCACCATTATATTTTATGTCTCACCACTAGGGAATCCTCTATCTTTACCACACTGGTTGTGTGATGACAGTGACCAACTTTAATGCTATTCTGACCATGTTTTTTAAAGTTATCGAAGGATAACGTTATCTAGGTGGCTCTGTGACCAACTACAGAAAAGTCCCATTGAGGTCAGCTTTGGTGACATTATATAACATTCACCAACCGTTTGTGCCTCATTGGCTAAAGGGCATGATTGTTCATTGCCATATTCAGTTTCGGGCAAATCGGAGGCCGTTTGTGGAAGTTACAGTCAAATGTAAGGTCACGGCGTCACGTCAGCATTCACCATGGCATCAAAGCCCCTCCCTTTCTGGAAAGCTATCAGATCTGAATGGTCATTAAAACATCATGAAGACACTGTATGACCTGAGTGTCATTTTCACTAAATTAGAGGGGACAAATATGGGCATTTCACCATAAAACAATAGACTTCCTGTTGTCAGGGGGCGGGGCTTAGGTGATGTAAGCTGTCCACATTGTCGTTGTCTTGAGATGTGGTCAGTGATCACACAGACAAAGTTTGAATTAGATCTGATCATGCACATGGGAGTTATTAAGTCAAGTAATGTCATGGCGAAAGGTCAAAGTTTGAGGCTTAGCCACGCCCACACCTTTATACTTATTTAAAATCCGACGGTTGAATTTTTTCCCCTTTGACTTAAAAGTACATAGCATAAGTTTGAAGTTGATCGGTGTAAAGGGCGACGGGCCATCAATGTCCAAACAACGTGTGCGAAAACCACTAAATCGAGTACTTGGACCAAAATGGCCGACCTCCTGTGCGAAATTGCGCTTGGCTCCAAGAGACTTTTTTGTAGGTCCACAGACTCTACATGAGTGTACCAATTTTCGTAATCCTCAGTAAAACCTTGTCTTGGGGCTGACAGTTTTAATGGTCCTAGGGGGCGCTATTTCAGAATATAGGCCACGCCCACAAATCTCAGCTGCCCAATTCTATTGGGGGTCAGACTAGGATCACTCACCAGACATTTTGTGGCGATGTCACGATAATTGAAGAAATGAGAGGCAAACGTATTGCCATGGCGTGATGGCGAATTTCGCCATGCTCCCAAAGCCCCGCCTTTTTTCAAAACCTGCCAGTACTGTAGACCAAGTGACCTCAACTTGTCAGCTGCTATTTGCCAGAGATTGCTGGTGATTGGGTAAAAGGAGTCCAATAGGGAGCTGTGAAAAAAAGAGTGGCGTGGCGACAGGTCAAAGTTTGAGGCTTAGCCACGCCCACACCTTTATACTTATTTAAAATCCGACGGTTGAATTTTTTACTTTATGTCTTAAGAGTATATAGCAGAAGTTTGAAGGCGATTGGTGAAAAGGGCGATGGAGCATCACTGTCCAAACAACGTGTGCGAAAACCAGTAAATCGCGTACTTGGACCAAAATGGCCGACTTCCTGTGCAACTTTGCACTAGGCTCCAAGAGACTTTTTTGTAGGTCCTGAGACACCACATTAGTGTACCAAATTTCGTAAACCTCAGTCAAAGCATGGCTTGGGGCTGACAGTTTTAATGATCCTAGGTGGCGCTATTTCATAAAATAGGCCACGCCCACCGGATGTTCACATCACATTTTTTGGGGGGCCGGACTAGGATCACTCCCAAGAGGTTTTGTGGCGATATCTCAAGAAATGATGAAATGGGAGGCAAACGTAAGGCCACATCGGTACGCCTGACTTCGCCGCGCCGCCACAGCCCCGCCTTCTGGAGAAAACTCCCATAAAGTGACGCCAAGCAATCCCAACTTGTCTTCAGTTACCTGCTACAAATATGGGGTGATTAGTTGAAAGGGCGAATTTTGGACAATTTCCCAGTAAAACTTGACCTTTTAAGGCCTGAGGGGGCGGGGCTTATGTGACATCATCAATCAACCATTCATTTGTCTTCGGGGGCGGATGACGATTGTCCATAGAAAATTACTTTAACTGTAATTCTTTCATTTATGAAATTATAGCAATTTGAATTTTTTTGGCGAGTGCTCGAACTTTGAGGCCTGGCCCCGCCCCTTCAGTATTTACGAAAAGTCAATTTTATTTGCTCATTTGATTCGTCCATCGCTTCTGTTCGATCGCCCACTATTTTTGAGACGATCGTGCGAAAAATGGTCAAATTGTTCAACCAAATGTAGACCCTAGAAATGGCCAAAACGGGGTCAAAATGGCCACTTTAGTCCAAAATGGCCGACTTCCTGTTTGATATTGACCATGGCTGCAAGAGGCTTTTCTGTGCGTATTGTTGAGTTCTACAGGTGCACCAAATTTCATCACTCTACTATGAAAAAAGGTCAATGCGGAGGGGTATTTTTAATTTTCCAGGGGGCGCTGTTGAAACATTTTTATACCAACTTTCACGTTGCCAGTGAAATACGTAAATTTCACGCACTTTCTATATTGGGCCAGAATTTGGTGACTTTTTGGATATGCTAAGACCCCCTAAAGGCCGTCCAAAGACGCGGAAGAAAAAAAAAGAAAAAAAAAGAAAGAAAAATTAAAGCTGCAAGCAGCGTCGTTCGGCCCTCGCAGCGAAGCTGCTCGCCCTCCTTCCGCACCCCCTCCGCTCCATCCCCGACGCTCTCCAAACCCAGCTCCGCGCTTCTCCGTCCTGGCCGGCAGCCGGGGGCACCAGGGAACGTCTGGCGGAACAGAAAGTCAACCACCCCGACACCAGAAACCGTGAACGGCCTCCTCGTCCACACCTTACCCTGACTCAGCATCCCCTCTGAGCCCACCATTACACGTCTCACCACTAGGAGATACTCTATCTTTACCACACTGGTGATGCGATGTTCAGTCTCGGGCAAGTCGGAGGCTGTTTGTGGAAGTTACAGTCAAACGTAAGGTCACAGTGTCACGTCAGAAATCGCCATGGCATCAAAGCCCCTGCCTTTCTGAAAAGCTATCAGATCTGAATGGTCATTACAACATCATGAAGACAGTGCATGACCTTAGTGTCATCTTGACTAAATTAGAGGGAACAAATATGGGCATTTCACCATAAAACAGTTGACTTCCTGTAGTCAGGGGGCGGGGCTTAGGTGATGTCAGCTGTCCACATTGTCACTGTCTTCAGATGTGGTCAGTGATCACACAGACAAAGTATGAAATTGATCTGATCATGCACATGGGAGTTGTTAAGTCAAATAAGGTAATGGCGACTGGTCAAAGTTTGAGGCTTAGCCACGCCCACACCTTTATACTTATTTAAAATCCGACGGTTGAATTTTTTCCTCTATGTCTTAAGAGTATATAGCAGAGGTTTGAAGGTGATCGGTGGAAAGGGCGAGGAGATATCATTCTCCTAATAACGTGTGCGAAAACCACTAAATTGAGTACTTGGACCAAAATGGCCGACCTCCTGTGCGACATTGTGCTTGGCTCCAAGAGACTTTTTTGTAGGTCCTGGTACACTACATTAGTGTGCCAAATTTTGTGATCCTCAGTCAAAGCATGGCTTGGGGCTGACTGTTTTAATGGTCCTAGGGGGCGCTGTTTCAGAAAATAGGCCACGCCCACAAACTTCAGCTGTCCAATTCTATTAGGGGTCAGAGTAGGATCACTCATCAGAACTTGTATGGCGATGTCACAATGACTGAAGAAATGAGAGACAAACGTATTTCCATGTCGTGATGGCGAATTTCGCCATTCTTCCAAAGCCCCGCCTTTATTCGAAACCTGCCAGTACTATAGACCAAGTGACCTCAACTTGTCTGCTGCTATTCGCCACTGTTTGGTGGTGATTGGTTAAAAGGAGTCCAATAGGGAGCTGTGAAAAAAAAGAGTGGCGTGGCGACAGGTCAAAGTTTGAGGCTTAGCCACGCCCACACCTTTATACTTATTTAAAATCCGACGGTTGAATTTTTTCATCTATGTGTTAAGAGTATGTAGCCGAAGTGTGAAGGCAATTGGTGAAAAGGGCGACGGAGCATCACTCTCCAAACAACGTGTGCGAAAACCACTAAATTGCGCACTTGGACCAAAATGGCCGACTTCCTGTGCGACAATGCACTTGGCTCCAAGAGACTTTTTTGTAGGTCCTGAGACACCACATTAGTGTACCAAATTTCGTAATCCTCAGTCAAAGCATGGCTTGGGGCTGTCAGTTTTAATGGTCCTAGGGGGCGCTATTTCAGAAAATAGACCACGCCCACCGGAATTTCACATCAGATCTTTTGGGGGGCCAGACTAGGATCACTCACAAGAAGCTTCGTGGCGATATCTCTAGAAATGACGAAATGGGAGGCAAACGTAAGGCCTAAGTGGTACGCCTGAATTCGCCGCGCCGCCACAGCCCCGCCTTCTGCAGAAAACTCCCATAAAGTGAAGCCAAGCAACCCCAACTTGTCTTCAGTTACCCGCTACAAATTTGGGGTGATTATTGGAAAGGGCGAATTTTGGAAAATTTCCCAGTAAAACTTGACCTTTTAAGTCCTGAGGGGGCGGGGCTTATGTGACATCATCAATCGACCATTCATTTGTCTTCGGAGGGCGATGACAATTGTCCACAGAACATTTCTTTAACCGTAATTCTTTCATTTATGAAATTATAGCAATTTGAATTTTTTTGGCGAGTGTTCGAACTTTGAGGCCTGGCCCCGCCCCTTCAGTATTTACGAAAAGTCAATTTTATTGTCTCATTTGAATCGTCCATCGATTCTGTTCGATCTCGCACAATTTTTGAGACGATGGTGCGAAAAATGACCAAACTGTTCAACCAAATATAGACCCTAGAAATGGCCAAAACGGGGTCAAAATGGCCACTTTACTCCAAAATGGCCGACTTCCTGTTTGATATTGACCATGGTTGCAAGAGACTTTTCTGTGCGGACTGTTGAGTACTACAAGTATACCAAATTTCATAACTGTACGATAAACTAAGCTTTATGGAGAGGGGTATTTTTCACTTTCTAGGGGGCGCTGTTCAGTCACTTTTTGACGAACTTTCACATCGCCAGTGAAATACGTAAATTTCACGCACTTTCTATATTGGGCCAGAATTTGGTGACTTTTTGGATATGCTAAGACCCCCTAAAGGCCATTCAAAGACGCGGAAGAAAAAAGAATAATAATAAGAAGAAACGGAGCAGATACAATAGGCCTTCGCAGCTTCACTGCTCGGGCCTAATTAAAGCTGCAAGCAGCGTCGTTCGGCCCTCGCAGCGAAGATGCTCACCCTCCTTCCGCACCCCCTCCGCTCCATCCCCGATGCTCTCCAAACCCAACTCCCCGCCGCTCCGTCCTGGCCGGCAGCACGGGGCACCAGGGCACGTCCACGGACTGAAACGTCCACCACCCTGACACCAAGAAAAGCTAACAGTCACCTCATCCACACCTCACCCTGAATCAGCATCCCCTCCGAGCCTACCATTATATTACATGTCTCACCACTAGGGCATACTTTATCTTTAGCACACTGTTGGTGTGATGACACAGACCAACTTTAGTGCTTTTTTGCCCATATTTATTAAAGTTTTCGAAAGTTAAAGTTATCTAGGGGGCGCTGTGATCAATTACAGAAAAATCCCATTGAGGTCAGCTTTGGTTGACAAGGACAGTTTTCTGTTATTTTGGCATCAAACGGACGTTGTGTGTGTTATCTAAAGCCAGTGAGCTGAAAGGGGCGGAGCTACAGGGATTTGAATCAACAACCACATCAATGTGTTTGGTGCAGTCACGTGATGTCACAAGCCAAGTATAATGCCATTCTGACTTTGACTTTAGAAGTTAATAAAGTTTGAACCCATCTAGGGGGCGTTGTGACCATTTACAAGTAAATGCCATAGAGGTCATCTTTGGTCATCAAAGATGGTTTTCTGTTAATTTGGAATCAATCAAACGTTGCATGGGTCATCTAGAGACAAAAAGCTGTAAGTGGGTGGAGTTAAAGTGAATTGAACAAGTGATCACATACATGTGTTGATTGCAGATGTGTGATGACTCCCACAATGTTTGATGTAGTTTGGAACTTTTTTGCAGAAGTTACAAAGGTTTTTTGTATCTAGGGGGCGCTGTCCCAAATTTAAGAATTATTCCATGAAGAAGTTTGTAGGTTGATGACAGTCATTTGTGTGCAGTTTGGTGTGAATTGCATCATGCATGTGTTATTAAGGGCCTAATATCTGTCAGGGGGCGGAGCTAAAGCAATATCAACAACTTACCACAGGACTGTGGTGGGTGCCATTGTGTGAGTACACATAGCAAGTTTGGTGCAGTTACGACCTCGTCTGTAGGAGTTATTACAGTTTTAATGGTGTGTAGGGGGCGCTGTGGTGACATTACACAACTTTCACCAACGGTGTGTGCCTCGTTGAATAAAGGGCATGATTGTTGATTGCCATGTTCAGTCTCGGGCAGATCGGAGGTTGTTAGTGGAAGTTACAGTCAAACGTAAGGTCACGGCGTCACGCCAGAATTCGCCGTGGCATCAAAGCCCTTCCCTTTCTGAAAAGCTATCAGATCTGAATGGTCATTACAACATCATGAAGACAGTGCATGACCTTAGTGTCATGTTGACTAAAGTAGAGGGGACAAATATGGGCATTTCACCATTAAAAAATAGACTTCCTGTAGTCAGGGGGCGGGGCATAGGTGATGTCAGCTGTCCACATTGTCATTGTCTTGAGATGTGGTCAATGATCACACAGACGGAGTTTGATATAGATCTGATCATGCACATGGGAGTTGTTAAGTCAAGTAATGTAATGGCGAAAGGTCAAAGTTTGAGGCTTAGCCACGCCCACACCTTTATACTTGTATAAAATCCGACGGTTGAATTTTTTCCTCTATGTCTTAAGATTATATAGCAGGAGTTTGAAGGTGATAGGTGGAAAGGACGACGAGACATCATTCTCCTAATAACGTGTGTGAAAACCACTAAATCGAGTAATTGGACCAAAATGGCCGACTTCCTGTGCGACTTTGCACTTGGCTCAAAGAGACTTTTTTGTAGGTCCTGAGACCCCACATTAGTGTACCAAATTTCGTACTCCTCAGTCAAAGCATGGCTTGGGGCTGACAGTTTTAATGGACCTAGGGGGCGCTATTTCAGAAAATAGGCCACGCCCATTTGATGTTCACATGAGATCTTTTGGGGGGCCGGACTAGGATCACTCACAAGACGTTTCGTGACTGTATCTATAGAAATGACGACATGGGAGGCACATGTATGGTCACGGCGGTACGCCTGACTTCGCCGCGTCGCCACAGCCCCGCCTTCTGCAGAAAACACCCATAAAGTGACGTCAAGCAACGCCAACTTCTCTTCAGTTACCTGCTACAAATTCGGGCTGATTATTCGACAGGGCGAATTTTGGAAAATTTCCCAGTAAAACTTGACGTTTTAAGTCCTGAGGGGGCGGGGCTTGTGTGACATCATCCAGCGACCATTCATTTGTCTTCGGGGGGCGATGACGATTATCCATAGAAAGTTACTTTAACTGTAATTCTTTCATTTGTGAAATTATAGCAATTTGAATTTTTTTGGCGAGTGCTCGAACTTTGAGGCCTGGCCCCGCCCCTTCAGTATTTACGAAAAGTCAATTTTATTTTCTCATTTGAAGCGTCCATCGCTTCTGTTCGATGGCACACTATTTTTGAGACTATGGTACGAAAAATGACGAAACTGTTCAACCAAATATAGACCCTAGAAATGGCCAAAACGGCTAAAAATCGCCATTTCAACCCAAAATGGCCGACTTCCTGTTTTATATTGACCATGGTTGCAAGAGGCTTTTTTGTGCGGACTGTTGAGTAGTACCAGTATACCAAATTTCATAACTGTACGATAAACTAAGCTTTATGGAGAGGGGTATTTTTCACTCTTTAGGGGGCGCTGTCGAGCCACTTTTTTATCAACTTTCACATCGCCAGTGAAATACGTAAATTTCACGCACTTTCTATATTGGGCCAGAATTTGGTGACTTTTTGGATATGCTAAGACCCCCTAAAGGCCACCCAAAGACGCGGAAGAAAAAAGAAAGCGTAATAATAATAAACGGAGCAGATACAATAGGCCTTCGCAGCGCTTCGCTGCTCGGGCCTAATTAAAGCTGCAAGCAGCGTCGTTCGGCCCTCGCAGCGAAGCTGCTCGCCCTCCTTCAGCACCCCCTCCGCTCCATCCCCGACGCTCTCCAAACCCGGCTCCGCGCTTCTCCATCCTGGCCGGCAGCCGAGGGCATCAGGGCATGCCTGTCGGAACAGAAAGTCAGCCACCCCAACACCGGAAACCGTGAAAGGCCTCCTCGTCCACACCTCACCCTGACTCAGCATCCCTTCTGAGCCCACCATTACATGTCTCACCCCTAGGAGATACTCTATCTTTACCACACTGGTGATGTGATGTTCAGTCTCGGGCAAATCGGAGGCTGTTTGTGGAAGTTACAGTCAAACGTAAGGTCACAGCGTCACGCCAGAAATCGCCATGGCATCAAAGCCCCTCACTTTCTGAAAAGCTATCAGATCTGAATGGTCATTACAACATCATGAAGACAGTGCATGACCTTAGTGTCATCTTGACTAAATTAGAGGGGACAAATATGGGCAGTTCACCATAAAACAATAGACTTCCTTTAGTCAGGGGGCGGGGCTTAGGTGATGTCAGCTGTCCACATTGTCACTGTCTTCAGATGTGGTCAGTGATCACACAGACAAAGTATGAAATTGATCTGATCATGCACATGGGAGTTATTAAGTCAAATAAAGTAATGGCGACTGGTCAAAGTTTGAGGCTTAGCCACGCCCATACCTTTATACTTATTTAAAATCCGACGGTTGAATTTTTTTCCTCTATGTCTTAAGAGTATATAGCAGGAGTTTGAAGGTGATCGGTGGAAAGGGCGAGGAGATATCATTCTCCTTATAACGTGTGCGAAAACCACTTAATTGAGTAATTGCACCAAAATGGCCGACCTCCTGTGCGACATTGCGCTTGGCTCCAAGAGACTTTTTTGTAGGTCCTGAGACACTACATTAGTGTGCCAAATTTTGTGATCCTCAGTCAAAGCATGGCTTGGGGCTGACTGTTTTAATGGTCCTAGGGGGCACTGTTTTGGAAAATAGGCCACGCCCACAAACTTCAGCTGTCCAATTATATTAGGGGTCAGAGTAGGATCACTCATCAGAAATTGTGTGGCAATGTCACAATGATTGAAGAAATGAGAGACAAACGTATTTCCATGGCGTGATGGCGAATTTCGCCATGCTCCCAAAGCCCCGCCTTTATTCGAAACCTGCCAGTACTATAGACCTAGTGACCTCAACTTGTCTGCTGCTATTTGCCACTGTTTGGTGGTGATTGGATAAAAGGAGTCCAATAGGGAACTGTGAAAAAAAGAGTGGCGTGGCGACAAGTCAGAGTTTGAGGCTTAGCCACGCCCACACCTTTATACTTATTTAAAATCCGACGGTTGAATTTTTTCATCTATGTCTTAAGAGTATATAGCAGAAGTGTGAAGGCGATTGGTGAAAAGGGCGACGGAGCATCACTCTCCAAACAACGTGTGCGAAAACCACTAAATCACGCACTTGGACCAAAATGGCCGACTTCCTGTGCGACTTTGCACTTGGCTCCAAGAGACTTTTTTGTAGGTCCTGAGACACCACATTAGTGTACCACATTTCGTAATCCTCAGTCAAAGCATGGCTTGGGGCTGTCAGTTTTAATGGTCCTAGGGGGCGCTATTTCAACAAATAGACCACGCCCACCGGAATGTCACATCAGATTTTTTGGGGGGCCGGACTAGCATCACTCACAAGAAGTTTCGTGGCGATATCTCTAGAAATGACGAAATGGGAGGCAAACGTAAGGCCTAAGTGGTACGCCTGAGTTCGCCGCGCCGCCACAGCCCCGCCTTCTGCAGAAAACTCCCATAAAGTGACGCCAAGCAACCCCAACTTGTCTTCAGTTACCTGATACAAATTTGGGATGATTATTTGAAAGGGCAAATTTTGGAAAATTTCCCAGTAAAACTTGACCTTTTAAGTCCTGAAGGGGCGGGGCTTATGTGACATCATCAATTGACCATTCATTTGTCTTCGGGGGGCGATGATGATTGTCCATAGAAAGTTACTTTAACTGTAATTCTTTCATTTATGAAATTATAGCAATTTGAATTTTTTTGGCGAGTGCTCGAACTTTGAGGCCTGGTCCCGCCCCTTCAGTATTTACGAAAAGTCAATTTTATTGTCTCATTTTAATCGTCCGTCGCTTCTGTTCGATCGCACACTATTTTTGAGACGATCGTGCGAAAAATGACCAAACTGTTCAACCAAATATAGACCCAAGAAATGGCCGAAACAGGGTCAAAATGGCCACTTTAGTCCAAAATGGCCGACTTCCTGTTTGATATTGACCATGGATGCAAGAGGCTTTTCTGTGCGTATTGTTGAGTTCTACAAGTGTACCAAATTTCATAACTGTACGATAAACTAAGCTTTATGGAGAGGGGTATTTTTCACTTTCTAGGGGGCGCTGTTCAGCCATTCTTTTATGAACTTTCACATTGCCAGTGAAATACGTAAATTTCACGCACTTTCAATATTGGGCCAGAATTTGGTGACTTTTTGGATATGCTAAGACCCCCTAAAGGCCAGTCAAAGACGCGGAAGAAAAAAGAAAGAAAGAAAGCGTAATAATAAACGGAGCAGATACAATAGGCCTTCGCAGCTTCACTGCTCGGGCCTAATAAGAAGAAACGGAGCAGATACAATAGGCCTTCGCAGCTTCACTGCTCGGGCCTAATTAAAGCTGCAAGCAGCGTCGTTCGGCCCTCGCAGCGAAGCTGCTCGCCCTCCTTCCGCACCCCCTCCGCTCCATCCCCGACGCTCTCCAAACCCAGCTCTGCGCTTCTCCGTCCTGGCCGGCAGCCGGGAGCACCAGGGCACGTCTGGCGGAACAGACAGTCAACCACCCCGACACCAGAAACCGTGAATGGCCTCCTCGTCCACACCTCACCCTGACTCAGCATCCCCTCTGAGCCCACCATTACACGTCTCACCACTAGGAGATACTCTATCTTTACCACACTGGTGATGTAATGTTCAGTCTCGGGAAAATCGGAGGCTGTTTGTGGAAGTTACAGTCAAACGTAAGGTCACAGCTTCACGCCAGAAATCGCCATGGCATCAAAGCCCCTCCCTTTCTGAAAAGCTATCAGATCTGAATGGTCATTACAACATCATGAAGACAGTGCATGACCTTAGTGTCATGTTGACTAAATTAGAGGGGACAAATATGGGCATTTCACCATAAAACAGTAGACTTCCTGTAGTCAGGGGGCGGGGCTTAGGTGATGTCAGCTGTCCACATTGTCACTGTCTTCAGATGTGGTCAGTGATCACACAGACAAAGTTTGAAATTGATCTGATCATGCACATGGGAGTTATTAAGTCAAGTAACGTAATGGCGACTGGTCAAAGTTTGAGGCTTAGCCACGCCCACACCTTTATACTTATTTAAAATCCGACGGTTGAATTTTTTCCTCTATGTCTTAAGAGTATATAGCAGGAGTTTGAAGGTGATCGGTGGAAAGGACGACGAGACATCATTCTCCTAATAACGTGTGGGAAAACCACTAAATCGAGTACTTGGACCAAAATGGCCGACCTCCTGTGCGACATTGGACTTGGCTCCAAGAGACTTTTTTGTAGGTCTGAGACACTACATTAGTGTGCCAAATTTCGTGATCCTCAGTCAAAGCATGGCTTGGGGCTGATAGTTTTAATGGTCCTAGGGGGCGCTATTTCAGAAAATAGGCCACGCCCACAAACTTCAGCTGTCCAATTCTATTAGGGGTCAGAGTAAGATCACTCATCAGAAATTGTGTGGTGATGTCACAATGATTGAAGAAATGAGAGACAAACGTATTTCCATGGCGTGCTGGTGAATTTCGCCATGCTCCCAAAGCCCCGCCTTTATTCGAAACCTGCCAGTACTATAAACCAAGTGACCTCAACTTGTCTGCTGCTATTTGCCAGTGATTGCTGGTGATTGGTTAAAAGGAGTCCAATAGGGAGCTGTGAAAAAAAGAGTGGCGTGGCGACAGGTCAAAGTTTGAGGCTTAGCCACGCCCACACCTTTATACTTATTTAAAATCCGACGGTTGAATTTTTTCATCTATGTCTTAAGAGTGTATAGCAGATGTTTGAAGGTGATTGGTGAAAAGGGCGATGGTGCAACACTCTCCAAACAACGTGTGCGAAAACCACTAAATCGAGTACTTGGACCAAAATGGCCGACTTCCTGTGCGACTTGGTGCTTGGCTCCAAGAGACTTTTTTGTAGGTCCTGAGACACCACATTAGTGTACCAAATTTCGTAATCCTCAGTCAAAGCCTGGCTTGGGGCTGACAGTTTTAATGGTCCTAGAGGGCGCTATTTCAGAAAATAGGCCACGCCCACAGGATTTTCACATCACATTTTTTGGGGGGCAGGACTAGGATCACTCCCAAGAAGTTTTGTGGCGATATCTTTAGAAATGACGAAATGGGAGGCAAACGTAAGGCCTAAGCGGTACGCCTGACTTCGCCGCGCCGCCACAGCCCCGCCTTCTGCAGAAAACTCCCATAAAGTGACGCCAAGCAACCCCAACTTGTCTTCAGTTACCTGCTACAAATTTGGGGTGATTATTTGAAAGGGCGAATTTTGGAAAATTTCCCAGTAAAACTTGACCTTTTAAGTCCTGAGGGGGCGGGGCTTGTGTGACATCATCTATCGACCATTCATTTGTCTTCGGGGGGCGATGGCAATTGTCCTTAGAAATTGTTTTAACTGTAATTCTTTCATTTGTGAAATTATAGCAATTTGAATTTTTTTGGCGAGTGCTCGAACTTTGAGGCCTGGCCCCGCCCCTTCAGTATTTACGAAAAGTCAATTTTATTGTCTCATTTGAATCGTCCATCGCTTCTGTTCGATCTCGCACTATTTTTGAGACGATGGTGCGAAAAATGACCAAACTGTTCAACCAAATATAGACCCTAGAATTGGCCAAAACGGCTAAAAATCCTCATTTCAACCCAAAATGGCCGACTTCCTGTTTTATATTGACCATGGTTGCAAGAGGCTTTTCTGTGCGGACTGTTGAGTATTATCAGTATACCAAATTTCATAACTGTACGATAAACTAAGCTTAATGGAGAGGGGTATTTTTCACTTTCTAGGGGGCACTGTCGAGCCACTTTTTTATGAACTTTCACATCGCCAGTGAAATACGTAAATTTCACGCACTTTCTATATTGAGCCAGAATTTGGTGACTTTTTGGATATGCTAAGACCCCCTAAAGGCCACCCAAAGACGCGGAAGAAAAAAGAATAATAATTAAAGCTGCAAGCAGCGTCGTTCGGCCCTCGCAGCTCCGCGCCGCTCCGGCCTGGCCGGCAGCCCGGGGCACCAGGGCACGTCCGCAGAACACAAACGTCGACCACCCCAACACCAGAAACTGCTAACGGCCACCTTGTCCGCAACTCACCCTGACTCAGCATCCCCTTTGAGCCCACCATTATATTTTATGTCTCACCACTAGGGAATCCTCTATCTTTACCACACTGGTGGTGTGATGACAGTGACCAACTTTAATGCTATTCTGACCATGTTTTTTAAAGTTATCGAAGGATAACGTTATCTAGGTGGCGCTGTGACCAACTACAGAAAAGTCCCATTGAGGTCAGCTTTGGTGACATTATATAACATTCACCAACCGTTTGTGCCTCATTGGCTAAAGGGCATGATTGTTCATTGCCATATTCAGTTTCGGGCAAATCGGAGGCCGTTTGTGGAAGTTACAGTCAAATGTAAGGTCATGGCGTCACGCCAGCATTCACCATGGCATCAAAGCCCCTCCCATTCTGGAAAGCTATCAGATCTGAATGGTCTTTAAAACATCATGAAGACACTGTATGACCTGAGTGTCATTTTCATTAAATTAGAGGGGACAAATATGGGCATTTCACCATAAAACAATAGACTTCCTGTTGTCAGGGGGCGGGGCTTAGGTGATGTCAGCTGTCCACATTGTCGTTGTCTTGAGATGTGGTCAGTGATCACACAGACAAAGTTTGAATTAGATCTGATCATGCACATGGGAGTTATTAAGTCAAGTAATGTCATGGCGAAAGGTCAAAGTTTGAGGCTTAGCCACGCCCACACCTTTATACTTATTTAAAATCCGACGGTTGAATTTTTTCCCCTTTGACTTAAAAGTACATAGCATAAGTTTGAAGGTGATCGGTGTAAAGGGCAACGGGCCATCAATGTCCAAACAACGTGTGCGAAAACCACTAAATCGAGTACTTGGACCAAAATGGCCGACCTCCTGTGCGAAATTGCGCTTGGCTCCAAGAGACTTTTTTGTAGGGCCAGAGACCCTACATGAGTGTACCAAATTTCGTAATCCTCAGTCAAACCTTGTCTTGGGGCTGACAGTTTTAATGGTCCTAGGGGGCGCTATTTCAGAATATAGGCCACGCCCACAAATCTCAGATGCCCATTTCTATTGGGGGTCAGACTAGGATCACTCACCAGACATTTTGTGGCGATGTCACGATAATTGAAGAAATGAGAGGCAAACGTATTGCCATGGCGTGATGGCGAATTTCGCCATGCTCCCAAAGCCCCGCCTTTTTTCAAAACCTGCCAGTACTGTAGACCAAGTGACCTCAACTTGTCAGCTGCTATTTACCAGAGATTCCAGGTGATTGGGTAAAAGGAGTCCAATAGGGAGCTGTGAAAAAAAGAGTGGCGTGGCGAAAGGTCAAAGTTTGAGGCTTAGCCACGCCCACACCTTTATACTTATTTAAAATCCGACGGTTGAATTTTTTCCTCTATGTCTTAAGACTATATAGCAGAAGTTTGAAAGTGATTGGTGAAAAGGGCGACGGAGTATCACTCTCCAAACAACGTGTGTGAAAACCACTAAATCGCGCACTTGGACCAAAATGGCCGACTTCCTGTGCGACTTTGCACTTGGCTTCAAGAGACTTTTTTGTAGGTCCTGAGACACCACATTAGTGTACCAAATTTCGTAATCCTCAGTCAAAGCATGGCTTGGGGCTGACAGTTTTAATGGTCCTAGGGGGCGCTATTTCAGAAAATAGGCCACGCCCACCAGATGTTCACATCAGATCTTTTGGGGGGCCGGACTAGGATCACTCACAAGAAGTTTCGTGACGATATCTTTGGAAATGACGAAATGGGAGGCAAACGTAAGGCCAAGGCGGTACGCCTGAATTCGCCGCGCCGCCACAGCCCCGCCCTCTGCCGAAAACTCCCATAAAGTGACGCCAAGCAACCCCCACTTGTCTTGAGTTACCAGCTACAAATTTGTGGTGATTAAGTGAAATGGGGCAATTTGGGACCTTTCACAGTAAAACTTGATCTTTTTGGTCCTGAGGGGGCGGGGCTTGTGTGATGTCATCATCCGACCTTTCAATTTACTTTGTGGGTGGATGACGAATGACCACAGAAAGTTTGGTAACTCTATTCCATTCAGTTATGAAGTTATAGCAATTTAAATATTTTTGGCGAGTAGTCAAACTTCGAGGCCTGGCTCCGCCCCTTCAACATATACGAAAACTCAGAATCCTTATCTCATTTTGTTCGCCCATCCCTTCTGAGCAATTTTACACAATTTTTGAGACGATCGTGCGAAAAATGATCGAGCAATCCAATCAGAAACGGACCCTAAAAACGGCAAAAACGGCAAAAAATCGCCATTTCAACCCAAAATGGCCGACTTCCTGTTTGATATTGACCATGGTTGCAAGAGACTTTTCTGTGCGGACTGTTGAGTACTACAAGTGTACCAAATTTCATAACTGTACGATAAACTAAGCTTTATGGAGAGGGTTTTTTTTCACTTTGTAGGGGGCGCTGTTCAGCCATTTTCTTTGCGATTTTTTTGGGACCTTTAAAATATCAAATTTTTCACCAGGCCTGACAAGTGTGCAAAATATTGTGAGTTTTGGGGTATGTTAAGGTCCCCAAAAAGCTGTTCAAAGGGGGCACGGAATAACAAAAAATAATAATAATTAAAGCTGCAAGCAGCGTCGTTCGGCCCTCGCAGCTCCGCGCCGCTCCGGTCTGCCGTCGCACCAGTGCACGTCTGACAGAACAGAAACGTCAACCACCCCGACACCAGAAACCGCGAATGGCCTCCTAGTCTGCACCTCACCCTGACTCAGCATCCCCTCTGAGCTCACCATTAAATTGAATATTAAGATTACGGCGTTACGCCAGAATTCGCCATGGCATCAAAGCCCCTCCCTTTCTGGAAAGCTATCAGATCTGAATGGTCATTACAGCATCATGAAGACAGTGCATGACCTTAGGGTCATGTTGACTAAATTAGAGGGGACAAATATGGGCATTTCAGCATAAAAAATAAATTCCTGTAGTCAGGGGGCGGGGCTTAGGTGATGTCAGCTGTCCACATTGTCATTGTTTACAGATATGGTCAATGATCACACAGACAAAGTTCGAAAAAGATCTGATCATGCACATGGGAGTTATTAAGTCAAGTAAAGTAATGGCGAAAGGTCAACGTTTGAGGCTTAGCCACGCCCACACCTTTCAACTTTTGAAAAATCCGACGGTTGAATTTTTTCCCCTATGTCTTAAGAGTGTATTGCAGAAGTTTGAAGGTGATTGGTGAAAAGGGCGACGGAGCATCACTCTCCAAACAATGTGTGCGAAAACCACTAAATCACGTACTTGCACCAAAATGGCCGACTTCCTGTGCGACTTTACGCTTGGCTCCAAGAGACTTTTTTGTAGGTCCTGAGACCCCACATTAGTGTACCAAATTTCGTAATCCTCAGTCAAAGCATGGCTTGGGGCTGAAAGTTTTAATGGCTCTAGGGGGCGCTATTTAAGAATATAGGCCACGCCCACAAACTTCAGCTGTCTATTTCTCTTGGAGCTCAGACTAGGATCACTCACCAGAAGTTTCGTAGCAATATCACGATAACTGAAGAAATGAGACAAACGTATTTCCATGGCGTGATGGCGATTTTCGCCATGGTCCCAAAGCCCCGCCTTTTTTCAAATCCTGCCAGTACTGGAGACCAAGTAACCTCAACTTGTCTACTGCTGTTTGCCACAGAATCCTGGTGATTGGGTAAAAGGAGTCCAGTAGGGAGCTGTGAAAAAAAGAGTAGCGTGGCGACAGGTCAAAGTTTGAGGCTTAGCCACGCCCACACCTTTCAACTTTTGAAAAATCCGACGGTTAAATTTTTTCCCCTATGTCTTAAGGGTATATAGCAGAAGTTTGAAGGAGATTGGTGAAAAGGGCGACGGAGCATCACTCTCCAAACAACGTGTGCGAAAACCACTAAATCGCGTACTTGATCCAAAATGGCCGACTTCCTGTGCGACTTTGAACTTGACTCCAAGAGACTTTTTTGTAGGTCCTGAGACACCACATTAGTGTACCAAATTTCGTAATCCTCAGTCAAAGCATGGCTTGGGGCTAATAGTTTAAATGGTCCTAGGGGGCGCTATTTCAAAACATAGGCCACGCCCACAAAATTCAGCTGTCTATTTCTCTTGGAGCTCAGACTAGGATCACTCACCAGAAGTTTCGTAGCAATATCACGATAACTGAAGAAATGAGAGACAAACGTATTTCCATGGCGTGATGGCGATTTTCGCCATGGTCCCAAAGCCCCGCCTTTTTTCAAAACCTGCCAGTACTGGAGACCAAGTAACCTCAACTTGTCTACTGCTGTTTGCCACAGAATCCTGGTGATTGGGTAAAAGGAGTCCAGTAGGGAGCTGTGAAAAAAAGAGTAGCGTGGCGACAGGTCAAAGTTTGAGGCTTAGCCACGCCCACACCTTTCAACTTTTGAAAAATCCGACGGTTGAATTTTTTCCCCTATGTCTTAAGGGTATATAGCAGAAGTTTGAAGGAGATTGGTGAAAAGGGCGACGGAGCATCACTCTCCAAACAACGTGTGCGAAAACCACTAAATCGCGTACTTGATCCAAAATGGCCGACTTCCTGTGCGACTTTGAACTTGACTCCAAGAGACTTTTTTGTAGGTCCTGAGACACCACATTAGTGTACCAAATTTCGTAATCCTCAGTCAAAGCATGGCTTGGGGCTAATAGTTTTAATGGTCCTAGGGGGCGCTATTTCAGAAAATAGGCCACGCCCACCAGATGTTCACATCAGATCTTTTGGGGGGCCGGACTAGGATCACTCACAAGAAGTTTCGTGACGATATCTTTGGAAATGACGAAATGGGAGGCAAACGTAAGGCCAAGGCGGTACGCCTGAATTCGCCGCGCCACCACAGCCCCGCCCTCTGCCGAAAACTCCCATAAAGTGACGCCAAGCAACCCCCACTTGTCTTGAGTTACCAGCTACAAATTTGTGGTGATTAAGTGAAATGGGGCAATTTGGGACCTTTCACAGTAAAACTTGATCTTTTTGGTCCTGAGGGGGCGGGGCTTGTGTGATGTCATCATCCGACCTTTCAATTTACTTTGTGGGTGGATGACGAATGACCACAGAAAGTTTGGTAACTCTATTCCATTCAGTTATGAAGTTATAGCAATTTAAATATTTTTGGCGAGTAGTCAAACTTCGAGGCCTGGCTCCGCCCCTTCAACATATACGAAAACTCAGAATCCTTATCTCATTTTGTTCGCCCATCCCTTCTGAGCAATTTTACACAATTTTTGAGACGATCGTGCGAAAAATGATCGAGCAATCCAATCAGAAACGGACCCTAAAAACGGCAAAAACGGCAAAAAATCGCCATTTCAACCCAAAATGGCCGACTTCCTGTTTGATATTGACCATGGTTGCAAGAGACTTTTCTGTGCGGACTGTTGAGTACTACAAGTGTACCAAATTTCATAACTGTACGATAAACTAAGCTTTATGGAGAGGGGTTTTTTTCACTTTGTAGGGGGCGCTGTTCAGCCATTTTCTTTGCGATTTTTTTGGGACCTTTAAAATATCAAATTTTTCACCAGGCCTGACAAGTGTGCAAAATATTGTGAGTTTTGGGGTATGTTAAGGTCCCCAAAAAGCTGTTCAAAGGGGGCACGGAATAACAAAAAATAATAATAATTAAAGCTGCAAGCAGCGTCGTTCGGCCCTCGCAGCTCCGCGCCGCTCCGGTCTGCCGTCGCACCAGTGCACGTCTGACAGAACAGAAACGTCAACCACCCCGACACCAGAAACCGCGAATGGCCTCCTAGTCTGCACCTCACCCTGACTCAGCATCCCCTCTGAGCTCACCATTAAATTGAATATTAAGATTACGGCGTTACGCCAGAATTCGCCATGGCATCAAAGCCCCTCCCTTTCTGGAAAGCTATCAGATCTGAATGGTCATTACAGCATCATGAAGACAGTGCATGACCTTAGGGTCATGTTGACTAAATTAGAGGGGACAAATATGGGCATTTCAGCATAAAAAATAAATTCCTGTAGTCAGGGGGCGGGGCTTAGGTGATGTCAGCTGTCCACATTGTCATTGTTTACAGATATGGTCAATGATCACACAGACAAAGTTCGAAAAAGATCTGATCATGCACATGGGAGTTATTAAGTCAAGTAAAGTAATGGCGAAAGGTCAACGTTTGAGGCTTAGCCACGCCCACACCTTTCAACTTTTGAAAAATCCGACGGTTGAATTTTTTCCCCTATGTCTTAAGAGTGTATTGCAGAAGTTTGAAGGTGATTGGTGAAAAGGGCGACGGAGCATCACTCTCCAAACAATGTGTGCGAAAACCACTAAATCACGTACTTGCACCAAAATGGCCGACTTCCTGTGCGACTTTACGCTTGGCTCCAAGAGACTTTTTTGTAGGTCCTGAGACCCCACATTAGTGTACCAAATTTCGTAATCCTCAGTCAAAGCATGGCTTGGGGCTGAAAGTTTTAATGGCTCTAGGGGGCGCTATTTAAGAATATAGGCCACGCCCACAAACTTCAGCTGTCTATTTCTCTTGGAGCTCAGACTAGGATCACTCACCAGAAGTTTCGTAGCAATATCACGATAACTGAAGAAATGAGACAAACGTATTTCCATGGCGTGATGGCGATTTTCGCCATGGTCCCAAAGCCCCGCCTTTTTTCAAAACCTGCCAGTACTGGAGACCAAGTAACCTCAACTTGTCTACTGCTGTTTGCCACAGAATCCTGGTGATTGGGTAAAAGGAGTCCAGTAGGGAGCTGTGAAAAAAAGAGTAGCGTGGCGACAGGTCAAAGTTTGAGGCTTAGCCACGCCCACACCTTTCAACTTTTGAAAAATCCGACGGTTAAATTTTTTCCCCTATGTCTTAAGGGTATATAGCAGAAGTTTGAAGAAGATTGGTGAAAAGGGCGACGGAGCATCACTCTCCAAACAACGTGTGCGAAAACCACTAAATCGCGTACTTGATCCAAAATGGCCGACTTCCTGTGCGACTTTGAACTTGACTCCAAGAGACTTTTTTGTAGGTCCTGAGACACCACATTAGTGTACCAAATTTCGTAATCCTCAGTCAAAGCATGGCTTGGGGCTAATAGTTTAAATGGTCCTAGGGGGCGCTATTTCAAAACATAGGCCACGCCCACAAAATTCAGCTGTCTATTTCTCTTGGAGCTCAGACTAGGATCACTCACCAGAAGTTTCGTAGCAATATCACGATAACTGAAGAAATGAGAGACAAACGTATTTCCATGGCGTGATGGCGATTTTCGCCATGGTCCCAAAGCCCCGCCTTTTTTCAAAACCTGCCAGTACTGGAGACCAAGTAACCTCAACTTGTCTACTGCTGTTTGCCACAGAATCCTGGTGATTGGGTAAAAGGAGTCCAGTAGGGAGCTGTGAAAAAAAGAGTAGCGTGGCGACAGGTCAAAGTTTGAGGCTTAGCCACGCCCACACCTTTCAACTTTTGAAAAATCCGACGGTTGAATTTTTTCCCCTATGTCTTAAGGGTATATAGCAGAAGTTTGAAGGAGATTGGTGAAAAGGGCGACGGAGCATCACTCTCCAAACAACGTGTGCGAAAACCACTAAATCGCGTACTTGATCCAAAATGGCCGACTTCCTGTGCGACTTTGAACTTGACTCCAAGAGACTTTTTTGTAGGTCCTGAGACACCACATTAGTGTACCAAATTTCGTAATCCTCAGTCAAAGCATGGCTTGGGGCTAATAGTTTTAATGGTCCTAGGGGGCGCTATTTCAGAAAATAGGCCACGCCCACCAGATGTTCACATCAGATCTTTTGGGGGGCCGGACTAGGATCACTCACAAGAAGTTTCGTGACGATATCTTTGGAAATGACGAAATGGGAGGCAAACGTAAGGCCAAGGCGGTACGCCTGAATTCGCCGCGCCACCACAGCCCCGCCCTCTGCCGAAAACTCCCATAAAGTGACGCCAAGCAACCCCCACTTGTCTTGAGTTACCAGCTACAAATTTGTGGTGATTAAGTGAAATGGGGCAATTTGGGACCTTTCACAGTAAAACTTGATCTTTTTGGTCCTGAGGGGGCGGGGCTTGTGTGATGTCATCATCCGACCTTTCAATTTACTTTGTGGGTGGATGACGAATGACCACAGAAAGTTTGGTAACTCTATTCCATTCAGTTATGAAGTTATAGCAATTTAAATATTTTTGGCGAGTAGTCAAACTTCGAGGCCTGGCTCCGCCCCTTCAACATATACGAAAACTCAGAATCCTTATCTCATTTTGTTCGCCCATCCCTTCTGAGCAATTTTACACAATTTTTGAGACGATCGTGCGAAAAATGATCGAGCAATCCAATCAGAAACGGACCCTAAAAACGGCAAAAACGGCAAAAAATCGCCATTTCAACCCAAAATGGCCGACTTCCTGTTTGATATTGACCATGGTTGCAAGAGACTTTTCTGTGCGGACTGTTGAGTACTACAAGTGTACCAAATTTCATAACTGTACGATAAACTAAGCTTTATGGAGAGGGGTTTTTTTCACTTTGTAGGGGGCGCTGTTCAGCCATTTTCTTTGCGATTTTTTTGGGACCTTTAAAATATCAAATTTTTCACCAGGCCTGACAAGTGTGCAAAATATTGTGAGTTTTGGGGTATGTTAAGGTCCCCAAAAAGCTGTTCAAAGGGGGCACGGAATAACAAAAAATAATAATAATCAGAGCAAAAACAAGAGGCCTTCGCAGCGCTTTCGCTGCTCGGGCCTAATTAAAGCTGCAAGCAGCGTCGTTCGGCCCTCGCAGCTCCGCGCCGCTCCGGTCTGGACGGCAGCCCGGGGCACCAGTGCACGTCTGACAGAACAGAAACGTCAACCACCCCGACACCAGAAACCGCGAATGGCCTCCTAGTCTGCACCTCACCCTGACTCAGCATCCCCTCTGAGCTCACCATTAAATTGAATATTAAGATTACGGCGTTACGCCAGAATTCGCCATGGCATCAAAGCCCCTCCCTTTCTGGAAAGCTATCAGATCTGAATGGTCATTACAGCATCATGAAGACAGTGCATGACCTTAGGGTCATGTTGACTAAATTAGAGGGGACAAATATGGGCATTTCAGCATAAAAAATAAATTCCTGTAGTCAGGGGGCGGGGCTTAGGTGATGTCAGCTGTCCACATTGTCATTGTTTACAGATATGGTCAATGATCACACAGACAAAGTTCGAAAAAGATCTGATCATGCACATGGGAGTTATTAAGTCAAGTAAAGTAATGGCGAAAGGTCAACGTTTGAGGCTTAGCCACGCCCACACCTTTCAACTTTTGAAAAATCCGACGGTTGAATTTTTTCCCCTATGTCTTAAGAGTGTATTGCAGAAGTTTGAAGGTGATTGGTGAAAAGGGCGACGGAGCATCACTCTCCAAACAATGTGTGCGAAAACCACTAAATCACGTACTTGCACCAAAATGGCCGACTTCCTGTGCGACTTTACGCTTGGCTCCAAGAGACTTTTTTGTAGGTCCTGAGACCCCACATTAGTGTACCAAATTTCGTAATCCTCAGTCAAAGCATGGCTTGGGGCTGAAAGTTTTAATGGCTCTAGGGGGCGCTATTTAAGAATATAGGCCACGCCCACAAACTTCAGCTGTCTATTTCTCTTGGAGCTCAGACTAGGATCACTCACCAGAAGTTTCGTAGCAATATCACGATAACTGAAGAAATGAGACAAACGTATTTCCATGGCGTGATGGCGATTTTCGCCATGGTCCCAAAGCCCCGCCTTTTTTCAAAACCTGCCAGTACTGGAGACCAAGTAACCTCAACTTGTCTACTGCTGTTTGCCACAGAATCCTGGTGATTGGGTAAAAGGAGTCCAGTAGGGAGCTGTGAAAAAAAGAGTAGCGTGGCGACAGGTCAAAGTTTGAGGCTTAGCCACGCCCACACCTTTCAACTTTTGAAAAATCCGACGGTTAAATTTTTTCCCCTATGTCTTAAGGGTATATAGCAGAAGTTTGAAGGAGATTGGTGAAAAGGGCGACGGAGCATCACTCTCCAAACAACGTGTGCGAAAACCACTAAATCGCGTACTTGATCCAAAATGGCCGACTTCCTGTGCGACTTTGAACTTGACTCCAAGAGACTTTTTTGTAGGTCCTGAGACACCACATTAGTGTACCAAATTTCGTAATCCTCAGTCAAAGCATGGCTTGGGGCTAATAGTTTAAATGGTCCTAGGGGGCGCTATTTCAAAACATAGGCCACGCCCACAAAATTCAGCTGTCTATTTCTCTTGGAGCTCAGACTAGGATCACTCACCAGAAGTTTCGTAGCAATATCACGATAACTGAAGAAATGAGAGACAAACGTATTTCCATGGCGTGATGGCGATTTTCGCCATGGTCCCAAAGCCCCGCCTTTTTTCAAAACCTGCCAGTACTGGAGACCAAGTAACCTCAACTTGTCTACTGCTGTTTGCCACAGAATCCTGGTGATTGGGTAAAAGGAGTCCAGTAGGGAGCTGTGAAAAAAAGAGTAGCGTGGCGACAGGTCAAAGTTTGAGGCTTAGCCACGCCCACACCTTTCAACTTTTGAAAAATCCGACGGTTGAATTTTTTCCCCTATGTCTTAAGGGTATATAGCAGAAGTTTGAAGGAGATTGGTGAAAAGGGCGACGGAGCATCACTCTCCAAACAACGTGTGCGAAAACCACTAAATCGCGTACTTGATCCAAAATGGCCGACTTCCTGTGCGACTTTGAACTTGACTCCAAGAGACTTTTTTGTAGGTCCTGAGACACCACATTAGTGTACCAAATTTCGTAATCCTCAGTCAAAGCATGGCTTGGGGCTAATAGTTTTAATGGTCCTAGGGGGCGCTATTTCAGAAAATAGGCCACGCCCACCAGATGTTCACATCAGATCTTTTGGGGGGCCGGACTAGGATCACTCACAAGAAGTTTCGTGACGATATCTTTGGAAATGACGAAATGGGAGGCAAACGTAAGGCCAAGGCGGTACGCCTGAATTCGCCGCGCCACCACAGCCCCGCCCTCTGCCGAAAACTCCCATAAAGTGACGCCAAGCAACCCCCACTTGTCTTGAGTTACCAGCTACAAATTTGTGGTGATTAAGTGAAATGGGGCAATTTGGGACCTTTCACAGTAAAACTTGATCTTTTTGGTCCTGAGGGGGCGGGGCTTGTGTGATGTCATCATCCGACCTTTCAATTTACTTTGTGGGTGGATGACGAATGACCACAGAAAGTTTGGTAACTCTATTCCATTCAGTTATGAAGTTATAGCAATTTAAATATTTTTGGCGAGTAGTCAAACTTCGAGGCCTGGCTCCGCCCCTTCAACATATACGAAAACTCAGAATCCTTATCTCATTTTGTTCGCCCATCCCTTCTGAGCAATTTTACACAATTTTTGAGACGATCGTGCGAAAAATGATCGAGCAATCCAATCAGAAACGGACCCTAAAAACGGCAAAAACGGCAAAAAATCGCCATTTCAACCCAAAATGGCCGACTTCCTGTTTGATATTGACCATGGTTGCAAGAGACTTTTCTGTGCGGACTGTTGAGTACTACAAGTGTACCAAATTTCATAACTGTACGATAAACTAAGCTTTATGGAGAGGGGTTTTTTTCACTTTGTAGGGGGCGCTGTTCAGCCATTTTCTTTGCGATTTTTTTGGGACCTTTAAAATATCAAATTTTTCACCAGGCCTGACAAGTGTGCAAAATATTGTGAGTTTTGGGGTATGTTAAGGTCCCCAAAAAGCTGTTCAAAGGGGGCACGGAATAACAAAAAATAATAATAATCAGAGCAAAAACAAGAGGCCTTCGCAGCGCTTTCGCTGCTCGGGCCTAATCAGAGCAAAAACAAGAGGCCTTCGCAGCGCTTTCGCTGCTCGGGCCTAATTAAAGCTGCAAGCAGCGTCGTTCGGCCCTCGCAGCGAAGCTGCTCGCCCTCCTTCCGCACCCCCTCCGCTCCATCCCCGACCCTCTCCAAACCCAGCTCCGCGCTTCTCCATCCTGTCCGGCAGCCGGGGGCACCAGGGCACGTCTGGCAGAACAGAAAGTCAACCACCCCGACACCAGAAACCGTGAACGGCCTCCTCGTCCACACCTCACCCTGACTCAGCATCCCCTCTGAGCCCGCCATTACACGTCTCACCACTAGGAGATACTCTATCTTTACCACACTGGTGATGTGTTGTTCAGTCTCGGGCAAATCGGAGGCTGTTTGTGGAAGTTACAGTCAAACGTAAGGTCACAGCGTCACGCCAGAATTCGCCATGGCATCAAATCCCCTCCCTTTCTGAAAAGCTAGCAGATCTGAATGGTCATTACAACATCATGAAGACAGTGCATGACCTTAGTGTCATGTTCACTAAATTAGAGGGGACAAATATGGGCATTTCACCATGAAAAAATCGACTTCCTGTAGTCAGGGGGCGGGGCTTAGGTGATGTCAGCTGTCCACATTGTCATTGTCTTGAGATGTGGTCAATGATCACACAGACACAGTTTGATATAGATCTGATCATGCACATGGGAGTTGTTAAGTCAAGGAATGTAATGGCGAAAGGTCAAAGTTTGAGGCTTAGCCACGCCCACACCTTTATACTTATTTGAAATCCGATGGTTGAATTTTCCCCCCTTTGTCTTAAGAGTATGTAGCAGAAGTTTGAAGGTGATTGGTGAAAAGGGCGATGGTGCAACACTCTCCAAACAACGTGTGCGAAAACCACTAAATCGAGTACTTGGACCAAAATGGCCGACTTCCTGTGCGACTTTGCACTTAGCTCCAAGAGACTTTTTTGTAGGTCCTGAGACACCACATTAGTGTGCCAAATTTCGTGTTCCTCAGTCAAAGCATGGCTTGGGGCTGACAGTTTTAATGGTCCTAGGGGGCGCTATTTCAGAAAATAGGCCACGCCCACAAACTTCAGCTGTCCTTTTCTATTAGGGGTCAGAGTAGGATCACTCATCAGAAATTGTGTGGCGATGTCACAATGATTGAAGAAATGAGAGACAAACGTATTTCCATGGCGTGATGGCGAATTTCGCCATGCTCCCAAAGCCCCGCCTTTATTCGAAACCTGCCAGTACTATACACCAAGTGACCTCAACATGTCTGCTGCTATGTGCCAGTGATTGCTGGTGATTGAGTAAAAGGAGTCCAATAGGGAGCTGTGAAAAAAAGAGTGGCGTGGCGACAAGTCAAAGTTTGAGGCTTAGCCACGCCCACACCTTTATACTTATTTAAAATCCGACGGTTGAATTTTTTCTTCTATGTCTTAAGAGTGTATAGCAGATGTTTGAAGGTGATTGGTGAAAAGGGTGATGGAGCATCACTCTCCAAACAACGTGTGCGAAAACCACTAAATCGAGTACTTGGACCAAAATGGCCGACTTCCTGTGCGACTTTGCACTTGGCTCCAAAAGACTTTTTTGTAGGTCCTGAGACACCACATTAGTGTACCAAATCTCATACTCCTCAGTCAAAGCATGGCTTGGGGCTGACAGTTTTAATGGTCCTAGGGGGCGCTATTTCAGAAAATAGGCCACGCCCACCAGATGTTCACATCAGATTCTTTTGGGGGCCGGACTAGGATCACTCCCAAGAAGTGTCGTGGCGATATCTCTAGAAATGACGAAATGGGAGGCAAACGTAAGGCCTAAGTGGTACGCCTGACTTCGCCGCGCCGCCACTGCCCCGCCTTCTGCAGAAAACACCCATAAAGTGACGCCAAGCAACGCCACCTTCTCTTCAGTTAACTGCTACAAATTTGGGCTGATTATTCGAAAGGGCAAATTTTGGAAAATTTCCCAGTAAAACTTGACCTTTTAAGTCCTGAGGGGGCGGGGCTTGTGTGACATCATCAATCGACCATTCATTTGTCTTCGGGGGGTGATGCCAATTATCCATAGAAAGTTACTTTAACTCTAATTCTTTCATTTATGAAATTATAGCAATTTGAATTTTTTTGGCGAGTGCTCGAACTTTGAGGTCTGGTCCCGCCCCTTCAGTATTTACGAAAAGTCAATTTTATTTTCTCATTTGAACCGTCCATCGCTTCTGTTCGATAGTACACTATTTTTGAGACAATCGTGCGAAAAATGACCAAACTGTTCAACCAAATGTAGACCCTAGAAATGGCCAAAACGGCTAAAAATCTCCATTTCAACCCAAAATGGCCGACTTCCTGTTTGATATTGACCATGGTTGCAAGAGACTTTTCTGTGCGGACTGTTGAGTACTACAAGTAAACCAAATTTCATAACTGTACGATAAACTAAGCTTTATGGAGAGGGGTATTTTTCACTTTCTAGAGGGCGCTGTTCAGCCACTTTTTTATGAACTTTCACATCGCCAGTGAAATACGTAAATTTCACGCACTTTCTATATTGGGCCAGAATTTGGTGACTTTTTGGATATGCTAAGACCCCCTAAAGGCCACCCAAAGACGCGGAAGAAAAAAAATAATAATAATAATAATAAATAATAATAATAAACGGAGCAGATACAATAGGCCTTCGCAGCTTCACTGCTCGGGCCTAATTAAAGCTGCAAGCAGCGTCGTTCGGCCCTCGCAGCGAAGCTGCTCGCCCTCCGTCCGCACCCCCTCCACTCCATCCCCGACGCTCTCCAAACCCAGCTCCGCGCCGCTCCTTCCTGGCTGGTAGCCCAGGGCATGTCTGTGGAACAGAAATGTCGACCGCCTCGACACCAGAAACCGCCAACGGTCACCTCGTCTGCACCTCACCCTGATTCAGCATCCCCTCTGAGGCCACCATTATATTACACGTCTCACCACTAGGGCATAGTCAGAGTATCCCTTATCACAGGTGTGGAGGTACATGCAACATGTGTGACAAAGGCGCAGCAATCAATTTCTAACTCTTTTACAGAAGATCATTTTGCTGTTCACATGACGTTGTATGTGTGTGTGTGTGTGTGTGTGTGTGTGTGTGTGTGTGTGTGTGTGTGTGTGTGTGTGTGTGTGTGGGGCTGAAGCTGTGGCTGAGTAGCAGCAGGCCGAGAGACTGGCATCCCAAGGTCCGTCCTGTTCCTTAAAACCTTGTCCAGGACAGCAGCAGAAAAGCCAGCAGAGGGGCCAGGAGGAGTATTGGAGCCAGAAGAAGCAGCTATCGGACTGGCAGGGGATGCAGAAGCAGAGGGATCAGCAGGAGCAGGAGAACCATCAGCCGCTGTAGAGCAGGAGCCTTTGGCAACGTCCTGGTCGCTGCAGCTCCTATTGTTGGTTGCTTTGAGATGAGGGAGTCTAAAAAGACCACAAAAGCTTTGTAGTGTGTGTTGTTTAAGCTTGGAAGGTGCAAATTAGATTTGTTCTGCCCCATACCTTCCACAGATTTACAAGCAGCCATTATCTCTGCATCATCATCCAGCCACGACAGAGGGTGTCTCTGGGAGGGGCGTGATTCCTCCTGCTGAGCAAACAGGAAAAGCATCAATTAAAGACTTAGTTAACTTGAAAATTTTACTAATTATTAGTGATGGGTCCAGCAACACCGACACACCGGCGCATGTGTCAAGCTCATGGAGCGAAACCTGTGTCGATCAGTGTCGATGCGTGTGTTGCTTTAAGAAAAAGTCACGTGACCAACACTGCTGCTGTGTCGCTCATTGCCGAGGCGCCAAACTGTGTTTATAAGGTATCGACTCTGCATCTGTCAACGGGATGAGTCGCCGCGAAAAAATTACCATTTCAAAGATAAAACAAGACATCCCTCTTTACATCAAGAAAATGGAGCCAGAGAGGAAAAGAAAAGTTTCTGCTGTATGGGATCATTTTGATCTTTTAACAGCAAATAAGGTACGTGTTTGTCTTTCCTTGTTTCTGCGCATCTGTCAGAGTTGAAAACAGCAATGTGACTGACTCTCAGTGCAAATTATTTATTTAATTTAATTAGGTTAAATGTCGGATCTGCTCAGCCGAGTTGTCTTATACAAATAAGAGCACTTCCTCAATGCTGAGACATTACAGAGTCAAGCATGAAAACGAAGAGGAAGCAAAGAACGAACACAGGTAGACCAATATAGACACTGGGCATGCTTTGTCACAGTTGTTTTACTAATATATGTTTTATTATTTTGAAATCTAGAATCTAGGAAGATTGCTCTGGACCAAGCAGTCCTGAATTTTATTATAAAGGACTGCCAACCCCTGAGTATTGTGGAGCTTGAGGGGTTCGGGGGTTGATTCAGGCCCTTGATCCATCTTACGCTTTGCCAACCAGAAAGGTTTGTATACACAATGTCTCAGATAGCTGCTGTTACTCAAGTAATATATACAGTGCTTAACAAATGTATTAGACCATCGTCTGATTTAAGGTTTATGACACAGCAAACAAAAATAAACACTTGTGATTCAAATATCATGCATGCTTGAATAATTTCTGTCCGGTGTGTCAGCTCACATTTGGGTATAAAACTGGATTCAGTTTTAAATTCCTACCTTCTATTCAACAGGGCAAAACACAGAGAACTTCATAGCTGGATGTTTTTCTTGCTTTAATGACAGGTGGTCTAATTAATGTGTTGAGTACTAGACTAATTTGATTTTGATTCATTTTCAGACGGTTAAGGAAATGATGGCCAAAAAGCATGCGGAGGAACTCGAACGAGTAAAAAGGGAAGTACAGCAAGCTGTGGCAGTGAGTATAACAGCTGACATGTGGACCTCCTTGAACATGGAGGCTTAGCTCTTACCTGTCACTACATCAATGATAATATGCAGTTGTGTACATCTGTGTTGGGAGTCAAACACTTTCCACAAAGTCACACTGCTGACAATCTGGCCCAAGTCAAAAGGGGCATGATGGATGACTGGGCCATAACAAATAAGGTAAGGTGTCTTGTGACCGACGCAGCACCAAACATGATAGCAGCAACACGAACTCTTCAAATTCGACATTCAATCTGCATTGCACACAAACTAAATTTAATAGTCAAAAAATCCTGTGATCAGATCCCTGAACTTTCATCCATAAGACACAACTCTAGGCAGATTGTATCATTCTTCAGATCCAGCACCACAGCAAAAGAGAAGCTAGCTCAAGTGCAGCAACAGATGGGACGGCCCACCTTGAAACTTGTCACTGAGGTACCAACACGTTGGAACAGCACATATCAGATGCTGTCATGGCTACATGATGAGAAAGAACCAGTGTGGGTATCTCTTGCCTCTCCAAACAGATTGAACTCCACTCACAGCTGATGAGCTCAACATCTTAAGGGAAGCACTTCTTGTGCTGGCCCCTTTCCATCAGGCCACAGTGGAGTTGTCTGAGGAGAGGAGAGTTTCAGGATCAAAGGTCATCCCGATGATGAAAATGCTAAATTGTGCACTTGAGCGGAACTCTTTACATCTACACACACAAGCAGCCACACGTCTCCATGACCAACTTAGACGTCGCGTCACAGACACTGCTTCCAATCTGGAGTCATTAAGTGTGTTGACCCTATCAACACTTTTAGACCCCAGATTTAAAACACTTGGATTTCGTAGTTCCTCCAAGTGTAGTGAGGCTGTCAATCGCCTGAAAATGGAGTGTGCTGCAGTAATTGGTCACACAACATCTGAGCCACAGCCTGGACCTTCATTAGAGCAGTTACCCACTTCAGGCAAGTTGTTCAGTATTATCAGTTTATTTTCACATTTGTTTTGTTGCTAACAAAAACTAAAACTTCTATGTATTTTTTATTATTTCAGATAATCTGTGGCAGCAGCTTGATGAAGAGGTTGGCAGACAAACCACCAATGCAACAGCTGACTCGATCATTGAGGTCCAGCGCTACTTAGCAGAGGGAAACATTTCAAGACAAGAAGATCCATTAACATACTGGGGAAACCGGAAGACATCCTACCCACACCTTTTCCACCTGGCTTTACGGTTTTTGTGTACCCCAGCTTCTTCTGTGCCCTGTGAACGTGTGTTTTCGAAAGCTGGTGAAATAGTGTCCAAAAAACGTAATAGACTAAATGCCAACACATTGGATAAACTTATTTTTCTTAATAAAAATTTATAAAAATAAAAAAAACTTGAGTCAATGACACTGAAATGGGTAATATCACATTCACAGCACTGTCACTTTAATTGTCACTTGGTATCATTCACAGAATATTTTGAGGTGTATAGATTTTAAATTTAGAAGTTTAAAATAATAACTTATGAAGTAGGCCTACAATAGCTTACAGTGTATACAAGTATGATTAGGTCATTGAATCAGCGTCTGTTGTGTCTCCAGTATGTTGCCTGCAATGATATTTAAAGTCCAGTAGGTGTCATTATAGAGCAAAACAGCAGCACTGTGTCGACACAGTTTCAATACTATTTGGGGAATGTGCTGAAACGCTTCATGAGGCTTCATCTACCCATCACTACTAATTATGTTTAAGGCTAGAAATAATTTACTGCCAACTAATCTACAAAGGTCCTTTGTTTTGATCCCAAAAAATGAATAGAAAGAAACCAGAGTTTAAAAGGTTATTTGTTCGTACTACATTAAAGCAAATGTGTATGTTAACATATGGTGTGAAATTATGGAATAACCTGGATGATGAATTAAAAAAATGTACAAGTACTGGTCAATTCAAAAAAATGTATAAAGATAAAAGGCAAAAATCGTATGATTTGGTGGGTTTAGGATGGAGGATTAATGTTTTAGTAGTGATATTATTTGTGGAAGTAAGAGAGCGGTTTAATTTTTGTGTATAAGGCTATTTTGTACTTTTTGTTATTTATCTTGTTAAAGGGGGTAGGTCATATAAGATTTTTTCTTCTTCCTCCCCCTATTTCACTCGAATGCTTATATTCTAATTTGAAGTTTGTATATTTAAACTTTTGAGTGAAATAAATTATTGAATTGAATAAACAGGGAGCCCAGTGTGCGCCCCCCAGTGGAGGGTTAAGGTATTTATATTGTGCCATATCACACACCATGGTTGGCGAAAGAAGAAGTAGTTCTTGCTGAAAACGCTGAAAAGTAGCGGGGGCGTTCCTCAAACCGAACGGCAACACGGTGTACTGGAACAGGTTATCTGGAGTGACGAAAGCAGACACTTTAGATGCAAAAGGAGTTAGCGGCACCTGCCAATAGCCTTTTAGAAGATCTAGTTTAGTAACAAATGTAGCTGAACCCACACTATCCATACAATCCTCTACACGAGGCAAAGGAAACAAATCTGGGACGGTTTTTGCATTTAACTTGCGGTAGTCAGTAACAAACCTATATGAGCCATCAGGTTTATTTTCCAGTAAACATGGTGACCTCCAGGAACTGGTGCTGGGCTTTGCTAGGCCATGTTCTAAGATAACAATGGTGGCAATGGAAGCTAACATATCAAGCTAACGTTATCTTAAACAGTTTATTTAACTGCTGGAGCAGATTTAAACGATGATGCCTCACACTTAGATCGTTGTCGCTGGTTTCATCTTCACCCAATCACCCGTCGCATTTAGTAAAGTGAAGCCAAACTTTAGAGCGCGCTCATGTTCTTCTAGTCGGAATTTTGGAGTTCCGAGGAGAAAGCGAATGCACCATTAGTGAAACGGAAGCTAACAAATCAAGCTAACGCTATGTTAAACATTTTATTTACCTACCGGAGCAGATTAAGATGAGGATGTCTCACTTAGATTGTTGTCGCTGGTTTCACCATGCTGCTGTTTACAACTCGCTCGCAGCGACCGATGACATAACGCTCTTGCGCATGCGCAGCTGTCTAGGCAAGTTCTCGTTATGAAGGACGGGTACCGTAACGAGGCACTGTTTCAAATGAAGTGAATCGGTGCTCGTTCGGTACTGTGGAATTTGGTTGTTACCTTAAAAAGTACCGAATTCGGTACTCATCCCTAAACATTTATTTACTTTTTCGTTTTCCTCCGCCAGTCTCATAAATAACTGTGTCCTCCTGCAACGATCTCGAGGAGCAACAGACATCAATAACAACGCAATAAAAAGTCTGACGTGTTGTGTAAAAACTTCTATTTTTAGCACATTTTTAGGTACGACGTGTTGCTACCAGACGCACAGTGTGAGCTGAAACTGAGTGCTACAAACGGAAAAGTCGCACAGCGTTCGCAGAATATATAGCGGACCCCCGAGTCGGCTTGCAGAAGTGACATTTACACGTGGATGTTTCCTGGTCAGGTGCTGCAGCATGGTGGAATGTGGTGTTGTGGTAGGCTACCATCCTTTGACCCCTTTAAAGATTACAATTAATTTGTGGATCCATCTAATCTTCACCCTTCTCTCTCACACCCCCCTGAGCAGACCGTACCTCCAGTGGAGTGAGCACTACAAGTGAATTATCATTACTCCACTGATCCTCCTGTGGAGTACTTTTTGTGTATCCCGCTTGTGAATAAATCTTCTTTAAGTTAATCTGTTTGTCTCTGGGTCAGCTAATTTGAGTCCATCATTATTCATTATGACACAGTTTTAACTCACCACTGTGTGAGGGTTGTTTTGTTGACTTCTGGCAACTGTATGGTAGTCTCCTCCATGATTGTGATGTTCTTCAGGATGCACTCTCTAATGTGCTTGTAAGTACGAATGATGAGGGTCCACCTTGAAAATGTCACACCTTCCACTGTCTTTGGGTTTGGGTAAGCCATGCAGAGCTGGACAAAAAGGGCTTCAACAATCTGGTTGCAATCCGGCTACTGTCCAGGAATGCGTGCTCCAGAATAGAACCTAGGAGGACAAAAGTAAGAGAAATGGACTGAGGCAAGATCTGTAGAAGAATATGCATCAGTGGCTGAACAGCTGTGAGCAATATACCGTTTTGTCGACTCAACGCCTGGTGCAACGATTTTTTTTGTTGCTCTAAAATGGCCTTTGTTCAGGGTTGTTTGGTGGCGTGGTTAAAAAACGGTGCGCTCCTTTTTGTGTTCTGACAATCTTTTCCAAAGAGCGACAATGTTATTGGAGTCTTCAAGGGTGAGAGCCAGGCTGTGCTCTCTCAGACTGAAGAGTGCTTCAGTCAAATTCTGCACAGCTCTGAAACCTTATGTGTTGTTGGGGCTAACGGAGTCCTAAATGATGTTTGTCACGTATTTATAAGAAAAGAAATGGGCAAAAGTAGCCAAATCATATCTAACTTACCTGTCTCCTTGATGTCCCTGGAGCAGGTGTCATCAGAGTGGAAATCAGGCAGCCTTGATGGAGATGCAGCTAAACATAAATATCAAAACCTTTTATTAAACACACACACACACACACACACTTTCAGACACAGGTTCATAGAACAAAATTAATCAGTAACCTGGTTCTAAAGTCACTTATGTCATGTGACTTTACATAATAAAAGAATCCATCTTGACTTTCCCATCTATGTGATATTTGGGCATGAACATCACTCACTTTCTTTCATTGCATCCACAGGAGCATGTTTAACTTCTACAGATGCTATCTCTAGGAAGGGTTCAGATGCAGGTGATGTCAAGAAGTCATATGAACAGGCAGGTTGAGGAGTCTGGAGCATGGTTTCCAAAATGGGAACTGTCAGATCCACAAAATCCTCAGACTCTTCAAAGCCCTCATCTTCTGCCACAGCTACGTCCTCTGTCCCCAATGCTGCATTTGCCACTCTGCGGTCCTCAAGAACATCTCCTGTTTGGTCGTAGATATACTTGACCCCAATGTGTTTCCCTGAAAGCAATGAATCAAAAATTAACTTTAACTTTAATTAACGTTTGTTTAACTGTAAGTCACTGTCACGACACAATTTCAGCAAACAAACACATTGTTGACTTTTAATTAGCTAGCATGAAATATTAATCTAATCAGAGCTTGGTCAAAGCTGAACTTCGTCTCCTCTGACTCGTGCATCAGCTCAGGTAACACACCTGTGTACGCCTGTGGCCCTGTGTAATTCACACAGCTCTTCCCGAGAACTTCCTGTGACAGCTGGTTTGCAGCATGCCTCAGGAGGCCGCTTTAGGGGTGAGGCTCTGATCTCCCTTCTGCTGGCATGGTCTTCGTTCTACCTGGCCAGGCCATCCAACAGATACGCTTGAAAAAAGGTGTCACTTGCCAGCAGTGGCGGCTGGTGAAAAATATTTTTGTTGGGGCTGTGCTATTTTTTCTTTTAAACAAACTTGTGTTTTTTTGAGTTTTGTGCACAACTTCACTATTTCTTGAATTAAGCACAGCTCTTTTATTTCCTGTCTTACATTATTGGACAAAGGGATTAATCCACGTATGTCTGACTATTGGCACACTGCCTTGCGGACCAAGGTTGAAAAATACTGCATTAAATTGCACATAAAATAACATGACCATATATGGTCCACATCCACATTACTGTTTGTGAAACTAACAAACTGGAGAATTTAATCAGAATAATATTAAATAAACAAGTATGTACCTGATCTTTTGCATACTGTTGGTGAAGCTCTGGATGACCCCTGTGATGGAGACAGAGTCAATGTTCCTCTTCTGCAGCTGGTTGAACAGCATGTCCACATGTGGCATGATCTTGTGACACAGTGCCAGCAGAAAGCCGAAATCTTCTTCCAGCATTGTCACAAAGCCTCCTGCCTCTCTCTCAGTGACTGGATCAAAGTCATCCGAGTCTCTGATCATCTGGAAACATCTGAGGAGGTCATCCTTGTGCTCATACACTGTGTTGACAACTCTCTCTTGGACAAAATGTGCCGTTCTGATCCACTTCTTCATTGTGTTTATTCACTGCAAGCCTGCGTCCCTCGTCTTTAGCTGCATGGCTATGTTAGCTCTGCCTAGCATAGCTAGCTTCACCGTGTTGTCCATGTGTGACCGGGATAACTCATGTTTCTTCACCTTCTCAGAAAAATGTTTCATGTCCGTAACTCCTGACTCAATCCATGCCTCATCTGTCACAGTCGTTTGGAAAGCAAAATAACGCATTAGCGTGATTGCATCCAGCTAGCCAAGCCTTCCCGAAGCCTCGTGTGTACAGTTTACCTCTCTCCTCCTCCTGCTGGCTTATCTTTACGTCGGGCTGATCTGGTCCAAGCTCTTTGATATTAAGTTTTTCCACCATAGTTTTCCTCTTGAACGGATATTGGAGAAGAGACCGAACTGAATTCATTGGCTGCTGAGATCCGGTATCCATGCTGCTGCTGGTAGTAGGCGCACTGGCGTCCATGTTTGTTACGTCTGCGTGATGACCGTGACGAGTGAAGGCCAAAAACGTGCTGGAGTCGAGAATCTCCGAGTTCTACCGAGCACTAACGAAAGCCTTTGGCGGTAGCTCTATAGCCCATCATCATCAAAGCTGAGTCCACGTTTCTTCGGCTTCGTGAGGGGGCGGTCTCATGTAAAACCGAAACCATACATGGATGTAACATGGTCTGTCGTTCAAGAAACTGATTGGTTTATTTTGAAATTTCCGAGTCTGGCTTACTGATTGGACGATAGTACATTGTGTTTTGAATAAACTTCAATCTAATTGGGAGTTTTTTTCCACGTGATGTTTTCCATCCCGCCGATTGGCTCACAGTTTGGCTATATATGTGTCATTTGAACTGCATCTAACGTCTTTTTTAGTAAGACTTCTCTGAGTGCACACGTACGTTTGTTTGGATCTTTACCTGTTGCGTTTCTTGTTCATTTGTTTTAGTATGTTTGTTTATTTTTAAGCATTTTTAGTTGTTTTCATCTTGTTCACTTCTTGTCATGGTGAGTAATGAATGCTTTGATAAATAACTTCTTGTCATGGTGAGTAATGAATGCTTTGATAAATAACTTCTTGTCATGGTGAGTAAGGAATGCTTTGATAAATAATTTCTTGTGCAGATCTTTAAGCAAGCAGTTTTATTATTCCTGTGATTTAATTTGGAACCGAGTAAAGCTAACTGGTTGGATGGTGTGGATTCAGTTACACAGAGAGTGAAAGTGTTTGCACAGTGCGCTAAGCTGCCTATCTTTTTTGTTGAGAGATCAGCAGTGTTTGGATCCACAAAGTGTGACTACTTTGATAGTGGAAACTGTGTTTATGGCTTATTTTTGTGCATTTAAAGTTCAACCGCCATTGATAGTTGTTAAAAGTTGTTAAACCTGTGCATATGAAACAAAAAAATAACGCTTTTTGTTATCGATTTATTGTGAAATAACGGAAGGTGTGCTTGCTCCTTTTCCTGTTGAGCGGTTGTGATTTATGTCGATTGAGTGCGTAAGTGCTCCGTGTGTCTCCGCACTGACGCAGAAGAATGTAACGGTTTCAATATTGATTGCTGAAGTATGTTACAAAGTCGTAGACATATTCGTTTTGTGGGTCATTTTTGTCACGTTTTATTTAATAGTCAATACTTGAACATTTTTCTGCATAGCAATAAAGACGTAAATGCTACATGTGCGTTTGAGAAGCAATGGCCCATCCGCCATTTTGAGTGGGTGTTTCAGTCTTCAAATGCAAGGGAACTTGTCCGTCTAACGAATGCAATGTGTTGAATGGCTTCCCATTAAACATGGCTCTGTTTCCGTCATTTTGGGTGGGTTTTTTAACTTCAACGATGTGAGTGGGAACCCATCTAAGATGGCGGTCAGCTGCTACGTCATTTCTTCCTTCAGTCGTGTAGATCAGGGATTCCCAAAGTGTGGTGCGTGCGCGAGCTGCCGCTAGGGGGTGCGCGAGGTGAAAAGTGTAATGGCTGCAGAGCTCAGAGAAGTCATATCGGTATCGCAAAATATTTTTATGCCAGTTTAAATTACAATTTCAGAGGTCATTCTAAAATATTATGGATCATGATAAGGATCTATTGGAGATCTAACCCAACTTTTGGACTGCTCTGCCAGTCACTGTGGCTCAAGCTGAGAGGGGCTTTTCAAAACTTGATCAAGTCATACCTGAGGTCACCTATGTTTCAGGGGCGGCTGACTAACCTGGCTCTGATTAGTATCAATCACTCAGTAGGGGAGCAGATTTCATATGATGACATTATTGATGACTTTGCATGAAGGTTAGGTTTTAATTTTAGTTTGTGTTTTCTGTTCTAAGTGCAATGCTGTAGTGATTATCTTTAGTTTGTTATGTGTGAAATATTTTTGCTATTTAGTAGGACTGCACGATATTAGGAAAACCTGCGATATTCGATAACAGTGCTTAATTTTGCGATACCGATATTACTCACGCTAAATGAACAAATACTAAAGTATGCAGTGTTGATGTCGCCTGGCGTGTGACGTTTGCTCTGGGTTCAAAGCAAACAAAAACTAATGCATGAATTCCATTACAGCATACCATTTTTATTGAAAAAATATGCAGCTGCACCTGCTACTGTATTATCAGCAAAACAACAAACTGCATGCATGCAGTTTCTCAGTGACTTTAAAACATCTCCTCCACCATAAAACTTTTTCTGAAGCTCCAAATACAGAAACACATCCTTACCAGGGTTTTTGAATAATTAAAAAAAAAAAAAAACAGAAAATAAGTTTAACTGTTAAATAATAGCCAACATCACTTAAATGCAACAGCAAATTCTCTCATAGCTACTGAGCATTTTCTCCACTTATGTGGTTATGATATAAGGCTGTTACTGTAATTGGGAAGTGAACTGTGCTGGGCCAAACTAGGAGAATATTAAGATTTTCTGAGGGAAAGAGAAAAACAATTGTCTACCTTTCAGAAGAGGAACTGGCGAAAAACTACATGGAAAATATTTGAAAACTTTGTTTTTAACCCCAAATTGAACAAGTTTACCTAGATCTCAAAAAGCAGCTCAGATGATGAAACTGCAACTATGATTCTGATAACAAGCTAACAAATTGAACTAGCTCCTCTAAGATAAGCGGCTAGCAGAGCTTCTGACTGACAGTTTATGTGCAGCAGCAAATCAACTATCCTGATTAACAAGGTTATAAAAGCTCATAAATGAAAAATCACTTTGATGTGTGGGGGAACTTTTCCAGGCCCTCTTTAGCAGGGTGGGACTGGGAGGAGAGTGCTGTAGCCTTTTAGCTGGAAGCTAACCGGAGCCTGGGGCTAACGGTGGGTTGGTTCACAGGCACGTGTCGGAGTCAACCCGGTTATTATCAGCTGCTTAACGACACCGAGCGGACTCACGTTCACGTTTGAAAGCAGCGCTGATTCCAGAAACCTCAGCACAAAGTGAGTTTGTTAATCTGAGCCAGCATGACGAACAAGGGAAGCGAGCGTCAGCGGAAAGCGGGGGGCGGAGCAGAGCAGAGATAGTGGAATTTTGGGGTAAGGGTCTATGTAGGGGGCGGGCGTATTACGTGAATGGACCTGTCTGATTGGCTGCATATCAGAAGGGCTACATTTGATTGGTCAAATAATACTTCCGCTTAAAAAACAGAGCTGGTTTACAAAAAGTTGATGTATGACACGGATGGAAATGTTTGAACCAAACATTTATCGCCGTTTTTGACGTCCTTTGCGGTAGGCCTATCGCACGTCCTGTTATTGCGATGACGATAATTTTTCGATACATTGTGCAGCCCTACTATTTAGAATATTTATTATATATTATGTTCATATATTGTTAATATTTAGTTAGTTTAGTTGTTTTTGTATTTTTGATTCTATATATTTTGATACAGTATATAATGTATATTGCTTTACATTCTGACAACTTCATAGTAATTAATGTAAATATGTGCAACTTAGAAAAATGAATGTTCAATAGTCGTTCTAATAAAACATGCCTGTTTGCAGAAAACATGCATGTGTTTGTGCAGGTGGGGTAGTGTGGTGGTGGTGGTGGTGGGGGGGGGGCTCAAAGGGGGACTCGCCCGGGGAGTAATTCCATGTAGAACTGCCACTGGGAACAAGCACAATTCAGCCAAAGTTTCATCATCAGGGAACATTTTCTAAGTGACAAGTCTCCCTGAGAGACCGGGTTTGGAAAACTCTCGCTTCAGTGGAAGGAATCTTCCTGCATGGTTCTGCAACATTCTCCAAGCCCCTCTCCACATCTTCAGCTTGCTGTGCACCTTATGTACATGCTGACAGTGAGCTGCACTGAGCGATGTCCAGCTCAGATGTTCAGAAGGGAATCTTTTCTTGAGTGATTTAGCAACATCTGCGATTTGCTAAACGAATAAAGTGTCAGTTTGTCTGCGTGCGTCGGAGTAATTCTTTCTTTCTCCGTCAAAATAAACGGCCAAATACGGGAACTGTCCGGTCAACACAAGCCCTGCTTTTAACTGTTCTGTTTTCTTGTGAAAATAGATAAAATTAAACTTGATTAACACCAGAGGCAGGCACACTGCGCCGTTATCTCTGTCACTGTAAATAAGGGAAAAACAAAATGATCGGATCCTTTTCTGACCTTCCCCACCTACAAAGTTTTATTACAACAATCAAACGTGACAGAGCCTGGATTTGTATTCTGAACAGTCTAAACATGTTTTAAAAAGTAACGTATGACAAAAGTGGCACCTGCTCAGTAAAACCACCAACAGAGTGAAAAATATCAAAATATTGTAGGCAGAGACGGGCTACAACTTCTGGATCCACTTTATATAAATCGTTTTATTGATTATCGTTTTATGAAAGATAGCTTTGACGTACACGAGCGACCAGTACCAGCTGCTGTCTGACGGTTTTGTGTTCTGGGGCAGCGGCTGGATCTCTGGGACTTGGAGCTCTCTTAGTCTCCTACACATCTTTGGGGCAGATCTGTGGCCCCCCACACTCTATTAGACGCTCTTATAGAGAAACCTTACATAAACAAGCGCTTGTACACACACAGGTGCTCACATGGTGCTCTCATAAGTATGGACTTGGGCACGTTCAACACATGTCTTAAGGCTGTTGTTGCCACTAAATGCACTATGATTTATTATTATCGTGTGATTGTATTTCTTCAAGTTGACACAGTGATGGCTTGCTCCTGTTGTGTTGTGTGTCCCATTTTTTCTCTTCTTTCTCTTTCTGCAGGCCTAGAAGCAGACTCTTGTTCATTATTGTTTATTTTTGTTGGACCCCTCCCCCCTATCTCCCCCCACCTTTTGTCTTTGTCTTTATCTTTCACCTCTGATTCCGTTGTCTGGTCGGAATTACAAAGTATTCAAAAACAATAAAGTTTAAAGTATCAGACGTGACATTAGCTTTGATGCTCCACCTGAGAGTAAATCTGTAAGGCTTTTCACCAACATTCAGACATCAATTCTGTTTGCTTCACAGCCAGACAGGACACAGGGAAAAAATAATAATGTAATATTGTGAGTTTATTTTTAGTCATGCGAAGTTTAACGTAGAAATAAGTAAAACGTTATTAAAAGTTACAGTACTTAAAGCTAAACTGAGATTAAGTAAAATAATGTAAATACCATAGACTATTCAAAAGTTTGACTGATAACAAGGGGGTGTTTAAACTATTTAAGTAGCATTGTTTAAGACTAAATTAAAGAATATGTTGTGACTGAATATTTCCTACAATGCAGTTATAAATAAATGTTTTTTAGTACATGTGTTGTCGACTATTTGAATTAGTCTAAGCACTCTATATAGAATACAGCAGGTGTATGTGCACTTTCATAAGTGCAAGTAAGTACTAATAAAACTTGACATTTAATAACTTTTGATATTTTTAAACAATAGTTTGAAATTTGGCATGATTTAAAACTTCATTCTTGGTGTTTGATTAGATATTTTCATTTTTATATTATGATTCCTTGTTCAGGGGTTATCAGTAAAGTAGTAATAATTATAGTAATAATTATGTTAATGTATTTTGTCATAGATGTCACACACAAGTTATTGATTATTGCCCTTTAAATTAGATTATACTGTGATTAACTCATTTAAAGAGCAAGTTGCTCCCAAATCAACTTTTTTTTTCTGATAAACTATATAAATGTGTGTCTAATTGTGCTACAGAAATGCGTAGGCAATAGTTTTGCACTTTAGTGCATTTTAGATAAGATTTTAATTTTCTGCCTAAAACTGTCAGTGTTGTGCGGTTGTCAGATAAAAACTCTGCACTGCATTTGAATTTAAATCTGTCATAGCTATTGGCTAAGAGGTACACAGTGATGTTAGATGGTACATTTTGATGTCACAATGTTGTGAGTGTGTGTATTTGTTTGTGGCTCCACCCTCTCGGTCTGCTAGACAACAGCATTTGTTGCATTTTTCAAACAGGAAGTGGGAGTTGAATAAGAATGTGGCCATGGGTGACTTGCTCTTTAAAATGTAGGATTGTTTTTACAATTATATAAGTTTAGCAAATTGATGGTTGCATAAGATTCTAAAAGGCGTGTGTGTGTGTGTGTGTGTGTGTGTGTGTGTGTGAGAGAATGGTGTGAACCAGTTGTTTCTGCCAGTTGAATCTCTTGGATTTCCCTGCATGTGTAGCTCGGGGGTGACGATGGCTGAAGATATCGCGTTAGCATTCACACTTGTTCAATTTTCAATTTTAATTCTGGTGCCTGTTAGCAGCTGAAACACATCCTCACGTGCTTGTGGATATCATATATTCTATATGAAAACATGACTGTAATAATAAGTAAAGGTTATCAGCTGTAGCTTCAGTGTGGTAAGGAAACGTGACAAAAGAAAACAAAACACATTTCTCTTTATGGCCTATATTGTTGTCATCAACATAACGTGATTTACAGAATACATGTGACCAACTAACATTTCATGTTCTACCACCGGATGTTTGGATCAGAATATGAACCAATCAGATCTTAGATCATGTGAGAGCCAGGTGTTTCCCGTCATCCTCTAGATCAGTGGTTCCCAAACTTATTTAGCCGCGCACCCCCTTCTATGTCCGGACCACGTCGACGCACCCCCCCACACACACACACACATCAGGGCGTAGCTATATATATATCAGACGTCAAGCTAAACAGACAGGGTAAAAAAATATGATCGACCTTTTTCCCCCTCACTTTCATTTTTTAAATAGTAATTAATAAACATTCTATACCATTACAATTTCCTTCGATTTAATTTTAAATAAATATTTAGGGTGCTCAGGTAGCATATAAACAATGCAATTTAACGGTTTTCTTAAAGTAGGAACGTTTAACCTGTGCGGCCAGAGCGCTCTCCTTCCTTCTGCTCTGCGTAAACCTGAGCTGATCACTTGTGTGTAATCAAATGTCTATAGGGGACAAGATATAGCCATGAGGTTCACGTTTGCCTCAGAGCGACTTGCTGTTTTATGGTGTGGCTGAATCTGCGATCCGCTGCCACTCGGACAAGAATAACAAATGCTGCACCTTCCGAGTCACTGGCTGGAGCGGACCCAACTTTAATACGTCATCCCAAAATAGAAGCTAATATCTTAATTTGACCTGGAATGAAGAATGTTGTTATAAAACCTCTTAAAAGTTTTTATCACAGAGGAGTCAGAGCTCATTTCTGCCTTCAGTCTGACGGCGCGCCGCAGTTTGCGCAGCGTGCACTTATTGAATCTGTGTGTGTGTGTGTGTGCGCGCGCGGCACAGCTCCATGAAGCTTGGTTTATGCTTGACGCATTCACTTTCCGCTTGGTGATGCGGCTCGCGGATAGAACACGCTTCACAACTTGCAGCGTTTAAGTCACTGTGTCTCGTTATTGGTTCTATTTAAACCAACGTTGTAAAATTACTTCTGCCCAGCCCAGATGTGCTCCCTTGTGCACCCGTGAGCTGTGGTTCCGCTGGCACGCGTCTGACCTCTGACAGATGCATTCTGAACTTCAGATCTTCAGCGCGCTGTCAATAGCCTGAATGGGAATCATTTCTTGTTATTTAGTTACATCCACAATGTTCTGTGTGTGAGGTTTACAATGTCAGAACACCTGCATGAGACAGGTGTTAATTACAATCTGCCAGAATGACTCACCACCTTCAGATTTCTCCAACACCGTTAAAAATGATCAAATACGGAACATATCGGCGTGCGCAGGCCAGAGTGTTGAAGCTCGGCGCATTGTTATTATGAAGTTAGGGCACATGTGGAGGACACACACACACACACACACAAATATACTTGTTTTCAATTACATTTATTGTGCCCACTTACTTTTTCTTTGGCCCACCCACAAATGAGTTTCTGGCAGCGCTAATGGTGACACCTGACAGACTTCTCTGAGCTCCGCAGCCATTACACTTTTCATCTCGCGCACCCCCTAGCGGCAGCTCGCGCACTTTGGGAATCCCTGCTCTAGGTTTTGCAGCCGAGGGAGAGCAACTGCAGCGCCTTGCTCCAAAATCTGCGGCCGCCTTGATCTCACAAGGTTATCGTTGCCTACGTATGCATGACGTCAGAGCAAGTCGGCGTCAATTCGGACACAAATCTAACCGGCATGCACTGCTCGCCGATCACCGCTGGTCTAATCTGCGCAGAACTGGCTCATCTCCAACACAGGCAACGGCTTGAGTACAGCAAAGCGGAGTTGGTGATGTACTGCGTTGTATGGCGGAAGTATGCGACGACTAGGGATGAGTACCGAATTCGGTACTTTTTAAGGTACCGACCGAATTCCATAGAACCGACCGAACACCGATTCACGTCAATTCAAACGGTGCCTCGTTTCGGTACTGCCAAGACAGTTGCGCATGCGCAAGAGCGTTATGTCGCCGGTCCCTGCGAGCCCGTTGTAAACAGAGCAAGCATGGTAGAAAGAACGCACGCTAAAGCTTGGGTCCACTTCACTAAATGTGGTGGATAACTGGGTGATGAAACTAGCGACAGACAACGATCTAAGTGAGACATCCTCATCTTAATCTGCTCCAGTAGGTAAATAAAATGTTTAAGATAACGTTACCTTGATTTGTTAGCTTCCGTTTCGCTAATGGTGCGTTCGCTTTCTCCTCGGAACTCCGAATTTCCGACTAGAAGAACATGAACGCGCTCTAAAGTTTGGCTTTACTTTACTAAATGCGACGGGTGATTGGGTGAAGGTAAAACCAGTGACAATTATCTAAGTTTGAGGCATCATCGTTTTAATCTGCTCCAGCAGCGAAATAAACTGTTAAAGATAACGTTAGCTTGATATGTTAGCTTCCATTGCCACCATTGTTATCAGCTAATGGTGCGTTCGCTTTCTCCTCGGAAATTCTAACTTCCCAGTAGGAAAAATCAAATGAAAAAGGACGGCAAAAGGAATGAAGATACACAGTAAATTTAGTTCACAGTAAAGATGTTTGCTTCAGTTTAATTATCAGCTTATAAAACTACAAGGACGATGTTAAAATACAAACTTGTATGTTATTTATCGTGATATTTATCAAATATGGTTATATATTGAGAAAAATATCTATTTAATTATAAAAGAGAATTAAAATAATAAACACTCAAAAGTATCGAAAATTGGTACCGTTAAGTACCGGTATCGACTCGTAGGTACCGGGAATTAGTACCGGATCGATTCAAATGTCAAAGGTACCCATCCCTAGCGACGACAAAATCATGTTTTGTTGAGGGAACAAACAAATTAAAACTTGAATACGTTATTATGTTTGTGAATGTGTACAAAATAAAGGTTTATTACATTTAAAATGGTTCAGTTGTTATTTTGACTCATTTTGGCAGCTGACCAGCGGGGCCGATAGATTCTTGGCAGGGCCGGTAAATATTCAGAGTTACCGGCCCAGCTGGCTGGTTGGTTTTGAAGTTAATGTCCACCCCTGTACATTATGATGTCACAATGTTGTGAGTGTGTGTATTTGTCATCGACATTAACATATGTACAATGAGTTTCCATAGGCTCCAATAACAAGTTTTTGTACTAAAATGGGAGGTGGCCACCACCGCCATTTTGACCGTGTCACCGGTTCCGTCAAGGCCAGACAATTCCATAAAAGGGAAGAGAGGAGGAGCTGAGGGTGGGGCTGCAAGGCTGGGATCAACTCAAAATCTCGGAGCAGTTTCCAAGCCAGGCCGAGTCTCAGACTGAGGCTTTTCCACGGAGCTAGCTCTGTGGTCACGTGTGTCGGATGCTCATTAATTATACAGAATTTTAGTCTTTAAATACACTTAAACAGAAGAGTGAGAAAAAAATTCACCCCCTCAGAGTTGTCATGAGTGTAAACTAGATCATTTAAACCAAAAACATGTTTTGGTACCAGGCTGTAAACATGTTTATTTCTGCTGTGAAATTGGTATTTTTTAACATGGGAGTCAATGAGGATTTGCTCGCTTCTGACTCCAGCCCCTAGTGGATGAGGGTGGAACTGCAATTTTTGGTACTTCCGGGTTGGGACCGATTTTAGAGCCGCATTGTGGGGGCTTGGTATTTGTTTGTGGCTCCACCCTGTCGGTGTGCTAGGCAACAGCATTTGTTGCATTTTTCAAACAGGAAGTGGGAGTTGAGTAAGAACCTGGTCATGGGTGACTTGCTTTTTAAAATTTAGGATTGTTTTTACAATTATACAAGTTTAGCAAATTGATGGTTGCATAAGATTCTAAAAGGTGTGAGTGAGTGAGTGAGTCTAATTCTGTCTTTACTGAGTACAGACACATGATAACATAGAAATCCATAGTGTTTGTGTTGCTTTTCTAATAGTGCTGTCATGTATTTTATGTTTCAAACAGCATTCGCTATGCCTGGCAAAGAGTCCAAACGCAAGGCGGATGCTGCTAAGCGCAGCAATCGTCCAGCTCCGCCTATTCGTATCGGGATTCCAACGCACAGCAATGATGATGTTAATTGTATGTATTGCAGTATTATTTCGCAGAACAAATTATTGTAGTGTTTTGCAATTCATTTAATCTATACTGTATTTATGTAAGATGAAAAATTATTAGCCAAAAAGATTGTTAATTTTTGTGTGTGTGTTTTTGTTTTGTAAGTTTCTGGAACTGGCTTTCGTCATCGAGTTCGTCGTTGGCCGACCAGTGTGATTTCTAACAAAGCTCACAAGCTGGTCCTTCCAGATGAGATTCCTGACAAGAAAGTGAGTGTAATGTCCACAAATATTTAAAATGTAAATATAGATTTTCTTCCAATAATATCTAGCAGTACTCTGGGATTCTAAGGATACGGTCAGATGGTGTTGAAGCCGTTATCAGTTACAGTGCTGCAAACAGACTGAATCGGCTTCTTTTTGACATGTGCCTAAAGTCTACCAACTTTTGAATCTTAATAGAAAACCTAGTTGTGTTCATCTTCCTTTTTAGTCGGTGCTTCTCAATCTGTGATTTAGAACTTAAGCTGCTCAGTTATTTTTACATATCTTTATTTGTATTTATGTTGGTGTATTCTGTGATTAGTTTTACCATTTCATGTTTTATTGTTTGTAAACTTTGACTGTTTAATGTGATCTCTTTCTTCCTGAAAAGCATATTGCATTGCCGTTTGTATGAAATGTCATAGAAATACAGATTGTTTTATATTGAAATGTATGTATTAATTTTTCTAATTTAGTTCATCCTACTTGTTGGGGACTCCCACTTGAGGTCCGTGGCAGACGGCATAGTCCCTATGCCGGTTGGCGGCCTCGCTTTTGGTGTGATGTCCACTCCAGGAGCTTGTGCAGATCTTCTGCGCCTTGAGGTTTCACAGGCTGTGTTACCTCGGGAGCCTGATGCTGTTTGCGTCATGGCTCCTTCTAACAACCTTACGGCCAGCAGAACAGTTGAAGAGGCAGGGGATGCATTTGAGCGGTACCTTTTGGCTGTTCTCAGTCGCTGGCCTAAGGTGAGAGGCTGATTTGTGTAATTTTGAAGGTATGAGAAATGACAGTAAACGTACATCTTTAAAAATAATTGTATTCTTTCTTCTTCTTTTTTTTTTATTTTTTTTTTAGGTTTTCTGTACCTCCATGATTCCCCGTTTAGTTGGTTCCTGGGAGCGTCAAGACCTGTTTCAGCAGGAGTACCACCGCAGATCGGCTAAGCTAGGTAAGTTGCAACATAATTAGATGAAACGGTAGTATTAACGACAAGCGTTATTGCTATTTACTCTTAGGTATCAAACAATCACAATGTATAACTTTACATGAATTTTTTCCTTCTGCTTCGAAGGTGTAAGTTATGTGCCGATCCACGATCACCTACCCAGGTACCGTCTTAAACTGTGGTGCCGTGATGGTGTAAGTATATTGCTTGGAAGAAAACAAGGTAAAGGTTCTTAAGTTTGAGATGATAAATTTGTATTTTCTTTTGTTCGTGTTTGTGGTTGCAGATCCACCTCAGTGATAATCACGGGATGCCTATACTCACGCAACTGATGTGGAATGCCTCCTATCAGTTCTTGGAGACACACGCACCAAAGCCACTGGTGCAGCACCAGGTGTCTCGTCCGCAGAAAGCGAGTATTGTGCCCCGTGTGGTTGTGAAGGGTGTGGAACGCATTCCACCTCCACGCCCTTCCGAATGGACGTTTGTGAGACCTAGCGGGAAGGTGAGAGACTTTATAAAGTATAAATATTGTAAAATGTTTATAATTTTAGGCAACTGGGCCAGTAATGCTTCTAAATGTGTTTTCTTTTATTTACCATTGCAGAGAAACCATTCAGGGGAATTTGAAAAGACTTCTAATTCCCCCAAGAAACGAGTGGTTGTTTCTAAGGTTTGTGAATGTTTTTGATTGATCTTTTTCAAAGAATTTTGATTAGATGATAATATGTGGTGAATTTTCTTCAATAGACTGATGACACTTCAGTGGCCTTGAAGGAGTGTTTCATCCCCCTGAATCCCGTTAGGTTCTCACCTTCAATTCTGGCTGCCATGGACACGATTGCTCCAGCGGATGGTCCCACAGAATTACAGGTAACTTTAAAGCTAAAGTTTATTATTATCTTTTAATGTAATGTTGTTCCTGATGCTTGTAATATGGGCTGTCTGTATGGTATATTTGAAAGTATTGTACTTAACCGTATTATTTTCTGTTTGTAGACTACATCTGTGCGACATTTTAAGAAAGCAGCTAGGCGTGTCCAGCAGGAGGTTGATTCATTAAATTATCTGGCATACAAATACATTGTGGTGTTATTTTTCTTCACCGTTGTTGTTCTTGAATTATAGGTTGCATCCACACCTTGCATAAATCCTCTTGCAGACGTGGAGTCTGTTCGGTCTAGGAAGGAGGTAAGAAGCGTGTGTTTCAAATATAAAAACTAAACTAATCTTTATTGACGATGTATTGACCTTTAATTTCTTCTGTATAGGTGTTGGACTGTGACCAGCTGCCTTCACCCCACCATCAGGAGGCATCTGGTTGTCCGGGGTCTGTCTCTGGGTCTGTTGCTGCCCATGCTGTGATGCTTCCTTCTGGCCATCACGCGCATGCATCACCCAGAGGTCAGTCTGCTAACACCCCTTCTTGCGTGCGTTCACAGGTTTTGCTGTCGTCTGTAGTTCCAGAGACAACTGTTCAAAATCCTGTTGTAAATAATTTTGATGAAGATAAAACAATTTTACACAACGATGATACAATTTTAGACTCTGTCCTAGGATCATTTCATCAGGGCGATGGGCGTTTTAAATATGGGGGAGTTCAGTGTGCAGCTATTACTGTTGTTGCTTTAACAAAGCACAAACAGAAGAGTGTTTTCTCTTGGGATTTTGCCGTGTTGGATAACGTTGTTGAGTTAGGAGATGAGCTGTACACAGATTTGCGCGACAACAAGAAGATTAGAGGTGGACATGAGTTTCTCTCTGTTCCAGACTTGCCAAAGGAAATTGACATGGAAGAACAGAGTTTTAAGCTTGTTTACGGGGATTTCGTTTTAGGAGATGTAGATGTAGCTGAAGGCGAGTTAATAGATGCTGGTGTGTACACTCCTCTCCTGGATGGATTGAAGAAGATGTGCACACAGCATGAAACTTGCATTATGACATTAAGTGGCAATACTTGTGCTATCATTTGTGATAATGGACGTTATGCTGTAGTAGATTCCCATGCACGCTCCGCAGACGGCATGGTAGACCCGACAGGACAGAGTGTAGTTCTGTACTTTGCGAACCTTGATAATGTTTTTCAACATTTTCAGAGGTTTGCTAGTGAACTGGTGGGATCTCAGAGGTTATTTGAGATCACTGGAGTGGATATTGTTCAGATGGACACATTTAAAAATGTATCTGAACAAACAGATGACATTGACATAAACCCTGTTATTTTTGTTAGTGATGCTAGTACTAAAGATTTTCATTTCAGTCCCGTTTCTACAGACGTGTCACAGGCGTTGAGTAAATGTCTGAATGTGAAGTCTGCGATGGTTGAATCATCTCCTGTTCCTTCATGTAGCACAAGTGTGGTTAACGTTGATGATGACAACAGTATTGTAAACAATGATACAATTTTAAGCTCACTTACAGGATCATTTAATCAGAGCGATGGGCGTTTTAAATATGGCGGCGTTCAGTGTGCAGCAATAAGTCTTGTTGCTTTAACTAAGCACAACATACAAAGTGTTTTTTCATGGGATTTTGCCATGTTAGACAATGTTGTTGTTTTGGGCGATGAGCTGTACACATATTTACGCGACAGTGATCTAATAAGTGCTGGGAATGTGTTTCTTTCTGTCCCAGAATTGCCAAAGGAAATCGTTATGGGCAAACAGACTTTTAAGTTGAATTATGGGGATTTTGTTTGTGGAAATGTAGATATCGTTGAAGGTGAACTTATAAATGCTGGAGTGTACACTAGTCTTTGGGATGGTTTGAATAAGATGTGTACACAATATGAAACATGTTTTTTTACACTTGGAGACAATACTTGCGCTTTACTTAGTGAAGATGGACATTATGCTATTGTTGATTCACATGCTCGTTCTGCAGATGGAATGGTTGACCCAAACGGTAAAAGTGTAATTCTATACTTTAGTAGTCTTGACAATGTTTTTAGATATATTCAGAGGTTTGCCAGTAAATTAAATGGAACTCAGAAGTTGTTTGAGATCAGTGGAGTTAACATTGTTCAGATGGACACATTGAAAAATGTTTCTGAACAAACAAGGTTGCCTCCAACAACAGGAAAGGAGGTTAGACGTGAAGAGTCATTTCCACTCTCGGAACCAAAAAAGTTACAGACAGATGACACCGACATAAACCCTGTTGTTTTTGTTAGTGATGTTAGCACTAAAGATTTTCATTTCAATCCCATTTCTAGGGACGTGTCTCAGGTGTTGAGTAAACGTCTGAATGTGAAGTCGGCAATGGTTGATGAATCATCTCGTGTGATTGGTGAATTGGGTGTACCATGCATGAATAAATCAATAGTGGCAGATGGAAACTGTTTTTTTAGAGCACTTAGTCAAGCTGTTTCTAGCACCCAGGAATATCATAGAAAAATCCGTCTTGCTTTGGTCAATCAGTTAAAAAAGAATCCTCAAATGTATCAAACCATTTTAAGAAGTGAGTATTCCTCGGTTTCGCAGTACCTCACCTCATCCAGGATGCAGTACGTTGGCAGTTGGGCAACTGAAGTGGAAATTCAAGCTGCTGCTGATTATTTTGGCATTAACATATTTACTTACTGTAATGATAAATGGCTTAAATATACATCCAACAGCATCTTTTCACAGCAGGCTGTTTATTTGGAGAATAGTAATGGTAACCATTATGAGACAGTGGTTTGTGTAAAACAACCTAACACAGGAACTTGTTATGGTTATTGTGGCCCTGTAAATAGTATTTCTGGTAGATACAATACTCGACATGCCCCTACAGAACATTTAAAATGTTCAGTAGAAACTGTCACACTTGAGCCGAGTTCCATAGATACAGATGGTGTTAGTGTTGTTCATTCAAATACTTTATTTACTCCTCTGTCTGCAGATTTTTGTAAAACTCTGTGTAATCGGTTGAAAATAGATTTTGAGAAACACAATTCTCAAGAATCCACATCAGGTGGGCCTTTAGGAAATGTGTGTAAGACAGAACATATTATTGAAGATGGTAACAGCTTTTTTAGAGCTGTAGCTCATGTAATTAGTGGGTCACAGAAGGGCCATCGTAAGATCAGACTCGCTGTTGTTTCTTATATGTCCAAAAATGCTGAAGAGTGTGAGAAGTTTCTGGGAAAAGAACATGCTTCTGTGTCAGAATACATAAAAAAGTCACAGATGAATTATGTCGGTCACTGTGCTACAGAAGTAGAATTTAGAACTACAGCCAGTGTTTTAGGATTACCCATATTTATCAACAATGGCACAGAGTGGGTCAAATATAGTTCTCAAACTGGTAATTTTGTCACTGAGGGACTATATTTGTCAAACTGTAATAATCATTTTGAGCCCGTTCTTTGCATAAGACTGGGTAATAAAGAAACATGTTTTGGGTTTTGTAAAGTTGATTCTTTGTCAGACAACGTAAACAAATGCAGAAGGTCAACTATGATGCAGTTAAATGCTGACCCAAACATGGAAAAGATGAAAACGAGGAAGAGTTTTTCCAGATATTTAAAGCAAAATAAGGCTTATGCAGAAGCCTCTAATTATAAAATGGTAAGTGCAGTTAAAGACAAAATAAAAAGTCAGAAGAAAAATGCATACAAGCAAAATGTTGCTTACAGAATGAAAAAGATCAGCACAACCAAATTTAAATACAAATTTCTTCTTGCACATAAAGAGAAAGTTAAACATAAGGCCAAACATAGGTCCATTTTCAACTATCATCATAACTTGGCTCATCGAGAAAAGCTTAAACAGATGAGTGTGTATAAGTACCATCAGAATTTGGCTCATCGAGAGAAGCTTAAACAGATGAGTGTGTATAAGTACCATCAGAATTTGGCTCATCGAGAGAAGCTTAAACAGATGAGTGTGTATAAGTACCATCAGAATTTGGCTCATCGAGAGAAGCTTAAACAGATGAGTGTGTATAAGTACCATCAGAATTTGGCTCATCGTGACAAAAAGAAAAAAATGAGTAAAAAGAAATACCTTAATATTGAGCATAAAACATGTTTAATAGAAAGTATCCAGCATAAAAGAAAGCTGATTAAAGTAAATTCACAAAACTTTAATTTTGTTGTAGATCAATTTTTAGAGAAGGTGAAAGATGGACCTGATTTTGTGTGTTGTGTCTGCTCACGGTTGTTGTTTAGACATCAGGTCTTAAATTGTAATCAAGAATACTATAGAAAAACCAAAGAAATGTCACTTATAGCAGATAAATGTATAAGTGACAATCATCTACACAAATGCAATGATGCCTGTAGATTACCTTGCAAATTGAATGTATGTAGAAATAAATTGATAATCTGTTACACGTGTCATTATAAAATTAGTAAATGTCAGATACCCCCAGAAAGTTCAATCAACAAGCTGACTGTTGATCCCATCCCACCTCAACTGGCATGTTTAAATACATTAGAGCAACATTTAATAGCGATGAATATACCCTTTATGAAAATGTTGGCTCTGCCCAAAGGTGGTCAGAATGGGATTCATGGTCCTGTCACTTGTGTACCTGCAAATATAGTGGAAACGTGCAGTTTGTTACCACGTACCAACATGGAGGGGTCTTTATTACCTGTAAAGTTAAAACGTAAATTGACATATAAAGGACACTATGATTATCAGTATGTTGACACACAGCATGTTCAGGAAGCTCTTCAGTATTTAAAACGTCATAATTTGCATTATAAAGATGTAGAGTTCAATGAGTCTTGGATTAACACATTTACTCAGGAAGATGAGTCGTCTGTCCTGCAAGAAGATAGTGGTTCTGGTAAAGATGAAGATACTTGCATAGATGGAGAAGATGAGTTATTGCATGACAGACAACAGCACTGTATGTTTCAGGACACCTGTCTCATGCCAGTAGATATAGGACAAGAAGCATTGGATCAGTATGTGGATAACATATTAAATGTAGCTCCAGGTGAAGGTAACAATCCAGTGAAATTGCTTTCAGATTTTACAAATGAAGCAAAAAGTTTTCCCGTCTTGTTTCCTTCAGGATCGAATACTTACTATGAAAGCAGACAATTTCGTTTGACTCTGAATCGGTATTTCAACAACAGGCTTCTTCATGTCGATGGTCGATTTGCTAACAATGTAGAATATATATTTTTTGCACAGTACATGTCTGAACTAGAGCAAGTTGTGTCCAAAGTTTCTATAGCTTTGCGTAAAGGTAAAAGCGGTGAATCTCAGAAGTTGGGTAATTTGATACAGGATCAGGATTCTTTAAATAAGCTGTTAGAGTTTGATGATGGCTACCGGTTTCTTAAACCAATTCGCGGCACACCTGCTTTTTGGCAATCTGCTCAGCGAGACCTCCTGGCTTGTGTAAAAATGTTGGGCAAACCTACTTGGTTCGCATCATTTTCGTCGGCAGATTTGAGGTGGACTAACCTTCTTTATAGTATTTTGAAACAGGAAGGCAGAACAGAGACAGTGGAACAGCTGGAGTGGGCTGATAAATGTGACCTCCTACGTAGGAATCCAGTAACTGCTGCCCGAATGTTTGATTTTAGATGGCATGTCTTCTTAAGGGAAGTGCTAATGTCTCCTGCCAATCCCATTGGTAAAATAGAAGATTATTATTATCGTGTTGAGTTCCAGCAGCGTGGTTCTCCTCACTGTCATTGCCTTTTCTGGGTTTCTGGTGCTCCCATTTTAGATAAGAACACAGATGAGGAGGTCATTGCATTTGTTGATGAATATGTCACATGTGAACTTCCTTCTGAAGACGATTCACTACATGAAGTCGTCTCATCTGTCCAGCAGCACTCCAAACGGCATTCAAAGACTTGTAGAAAGAAAAAAACTGTTTGTCGTTTTAATTTTCCACGGCCTGCATCTGTTAGAACTTTTATTAGTCGTGGTGAAAAGTATCAAGATGCAGTGAAGACTTGCAAGTGTGATAAAACAGATAGCACTGTACAGTGTGCCTGTGCGTCTCAAGATAAAGCTCGTAAACAAGAAATGGACAAAGAAGTAGCAAGTGCCATTTTAACTAAAGTAAAGACTGCTATTTCTAGTGAAGACTGTCCATATAACAGTGTAGAAGGTCTGTTTCAGGGCCTGGGTATCAGTCAGGAACTATTTGAGATGGCATATAAACGATTTTGTCGAAATACACATGTTGTTTTGAAAAGGGAAGTTAATGAAATCTGGATTAATCAGTATAGCAAGTTGCTGTTAAAAGCTTGGAATGCTAATCTTGATATCCAGTATTGCGTCGATGCTTATGCATGCTGTGTATACATAATATCTTACATGTCTAAAAGTGAACGGGAAATTGGCCTTCTGCTTGCTAATTCTCAAAGAGAAGCAGCCAAAGATGGTAATCTTAGTGCTAAAGAGGCCTTGAAGACTCTTGGTAATGTTTATCTTCATAATCGAGATGTTTGTGCGCAGGAAGCAGTCTACAGGCTAACTAACATGCATCTAAAGGAGTGTTCTAGGAAAGTTGTGTTTGTTCCCACTGGTGATAATATAGTGAAAATGAGTTTGCCTATTTCTGTTTTGAGGCAAAAAGCAGCATCACAGGATCTTACTTCAGATGACATGTGGATGACCGGATTAGTTGATCGTTATAAGAAGAGGCCAAATGATGATGTGTTCAATGATATGTGCCTGGCTACGTTTGCATCAGAATATCGTGTTTTGAGTAAAAACGAAAAATGTAGAAACCCTATAAAGTTAAGTAATGATTTAGGATTTGTTACAAAAAGAACTCGGACTAAACCAGCGGTTGTTCGTTACGCGCGTTTCTCTGAAACCAAAGACTCGGAGAAATTTTTTCAAAGCATGTTGCAGTTGTTTTTACCGTACCGCCATGATAGTCAACTTAAGCTTAACTGTGAAACTTTTGAGGAATTTTACAGAACTGGTTTAATTAGATTTTTTGATAGAACAAACCACTCGGTAAAGGCTGTTGTAGATTTAAATCGGAGTAAATTTGAGTTAGAATCTGATCATTTGGATGCTGTGAATAATATAGTCGGTGATGTAATGTTAGAAGATGCATGGTGTGAGTTGTGTCCGGCAGTTGAAATGGAACGTTTAGAGTGTGTTGAAATACTGAAAGAATCAGAACCGACAGTAAGTGACGAGGCAGAAGTAATCCCAGATTTGGCTCCATGTTCAAACCAAACTGCACATTTAGAGAAGAGAAACACGATGAGTAGAGGTGAAGGTCTGGCATTGATTAGGTCTTTAAATGAAAAACAGTTTTCTGTTTTTAATCAAATCAGGCAGTGGTGTGTAGATAAAGTTAATGGTAATAACCCTGAACCACTGCATGTTTTTGTTACAGGTGGGGCAGGCGTTGGGAAAAGTCATTTAATTCGAGCAATCGAGTATGAAACACAGAGATTACTGTCACCAAGCTGTAGACATCCTGATAATGCATGTGTAGTATTGACAGCTCCTACTGGGATTGCAGCATATAATTTAGGTGCAACAACAATCCACACTACACTGTCTATAGGAAAGGATGTGCGCTTACCGTACACTCCTCTGGGTGAAGAAAAACTAAATTCTTTACGTACAAAATATTGTGATTTGCAGCTTCTTATTATTGATGAAATATCAATGGTCGATCATAACCTGTTGTCCTATGTTCATGGTAGATTACGTCAGATTAAACAAACGGGTGACTTTTCACCTTTTGGAAATGTCAGTGTAGTGGCTGTTGGAGATTTCTTCCAGCTACCTCCTGTTAAAGGGAAGCCACTCTATTCTGATGGTGTAGGTAGCAACTTATGGTCAAGCCTATTTAAAGTTGTACAGTTAACTGAAGTCGTTAGACAGAAAGATGCTGTGTTTTCTGGACTGCTAAATAGAATCAGAACTCATACAAAAGGTACACCATTGTTACCTGAGGATTTAAAGGTTTTAAAAACTTGTGAAACAGGTGAGGCAAGCTCAGCATTGCACATATTTGCAACAAATAATCAAGTAAATAATCACAACATCCATCAGTTATGTCACGTTTGTCCTGATTACATATCAATTACAGCCAAAGATTATGTTAATGATAAAAGAACAGGCAAACTGAAGTTGTTGGAAGGGAATCATGCCAGAGCTTCTAATACTAACTTGTCAGAAGTGTTACAGTTGGGTAAGGGTGCGCGTGTAATGTTGTGTAAAAATGTGGATGTCATTGACGGTTTAGTAAACGGAATTTGTGGTACGTTGACGGAAATTGTAATTTTAGAAAATGACACCTTTCCTAAGAAAGTTTATGTTCAGTTTGATGACCATCGTGTCGGCTTGCAGAGGAGGAAAACCTCCCAGTCTCTGTCAGCAAATTTAGCTGGATCTACACCTATTGAACCCGAGGAGGAAAGAGCCACTGTTAAAGGTGGATTACGTCGACAATTTCCTCTTAAATTAGCTTGGGCGGTTACGGTTCATAAAGTTCAGGGACTCACTCTTGAAAACGCCGTTGTTAGTTTTAGGAAAATATTTGCACCAGGTCAAGCATATGTAGCACTTAGCCGTGTAACAAGTCTTTCAGGACTCACAATTCAGGACTTTGATGAAAAACGAATCTATTGTAAAGATGACATTACAGTTGCAGTTAGTAAAATGACCCCTTTTTTGACTCCAAACTCACAGTTCGACAGATTTAACTCTTCTGCATTCACTGTGTTTTTAATGAATGTCCAAAGTCTGAATCGACACGTTAAAGACTTAGCTTTCTGCACACAGCATTTGCAACCTAATTGCATTGCTGTCACAGAAACATGGGTATCTACAGACAGATCAGATGCAGTAAAGATTGATGGCTATAGTTTTTACAACTGCCCACGAGGTTTAGCTTATTCTAGTACTCATGAGTCTTTGATTGCTTTTCAAGAACAACAACATGGTGGTGTTGGCTTTTATACTGCAGATGGTGTGGCATTTAAAATGTTGCAGGCTCCAGACGTCAACTTGGAGAGTTTAGTGTATAGCTTTGTTAACTTACACATAGTACTTGGACTCATTTATCGACCTCCTCTTTATCCCCTTTCTTTGCTTAAAGTAAATTTAACAAAGTTGCTTGATTGGCTGGAGGTACAAAGTGAGACATTAGTACTAATGGGAGATTTTAATGATGACATTTTAAAATCATCAACAATATTAAAACTTTTGACTGACAGAGGCTATGCCCAAATAGTCAAACAGCCAACAACCGAGAAAGGCACTTTAATAGATCATGTCTATGTAAAATCCAACAAGTATATAACAGAAGCATCTGTTATTCCAACATATTTTAGTGATCATCAGGGCATCATGTGTGCTTTGACACGGCTTTAGTTTACCTCAAAAACAGCTTTGATTTGATCAACACCTAACTGCAGAATTTGTAATGTAAAGAGGTGTGTGTGTGTGTGTGTGTGTGTGTGTGTGTGTGTGTGTGTGTGTGTGTGTGTGTGATCAATTTTAGCTTTAACATTTACTAATATTTTACCTTTCCTTACATGAGCTATCTCTACTGAGAGCAAAATCAATTTCGTTGTACACCTATGCAATGACAATAGAACTTGTATATATATATCATACATATAGTCTGTCAGAACTTTTCTATATGAAATATATTGGATGTATTGTTTTTAAGCAGTGTACATGTTTCGATGCCGTTGAGAGGTTGTGTACACTCAGGACAACTTCGCTGCCGCGTTCCATGTGTGAGAGCAGGGGTTGCAGGACAATGTGCGCACAGGAGTGTAGCAAGATTTTTAAACTGTGGGTGCTGAAATTTCTCTGATGCATATAGGTGAGAAGTGTTACATTCGCAAAATATTTAGCTGTCATGAGAGCAACAAAGGGGGTAATAACGCGCGGAACGTTTTGGTGTCGTGCATTTGTCATGGCACTAGAATTTCGGGAGTGGTGCAGCACCACGCCTATGTAGGAAAAACCACTAACTGCTGCTGTATGCTTCACCATTTCTGTGATTTCAATTTTCATGTCCCCTACTGACCTAGTCAAAATAACATTGAGCCATTTCCCACCTTCTCTCAGCTCTAGAATGCTCTTTCCCCTTGTCCTCTGCATTAATCTCTCACCCACTTTTTAATCAAAACTAAAAACATATCTGTCCAGATCAGCAATTAATACACTAATTTTATTGTTGTAATGTGTGTGAGTGTGTGTGTGTGTGTGTGTGTGTATTTCATCTTCTTTGTTGCAAAATGTGTAGGATGTATTGGAAAGCTTTTAAACGTCTTTTTTAACATCAAAATTAAATGTGTTTAAAAGCTTTCTAAAGGTTTCGTTTCCTGCATTAAGATGGTATTTATTGAAATTAAACTGAAAACCTTTAGTACAATTGGCCTCTCATTCATCACTACTAAACGATGTAACAATTCAACACCAAATTATGCATAATGTTAAAAATTAAACTGGTGAATTTCATGCTGTTTTAATGCAGGGTTTGCTTTACCTGGTAAAATGCACAAAAAAGCAAAGGCAATGGTCTGGTCTCCCAATTGTGGGACAGGGTTCAAATCCCTGTGTTGCCCTGCTAATTGTGTTGATCACTGGAAAAAACTATTATTAAAAAAGGCAAAAAACAATAAACTTTAAGTTTAAAATCTTACTTGCTGCAATTCACCCTAGAACTAAACACATTTTGATTTCAAGGACAACTGATAAGATCACACCCATGGGCATTTCTAGCGTGCTTTTGTGAGTACTGAAGCACCCCTAAATTCATCTCTAGCACCCCTAAAGTTTAACATTTATTTATTTATTTTTACAATTTATGGTGATTTTTAAACACATATCTAAAACAATTGGACAAAACATTGTTTTACAAACAATAATATAGCAAATCTCCCCTGTCTCAAAAATGGTTTGATCGTGCTCACCTTTCCAGCCTCTACTCTGAGCCTTCCTGAGTGGCTGACATGCCATTAGGAACCACGTTTCTTTCTGTGGGACAGTCCTGAATTTACATTATTTTTCACAGGTCTTTGAATCTTGCATAAACTGATTGTGAGGCGAAAACCGCAGCTGTCAATCAAACTAGAAGGTGGGACTTTGACGCAGGTCTGGCCACTCACGAACCTCCATACCAAATGGTAACGTCAGAGTGATCCAGGACTCATGGGAGATGAGCGCAGTGGAGAAATGCTGTTACAATAAAGGCTGAAGGGTTAAACTTGCTCAGGTTCTTCAGTAATCACACAGGCTGGTGCTGAAGAAGCCCAATAATAAGCTAACACAGACAAGGTACTTGTGTTCTTTCATAGCCAAACCCTTTTGAATAGCATTTAACAGTTGAAAAATCTAATTAAATCCTTGATTATTTCTTCAGACATGTCTGAGGGAAAAAAATCAGAACATTAAATTTAAATCTTAACTTATGTCAGAGATCAAAGTCACTAATTGTTGTTTTCTCTCCTCTAAATTTCTACTGTAAGAGACTATTTGTCATTTTTGCTAAGCTACCATTCTGTTTTAGTTGTTTAAATTCTGGGGAAAAAAGACAATTTATCAAAAAAGTTTGGATTTATTTCAATGGGATGTTGATATTAGTGGAAAATTGTGAAACAATCAAATCATGCATATGTCATAAAAAGCAAACAATGTTTAAGGAAATGGTGCCATAGTGATTTAACTTGCTGAGCTAGTAAAAACATTTCCAGTGTTGTGTAATAAAATACAACAAGTTTGGCATGTTTGTGACTTTATTTGTTGATGTTGTTCAAGTTTTAATTCATCTAGATGTTGCTGTCTTTAATTCACGTAAAATCTCTTTGAGCTGTTATTGAGCGAATCAAAATCAATGTGGTGTAAATTGGTGTGAATCACACTGTATTATTTATCTAAAGCCAATTGTCTGTACAAATTATTACACTTTTAAAAGTTTGTAGGTAGCACTCTAGAGAAAATGGATCACATGCTTTAACAATTTTCACATAGTTCAGTTAGAGGCTGCATTTATAGGCGCTTACCAACTGCATAAGTTCCTAGAACCATCCCTCCAGTAAGAACATTTTCACATTGCATTCGCACAGCACTCAGAAACGTCTCACTACTAGGGCATACTCTATCTTTACCACACTGGTGATGTGATGTTCAGTCTCGGGCAAGTCGGAGGCTGTTTGTGGAAGTTACAGTCAAACGTAAGGTCACAGCGTCATGCCAGAAATCGCCATGCCCCTGCCTTTCTGAAAAGCTATCAGATCTGAATGGTCATTACAACATCAGGAAGACAGTACATGACCTTAGTGTCATCTTGACTAAATTAGAGGGAACAAATATGGGCATTTCACCATAAAACAGTTGACTTCCTGTAGTCAGGGGGCGGGGCTTAGGTGATGTCAGCTGTCCACATTGTCACTGTCTTCAGATGTGGTCAGTGATCACACAGACAAAGTATGAAATTGATCTGATCATGCACATGGGAGTTAAGTCAAATAAGGTAATGGCGACTGGTCAAAGTTTGAGGCTTAGCCACGCCCACACCTTTATACTTATTTAAAATCCGACGGTTGAATTTTTTCCTCTATGTCTTAAGAGTATATAGCAGAGGTTTGAAGGTGATCGGTGGAAAGGGCGAGGAGATATCATTCTCCTAATAACGTGTGCGAAAACCACTAAATTGAGTACTTGGACCAAAATGGCCGACCTCCTGTGCGACATTGTGCTTGGCTCCAAGAGACTTTTTTGTAGGTCCTGGTGCACTACATTAGTGTGCCAAATTTTGTGATCCTCAGTCAAAGCATGGCTTGGGGCTGACTGTTTTAATGGTCCTAGGGGGCGCTGTTTCAGAAAATAGGCCACGCCCACAAACTTCAGCTGTCCAATTCTATTAGGGGTCAGAGTAGGATCACTCATCAGAACTTGTATGGCGATGTCACAATGACTGAAGAAATGAGAGACAAACGTATTTCCATGTCGTGATGGCGAATTTCGCCATTCTCCCAAAGCCCCGCCTTTATTCGAAACCTGCCAGTACTATAGACCAAGTGACCTCAACTTGTCTGCTGCTATTCGCCACTGTTTGGTGGTGATTGGTTAAAAGGAGTCCAATAGGGAGCTGTGAAAAAAAGAGTGGCGTGGCGACAGGTCAAAGTTTGAGGCTTAGCCACGCCCACACCTTTATACTTATTTAAAATCCGACGGTTGAATTTTTTCATCTATGTCTTAAGAGTATGTAGCCGAAGTGTGAAGGCAATTGGTGAAAAGGGCGACGGAGCATCACTCTCCAAACAACGTGTGCGAAAACCACTAAATTGCGCACTTGGACCAAAATGGCCAACTTCCTGTGCGACAATGCACTTGGCTCCAAGAGACTTTTTTATAGGTCCTGAGACACCACATTAGTGTACCAAATTTCGTAATCCTCAGTCAAAGCATGGCTTGGGGCTGTCAGTTTTAATGGTCCTAGGGGGCGCTATTTCAGAAAATAGACCACGCCCACCGGAATTTCACATCAGATCTTTTGGGGGGCCAGACTAGGATCACTCACAAGAAGCTTCGTGGCGATATCTCTAGAAATGACGAAATGGGAGGCAAACGTAAGGCCTAAGCGGTACGCCTGAATTCGCCGTGCCGCCACAGCCCCGCCTTCTGCAGAAAACTCCCATAAAGTGAAGCCAAGCAACCCCAACTTGTCTTCAGTTACCCACTACAAATTTGGGGTGATTATTGGAAAGGGCGAATTTTGGAAAATTTCCCAGTAAAACTTGACCTTTTAAGTCCTGAGGGGGCGGGGCTTATGTGACATCATCAATCGACCATTCATTTGTCTTCGGAGGGCGATGACAATTGTCCACAGAACATTTCTTTAACTGTAATTCTTTCATTTATGAAATTATAGCAATTTGAATTTTTTTGGCGAGTGCTCGAACTTTGAGGCCTGGCCCCGCCCCTTCAGTATTTACGAAAAGTCAATTTTATTGTCTCATTTGAATCGTCCATCGCTTCTGTTCGATCTCGCACAATTTTTGAGACGATGGTGCGAAAAATGACCAAACTGTTCAACCAAATATAGACCCTAGAAATGGCCAAAACGGGGTCAAAATGGCCACTTTACTCCAAAATGGCCGACTTCCTGTTTGATATTGACCATGGTTGCAAGAGACTTTTCTGTGCGGACTGTTGAGTACTACAAGTATACCAAATTTCATAACTGTACGATAAACTAAGCTTTATGGAGAGGGGTATTTTTCACTTTCTAGGGGGCGCTGTTCAGTCACTTTTTGACGAACTTTCACATCGCCAGTGAAATACGTAAATTTCACGCACTTTCTATATTGGGCCAGAATTTGGTGACTTTTTGGATATGCTAAGACCCCCTAAAGGCCATTCAAAGACGCGGAAGAAAAAAGAATAATAATTAAAGCTGCAAGCAGCGTCGTTCGGCCCTCGCAGCGAAGCAGCTCGCCCTCCTTCCGCACCCCCTCCGCTCCATCCCCGACGCTCTCCAAACCCAGCTCTGCGCTTCTCCATCCTGGCCGGCAGCCGGGAGCACCAGGGCACGTCTGGCAGAACAGACAGTCAACCACCCCGACACCAGAAACCGTGAATGGCCTCCTCGTCCACACCTCACCCTGACTCAGCATCCCCTCTGAGCCCACCATTACACGTCTCACCACTAGGAGATACTCTATCTTTACCACACTGGTGATGTGATGTTCAGTCTCGGGCAAATCGGAGGCTGTTTGTGGAAGTTACAGTCAAACGTAAGGTCACAGCTTCACGCCAGAAATCGCCATGGCATCAAAGCCCCTCCCTTTCTGAAAAGCTATCAGATCTGAATGGTCATTACAACATCATGAAGACAGTGCATGACCTTAGTGTCATGTTGACTAAATTAGAGGGGACAAATATGGGCATTTCACCATAAAACAGTAGACTTCCTGTAGTCAGGGGGCGGGGCTTAGGTGATGTCAGCTGTCCACATTGTCACTGTCTTCAGATGTGGTCAGTGATCACACAGACAAAGTTTGAAATTGATCTGATCATGCACATGGGAGTTATTAAGTCAAGTAACGTAATGGTGACTGGTCAAAGTTTGAGGCTTAGCCACGCCCACACCTTTATACTTATTTAAAATCCGACGGTTGAATTTTTTCCTCTATGTCTTAAGAGTATATAGCAGGAGTTTGAAGGTGATCGGTGGAAAGGACGACGAGACATCATTCTCCTAATAACGTGTGGGAAAACCACTAAATCGAGTACTTGGACCAAAATGGCCGACCTCCTGTGCGACATTGGACTTGGCTCCAAGAGACTTTTTTGTAGGTCCTGAGACACTACATTAGTGTGCCAAATTTCGTGATCCTCAGTCAAAGCATGGCTTGGGGCTGATAGTTTTAATGGTCCTAGGGGGCGCTATTTCAGAAAATAGGCCACGCCCACAAACTTCAGCTGTCCAATTCTATTAGGGGTCAGAGTAAGATCACTCATCAGAAATTGTGTGGTGATGTAACAATGATTGAAGAAATGAGAGACAAACGTATTTCCATGGCGTGATGGTGAATTTCGCCATGCTCCCAAAGCCCCGCCTTTATTCGAAACCTGCCAGTACTATAAACCAAGTGACCTCAACTTGTCTGCTGCTATTTGCCAGTGATTGCTGGTGATTGGTTAAAAGGAGTCCAATAGGGAGCTGTGAAAAAAAGAGTGGCGTGGCGACAGGTCAAAGTTTGAGGCTTAGCCACGCCCACACCTTTATACTTATTTAAAATCCGACGGTTGAATTTTTTCATCTATGTCTTAAGAGTGTATAGCAGATGTTTGAAGGTGATTGGTGAAAAGGGCGATGGTGCAACACTCTCCAAACAACGTGTGCGAAAACCACTAAATCGAGAACTTGGACCAAAATGGCCGACTTCCTGTGCGACTTGGTGCTTGGCTCCAAGAGACTTTTTTGTAGGTCCTGAGACACCACATTAGTGTACCAAATTTCGTAATCCTCAGTCAAAGCCTGGCTTGGGGCTGACAGTTTTAATGGTCCTAGAGGGCGCTATTTCAGAAAATAGGCCACGCCCACAGGATTTTCACATCACATTTTTTGGGGGGCAGGACTAGGATCACTCCCAAGAAGTTTTGTGGCGATATCTTTAGAAATGACGAAATGGGAGGCAAACGTAAGGCCTAAGCGGTACGCCTGACTTCGCCGCGCCGCCACAGCCCCGCCTTCTGCAGAAAACTCCCATAAAGTGACGCAAAGCAACCCCAACTTGTCTTCAGTTACCTGCTACAAATTTGGGGTGATTATTTGAAAGGGCGAATTTTGGAAAATTTCCCAGTAAAACTTGACCTTTTAAGTCCTGAGGGGGCGGGGCTTGTGTGACATCATCTATCGACCATTCATTTGTCTTCGGGGGGCGATGGCAATTGTCCTTAGAAATTGTTTTAACTGTAATTCTTTCATTTGTGAAATTATAGCAATTTGAATTTTTTTGGCGAGTGCTCGAACTTTGAGGCCTGGCCCCGCCCCTTCAGTATTTACGAAAAGTCAATTTTATTGTCTCATTTGAATCGTCCATCGGTTCTGTTCGATCTCGCACTATTTTTGAGACGATGGTGCGAAAAATGACCAAACTGTTCAACCAAATATAGACCCTAGAATTGGCCAAAACGGCTAAAAATCCTCATTTCAACCCAAAATGGCCGACTTCCTGTTTTATATTGACCATGGTTGCAAGAGGCTTTTCTGTGCGGACTGTTGAGTATTATCAGTATACCAAATTTCATAACTGTACGATAAACTAAGCTTTATGGAGAGGGGTATTTTTCACTTTCTAGGGGGCACTGTCGAGCCACTTTTTTATGAACTTTCACATCGCCAGTGAAATACGTAAATTTCACGCACTTTCTATATTGAGCCAGAATTTGGTGACTTTTTGGATATGCTAAGACCCCCTAAAGGCCACCCAAAGACGCGGAAGAAAAAAGAATAATAATAAGAAGAAACGGAGCAGATACAATAGGCCTTCGCAGCTTCACTGCTCGGGCCTAATAAGAAGAAACGGAGCAGATACAATAGGCCTTCGCAGCTTCACTGCTCGGGCCTAATAATTAAAGCTGCAAGCAGCGTCGTTCGGCCCTCGCAGCTCCGCGCCGCTCCGGCCTGGCCGGCAGCCCGGGGCACCAGGGCACGTCCGCAGAACACAAACGTCGACCACCCCAACACCAGAAACTGCTAACGGCCACCTTGTCCGCAACTCACCCTGACTCAGCATCCCCTTTGAGCCCACCATTATATTTTATGTCTCACCACTAGGGAATCCTCTATCTTTACCACACTGGTGGTGTGATGACAGTGACCAACTTTAATGCTATTCTGACCATGTTTTTTAAAGTTATCGAAGGATAACGTTATCTAGGTGGCGCTGTGACCAACTACAGAAAAGTCCCATTGAGGTCAGCTTTGGTGACATTATATAACATTCACCAACCGTTTGTGCCTCATTGGCTAAAGGGCATGATTGTTCATTGCCATATTCAGTTTCGGGCAAATCGGAGGCCGTTTGTGGAAGTTACAGTCAAATGTAAGGTCATGGCGTCACGCCAGCATTCACCATGGCATCAAAGCCCCTCCCTTTCTGGAAAGCTATCAGATCTGAATGGTCTTTAAAACATCATGAAGACACTGTATGACCTGAGTGTCATTTTCATTAAATTAGAGGGGACAAATATGGGCATTTCACCATAAAACAATAGACTTCCTGTTGTCAGGGGGCGGGGCTTAGGTGATGTCAGCTGTCCACATTGTCGTTGTCTTGAGATGTGGTCAGTGATCACACAGACAAAGTTTGAATTAGATCTGATCATGCACATGGGAGTTATTAAGTCAAGTAATGTCATGGCGAAAGGTCAAAGTTTGAGGCTTAGCCACGCCCACACCTTTATACTTATTTAAAATCCGACGGTTGAATTTTTTCCCCTTTGACTTAAAAGTACATAGCATAAGTTTGAAGGTGATCGGTGTAAAGGGCAACAGCCCATCAATGTCCAAACAACGTGTGCGAAAACCACTAAATCGAGTACTTGGACCAAAATGGCCGACCTCCTGTGCGAAATTGCGCTTGGCTCCAAGAGACTTTTTTGTAGGGCCAGAGACCCTACATGAGTGTACCAATTTTCGTAATCCTCAGTCAAACCTTGTCTTGGGGCTGACAGTTTTAATGGTCCTAGGGGGCGCTATTTCAGAATATAGGCCACGCCCACAAATCTCAGATGCCCATTTCTATTGGGGGTCAGACTAGGATCACTCACCAGACATTTTGTGGCGATGTCACGATAATTGAAGAAATGAGAGGCAAACGTATTGCCATGGCGTGATGGCGAATTTCGCCATGCTCCCAAAGCCCCGCCTTTTTTCAAAACCTGCCAGTACTGTAGACCAAGTGACCTCAACTTGTCAGCTGCTATTTACCAGAGATTCCAGGTGATTGGGTAAAAGGAGTCCAATAGGGAGCTGTGAAAAAAAGAGTGGCGTGGCGAAAGGTCAAAGTTTGAGGCTTAGCCACGCCCACACCTTTATACTTATTTAAAATCCGACGGTTGAATTTTTTCCTCTATGTCTTAAGAGTATATAGCAGAAGCTCGAAGGCGATTGGTGAAAAGGGCGACGGAGCATCACTCTCCAAACAACGTGTGTGAAAACCACTAAATCGCGCACTTGGACCAAAATGGCTGACTTCCTGTGCGACTTTGCACTTGGCTCCAAGAGACTTTTTTGTAGGTCCTGAGACACCACATTAGTGTACCAAATTTCGTAATCCTCAGTCAAAGCATGGCTTGGGGCTGACAGTTTTAATGGTCCTAGGGGGCGCTAATACAGAAAATAGGCCACGCCCACAAACTTAAGCTGACCTTTTCTATTGGGGGTCAGACTAGGATCACTCACAACAATGGTCGAGGTGATATCACGATAAATGAAGAAATGAGAGGCAAACGTATTTCCATGGCGTGATGGCGAATTTCGCCATGCTCCCAAAGCCCCGCCTTTTTTCAAAACCTTCCAGTACTGTAGACCAAGTGACCTCAACTTGCCTGCTGCTATTTACCAGAGATTCCTGGTGATTGGGTAAAAGGAGTCCAATAAGGAGCTGTGAAAAAAAGAGTGGCGTGGCGAAAGGTCAAAGTTTGAGGCTTAGCCACGCCCACACCTTTATACTTATTTAAAATCCGACGGTTGAATTTTTTCCTCTATGTCTTAAGACTATATAGCAGAAGTTTGAAAGTGATTGGTGAAAAGGGCGACGGAGTATCACTCTCCAAACAACGTGTGTGAAAACCACTAAATCGCGCACTTGGACCAAAATGGCCGACTTCCTGTGCGACTTTGCACTTGGCTCCAAGAGACTTTTTTGTAGGTCCTGAGACACCACATTAGTGTACCAAATTTCGTAATCCTCAGTCAAAGCATGGCTTGGGGCTGACAGTTTTAATGGTCCTAGGGGGCGCTATTTCAGAAAATAGGCCACGCCCACCAGATGTTCACATTAGATCTTTTGGGGGGCCGGACTAGGATCACTCACAAGAAGTTTCGTGACGATATCTTTGGAAATGACGAAATGGGAGGCAAACGTAAGGCCACGGCGGTACGCCTGAATTCGCCGCGCCGCCACAGCCCCGCCCTCTGCCGAAAACTCCCATAAAGTGACGCCAAGCAACCCCCACTTGTCTTGAGTTACCAGCTACAAATTTGTGGTGATTAAGTGAAATGGGGCAATTTGGGACCTTTCACAGTAAAACTTGATCTTTTTGGTCCTGAGGGGGCGGGGCTTGTGTGATGTCATCATCCGACCATTCAATTAACTTTGTGGGTGGATGACGAATGACCACAGAAAGTTTGGTAACTCTATTCTATTCAGTTATGAAGTTATAGCAATTTAAATATTTTTGGCGAGTAGTCAAACTTCGAGGCCTGGCCCCGCCCCTTCAACATATACGAAAACTCAGAATTCTCATCTCATTTTGTTCGCCCATCCCTTCTTAGCAATTTTACACAATTTTTGAGACGATCGTGCGAAAAATGATCGAGCAATCCAATCAGCAACGGACCCTAAAAACGGCAAAAACGGCAAAAAATCGCCATTTCAACCCAAAATGGCCGACTTCCTGTTTGATATTGACCATGCTTGTAAGAGACTTTTCTGTGCGGACTATTGAGTACTACAAGTGTACCAAATTTCATAACTGTACGATAAACTAAGCTTTATGGAGAGGGTTTTTTTTCACTTTCTAGGGGGCGCTGTTCAGTCATTTTCTGTGCGATTTTTTTGGGACCTTTAAAATATCAAATTTTTCACCAGGCCTGACAAGTTTGCAAAATATTGTGAGTTTTGGGGTATGCTAAGGTCCCCAAAAAGCCGTTCAAAGGGGCACGAGAATAACAAAAAATAATAATAAAGATTAAAGCTGCAAGCAGCGTCGTTCGGCCCTCGCAGCTCCGCGCCGCTCCGGCCTGGCCGGCAGCCCGGGGCACCAGGGCACGTCCGCAGAACACAAACGTCGACCACCCCAACACCAGAAACTGCTAACGGCCACCTTGTCCGCAACTCACCCTGACTCAGCATCCCCTTTGAGCCCACCATTATATTTTATGTCTCACCACTAGGGAATCCTCTATCTTTACCACACTGGTGGTGTGATGACAGTGACCAACTTTAATGCTATTCTGACCATGTTTTTTAAAGTTATCGAAGGATAACGTTATCTAGGTGGCGCTGTGACCAACTACAGAAAAGTCCCATTGAGGTCAGCTTTGGTGACATTATCTAACATTCACCAACCGTTTGTGCCTCATTGGCTAAAGGGCATGATTGTTCATTGCCATATTCAGTTTCGGGCAAATCGGAGGCCGTTTGTGGAAGTTACAGTCAAATGTAAGGTCATGGCGTCACGCCAGCATTCACCATGGCATCAAAGCCCCTCCCTTTCTGGAAAGCTATCAGATCTGAATGGTCTTTAAAACATCATGAAGACACTGTATGACCTGAGTGTCATTTTCATTAAATTAGAGGGGACAAATATGGGCATTTCACCATAAAACAATAGACTTCCTGTTGTCAGGGGGCGGGGCTTAGGTGATGTCAGCTGTCCACATTGTCGTTGTCTTGAGATGTGGTCAGTGATCACACAGACAAAGTTTGAATTAGATCTGATCATGCACATGGGAGTTATTAAGTCAAGTAATGTCATGGCGAAAGGTCAAAGTTTGAGGCTTAGCCACGCCCACACCTTTATACTTATTTAAAATCCGACGGTTGAATTTTTTCCCCTTTGACTTAAAAGTACATAGCATAAGTTTGAAGGTGATCGGTGTAAAGGGCAACAGCCCATCAATGTCCAAACAACGTGTGCGAAAACCACTAAATCGAGTACTTGGACCAAAATGGCCGACCTCCTGTGCGAAATTGCGCTTGGCTCCAAGAGACTTTTTTGTAGGGCCAGAGACCCTACATGAGTGTACCAATTTTCGTAATCCTCAGTCAAACCTTGTCTTGGGGCTGACAGTTTTAATGGTCCTAGGGGGCGCTATTTCAGAATATAGGCCACGCCCACAAATCTCAGATGCCCATTTCTATTGGGGGTCAGACTAGGATCACTCACCAGACATTTTGTGGCGATGTCACGATAATTGAAGAAATGAGAGGCAAACGTATTGCCATGGCGTGATGGCGAATTTCGCCATGCTCCCAAAGCCCCGCCTTTTTTCAAAACCTGCCAGTACTGTAGACCAAGTGACCTCAACTTGTCAGCTGCTATTTACCAGAGATTCCAGGTGATTGGGTAAAAGGAGTCCAATAGGGAGCTGTGAAAAAAAGAGTGGCGTGGCGAAAGGTCAAAGTTTGAGGCTTAGCCACGCCCACACCTTTATACTTATTTAAAATCCGACGGTTGAATTTTTTCCTCTATGTCTTAAGAGTATAAAGGAGAAGCTCGAAGGCGATTGGTGAAAAGGGCGACGGAGCATCACTCTCCAAACAACGTGTGTGAAAACCACTAAATCGCGCACTTGGACCAAAATGGCCGACTTCCTGTGCGACTTTGCACTTGGCTCCAAGAGACTTTTTTGTAGGTCCTGAGACACCACATTAGTGTACCAAATTTCGTAATCCTCAGTCAAAGCATGGCTTGGGGCTGACAGTTTTAATGGTCCTAGGGGGCGCTAATACAGAAAATAGGCCACGCCCACAAACTTAAGCTGACCTTTTCTATTGGGGGTCAGACTAGGATCACTCACAACAATGGTCAAGGTGATATCACGATAAATGAAGAAATGAGAGGCAAACGTATTTCCATGGCGTGATGGCGAATTTCGCCATGCTCCCAAAGCCCCGCCTTTTTTCAAAACCTTCCAGTACTGGAGACCAAGTGACCTCAACTTGCCTGCTGCTATTTACCAGAGATTCCTGGTGATTGGGTAAAAGGAGTCCAATAAGGAGCTGTGAAAAAAAGAGTGGCGTGGCGAAAGGTCAAAGTTTGAGGCTTAGCCACGCCCACACCTTTATACTTATTTAAAATCCGACGGTTGAATTTTTTCCTCTATGTCTTAAGACTATATAGCAGAAGTTTGAAAGTGATTGGTGAAAAGGGCGACGGAGTATCACTCTCCAAACAACGTGTGTGAAAACCACTAAATCGCGCACTTGGACCAAAATGGCCGACTTCCTGTGAGACTTTGCACTTGGCTCCAAGAGACTTTTTTGTAGGTCCTGAGACACCACATTAGTGTACCAAATTTCGTAATCCTCAGTCAAAGCATGGCTTGGGGCTGACAGTTTTAATGGTCCTAGGGGGCGCTATTTCAGAAAATAGGCCACGCCCACCAGATGTTCACATTAGATCTTTTGGGGGGCCGGACTAGGATCACTCACAAGAAGTTTCGTGACGATATCTTTGGAAATGACGAAATGGGAGGCAAACGTAAGGCCACGGCGGTACGCCTGAATTCGCCGCGCCGCCACAGCCCCGCCCTCTGCCGAAAACTCCCATAAAGTGACGCCAAGCAACCCCCACTTGTCTTGAGTTACCAGCTACAAATTTGTGGTGATTAAGTGAAATGGGGCAATTTGGGACCTTTCACAGTAAAACTTGATCTTTTTGGTCCTGAGGGGGCGGGGCTTGTGTGATGTCATCATCTGACCATTCAATTAACTTTGTGGGTGGATGACGAATGACCACAGAAAGTTTGGTAACTCTATTCTATTCAGTTATGAAGTTATAGCAATTTAAATATTTTTGGCGAGTAGTCAAACTTCGAGGCCTGGCCCCGCCCCTTCAACATATACGAAAACTCAGAATTCTCATCTCATTTTGTTCGCCCATCCCTTCTTAGCAATTTTACACAATTTTTGAGACGATCGTGCGAAAAATGATCGAGCAATCCAATCAGCAACGGACCCTAAAAACGGCAAAAACGGCAAAAAATCGCCATTTCAACCCAAAATGGCCGACTTCCTGTTTGATATTGACCATGCTTGCAAGAGACTTTTCTGTGCGGACTATTGAGTACTACAAGTGTACCAAATTTCATAACTGTACGATAAACTAAGCTTTATGGAGAGGGTTTTTTTTCACTTTCTAGGGGGCGCTGTTCAGTCATTTTCTGTGCGATTTTTTTGGGACCTTTAAAATATCAAATTTTTCACCAGGCCTGACAAGTTTGCAAAATATTGTGAGTTTTGGGGTATGCTAAGGTCCCCAAAAAGCCGTTCAAAGGGGCACGAGAATAACAAAAAATAATAATAAAGAAAAATAATAAACAGAGCAAAAACAAGAGGCCTTCGCAGCGCTTTCGCTGCTCGGGCCTAAAAAATAATAAACAGAGCAAAAACAAGAGGCCTTCGCAGCGCTTTCGCTGCTCGGGCCTAATTAAAGCTGCAAGCAGCGTCGTTCGGCCCTCGCAGCGAAGCTGCTCGCCCTCCTTCAGCACCCCCTCCGCTCCATCCCCGACGCTCTCCAAACCCGGCTCCGCGCTTCTCCATCCTGGCCGGCAGCCGAGGGCATCAGGGCATGCCTGTCGGAACAGAAAGTCAGCCACCCCAACACCGGAAACCGTGAAAGGCCTCCTCGTCCACACCTCACCCTGACTCAGCATCCCTTCTGAGCCCACCATTACATGTCTCACCCCTAGGAGATACTCTATCTTTACCACACTGGTGATGTGATGTTCAGTCTCGGGCAAATCGGAGGCTGTTTGTGGAAGTTACAGTCAAACGTAAGGTCACAGCGTCACGCCAGAAATCGCCATGGCATCAAAGCCCCTCACTTTCTGAAAAGCTATCAGATCTAAATGGTCATTACAACATCATGAAGACAGTGCCTGACCTTAGTGTCATCTTGACTAAATTAGAGGGGACAAATATGGGCAGTTCACCATAAAACAATAGACTTCCTTTAGTCAGGGGGCGGGGCTTAGGTGATGTCAGCTGTCCACATTGTCACTGTCTTCAGATGTGGTCAGTGATCACACAGACAAAGTATGAAATTGATCTGATCATGCACATGGGAGTTATTAAGTCAAATAAAGTAATGGCGACTGGTCAAAGTTTGAGGCTTAGCCACGCCCATACCTTTATACTTATTTAAAATCCGACGGTTGAATTTTTTCCTCTATGTCTTAAGAGTATATAGCAGGAGTTTGAAGGTGATCGGTGGAAAGGGCGAGGAGATATCATTCTCCTTATAACGTGTGCGAAAACCACTAAATTGAGTAATTGCACCAAAATGGCCGACCTCCTGTGCGACATTGCGCTTGGCTCCAAGAGACTTTTTTGTAGGTCCTGAGACACTACATTAGTGTGCCAAATTTTGTGATCCTCAGTCAAAGCATGGCTTGGGGCTGACTGTTTTAATGGTCCTAGGGGGCACTGTTTTGGAAAATAGGCCACGCCCACAAACTTCAGCTGTCCAATTATATTAGGGGTCAGAGTAGGATCACTCATCAGAAATTGTGTGGCAATGTCACAATGATTGAAGAAATGAGAGACAAACGTATTTCCATGGCGTGATGGCGAATTTCGCCATGCTCCCAAAGCCCCGCCTTTATTCGAAACCTGCCAGTACTATAGACCTAGTGACCTCAACTTGTCTGCTGCTATTTGCCACTGTTTGGTGGTGATTGGATAAAAGGAGTCCAATAGGGAGCTGTGAAAAAAAGAGTGGCGTGGCGACAAGTCAGAGTTTGAGGCTTAGCCACGCCCACACCTTTATACTTATTTAAAATCCGACGGTTGAATTTTTTCATCTATGTCTTAAGAGTATATAGCAGAAGTGTGAAGGCGATTGGTGAAAAGGGCGACGGAGCATCACTCTCCAAACAACGTGTGCGAAAACCACTAAATCACGCACTTGGACCAAAATGGCCGACTTCCTGTGCGACTTTGCACTTGGCTCCAAGAGACTTTTTTGTAGGTCTTGAGACACCACATTAGTGTACCACATTTCGTAATCCTCAGTCAAAGCATGGCTTGGGGCTGTCAGTTTTAATGGTCCTAGGGGGCGCTATTTCAGCAAATAGACCACGCCCACCGGAATGTCACATCAGATTTTTTGGGGGGCCGGACTAGGATCACTCACAAGAAGTTTCGTGGCGATATCTCTAGAAATGACGAAATGGGAGGCAAACGTAAGGCCTAAGTGGTACGCCTGAGTTCGCTGCGCCGCCACAGCCCCGCCTTCTGCAGAAAACTCCCATAAAGTGACGCCAAGCAACCCCAACTTGTCTTCAGTTACCTGATACAAATTTGGGATGATTATTTGAAAGGGCAAATTTTGGAAAATTTCCCAGTAAAACTTGACCTTTTAAGTCCTGAAGGGGCGGGGCTTATGTGACATCATCAATTGACCATTCATTTGTCTTCGGGGGGGCGATGATGATTGTCCATAGAAAGTTACTTTAACTGTAATTCTTTCATTTATGAAATTATAGCAATTTGAATTTTTTTGGCGAGTGCTCGAACTTTGAGGCCTGGTCCCGCCCCTTCAGTATTTACGAAAAGTCAATTTTATTGTCTCATTTTAATCGTCCGTCGCTTCTGTTCGATCGCACACTATTTTTGAGACGATCGTGCGAAAAATGACCAAACTGTTCAACCAAATATAGACCCAAGAAATGGCCGAAACTGGGTCAAAATGGCCACTTTAGTCCAAAATGTCCGACTTCCTGTTTGATATTGACCATGGATGCAAGAGGCTTTTCTGTGCGTATTGTTGAGTTCTACAAGTGTACCAAATTTCATAACTGTACGATAAACTAAGCTTTATGGAGAGGGGTATTTTTCACTTTCTAGGGGGCGCTGTTCAGCCATTCTTTTATGAACTTTCACATTGCCAGTGAAATACGTAAATTTCACGCACTTTCAATATTGGGCCAGAATTTGGTGACTTTTTGGATATGCTAAGACCCCCTAAAGGCCAGTCAAAGACGCGGAAGAAAAAAGAAAGAAAGAAAGCGTAATAATAAACGGAGCAGATACAATAGGCCTTCGCAGCTTCACTGCTCGGGCCTAATAATAAGAAGAAGAAACGGAGCAGATACAATAGGCCTTCGCAGCTTCACTGCTCGGGCCTAATTAAAGCTGCAAGCAGCGTCGTTCGGCCCTCGCAGCGAAGCTGCTCGCCCTCCTTCAGCACCCCCTCCGCTCCATCCCCGACGCTCTCCAAACCCGGCTCCGCGCTTCTCCATCCTGGCCGGCAGCCGAGGGCATCAGGGCATGCCTGTCGGAACAGAAAGTCAGCCACCCCAACACCGGAAACCGTGAAAGGCCTCCTCGTCCACACCTCACCCTGAATCAGCATCCCTTCTGAGCCCACCATTACATGTCTCACCCCTAGGAGATACTCTATCTTTACCACACTGGTGATGTGATGTTCAGTCTCGGGCAAATCGGAGGCTGTTTGTGGAAGTTACAGTCAAACGTAAGGTCACAGCGTCACGCCAGAAATCGCCATGGCATCAAAGCCCCTCACTTTCTGAAAAGCTATCAGATCTAAATGGTCATTACAACATCATGAAGACAGTGCATGACCTTAGTGTCATCTTGACTAAATTAGAGGGGACAAATATGGGCAGTTCACCATAAAACAATAGACTTCCTTTAGTCAGGGGGCGGGGCTTAGGTGATGTCAGCTGTCCACATTGTCACTGTCTTCAGATGTGGTCAGTGATCACACAGACAAAGTATGAAATTGATCTGATCATGCACATGGGAGTTATTAAGTCAAATAAAGTAATGGCGACTGGTCAAAGTTTGAGGCTTAGCCACGCCCATACCTTTATACTTATTTAAAATCCGACGGTTGAATTTTTTCCTCTATGTCTTAAGAGTATATAGCAGGAGTTTGAAGTTGATCGGTGGAAAGGGCGAGGAGATATCATTCTCCTTATAACGTGTGCGAAAACCACTAAATTGAGTAATTGCACCAAAATGGCCGACCTCCTGTGCGACATTGCGCTTGGCTCCAAGAGACTTTTTTGTAGGTCCTGAGACACTACATTAGTGTGCCAAATTTTGTGATCCTCAGTCAAAGCATGGCTTGGGGCTGACTGTTTTAATGGTCCTAGGGGGCACTGTTTTGGAAAATAGGCCACGCCCACAAACTTCAGCTGTCCAATTATATTAGGGGTCAGAGTAGGATCACTCATCAGAAATTGTGTGGCAATGTCACAATGATTGAAGAAATGAGAGACAAACGTATTTCCATGGCGTGATGGCGAATTTCGCCATGCTCCCAAAGCCCCGCCTTTATTCGAAACCTGCCAGTACTATAGACCTAGTGACCTCAACTTGTCTGCTGCTATTTGCCACTGTTTGGTGGTGATTGGATAAAAGGAGTCCAATAGGGAGCTGTGAAAAAAAAGAGTGGCGTGGCGACAAGTCAGAGTTTGAGGCTTAGCCACGCCCACACCTTTATACTTATTTAAAATCCGACGGTTGAATTTTTTCATCTATGTCTTAAGAGTATATAGCAGAAGTGTGAAGGCGATTGGTGAAAAGGGCGACGGAGCATCACTCTCCAAACAAAGTGTGCGAAAACCACTAAATCACGCACTTGGACCAAAATGGCCGACTTCCTGTGCGACTTTGCACTTGGCTCCAAGAGACTTTTTTGTAGGTCCTGAGACACCACATTAGTGTACCACATTTCGTAATCCTCAGTCAAAGCATGGCTTGGGGCTGTCAGTTTTAATGGTCCTAGGGGGCGCTATTTCAGAAAATAGACCACGCCCACCGGAATGTCACATCAGATTTTTTGGGGGGCCGGACTAGGATCACTCACAAGAAGTTTCGTGGCGATATCTCTAGAAATGACGAAATGGGAGGCAAACGTAAGGCCTAAGTGGTACGCCTGAGTTCGCTGCGCCGCCACAGCCCCGCCTTCTGCAGAAAACTCCCATAAAGTGACGCCAAGAAACCCCAACTTGTCTTCAGTTACCTGATACAAATTTGGGATGATTATTTGAAAGGGCAAATTTTGGAAAATTTCCCAGTAAAACTTGACCTTTTAAGTCCTGAAGGGGCGGGGCTTATGTGACATCATCAATTGACCATTCATTTGTCTTCGGGGGGCGATGATGATTGTCCATAGAAAGTTACTTTAACTGTAATTCTTTCATTTATGAAATTATAGCAATTTGAATTTTTTTGGCGAGTGCTCGAACTTTGAGGCCTGGTCCCGCCCCTTCAGTATTTACGAAAAGTCAATTTTATTGTCTCATTTTAATCGTCCGTCGCTTCTGTTCGATCGCACACTATTTTTGAGACGATCGTGCGAAAAATGACCAAACTGTTCAACCAAATATAGACCCAAGAAATGGCCGAAACAGGGTCAAAATGGCCACTTTAGTCCAAAATGTCCGACTTCCTGTTTGATATTGACCATGGATGCAAGAGGCTTTTCTGTGCGTATTGTTGAGTTCTACAAGTGTACCAAATTTCATAACTGTACGATAAACTAAGCTTTATGGAGAGGGGTATTTTTCACTTTCTAGGGGGCGCTGTTCAGCCATTCTTTTATGAACTTTCACATTGCCAGTGAAATACGTAAATTTCACGCACTTTCAATATTGGGCCAGAATTTGGTGACTTTTTGGATATGCTAAGACCCCCTAAAGGCCAGTCAAAGACGCGGAAGAAAAAAGAAAGAAAGAAAGCGTAATAATAAACGGAGCAGATACAATAGGCCTTCGCAGCTTCACTGCTCGGGCCTAATAAACGGAGCAGATACAATAGGCCTTCGCAGCGCTTCGCTGCTCGGGCCTAATAATAATAAACCGAGCAGATACAATAGGCCTTCGCAGCGCTTCGCTGCTCGGGCCTAAATAAACGGAGCAGATACAATAGGCCTTCGCAGCTTCACTGCTCGGGCCTAAATAAAACTAACACAACCTGACTGTAATCAGAAAACATGAAACACGGCACGAACTGAGACGTCTACTGAGTTAAGGGACACGCAGGAAAATAAAGATTGGTGTGTTCGCTCATTATTTGCTACACCTCATCCCTCAACTTAAGGCTCAACATCTTCTGTAGTCCATGTGGCGTGTTTGGAGTGGAACGTGTAGGATTGGTCTCATTATGATCCTTGAGTGTAGCTGTTAAGATCCCTATTGATTCCTGGGTTCACTAATCGACTGTATTCTGCTCCAGAACCAGCCGTAAATCCTCAATATGTAGAATTAAAAATAAATAAATAAATAAAACACCTAACGTTGAGCTTATTTCTTTTACTCTGCAAGGAATAGAAATGCTCATTTAAAGGTCTAATTAATAAAATTCATACATAAACAGACATTAATAAAATTGACATGTTCTTAACAATCCAAAGAAAAAAATGTTCATATGATGCTACTGAGTCTAAACCAGTACTGTCACTTTTTATTACGGAGCAAACCTGACTATTCTCCATAAACACATTAGTCGAATCAGATCAAGCACATTTCTGAACACCTGCTGGTGAGATTAAAAGAACTGAAAGTGAAAGAAAGCTCTATGCATCGTTCTGAGCTGCTTTAACCACGTTTCTGGTGACTAAAACACAAAACGGCCATAAAATAATAGACAAAGAACATCAAGTTAATCCAGTTAGTTTCACTTTCTTTTATGTTAAACTGGAATGAAAGTGGAACCAACTCTGATTTTCTCTACACCGTCATTGGTTAATGGTCTCCTTGAGCCCGCCTCCAACTGCTGGTGATTTGATGTCCAAATCACAACACAGGGAACTCCAACCAGACAGAAAGTCAATCATACAGATCGGGGACTGAGTGCTTCCGTACCAGAACGGCACTACGAATGTGCATATCGTATCGTATCATGCTGTATTGTGTTGCATCATACTGTAGCACGTCGTATCGTGTCATGTCATTACATCATATCATAATATATCGTATCGTATAATGTCGTATTGTGTCACATGACATTATGTCGTATTATATTGTATCATATCATGTCGTATCGTCTTGTATCGTACGTAGCGCGTCGTATCATGTCATGTATCATATCTCATCGCATCAAGGTTGTATGATACGTCATATTGTATAATTTTGTATTATAGTGCATCATATTGTGTCGTGTCATGTCAAGTCATATCATGTCGTATTGTACCGTGTCGTATCGTGTCATGTCGTATCATAGTGTGTCGTGTCATGTCATGTCATATCATATCACATTGTAAATCATGGCGTGCCGTGTCGTGTTGTGTCATATCGTATCGTAACATGTCATGTCACATCATATCGTGCCACGTCATATCATGTTAAATCATATATCATATCATATCATGTCATATTGTGTCACGTCATGTCATATCATGTCACGTCATGTCATATGTCATATCGTGTCATGTCATGTCATATCATATCATATCATATCACATTGTAAATCATGGTGTGCCGTGTCGTGTTGTGTCATATCGTATCGTAACATGTCGTGTCACATCATACTGTGCCACGTCATATCGTGTCACGTCATGTCATGTTAAATCATATCATATCATATGTCATATTGTATCACGTCATGTCACGTCATGTCATATCATGTCACGTCATGTCATATGTCATATCGTGTCGTGTCATACTGTGTCGTGTCATATCGTGTCATATCATATCATATTGTGTCACGTCATGTCATATCATGGCATATCGTGTCATATCTTGTTGTGTCATATCGTGTTGTGTCATACTGTGTCGTGTCATATCTTGTCGTGTCTTGTCATATCGTGTCATGTCCTATTGTATCATGTCATATTGTATCGTGTCATGCCATATCATATCATGTCATATTGTATTGTGTCGTGTCGTATAGTATCCTGTTGTGTTGCATCGTGTCATATCATATGGTAGCTCATTGTATCATGTCATGTTGTATCGTATCACTTTGTACAGCATGTCATATTGTTTCATGTCATGTCTTGTCATATATCATGTCGAATTGTATGATGATATGTCGTATCGTAGCCTGTTGTATCATGTGATGTTGTATCGTATAATGCTGTAGATCATGTCATATCGTATCGTCTCTCATCATTGTTTATATTGTTTACTGAAATAGATCAGTATATTTTGTGATAATCTAAGAGTCATATGATAGATAGATAGATAGATAGATGATAGATAGATGATAGATAGATGATAGATAGATAGATAGATAGATAGATAGATAGATAGATAGATAGATAGATAGATAGATAGATAGATAGATAGATAGATAGATAGATAGATAGATAGATATTTTTATTTTCGGTCAACAACAACAATTTATCAATTTTACATAAAAGTAATCAAGCAACTGAAAAAAGGAATACTGGTAGGTTGAAGCCTAGTGGCTTATAATTAGCCTTTCCTTAACTCCCACAGAGATAATTAAATCATTAACCAAGAGAAAACAAATAGGGCTGATAGATAAGATGCATAACATTTAAAGAAAAAGCAATGATAAATCAAGAAATCAAATCAACACAAAGTTAGACATCAAACTAAGTTTCTATAACTTTGGAAGAAGCAAATTTTTACATTTTTCTTAGAAAATGACAAAGAATAACACATCTTCAGTTCATCATTAAGTCCATTCCATAACTTCACTCCCAAAACAGACACACATCTATACTTAGCATTAGTTCTCACTTTAGGTATTTCAAACATATAAGACCCCCTCAAATCGTATTTTCCATCCCTTAATTTAAACATACTTAAAATAAAATCGGAACATTCTTTTTCACCACTCTATACATCATTTCTAAAGTTTTAAGATATATAATGTCCTTAAATTTTAACACATCTGATCCTACAAAAAATTGGTTCGTGGACTCCCTATATACAGCATTATTTATTATTCTAATAGCTCTTTTTTGCAATTTAAAAATTGATTCCAAATATGTTTTGTATGTTTTCCCCCAAATTTCCACACAATAACTCATATAAGGCAAGCAAAGGGAAGTGTACAGTAAATAAAGGAAGCCCTTGTGCAATAAATCTCTTGTTTTATAAAGAATAGAAATAGGCTTAGATAATTTCCATTTCACATGATCTATGTGAGACTTCCAACAAAGTTTATCATCAATTATTACTCCTAAAAATTTAGTCTTATATACTCTTTCAATTTCAACATTATTTAGATTCAATTTTACTTCAATATTACTCTTAATACCTTCAAATGACATAAATTTAGTTTTACTTTCATTCAGTGAGTTTATTAAATACAACCCATCTATTTAACTTCATCAATTCTGTTTCCACTGTTTTCAGTAATTCCTTTGTTATCTCCAGAAGAAAATAAGTTTGTATCATCAGCAAACATAACACATTTTAAAATATCACTAGCTGTACAAATATCATTTATATAAAGTAAAAATAGCTTAGGTCCCAACACCGATCCTTGCGGAACTCCACAAGTTACTTTTCTAAGTTTAGATTTCATATTATTAATACTCACATATTGGAACCTTCTTTCAAAGTGGCACTACCCATCTTTATTCTGCTGGGCTTTAGAATCAACGGATAGAACCCAAAACTAAACATTTTATCAGTAAATTCAGAAGTCTTATTGTGATCATTTGCCTTCAATAAATCAATTTTAAAATCACCACAAAATAAAGTCGTCTTTTCTTTGTGTTTTTCCAGTATTACAGAAATTTCTCTCATAAACTGATCTATGCACGATGCAGGTGTACGATAAATACAGCTAACTAATATGTTTTTAGATCTTTCAACTTGAATTTCAATAGTTAAACATTCCATCAAGTTATCCACCACAGCAGTCATATTGTTAACAATTTTACATTTAAGACACGATATAACAAATACAGCGACACCTCCTCCTCTTCTATTCCTCCTATTTTGCCAAAACATTTCATAACCCTCTAGTCCATCCTGCAGTTCTGTCATCATCCAACCATGTTTCTGAAATTGCCACCAAAGCAAACGTATTTTGAAATTGATCAAGATACTCTTTGATTTTAAAAAAATTACTGTAAAGATTGTGACTGTTAAAGTGAATTAACGAGAAACCTTTTATCTTGGGATCTAACTCTTCCCCACTATAATAATCACATGTCATATCAACACTGTCATATGTCACATGTAACACACATCACTTGAAAGGACAACCATTTATTAGGTGACCCAGTGTTTTCCAGAGTGTTCTCATGAACAAAATAGCTTTCAAAAATGCTTTATATCAGAAAAAACATATACTACCATCAACAAGCTTCCTTTACATAAAGTATTTATATTTATTGAAAGATCAAAATCACAAATGTTGAGGCTCCATCACCAACTCCTAATCCCTATGCAGTATTCCTGCACCCTCATTTTCTTCTTTTGTGATTATAATAATCTAAACCCATTTCTAGCTAAATTACAGTGCTTGCTGATCTTTCAGTGCACTTCCACTGAATATCGTGTAGCAACATCACATAATGCCTATATTATTATGAGGCATACAGATGCTGCACCTGTTGCAGCAGAGTTATCATCTCGTGTGTCTAACAAAAACATGATTGTTTCGGAGAATGAGCAGAGAAAGGATCTGCAGCTCAAGGTGTTCTGAGTCTTCACAACTCTGCCATTAAACTTTAAACCCACCGCTCCTCCGGGTAAATATTCAGACGGTGCTATTTAACAAGAAACAGCCTTCTCACTTACTGGCTTCACAGTACAAAAACAGAATATTTCTGCCCGACTGTTTTGTTGCAAGATCATTTCTGATTCATCACTTCCTGCAGGCTTTGAAATATGCAGCGATCGCCATGGCTACAGATGGCATGTGAATAATTACTGCACTGTGAATGATTGGTTTATTTATTAGAATGTAGGTTGTTGGCTTTGCTGTGAATAATCTAGAAAACACAAAGTGTGGGTGATTTATTTATTCGCACCTTGTGTGAGAAGCTGTAGAGTCCTGACTTCCTCTCGGACACGAAGCTGCAGGACCTGCTGCAGGATGTGCTGCCTCTGGGCTTCTTGCATGACTCCCATTCGTTCCAGCTTTCTCTCGGTCAGTCTCATGAGAGCTCGCCCTGGAGGGGAGTCAAAAAGAAGGAAACAAGGACTCAGGTTCAAGAGCTGAGGGGGATTTAACCTGCAGTGAGAAAACTCGTGTGAGTGGGAGAGCAAAAATTTTTATAAATAACACAAAACGATGCTACATATTGACACCATAAAAACAAATGTTTGAAGAGTCTTTTCCTGTGATGTGGCCATCAGTCCTAAATGTCTAATTAAGCCCCATGCAGCCCTTGGTAAAGCCGGCTCTTCTTGAATTAATATCAGAACAGTACATCCCTCCAGCAACAAGCCCTCACAGCTCTGTCATTAATAGAAAATCCTTGTTTAAAATACATAGTTTAATCATCCAATCAATGCTTATAAAGAGGATTTAGGTTGCTAATAAAAACACAGTGTAATTATTAATGCCTTTACAACATGTAAGCAGAGGATAATGTGGGGGTTTACTGGCATCAGGTCACTCTGATGGCTAATTAACACGAATCCAACTAAAATAATCCATAAATTCAAGTAAAAAACTTTTTCTTCCTCTCCTGGTTTCTAGTTTTAATTTTTATGGCAGCTTGAGGTCAGATGTGCAAAACTGTATGAGAATAAAATGTGATTTTTATGAAGGAATATGGCAGATTTCCATGTCTTCATTTTTATTTTTTTATCCTATTTCAGTGCTTTTTTTTGTGCCAAGTCCCAAGCTGCCACTTTGCCACCACAGCTGGGGAACACGGAGCAGCCAAGTGTTGGTGCCATCATGTTGACGCATTTCTCCAGCCTTAACAAAGGAGGCTCTTTGCACACCGCCACGTCCAAACAGAGGCTAAATGCCAAACGAGGTTCAGATGTTTCAACGTTAAAAACGCCAAAGCGTTACGTAAACTCCAGTGGGCTCAAAGAACAGCGCGTGAAAAGAAAAGATGGAGACGCAGGATCATGAATGGGCTGCAACAGAGCAGATGGAGACTGGTAAGAGTCTAAATATTGACCAACTGTAGGATAGATCAGCATGGCAACGCAGAAGAACCATAACAACATTAAATTATCTTTCAACTTTTGTTTCTGGAAGTTAAAACTTTCAACTTGGAAGAGAATGATGTGTTCACAGACTGGAAAAAAGGGAATTTTTTTTAAAATGCAGCTTGGCAACTGAATGCAAAAACCAATAATTAATCAGATTTTAGGTTTCAGGTTAAACTGATCAAGCTGAAAATTGGCCAACTTTGATCGCCAAAGGATATTTTGGTGCCATCTTTTAGTTCTTTTTAAAACACAGAAAGGTTTTATTTACGTTGCAGGTAAATTAAACCTTTCTGTGCTTTAAAAATAACTAAAAGATGGAATTAGAATTTCAACACAGCAAGAACACACCAAAGATATTTTGGTGCATTTCCAGTTTCTAACCTCTTTAGTTCTTATGAAGTTGAATATCACCCCCAAAAAGTGATTTAACCACAAGCCAACCAACAACAAATTACCCACAAGTCTAATGTTACTACATTAAATGTTTCATTTTACTGTAGTGGATTTAGCTGCATTTTCGCATCATATATGACTGTTTAAGTCTGAATTTCATATTAATTAGGTGACAAAGCCGTTCAACTTAAAGTCAGATCTAAAAGTTTAATCTTAAAGGTGCATTATGTGAACATAGTGAGAATTTAACAGTGAGAAAATGCCAAAGAGAGTCTAATGTTTCAGTCATTTTGGGAAAAGGGTATGCTGAAACATATTTCATATCCAGCTGGCTACGGGGATTCAGTTTTTGTCCTTTCAAAACATTGGCAGGAGGGACGTCACTAATGTTTACCACCAGAGAGTGTGGAGTTGCCGTGTCTCCTGTGAGCCAATACTGCAGCGCCGACGGTTGTAATTTGACGATGGACTTGAATAGCTCCAGACTTCTTTAAAGTGGTTGAAGTAAGCAAATTTTACTACAGGATGTCTTTTTTTACTTCATTTCTACACACCGCACCTTTAACGTCTTCATGTAGAGGTCAGGATGGTGAAACAAAGCTAAGATGTAACAGGAAAAAACTAATCTAAAGATTTCTTTTTTTTAACCCTCCCACTGTCTTTATGGGTGGCCCCGTGAGGAAAGTTGACCATTGAGCAGGATTGATGGGTTATCCCTTGAGGTCCATGTGGCAGGGGTGAGGTGGTGCTCACTCCTCACCCCTGCCACATGAACCCAAGGGATAAATCATCAACAAGGAACATTGCTAAGCTGAGTCCCATTCTGTCCCGCTCTGAACTTGAGACAGTTCTCCACACCTTCATCTCCTCACGCTTAGACTACTGTTACTCTCTTTTCACGTGTCTGAGCAGAACCTCCCTGAACCGTCTACAGGTGGTTCAGAATGCCTGTGCTCGGCTTCTGACCAAGTCCTCCAAACACACCCACATCACCCCGCTTCTCCTCCAGCTTCACTGGCCGCCAGTCAGCTTCAGGGTTCATTTCAAGATCCTGGTTCTGGTCTATAGGGCCTTACATGGACAAGCACCATCTTACATTGGTGATCTTCTTAGTCCCTACACCCCCAGCAGGTCCCTGAGGTCCAGTGATCAAAGCCTACTGGTCGTGCAGCACCAGGCTAAAGACCAAAGGTGACAGATCATTTGCTGCTGTGGCCCCCAGACTCTGGAACTCTCTCCCCCTGAGCCTGAGATCAGTGGACTCAGTGGTCTCCTTTAAAAAGCAGCTGACAACTCACCTGTTCAGGCTGGCTTTTGTATGACCTTCTTCACCCTCTCCTTGTTCTGCTCTCCCCACCTATTCCACCCTCCTCAGGATCCACTGATTTCCCTCTTTCCTGTTCACTCTCTCTTTCTTAACATCATTTTTTATCACAATTGTCTATTTTTTGCTCATTTTAAATATATTTTTAATCATTTTCTAAATTCTTTATATTTTTACATTTGTTGTGTTTGTGAAGCGCCTCGTGATTTTTATCTTGAGAGGTTCTTCTTCATCCCTACTCATTGGTCAACTTTCCTCACGGGGTCACCCATAAAGACAGTGGGAGGGGTAAACTAACCTTACAGAAATATCTGACTTCAAAGAAAATTTGCTTCAAGTAGGGTTTTTTAATTTTGACTGAAAAGCATGACGTTACAAACTTACATGCTGGAGCTGGGACCCAGTTCCCCATTCTTTACAAGTCGTCTGCCTCCTTGAGGAGGATCTAAGTACTGCAGCACACAAGTACCGATTCTATTTGTTATCATTGTTTAAATATGCTACATTTATCTAATAAACTGTCCTTGGTAATTAGGTTTTATAGACATAGAAAATTATTGACCTTTTTATTTGTTTGATTGTTATTTCATCAGGTTTTAAAGGTTAAATTCAGAAAAGTTTTGCAAAACCTGCAAGCCATTAGATTTCCTAAAAGCCATTTTTGCAGATTGTTACAAAAAATATTTGATTTACTAAAATGACCTAAAATTGCTAAATTCACAGAATGGAAAAGAAATGTTTTATTTTAGTCAGAATCCAGATAATAGCCACAGACAATAATCTAAAGACAGATTTATGCTCCTCTGAAAGGTCTGTCACATGAATACAAAAAAAGTTGAATTTAGTTGGACTTTAATAAAACAGCCAGTAGACTTCATAAAAGATCATAAAGTTAAAAGTGTGTGAAACAAGCATGCAGAGAATGTAGCTTTTTCAGCAAATTCTGAATTCACCAGTCGTTGCAGTTTTTAATAAATCTGCAAGTAAACCACTGAGCATGAATGATTCATTTCTAAACCCAGATCTTCATCTGCTAACGAGCTCGTAACGCAGGTGAGTGTTGCAATTACCAGTGGAACATTAAAGAGATTACGGAGCAAAAACATTCAGTCGGCGTGTCACGCCCCTCTGGTGGCGATGAGGCATCAGCGGGGCACAACGGCTTCTGCAAGGAGCCCAAACCTTTTAACTCTGTTTCTGCAGTTCTGAGTCATTGGCATCGACAATCCTATCGTGTCCCAGCTGGGAATTTTTCATACCACTATTAATGCACTGTGCAGCGTAGCGTGACTGGGAGGAGGAGGAGGGGAGGAGAGAAACATGGCCAAGAGGAAATAAATAAGGTGAAATGGAAAAAGGAGATGCTGAAAGAAATGTCTGGTGGTGACAGAAGAAATGGAACTCAGATGTGAAAGAATACAGAAATGTAAAAGAAGGCTGACAAAAAATACATCAACAGAATGTTTCTGTTTTTGAAATTATTTTTAGTTTTCAAACATGCTTTAAAATCTCTAATAAGCCTTCTCAGTTCATCCAAGCTAACTGTATTTATTATGCACCTTAAAAAACATCAACAATACTTATATACGACAGCATTTAAACAATAGATAAGAAAATACATGAAAGCACATCAAACAAGGGTAAAAGCAGCACAACAGTGAGCTAAAATGATAAAAACTACTGAAATAAAACATTCATACAGCTAAAAATTAAAATTTCATAAACACTAGAACACACAAAATATCCCTATATTAAATGGGTGACAGCAAAACAATAAGGAGCTAATGAGTGAACAGGAAGGGCTGGGCATCGGGGTGGCTTCAGAAAAGTGTTCAAATGGGCAGAAAAACTACATTTCGAGGATTCATTACTGGGTCACACTTAACAAAACCCCTGCCAACGTCTCGAGTTAATGGCCTTTATCAGAGCTTGAACAAACAGAGAAAAAAGGTCACATCAGGAGGTTTAATGTAACATGACCTTTTGATCCGTTCACCTATTAGCTCCTATGAATGAAATGCATGTAAGCTCTAATGACGGCCATTATAGTGAAACACTAGCATGATCTCACAGAAAAATGGATTTTATGTGTTGGAGATACATACTAGAGGGCTGCATCGGGATTGGGTCCCCCAACACAAATCCTGCGTGGGCGGGCGGTGTGAATTTTGCTGCGGGCGGGAACGGTCGGCTAAAAGAAACAGTGTGGGATCGGGATGAGTATGATGGAGTCGGCAATTGATGTTGAAAAGAAGCTGAAACAAGGTCTTTATGACACAAAAACCAAAGCAAGGCAAGTCAGACATTTGGAGGAGTTTCTCTGATTGTGTTAATATTTCTCATTCAGGTCTCTCATAGAAAAGCGACCTCGATCACTGCCTGATTACAGAGGAGAAGAGAATATGAAACGGCCTTGATTTCATTACCCCTTTAAGCACCACACAGTAGGTCCTTTGTGTATTTTTTAAAGAATTTTATAGTATGAAGAGTTATTTGAAATCACATGCGCCGAGGCGTCACCGGTGATCCTGGTGATGCCTCGGCGTTAAAGGGTTAAAAACTAAATGAAAACAAAGTGCGTCAATCCTGGCCAATGTGTTAAAAGACGTGCAGGATCCAATCAATTTGTTTTTCCCTCATTTACAGTCATGGAGATAACGGAGCAGTGCACGGCTCTGGTGGTATTCAAGTTACATTTTATCTCATTCCAACAATTTTCACAAGAAAACAGAACAGTTAAAAGCAGGGCTCGTGTTGTGTTGACCGGATAGTTCCCGTATTTGACCGTTTATTTTGACGGAGAAAGAATAGAAAGAATAACCCCGACGCATGCAGACGAACTGACATTTTATTCGTCACGCACATTGCAGATGTAGCTAAATCACCCAAGAAAAGATTCCCATCTGAATATCTGAGATGGATATTGCTCAGCACAGCTTGCTGTCGGCATGTACTACGTAAGGTGCACAGCGAGCTGAAGATGTGGAGATTGGCTTGGAGCGCGTTGCAGAACCAGAGCGCATGCGGGAAGATTCCTCCCACTGAAGCGAGTGTTTTCCAAACCCTGTCTCTCAGAGAGACTTGTCACTTAGAAAATGTTCCCTGATTATGAAACTTTGGCTGAATAGTGCTTGTTCCTGTCACCAATGTGGCGACGCATCCAGGAGGAGAATCCCAGAATCTCACATCCTCTTCAACTCAGAAAGCGCCTACATGATTACGCACAAGCGTGACCCGTCAACACGGTCTCACAGTAAGACGGGGTTGGACCTGTTCAGGTTTACGCAGACAATCTTTACATTTAGAATTGGCATACAGATATAAAATTAATTCAGTAAAATAAAGCATTTTATTTAAATATCCATTCATTATTGTACAAGCACAGAGAGCCGCGGGTTGCTGACCCCTGGTAGCCTATAAAATGACATGTTTTCTCCAGGACCAGAGAGGACACAAACTCAATACATCTCTTTTATTGTGAGGTAATAATTTCTCCGAGTTTTGCGGTTGCGGGCGGGAGTAGACATGCACACTGCGGGTGCGGGCGGGAGTGTAACACACACGTTGCGGATGTGGGCAGTAATGGTCAGAAATTCAGCGGGAGCGGGCAGGAGCGGGATGAAGAAAACAGTCCCGCGCAGGGCTCTAATACATACATACATACATATATACATATGCATATACATATATATACACATATATACACATGTATATACACAGATATACGCATTTATATACACATATATACACATGTATATACACATACAGGTGCTGGCCAGTAAATTAGAATATCATCAAAAGGTTGAAAATATTTCAGTAATTCCATTCAAAACGTGAAACTTGTACATTATATTCATGCAATGCACACAGACCAATGTATTTCCGATGTTTATTACGTTTAATTTTGATATTTATAGGTGACAACCAATGAAAACATCAAATCTGGTATCTCAGAAAATTAGAATATTCTAAAGGCCAATGAAAAAATGTTTGTTTCTCTAATGTTGGCCAACTGAAAAGAATGAACATGAAAAGAATGTGCATGTATAGCACTCAATACTTAGTCGGGGCTCCTTTTGCCTCAATAACTGCAGTAATGCGGCGTGGCATGGACTCGATCAGTCTGTGGCACTGCTCAGGTGTTATGAGAGCCCAGGTTGCTCTGATAGTCGTCTTCAGCTCCTCTGCATTGTTGGGTCTAGCGTATTGCATCCTCCGCTTCACAATACCCCATAGATTTTCTATGGGGTTAAGGTCAGGCGAGTTTGCTGGCCAATCAAGGACAGGGATACCATGGTCCTTGAACCAGGTGCTGGTGGTTTTGGCACTGTGTGCAGGTGCCAAGTCCTGTTGAAAGGTGAAGTCTGCATCCCCATAAAGTTGGTCAGCAGCAGGAAGCATGAAGTGCTCTAAAACTTCCTGGTAGACGGCTGCATTGACCCTGGACCTCAGGAAACAGAGTGGGCTAACACCGGCAGATGACATGGCACCCCACACCATCACTGACGGTGGAAACTTTACACTGGACCTCATGCAACGTGGATTCTGTGCTTCTCCGCTCTTCCTCCAGACTCTGGGTCCTTGATTTCCAAAGGAAATGCAGAACTTGCTTTCATCAGAAAACATAACTTTGGACCACTCAGCATCAGTCCAGTCCTTTTTGTCCTTGGCCCAGGCGAGACGCTTCTTGCGCTGTTTCTTGTTCAGGAGTGGCTTGACACACGGAATGCGACACCTGAATCCCATGTCTTTCATGAGTCTCCTCGTGGTGGTTCTTGAAGCGCTGACTCCAGCTGCAGTCCACTCTTTGTGGATCTCCCCCACATTTTTGAATGGGTTTGTCGTCACAATTCTCTGCAGGGTGCGGTTATCCCTAGAGCTTGTACACTTTTTTCTACCACATTTTTTCCGTCCCTTCGCCTGTCTGTTAATGTGCTTGGACACAGAGCTCTGCGAACAGCCAGCTTCTTTAGCAATCACCTTTTGTGTCTTGCCCTCCTTGTGCAAGGTGTCAATGATTGTCTTTTGGACAGCTGTTAAGTCAGAAGTCTTCCCCATGATTGTGGTGCCTTCAAAACAAGACTGAGGGACCTTTTAAAGGCCTTTGCAGGTGTTTTGAGTAAATCAGCTGATTAGAGTGGCAGCAGGTGTCTTCTATATTCAGCCTTTTCAGAATATTCTAATTTTTTGAGATACCAAATTTGGAGTTTTCATTAGTTGTCACTTATGAATATCAAATTTAAATGTAATGAACATTGGAAATACATTGGTCTGTGTGCATTGCATGAATATAATGTACAAGTTTCACGTTTTGAATGGAATTACTGAAATATTTTCAACCTTTTGATGATATTCTAATTTACTGGCCAGCACCTGTATATACACACCCGGTGGGATATATGCTGGATTCCTGGAAGGAGTGGAAGATCATATGCCTCAGCCAGCTGTCCATTGAGGATATCGAAGATGTGTGGATATTCGGCCTGATGATCACTGGATTTCTCCTGATTGAAGTGGGAGGATATCTGGTTTTCTGGAAATTTGGGAAGACGGGAGCGATTGGAGGGCGACCCGCACCCACGGAAAGCACCGTCCGTGTGGAGACTTCTCAGACTGGGATGTTACTCTAGGTGAATCGTAAGCTGGACACTGTTCTAGCTAGGGGGTGCTCGACTTAATTTTTTTTTAAAGTCGACTGTCAAGTAATGAAAATCGAGTCGACTGACTAGTCGTTGAAGACGTCATACACCTCAAGCGGAGTTTTTGACAATTAAAATTGCGCCCACATTTTCAAAGTTAAACACATCTCAACAGCGGTGGTTTCTGCATCTATACTGCTCCACTTCAGCTCTCACACCCCTCCCCATGCGCAGTGCGCCTGCAGCCTCTCAGAGTTCCTGCTGCACTTCTGATTACCTTCAGTGGTGTCTGTTTGTTGCAACCACCAGGTACAAAAACTAACTTGTTTTTATTTGACTGTTTTTCTGTCCTGCCTGTTTATTATCTTCCTGCATCTCCTCTCAGTCGTAAAGAAAACCTGCTACCTGGGTTCATATATATTCACCTTATGAGTTACCTTTGAACTGCAGTTCTAAAAGATCTACCGACCGCAAAAACAGCGGAGTGCGCGCTGCTCGCCGACCGCATCAGTGAGGTGAAGTTATTGGGAGGACAAAACAGGTGATGCGTCCCGCTCCACAGCAGCAAAACGCATCAGGCACAAATAAAAGACAGAAAACATCAAAGGAAATGAGCTGACATGAACGATCGCGTGTTAAAATTGTTTTTGAGGTGGCGACACCTGATTTGATAATGTTGCTGTGGCCGTGCTCAGGACGCAGATGTCTGGAGCACGTCAACAATCAGAGCTTTGCATGTGCAAGCTGGTTAAGGTTAGGATGGGGGTGAGGGGAAGGTTAAATTGCAAAAGGGTAAACATCACAATTTGGTTAAATGTCCGTTTTACGGCGGGTGTCAGTATCGACGCTCTGGCACAGCGCGTTGCCTCCCGACGCGCAGGAGCTCGTCACCTGCTGTCTTTTCCGAGGACTGCATCTTGCTGGTTATTATCACGTGACAGCGACTAGTCGATGACAAGCATAAAAAGTCACTACAGAGCAGTGAGGTCGACTAGTCGACTAGTCCATACAACCCCTAGTGCGCACTAGTTTGTCAGGTCATTTATTAGTCGAAATCTCCGACTTCTAAAGAAATATCTGTCCCTCCAACATCAGACATCCACAGTTCGTGCCCAGCGCAGCCACTCCCGATACGTTGGACAGGCGCTCCATGAAGGTCCGCATTTTGCACCAAAGGTGCATCACTACCTTGAGGCGCACAGCACATTCAGCCCCGTCAGCACAGACAGAGGAGACACAAAAAGAGACGAGTTATCCAACACTGTGCATGCTCCCGCAATGACAGCAGCAGCACCTGCACAGCCAGTGGTTCAATGGTTAAATGCACCGACAGGCAGGAGGATGGAGCTGGACTAATATCCAAACAGAAATATAGATCATTAGCAAACTCCGAGCGGGTTGGAGAAGACTGATAGCTGCTGCAATCAGCTCGATCTCCGTCGGGGATTTCCAACTCGCGAGGGGGGTGGGGGTGCATTCATCCACCGGCTTGGAGTACATCCAACAGCTAGAGCACCGGACGTTCTTGGATTCTCCAGAACTCAGATTGCCAGTCCACTTCTGCCCCGTCTATAACCTTCACTCTTTCACTCCAAAGGCCCAACAACATGAGTACTTTTGACTCCGATGGTCAGTGTCACCCCAGATGTTATTAATGTACAACAGGGTGTGCTTTGTAGCCTACCTGGGTTATGGGTGTTAAAGAGAAAATGACATGGAGAGAAACAATGTTTAATATCCTTTTTGTTGCTGGAAATAACACAAAAGCATTGTTTGTACCATCCGTCAGCCAGCTGATGGTTTCACATATGAAGGGGTGTCCCCATCACTAGTGCTGCAGGAGCACATCTGCACACCGCTTAGGGCAGGCTGTTTAAACAGTTATTAGACAGATATATATATTCTAAATATCTAAAAATCTATTGTTTCTATTAAAAATATTCCAAATAATCCATAATAACCTTCTCAATATACACGTTGATAATTTCTGATATATTAAAGAGTCATTCACCCCCGTAGCATCATATCCACCCAAACTTCCTGTTTGAAAAATGCACTTAAAGGAGATGTCATCTGGTGGATCAGGAGAGCTGTGGCACAGAGGAAGTGAAGAAGCTTCGGTTCCCGCCTCCAACAGAATTTAAAACACATCCGCGGGGGAGGCCAATGATCAAGATGTGATAATTCCATATAAATATGAAACATCAATCTGACTGATCTTTAAATATTTAATCAGAAGATTATAGTTTATTTTACTTATTCAGGGACCATAAACACACTTCATATTAATTCAGATAGAGTCCAGTATATAGTTTATAAAAATGAATCAATTTCTATTTCCCTAAACTAATGATTATATAAGATAAGGTATGAATGATGGAATGTAATGGATATTAAGTGATTTCATGTGATGGATGAAATGATGTAATGGAAGCTAGATGTTTAAGCAAAACCTTTCTTAAAGGGGCATTATGGAAGTTTGACAGCCAAAACATGTATAGCAATAATAAATGTCTTCTTCATACATTCTCCTGCAATGCCCTGGTCCTGTAGAATGAGCCCTGGCATTTTTACTGTGATTGCCTGTTTTTCTGTAAAATCACAGAAAAAGAGAGATGCTCGGGTCGAGCAGGCTGCTTCATGCGCGTTCACGCTCAGGCATCGCCCGTAGCATTTGCTATCCGTAGCTTTAGCAGCAGAGAGAGGTAGTGCCAACTCAGCGACTTTGTCGCTGTTCCTAACGCCTAGTGATGAACCTAGCTACATTTCTGAGGACCCTTAACTACTTTCTGTAGAACTTTATTCTAGATATTTCCTGCAAATTAGCAACAAAATAGCCATTTTCGCTCTGAACCGTTCTTTGAACGTTGTTTCAGCTGTCATCACGGATATAAATGTTACAGATGCGAAGGACGCCACTGGCGCTTTAGCTCACCAGCTAGACGTCAGACTCTCATGCAGAAGTCCTGGGTTTGATTCTGGATGTGAACACAGTTAATTCAGAGTTTCTTTTTTACATTAATGGTATATTTTTTTTACAGTAAGATGCCCAAATTTTTATTTGAGACTCACCGAACGGCATTGAATTCACAGATAAAAAAGATGTGGGTTCAACTTTCATTTTGGAACAATTTTTCAAGCAAGGGAAGGGAAGCTCTGTGAAGCTGACGGACTGACCCATCTTAAACCTTTGTCAGCTGTGCTGAAGAGAAAGGTACAGAACCAAATTATTTAATTAATTAGCTGCGTGTTCTCCTGTCCTCTGTCCTCCGGGCCACAAACACACACACACACACACACACCAACACATTCTCATACCCTAAGCGTCGGAAACAAACGCTTGGTCAGCCACCCTCCACGTCAGACCCCAGACGCCAAAAGTGCCCTTTTTCGTTACTTATGTGCGAAAAGGGGTTTTTCCCTTTTGTAACTGCAGATCCCAATGCAGCGTAAAACTGACGTGATTAGATATCCGCTGATGCGGCACCGAACCAGCTCGTTTAACCGCACCTTAACCTTAACGTTTCACTATTTATAACCTTCCCCTCACCCTCATCCTAACCTTAACCCTCATTTAACCGATGCTGCACCGAACCAGCTCGTTTAACCGCACGTGAACCTTAACGTTTCACTAGTTTGTCAGGTCATTTATTAGTCGAAATCTCCGACTTCTAAAGAAATATCTGTCCCTCCAACATCAGCCATCCACAGTTCGTGCCTGGCGCAGCCACTCCTGATACGTTGGACACCACACAGAGCTTCCCCTCTCCCACATCCTAACCTTAACCCTCTTGCTACCTAAAACGTTACTCTCACTGTGATCAAGGGTTTGTTTCCCATGCATTCTGACTCTGACAGTCAGAGTCTGACTGTCAAATTTCGTATTTGCCACCCAAGGGGAACGTTAGAACACACCATCTGGCGAGGGGGAGGTTACACATACCCTCTACTTTTAACCTCCACCGTGGTAGTTGAAACCTCCCCCTTGTGTTGGCTCGGTCCAAACTCGACCAATGACGAGGCAGCTCCCGCCATTCACTTCATAGAGCCGGCTTTTAGAGCGATCGACACATCACTAACGTGTTCGCTACCAAGATGGTTATGGTTAGGATAGAGGTGAGGGGAAGGTTAAATAAGAGGATAAGGTTAAGGTGAGGTACAATGAGCTTGTTTGGTGCCCTGGCTGCGGACATCCCATCGCGTCAGGGGTCTGACGTGGAGGGTGGCTGACCAAGCGTTTGTTTTTGACGCGCTGGGAGTGAGAATGTTTTGCGCGCACACACACACACACACACACACACACACACACACACACACACACACACACACGGGACTGTCTAAGCTGCTATTTCGTTAAGGAGTGTGCACGTACAGCATGCGCGCCTCGTGCACGAGCCTACCATTGAAGCTGCCGTTACGCATTTGGCCTGAGGGGGCAATCGCGAGCATAAAAATTCAAAACTTCGTAAAGTCCCTTTAAGTATCTGAGAGGGTTTGTGGGGTTTGGGTTGTAAAATCATTTTGGCTGTATGTTTGGTAAACCAGAGATTTGTTTATAAAACCATCCGAAGCAATTTGTGCAGAGTCTACGCACCCTTATGTGGAAATCCTCGTACGATCCAAGGGGTCAAGAGGTTGGGATGGATGCTGCCGATGGCATGGACCTCTAGGTACCAGGAAGTCGTAGATTGGCTCTGATACAACCCGACTAGTCTTGAGATATCTCCAGGTCACGACAGGAAGCTGAAATGCTTGTTTGTGTCTAAGGCTGTTTGTTGGCTCTTAGAAGAGCCGCTTTGTCTGATATCACCAAGTGTTACAGAGCTGTTTTAATCTGAGGTGAAAAGATAGTATGGTTTCAAAATGCTCATTCCCAAATTGGCCGGTTTGAGAGTCAGCTAGAAACCAAATGAAATCTGGAAACAATTATGTTTTATCGAATCACATTGTTGATAAATTTGGCAAATCAGAATTTGACACGTTTGAGGGCATTGCCAAAAATACCTCAGAAGTCACTCCTTCAGTCAAATCTTAGAGAGGTTTGTGTGAATGTTTAAACATTTATGTAAAGTTAATGTTAAACATTAATAATAATCTTATTATAATGTATATGAGTATACTGATGGATTAACTTGTTAAATCAACATACTGATCTGGAGTAGTTGAGATCTGAAATGGATCATTGCAAGAAAGATATTCATTTTAAACCCATCGTTGATTAAAGCACAGATAATTAAAACATTTGATTTAAACACCTTGTTCATTAAACACACTTGATTATTTCAACCTATAAGTTGTGAAGTCACTTAGGAACTTTGAGGAAGGTGAACTTTATTCAGAGTGAAGATGCAGAAGTTTCGGCTGCATCGAATTTTATGTCTCAGGACTGGTGCAGAGTTGCCCGTTTTGGCAGATGGTGTGTTTGTGTCTGCAAATGAAAGTTAATTTCTGGTAATTTCGTCGGTGAAAATTTGAACATTGGTACGTTACAACATGAACAGTCTGCTCAAAAGAAGTCCCGGTATGCTGATAGTCCATTTAAATAGTGTAATATAAAATGAAACTGGATCTTTTTTGGGTTACCCCTGGGTGTGTAAGTCGAGGGCTTCAAGGGGAGTCCATCATCCTTTCAGGGGAGCCAGGCTCCCCTTAGCCCCCCCTAATTCGAACCCTGGTTCTACGCATTATTTAAATAGGAGACTAGAGAAGAAATAAACCACTTCTTCACAACTGCGGAGATGCTAACTCCCTTCTAGCTACTCAGAAAGTGGGTTTTATTGTTTACAGTCCAGGGGAGTAAGGATCTGGACGAGGGGTCTACATAGAAGAAACATTTAAAAAGAGAAAATATTTTATTAACAAGATCCACTACAGGTATAAGGTGCACACTATCTATATTTTCCTATTATTTCCATCTGCATTTGGTTTCATACCAATCCAAAGCACTACTGAGGCCTCCTAGCTTTCACTTGTAGTTCTAAGGAGCATTTTGATTTATTTTCAAGAATGTTATAATGCAAAAGTTTTATAACAGATATACAATACAAACGTAATAGTCTTTATTGAGCTGGCTTTATTTGCTGAGGTGCACACATTGTGCCCGGGAATGGGAATAATGACAGGTGAGCAGCCGTGTTGTGCCGGAGCAGATTAATCTGCAGCTATAGCCTGGCACAGTCAACTATGGCTTTGATGAATGGGAGCTTAAAGTACATTTGTGCACACACATACATGCATCGATCCTCACTTCGTTTCACAGGTGGAGCTGAAACTTCATGCCAGTTCTGGCTGAGGATCAGTCATGAGTGAAGACAGAAGCACAAAGCCTGGTTATTAGCACTCAGGTTACACAAGGTATATTTTTAGATGTTGGTGGGAAAATGACAGCTTCTCTTTGGGTTAAGCTTCCACACCACTCACCAGAGGTGTGGCCAAGTCACCACTGCTTTGCAAGTCAAGTCTCTCCAGTCAAGTCTCAAGTCAAGTCCAAAGTCGATGAATGGTAGGTCCAAGTCAAGTCCAAGTTATTAACTTTGAATTTTCAAGTCATAATCAAGTCCAACCTCAATTTAATGACAATGATAATAAATTCCAGAAATAAAGCTTCTTAAAGCTTAATTTGTTTTGCTCAAGCAATCAGAAAGTGCAACTGAATTATTGATTATAAACAAAGTGCTGCTGTATTTAGCAGTACATCAAACCCAGAACGAAGAATGACTTATGCTTTATGTCCATGTTGTGCCACTTTAGTGCTAAAATATCAAATATGCTCAAGTCATCATCAAGTCAACGGATGCAAATCGATTCAAGTTGCAAGTCATTGGCATTCAAGTCCGAGTCAAGTTGTAAGTCTTAATATATTTTATCAAGTCAAGTCAGAAGTCATTAAAATAATGACTCGGGTCTGACTCGAGTCCAAGTCATGTGACTCGAGTGCACACCTCTGCCACTCACATGATTACCAAACATCACTCTCAGTTATGGGACGAAGTGTGAACTGCTATGTGCACGGTCAACATGATCACACAAATTCTGGTTTGCACACTGTCTGAGAAGGAAGCTAGGCAACCCTAGTGGACAAACAATGAAGGTTTACACCCTAGCTTACGTGCTCACGGAAATATGAACAAGTTTTTTTATGTTAACATTATCCCAAAACATTTAAAAGCTAACGCAAAGACGATGTTAGCATTTCCTTAAAGCTTAAGAGCCAACGCCATACTTATTATTTGTTTTTCTCCAATTGTCATTTACAATCTAATAGTCAGCAGTGGCTCAGGAGGTAGAGTGTGTTTCCCAGTAATCTGAGGGTTACTAGCTTGGCAAACTAACCTATATATGTAAATGTATGGTATGGCCACGACCCATGGAAATAGCTCGGTCATGAGGCAGAATCTACGGTTGTCTTTCAAACGGTCTCTCCACGCAACTAGACATTGCTACGACAAATCAGAGCAACACACTATGCCATGCACTCTCCTCTACGAAAATCTGTCAATGGGGCAGTCCACTACACAATGTTGAAGAAGTAAAAGAAGTTAATGCATCTTTTTTCAGACCTATCTGCTCACATCTCAAAAGAAAAGCCCAAGTAGTCCTAAGCTGATGCCAAAGTCTTTCAAAGTGACGCCATTCCTGAGCCGACGATCTCTTTGTTACATTCATGTCATCATACTTCTTCAGCAAGGCGTTCCACAATCTGCTCTATGATGGCTGATAAATATCTTCAGCAATGGAATGGCGGTGCAGTTGATCACGTTAAAAGAAGTGGCGTGGTGACCAATCACAGGCATGCCTTAGTCATTCTCTACAGGCCTGCTGCAGAACTCCCCTTCTGGCGGAAACGTATACACTAGACATATCAAAAAGCACCTATGTGGTGAAAAGCTAACAGCAATATGTATAATATTTCAAAAACAACAAGTGCTACATGGTTTCTCCGAGAACGAATCCTTTAGGAAAAGAAGCAACATCAAAATATTCCATTCAGCTAGCCAACAATGACAAGCCATAGCAGTGCTACCTGTTCTTCACTAGTACCTGCTGTGATGTGGCACAGTTTGAAGTCTTTAAAGTAAATGAATGATTGTCTCAGTCATAGAACTGCTTATAACCCTGGAGCTAAAAGGCTATGAGGCCTGTAAACACCCGTTACTCAAAGCTAAAGCTAACATCTGACTGAAGAAAAACAAGCCATTTATGATAATAGAGAGAACAATACGGGTGGAAGTAATAAAAAAATCTGTCAAACTGGAGATAAAGAGACATAAATAACGAGCAGTTTCAATCCACCGCTTGTCACAGCAGCAGGTACACTCATGCCGACTTTACCATCAATGATGTTCTGTCACTTTGCTGATCATTATACAGCATCTCTGTTGGGTAGCCTCAGCTAACAACCGGCAGATAGACCGTGCAGACGGGGGGTTTAAAGCTGTGGAGTAGGTGGAAATGACAGAAATCAGCCGCAGGTGTATGGTGAAGCTAGATGGAAGTTTTTCCAAGGTCATTGTAGAAGGACTCGGCAAGTTTTAATTTCAGATAGCCAACGTCCTGCCTTGGGCGAAGAAGACTGCAATAATTGAACAGACTCACTCACTGTGTATGACTTGCCTGAGCACTGTAATACAGTATAATGTAAATGACATTTCACATTTATGACAGGAAGCATTAGGTTACCTAGACATATTTATGGGCGTTTTTATGCAAATGTTAAAAAAAAGACTTATTTTCAGTTGCTAGATACTTCTTTTATGACTAGTTTATTTTTACACATTTCTTTTATTAATTATTGTTACTCAGTGTTTGATAATTGTATTTGTGAAACTTTTGTGCTGTTTTCGGATGGATTGCCGGACAGACGGACGGATGATCCCGTTCAGGGACTGTGGATGAAAAATAACATTTTGTGTACCTCTGGTGCATTTGGAGCAATGCTTGTAATGAACAAAGTCCCCATCAAATACACTTATTCTATTCTACTGTTATTTGTGAGAAATGTGATTCATTTGCGATTTACTTGATAAACAAGATGTTTTTGTACATTGTGTCTTTTTGGAATCAATTAAGACTCCAAATTTTTAACTGGAAAACATGAATAATTCCATCCAAAATAAAACTACATAAAAGGTTTTTAGAAAGTAAAACAACTATTTACTTAATTAAATCCCTGAAAGCAAAGCACTCAATTCACCATTCAGTCTACGTTCCTACACTCATCAATGGCCACAAACTTTGGGTAGTGACCAAAAGAATAAGATTGTAGATACAAGTGGCCTAAATGAGTTTTCTCTGCAGGGTGGCCTCTCTCTTAGAGGTAGGGTGAGAAGCTTGGTCATCCGAGAGGGGCTCGAAGAGCCGCTGCTTCTCCACGTCGAGAGCAGCCAGTTGAGGTGGCTCGGGCATCTGATCAGGATGCCTCTTGGACGTCGCACTGGTGAGGTTTTATGAGCATTTCGAAATAGAAGAAACCCCAAAGGAAGACCCAGGACACGCTGGAGGGACTATGTCTCCCGAAAGGCCAGAAAACACCTTAGGATTCCCCAGAGGAGCTAGACCAAGTGGCTGGGGAGACCCGATAAGCAGATTTTTGGGCCATTCCCATCTGTACCGGGTCGGCCCGGGCCGGATAGCCCCAGTCGGCCCCAGCCTGGCCCGGTTGATTCCACACATCCTTGTCTTAAGCCCATGTGGGCTGATTCTACCCACCAATCAGAGGCTTGCTCTAATGGAAGGTGTGAATTTGCTGTCAGCAGTGGGTGCGTTGGCCCTGGTCGGCCTGAAGCAGACCCCCTCGAGAAGAGGGCTGAGAATGAGCCTTGGTTGGCCCGGAAAAATACCAGGCCACACAGATATGTAAACAACCTACGCTTCCCGGCCCGGGCCGACCCGGTACAGATGGGAATGGCCCATATGTGTATCTGGGCTCCTTAGTGACGAACAGCAGAGACCTGAAACCAGAAATGTACTGCAGAAGACCATTGGCTGCGTCAGCTCTGCAGTTTCTCTGGAAACCACTCTGGCAGAACCAGACCATCTCACACAAGACTCTCCATCCTGCTCTACAGCTCGGAGACCTGGCCCTTAACAAGACTCTGGCTACAGGAATCAATGGCTTTGATAGCAGAGCTTCGAGAACCATTAAGAACATCATGTGGCCCCAGCGGGCCCCCAACCAAGTGCTAAGAGAACGCACGCTCCAGCCCGGAGCATCTTGCCTGGCAGCACAACGCCACCCCCTCTGGCTTGACCATGTCAGTCTTTCTTTTGACCATCCGACCAGAGCCATTCTGTAGTTTGACCCGAGAGCTGCAGGCTGGCACAAAACCGCCAGCAATGGAAACAACTGGTTCACCTGGTAGGCTCAACAAACTGGTGCGGGATGACACACAACCCTTCGCAGGAACCTTGATGATGATGATTGAGAATGGATGGAGGGAGGGATGAATCCCTCAACGTTTCAGCTTTTCAGTATTTTGTTTTCTAAATGGAATTTTTCTTGGCTGCAGTCAAAGGGTGGACACTAATGGTTTTTGCCTGTATTTGTGTTCCAACAGCAAAACATCTCATAACCCACCAGTTGGATTTTGACAAAATACACCTACTCATCAACTTTGGAGTCAACCCTATTCAAGATGGCCATCACAGCTAACTGACATTACCCATCACCTAACCCTAACCCTAAGATTAGTTATTGTAGCTGAAAGGTTTACACAAGCTTGTGATTTTGGGGATGTTGAGCATAACATAACTTTTGAGGTTTGACAAAAAATAACTTAATACAGCTATAACAGGGCTCCTCTTACACAGGCATCTATGATAGCGAGCTATATTGTTACTTGGCACTGCCGACTTGTCAAAAAAAGTGGACAAAAGTAAAAGAAATTGGGGTAAACGTTGATGAACATGTCATCATGGATGTTTTCTAAATTGTTAACTTTTCCACTAACTGGACCTCCCCCCCCCCCCCCCTTTTTTTTTCATGCAAGATTGCCTCATCAATCATACATTCAGTAGATGCAGAGTTCTTGGCCAGAGCTGCTGTTATTCTCAAACTGAAATACGATGGGTCTGGTGAGCTGGACGGGTGCAAAACTCAGGAGTGTGAGCTGCAGGATACAGGCCACTCTTCATGTCACCACCAATATTACAGGCTGTTAATTATTCAGAGTGAGGCCTTATGACATCATACATCATGAGAGGCTGGTTATTAAATAGCCCCAGATTGTAAGATTAGTGTCATCAGTACATTCAGAATCCACATAAAAGTGTAAAAATAATGATTTTCATCACTTTAACAGGTGAAACTCAAAATTTTTTAATATAGTCTACTATCAGAGCTCTCCGTCCTCGCCGCTCAAAAGGAGTCCTGGTACACTGGGAGTCCATATAAATAATGTAAAATAGGTTGTAACTGGAGCTGTTTTTGGGTTCCCCCTGAGTGTGTAAGTTGAAGGCATGTAGGGGAGCTCACCACCCTTTCGGGGGAGCCAGGCTCCCCTTAGCTCCCCCATTATTCTAACCCTGGCATTACTTAAAGAGCAGACTGGATAAGAAAGAAATCACTCCTTCACAACTATGGAGATAAAACTCCTGCTAGCTACTCAGAGAGTGATTGTCATCGTTTACAGTCCAGGGGAGGAGGGATCTGGACTACAGAATACCGGGATGGGGAAGAGCGAGGCATGATGATGAACATACCCCTTCCAGGCTTCTGTAATAGCTGAGTTTAGCAACCCCGAAGGGAAGACGAAACTTAGACAGGAAAATGTATGTGTTGAGAAAAAAATAAATAAACATTTTACGGAGTTCTGCAGGTGAGATCCACTCTGGTTTCTGACCACCAAACTTCCATAGAATGGTTTAGAAGCAGCCTATGGAGATCTTGGTGATGGTGTATCCATACAGGTGACGTAGCTTGGCTGTTCTGAAGGATGCTGGCCTCATCTCTAGGACATGAGCCCTTCACACTTAAGCACCATGATCTAGCGGCTCTTGACCATCAGAGATATTACGGTACAAGGACCCATCTTGGGAATAATTTAGTCCACTTGTAGATTCAGCGAAGGTGCATGAGAGCACCTTAAGCAAATGCTAAGTACTAAGTAAAAATTCTTAGTTTATGACTTTCCTTTTTAAAAAGTTTCAGTTTTTATTTTCTACTTTTTAAAACGTTTATTCATGTATTATTTTCTAAAATTTTTATAATAAACTTTATTGTAGTCTAAAGATTTTTCTGTGACCACAGTGCCAGGATTGTTCACACGCGCCCGGTGCTTTAAAGCTAACTTGCTGTGCGTCATCCTCAACATGTCCACATAAAATTGCGCTTTGATTTTACATATTTAAATCTCGTGGCCAGCTGGTTGCACAGACTACACGTCCCCCACGTCACACATGATCTCGTTGCAGGAATCTTCATCTCAGACAGGTAATCAGAAACTTTTATTTTATATTTTAAGCTACTACCTCAACCAAAGCCCCATTTATCTTTGTAATCACGAAGTATTAAGGACTAATATCTAATTACAGTGATCCCTCGTTTATCGCGGTAGATGCGTTCCAGACCTGGCCGCGATAGGTGAAAATCCGCGAAGTAGGGAAACCATATTTATAGTATTTATTTAACAGGTACGTATTCAGTATTCAGACTTTTAAAACCCTCCCTTTACATAGTACTGTGTTTTTACTTGTTTTTTTATAGTTTTATTACAAAAAGTGCATTTTATGATGAAATTGATGAAAAAAAGGAATTTCTTGATATTTCGCATAGAAAAATACCGCGAATCGGTGAAAAATACCGCGAATCGGCGAATTTCCTTTGAATAAGACTCCAAAGAAAAAATCTGCGAAGTCGTGAATCCGCGATAAACGAACTGCGAAGAAGCGAGGGATCACTGTATGCACTAATATACGTTAATGCATTTTTAATAACAGTTGGGTGTAAAAGTCAAAGTTGCCACCCTGTTTATTTATTTTGGGGGGGTGAAGAAGAGAGGAGGTTTCTTGGCAGAGGTCACAGCAGCCTCACAAGGAAGCAGTTGCTGCATACTTAAGCCGTTCAGCGCTAAAATGTTGCTCCCGCAATGATACACAGTCAAATGCATTTCCCTCGCTACTCTTTTATGTCAGAAGAGGGAGGACGTTAACGTCTGTTTGAATTATGATCTGGAAAAAAAGACTCTTTATTGATTTGCTACTTTGTGAAAGGGATGACTACATCACACAGACAAGTGAGATTGAGTGTCGCTGACAGTCGGAAAGAGAATTTGTCCTTTATGGAGGCAACAAAAAGAATCCAGAGCAAGAAAATCCAGCCAATTCATGCATACACAGTTGTAAAAGGGTCACGTCTGCAGGCTGAGCAAACACCTCCAACCACCCCCCTGATGCACGCCTGAATTCCCCAAGAAACGGATTCAAACTCCCCGTTTGTTTGTTGACACATGATTGTTCTCAACATTGCATTTGTTAGCCTTGTTTACTCTAATAGGCTGTTGGAACAACAACAGATCTGCATAATATTTTAGAGATTGATTGGGATGGAAATTGCTCCGTGGGTTCAATTGGTGTGGCTTGGCCCGTTTTAATTGGCTTCTGTTAATTAATGCCCAATGTGTAAACAAACTGAATTACTTGCAGATTTTGTGCATGTCATTATCCTAATTGTTGCAGTAGGAAAGTGTGTGCGTGTTCCACGTGCACGCATGCTTATTGGGTTAACTCTTCTCTCACTGGTAAAATCACCTCGCTTTAGCAGCTTGCACAGGTCATTAAGTTAATAAATCATTAGGTTTGAATGCGTATATCAACTGAAAGACTAAGAAAGCTGGTGTTTGTTTATAGTTTAGCTAAATGCAGGCTTTTTGACAACGCATTTTAATATAGATTGAATTTTTGTTGACATTTATCTTAAACTTCTCTCCCTTAAAGGGATACTTTGCAACTTTTTCATGTGTTTAAACTGTTTTCATGAGCCAGTATGTGCTAAAATGACCCTTTACAGGGTTAATGATAAGCAACCCAACCCCTATTGCCCCCTGTGGCCAGAATATTCCACTTGCAACTTCAGACTGGTGGGCTGCTTTGTTGGGACTTGGGTACAAAACTGAGCTGACATACCTGGCGCTGCAGTCTGGTTCCAGCATGTTTCCTGTATGTTTTAGATCACAAACACACCTGATTTGTTCAATTTAGTGATTAGTGGTTCCTGGAGACACTAATGAAGGCTGGGGAGACATTTCAACAGTTAGCTTAAGGTCTTAAAAAAATGAATGCACAGTGAGGAGATTTTGTTCTACAGACAGACACTAGGAGGTGTCAAAAGCAAGCCTAAACTGCCTAGTTCCCCTTTAAAGACCAAGTTTACTTGTTTTTTCAACACAGGTGCAGTGGTCTTTGTAGTATGAATGCGTGACTTGTGAGCAAATCTATGTATGGACAAAAGTCTCAGTGCTCTTGTTTCATTGCCTAGTGGACTAGACCAAATTCTTGCTTTGCAAAGTTTGGTCTAGGAACGCTCCATTAGAACCTCCGCAGCCCCTAGTAGTAGTCTGGCTGGACAATCACAGCTCTCTATAGGGGTTTCATTCCTATAGAGCTCTGTGACCAATCACAGCGCTTTATCTGCTTTGTGGACCAATCAGGGCCCTCCATTCCTCTTGTGGACGGAATGATGCAACAGAGTGGAACAAGATGGCGACAGCTCATTTGAAACAGCTTTTACATCAATTGTGGACTATTTGGACTTGGGCTTTATTGGATTCAAGAGCCGATAGATTTATTTAAGTCCTTTATTTAGAAAAATGGGGTGTATTTTTGCCTTCTTCAACAGCGGGCTGCCTCGTTTACAGACATCCGTTGCGTTGTTTATTGTCCAGTAGCATGCGGAGATTATTAGAAAGACAACAGTAGAACCCGTCCCACGACTGAGCTATCAATGAAGTGGTGCCAGGCTAAATAATGCATTTATTTAGTCTGGCTTGCCAGGCTACCTGTTTCAGGAAGTCAGAGAAGAGGTAAGCAGAACACGGGGATATACGGGGATTGGAAAACATGATAATTTAGTGCAGAAAAGCCACAGCTGGGATTCAGACCTGCAACCTTCGGGCTGTAAGGCAACTGAATCACTAATGTCATCCCAGTTTGTGAAAGAAGAGTGGGCGGAGATACCTCCAAATTGATGACAGGCTAATCGCCAGTACAGTTTCCCCACCTAGGGGATCACTTACTTTTTTTACACAGAACCTGGTTGGTTTGGATAGATTATGTTTCCTTTCATGAATAAAATCAGCACATCTTTGTGTGACATTGAAATGTGTTGATCTGAAACAAGTCATTTGTGAGCCTTTAGTTCTGACTGATTACACCAAATAATCCGTCTAACAAATAGGCGATTTAGACTCAAACAACTAAAGTGTCAAAGAAGCTAAAACTCACATTTCACAAGTGATTCAGCAGCAGTCGATGACTTCAGCTGAGAAAATAAAAATGAAAAGAAAGCAAATTCTGTTAAAGTGCTTCTCCTTCGAGTTAAATTCAAATTGAAGCAGCGGTTCAGCGAACATGCAATGAACTGTGGGTCATCTCCTGGACCTCTTTGCAGTTGATGAGACATATGTGCGACTTGTGGTGCAAAGCAGAAAGATTCATATTTTCAGACCATTAAACAGAGGATGCTAAAGCTTGGCGCAGACACATAGCGGTCAAAATGCATCAAAGGGTAAAATAGCAGAGTGAGTCACTGCACCACTCAGCCATTTATCTTTCCAGCCAGTCGCCGAGTCGAGGAGGTCCTCAACAGCGACAAATAAACATATTAGCGTGATCAGTCGTGCTCTGAGAAGGAAGAGCGAATTACAAATTAATGGTTGTCTGTTGCCATGCAAACTGCCGAGCCGTTAGACCCAAAGTGACCTTGAAGAGACTCGTTAGGGGAGTGATTGACGTGGCAACTGCTGCCAGAGGAAGCAGCAATGGTAAGAAGGGAGAGAGGACAGACGGGTGGGCCGTGCGGCTGGGCTGCAGGTGGCGAGCAGTGGGAGAGGAGCGAACCTGGAGGTTGGCTAGACAGTCTGACTTCATGGTGATGAAGTACCTCATCTGTGCCAGGAGTTTTAGGCGGAAAGATGAGACCAAACACAGATCGTATATTCTGGAAGTGGCTCATCAAACAAAAACAGCATCTAAAAGTACTCTGCGGTCCTGTAGGTGGATCTCTAGTCCCATTCAGCCTACCTTTTATATGAGTTCTGGTTTATTAAGAGTTTTATTATTCAGTCTTCTTTTGTTAAAATAACAGTAATTTTCCTCTTCTGCGTCCATTCACCAACAAATCAAATGGTCAAATAAAGACTGGTTTTAAAAATTTATGAAAATGCAGTGAATAGTTTATTAAAACACCTGGAAAACTATTATTTAAGACCAAAGTATCACAAGTCTCCAAGTACGTAGACATTTATTTATATAATGATAAAGTCGTCTCAAGCCACTTTGCTAAGCACGAATTCCAATTAAACCTTTTATCAGTGCATTGGGTTCAATTCATTATTCCAATTATTTAAAAGTGTCCTAACTAGGAAAAGCAGCAGACTGCATTGAGTCGCTGACTTGTTGTTACATTGATTTTACAGCTATCCTTAAACTAGGCAAGCATGTAGCGACAGTGGAGGGGAAAACACCCATTTAACAGGAAGAAACCTCCAGGACCTGGATCAGTATGAGCAGCCATCTGCCACCAAAATGAGTGAGTGTTGGACTTCCTCTAGTGCGTTCACTACATTAATATTTACCTAGAGAAACATTTATAATTCAGGATGAAGACTGCAATTAGCTTGTACTCTTTGGTTTGTGTGGTGACCGGTGTGACCACACACATGCCTTTTTTCTGGCTTAAAATTCCCACATGCAGCCACTCCAGGTTCTATTAAATTAATTTTGACCACAAGAGAGTCCTTAAAGCAGAAATCCATAGTTTCTTGTCAGAGGGCACCATCTAGAGGCTGAAAAATGTATTGCACCTTAAGCCCCTCTCCCTACTTCTGTGATTATGGCTGGAAACAACAATTTATTTGTAAACTTGCACCTCTAGCCGGACAACGAATCTAAAATGTTTTACAAACGTATTGTGTTTATTCACATATTTTAAATACTTGCTTGTCCATATGAAATGTGACCAACTCTACATCAGACTACATCTGCAAATGCATGCATGCGAACGTAAGCAGGCTAATGCTAATGACGGTTAAGTAAAATTGCATGGGGCTCTACAAGATGGGACATATTGTATACATCATATCACAACACAGGGTAACAATATCACTTATGGATTTCTAAATCATCATGCATAATTCCTGATAGGGGAAAATTCCAAATTGCTGCCTTAGGGGGTCTTGTACCTTCAGCAGGTTTCAGATGTTGGTTTGCAGGACATTGAAGTTTATTTTCTTAGACGTATGGCAATCCTCTGTGTGAAAACGCACCTGTGATGTCGTGCTGTTTGAACGAGTCGCTGTAGACCTGGTACTGATTGGGACAATGCTTTTTCAGCCATTTCACCACGTCCTGTTGGGTCCACAGAGCCACGGGCTTGGACAGCTTCACGTAACCCGGCTGGAACAAATCAGAACATGATTTGAAAAGCATTAAAATCCCAGTATTATATTTAGGTAAGGAATTTTAAATTAAAATGCAAAAACAATGTTCAGTTTAAACATGAAAAGATCATTTCAGCAAGGTTGTTAAAAGGGATCACTACTGAGTCATTTTAATGACTTTTTCACACCCAAGGCTAGTTGGCGCCATTAAGTTTCATTGTGTTATGCTAAGCTAAAGCTAAAAGAGTACTGCTGGACCAAGAGAATGGCTGGGCTGTGTTTACTCCTCCTTATCAAACTATGGGGAATAAAGCAACAGACAAAATTTTACTTTGGGTTTGAAAATCCCTTTTAAAAAGGAAAATCAGGGCCCACTGAATAGAAACACTAACAAAACACAGATTTGGTAATAACATTTCGACATTGACATCAAAATAACACTAACTTTGAGATGTATTCCAATTCCAATTTTATTTATAAAGCGCATTCACAAGGCATTACAACCAAACAAGGCGCTGTACACTAAAAATGTTAGTTAATTAAACCGGCGTTATACAGTCATGTAGAACAGAGATAAAAGATAAAAAGGAAAAACAACAAAATTCCTAAAACTAACAGTTAAAAATCAATAAAACACATTTACATGAAATCATGTCTTTGATTCACATCTGACTTAGAGCCTAGAAAACTGCTCATTAGATTTTGAAATCAAAAGAAATTTTGGCTGATTGTTTTCAAGAATATTTGGGTGATTAATACATTAATTTCCAGTAATTGGATAAAACTCTGAGCACAAACAGATTTCACAGGTCTTTGTGATACTTGTGGGGTTTTTAAACTGTAAAAAAACTGTCAATTCTTCTTGTTAATTCATGGATTAACTTATTAGTCACATTACATGGAAATCTGAGTTCAGTTTTACCAGCTTAATTACAACAATAGAATAGTGCTGTATTGTCATTACACCTGAAGGCACAATGAAACTGAGGATGTTCCAACCGAGCCACCGTGCACCGCAACATTACAGTCATTAAGGAGGCAGCAAAACAACGTGATGAAATCATATTTAAAAAGTGCAAAAACGTGATAAAAACAATGCTAAACACTAAAAGTAGGTGAATATGTGGTGTAATTGTTACCAAACATGAAGTAGGATAAAAATTCTCAATAAGCAACATGTTACACCCCATTCTAAAGGAATTCAAGGACAAAGAACCCAAGAACCACCACCAAAGTACTGCAGGTCTCCAATGGTTGAGGTCAGAGATCAAGATTCAACACCAGGATAAAGGATGCCGGGGACCTGAATTCAAACGATTCTCTGAAGAGTGGGGCACTGGTTATCACAAATGCTTGATTACGGTTAAGTTTAAGGCCAGTTCCTTTTCCACATGCAGGCAGGTTGGTATGGATAAGTTTGGCCTTTTAAATGAATAAAATTGTCTTTTGTATTTACTCGGGTTATCTTTGTCTGAAAGTAAAATGTTTTTTCTGATACGACACCTTTAAGTGTGACACAAACCCAGCTGTGGGGGTCAAACCCAGCTGTGGGGGTCAAACACCAGCACTGTATGAACAGGCCATTGGTCTAAATGAAAAGCACTCGGCTTTCAGGACTTCACTCCAACTTGAGCCCTTCAGCAGCCTTATGATCGCTCTTTAAAGTGTTTGATTTTGATTTGAAGGGGCGACTAAAATTACAAACAGAAAGAGAGAGGGGTGATTAAAGTTTCACATCCCCTCCCCTCCACTTCAACCTGCTCCGTGGAAGCCGTGTGGCGCTGCATAGCAATGGAAGCCTTGTTCCTTCTTCGTTCGCAGCCAAAAAACAGCTTTTCTTGAATCAGATTTCTTCCCATCAGATCTCATCTCTGCCCTGAATTCAATCTCACACAATCCCTGTCAGATCTAGCACGCTGTCTTCTCCACTTCAGCCCTCACTGGTTTTTATTTTATTCTCCTTCCGAGCCTCGGCGCTGCTCCCACTCACTCGGTATCTAGCATCCTGGAAAAACCAGGGGAGAGGTACATGCAGGTTTGGGTGCATGGTCTCCTGCACAAAGAGGAAGTGACAGTTCGAGACTGCAGGGGGGTATGTAGGCAGGCGGAGGACACGCCTCCTGATATAGGAACCTGCATGAGTAGATGTGGAGTGAACATGGAGGGGACAGGTAGCTGTCACAGGAAGAGACCACATTAACCATTAAACACAGCCCGACTCGGGGCTTATTAACCCTGACTGGTCGCTTTAGGTGGCGGAGGAGAGATGGAGGCCAAGATGGAGGAAAAGTTAAGGGTAGCAACAAAAAAAATTAAATAAAAGAGGAAGGATGGACTTACAGATGAGGGAGGGGAGTGAAAATCTAGAGAGGACTCAGCAGACTGACAGGGTAGATTCTCATTTTCCCTGAACCCATTTGTGAGTCAACGGCCATCTGTGTTTTACATTCTGCGCCGATTTAGCCCATAGCTGTTTTCCGGAGGCCAGTACAATAGGTGAGCTGGTGCCTCCTCGTCTGTCAGCCAGCGAGTCGAGCCAAACGGGCGAAGAGAGGAAAAATTGTACGGAGAGCCAACAAGAGCACAATCACCCTCAAAGAGCTGCCTTCAAGACACTCCGAGCCAATTAGAGATTTGAGTGACAGCGGAGGAGTGAGAGGAGAAGCCTGCTTTACTTCTGAGCGGGAAACACACACACACACACACACACACACACACACCTAGGAGGATTCGCAACACCTGATTATGCATGCATTCTTTCATCTTTCTAAACATGTATTCAGCGATGCAAGGTTCTTGCCTTTAATTAATATCTGAAGGCCCAGTTCAAGCTCCCGGTATTCTCCACGTTGCCTTAGCAACAGAGCAAGGACAACCGGAAAATTAAGGGCGAGGAGCAAATCCTTTTGGGAGATCGAGCAAACCAAGCACACGAGCCCCGGGTCTGGGATGCACGTCAACAACAGCGGCACAAATCTCTCATAACTAAGCGTGTAATTGCACCTACACTAAAGATCCACTAGAAGTGGATAAATTAATCAACTGCCACTACTGGGGTGTCAAAATTCTAATCTAAAAAAAAAAACTGGGAGTAAAAAAGAAAAAAATATTTCCAGAGACGATGTGATGGGAGGGAGAAAAGTGCTTATTCAAGCACCAGTATTTTTGTTTTGTTTCCAGGGTTGCGGGGCTGATTCCAGGTTGACAAGGCACAAAACAATACAATTTCATGTCCAATCTGATCAAGAAAAATGCTGCTAATGCACCAGAAGTAATGGATTGCTTCTTTTCTGCAGATTTTGGTTACACAAAAAAGGGCTTTTAGTCAAACCTTATGAGTCTAGAAATTTGCATTATAGGAAATAAGTTATTTCATTTTTAAATAAATTATAAAATCTCAATTATTTAATCCAGCATTTAGGAGGATTCCTAGTCCAATGCTGCTCTCTAGAGTCAGAACAGAACGTTACACCCAGGGTTTAAGTGAGAAGGACCCAGCAGCGTTGTCATTGCTGTCATGTTGACTGAGTGAATGGCTGTCGGAGACATGGAGCCTTGTGTTGTCTGCGCCATCTCCACTGCACAGCTAATTAACAGCTCTGGTACTCCCACCCCCGCCCTTTCTCTCAGCCTCGCTCGATTTCTCTCGGCCGAAGCTGGCAGGAGATGAGAAATCCCTTTATTAATTACTGTGTTAGATCAGAAACCGGGATGAAATTGTGATCTGTGTGTGTGTGTGCGTGTGTGTGTGTGTGTGTGTGTGTGTGTGTGTGTGTGTGTGTGTGTGTGTGTGTGTGTGTGTGTGTGTGTGTGTGTGTGTGTGTGCGTGCGTGCGTGCGTGCGTGAGTGTGTGTGTGCGTGCGTGCGTGTGCATGTGTGTGGGTGTGCGTGCGTGTGCGTGTGTGTGTGTGTGCGTGTGTGCATGCATGTGTGTGTGCGTGTGTGTGCGTGCGTGTGCGTGTGTGTGTGTGTGTGCGCGTGTGTGAGTGCGTGTGTGTGTGTGTGTGTGCGTGCGTGCGTGTGTGTATGTGCGTGCGTGCATGCGTGCGTGCGTGCGTGTGTGTGTGAGTGAGATGCTCATAAGGAGTCTCTGTTTGAAATGGGATTTACTGACAACTTCACCTAAACACATCGGTAAGATCAGACTGGACCCGTTGTTTACCGTCCCGACCTTGGGATCGGGCCGGGTCTATAAAACATGGAGGGGTGCGTTAACACCCAACAAGATGGATTGACCTTGAGCCTGATATTGATCATGGCTGAGATGTGATGATTTGCTGTGGATGTTAAATCCATCCACCGACTCTAAATGGCTGTTTTACGCTCCGAGTTTGATCTATTGCTGAGCCTCGACTCCGTTGCAGATGCAAGAGACAATTCATCTTCAGCTCTGGATTGAAAAATCAACAGCTGATTGGAACCAAATTCAAAACAAACATCTGTATTATTTATATTTTACATGTCAGAAACACTTATTCGTGCTTCTTTTTGTGTCAGTCTTTGCTCTAAATCCTTAGATGTTTATTTAAACAGAGGGATCAAAATTTAAAGGTGCATGAAGTAGGAATGACATTGTGTAGTCAAACTTGAGTACTGCAGTCCAGGTAGCAAAGCAACCAGTCCGCTCTTAGCAACTGTTGCCAGTCACAGCTAAGCGCTGGATGATTCTAGATGACCAGCGAAAAGGAGTCATACACAGTTAGCTGATGAGTAGATACATACATACTGTAATATTGAGTTGCCAGTAACTGAAAAAAGTAGCTTGAGATATTTTTAGAGCCAAAAATCTAATTCTAATTTTCTGTTAGCATTGTTAGCCTAATGTTAACCTCTAGCCTTCTTTACCATATGCCTTAGAGACAAAAAGAATGTTGTGGCTTCTTAGGGGTAAAAAAATAAATCCTTTCATTGGCTTCCATTCTGTCCACAACCCTGCTGCTCTTTGTCGGCCAGTGTTGAATTACAAATACCAGAGCAGACATGGCAATCTCACAGGCTCAAATATGATTGGCTCTGGAACCAGGAAGTATGGAGGCAGGACAGGTATGGCGCTTTCACATCTGGGCCAGCACGGACCGGACTGGGTATCTTTTAAAGTGTTCATATCCCACAGTGGTCTTTGGAGACATGAATATTCACCTGGACAATCCCAGCTCATCAGGCTTCCTGTCACTAATGTCATCATTTTATCTAAAACTAGTACAAAGTCCTCCAACTCACAAAGCTGGAAAAGCACTTGACTAGGGCTGCAACAACGAATCGATAAATTCGATGAAAATCGATTACTAAAAGCGTTGGCAACGAATTGCGTCATCGATTCGTTGTGTTGCGCAACTCTTCCAAAAGCCCCCTCCCCTCCTGCCCGCCGTTGCGCGCAGACCGGTGGAGAGCCGGCAGGTGTTTGTAAGAGGAACATGGCAGAAGCAGCGAGACCCCAAAAAAGTAAAAACTTCTAAAGTTTGGGAGCATTTTCAGTTAAATCAGGCGAAGACATGCAACGTTTGTAGGTCAGATTTAGTATGGCACGGGGATACTACGGTGATGATGCAGCGTCTTAAACGCAAGCATGTCAGAATCATCAGCGAGGAAGGAGAGAGCTCGGTGTCCGGGTAAGTTAAAAACTTTTCAAAAGTGATTCACCCAAGCCCCGGATTATTACACAGGCTAGACATGCCCTAAGCTCGTAAAAAAGTCTATAAAATTGTAAGCGCGACGCTATTAGATAGGCGGGGGGGGGGGGGGGGGGGGGGGGACTCGCGCCGCTGCGAACCGGTTCCGCCGTCACATTCCCGCAGAAACTGGTTGATCACACCGGGGCCAGACTACTAACATGTGGCTTTACAACCTCAGTGTCCTCACAAGCGAAAACGCTTTTAAAAGGGAGGGAGGAGTCCTAACTGTTGCTGCAGGCGTGTTGTGTGCGTGTAGTTATATACTGGTTAACCCTTTGGTGCATAATGGTCACTACAGTGGACAGGTACTCAAAATTGTTATTTATTTGTTTTTGCTATTAAGCACAGCTGTTGAAGACTTTATTGTATTTGAGCCCCTCCATTTGGACTTCAGTAAGTCAAGCCAACATATTTCATGTTCAGAATGCACGTGGTCCACTAAGGTGGACCTGTAATAAATTATTTGTAAATTATAAAATTTTACAAAAAATATTTGTTGAAATTTGTTTCATTCACACCTAAAGATGAATGAAAAAAATTGTTAAAAAATCATGGCTGAAGATTTCATAATTCATGCATCAAAGGGTTAATATATTTTTGGGTTCAGTTGCTTTCATGTGTCCTAATGTGAGTCTATTTGGGATCATTGGAATGATCAGCAGCATCTCTTGATGTGACTTTAAGGCAGTTGCCCAGGGCATCATCACAAGGAGGATGGCATTCATTTACTTTTGTTTTATTTGGTATTTTTCAGTCATTTTTGGAAATAGTGATTAATTCACAGCCTATGTTTAATTTCATTTAAAAATTAGTTGTTTGACATCCCCAATTATAATAAATGTCTACAGATGAGATCAAACAAAACAGATGAGAATTGCCCTTAAAGAGCAAGTCACCCCCAAATAAACTTTTTTTTGCTGATAAACTAAATAAACGAGTGTCTAATCGTGCTGCAGACACGTGTCGTCAATAATTTGGCACTTCAGTGCATCTTAGTTAAAATTTAAATATTCTGCCTAAAACTGGCAGTGTTGTGCCGTTGTCAGGTAAAAACTCTGCACTGTATTTTAATTTAAATCTGCCACCGCTATTGGCTAAGAAGTATGCTATGATGTAAACTGGTACATTATGATGTCACAATGCTGTCGTGAGCCTGAGTGTGTGTGTATTTGTTAGCGGCTCCGCCCTCTCGGTCTGCCAGGCAACAGCATGTGTTGCATTTTTCAAACATGAAGCAGGAGTGGAGTTAGACTCTGGTAGGGGTTGACTTGCTCTTTAAGCTGTTTAACTTGGACCAAGCATTTTAGGTCACAGATAGGTGTAGCTTAAGGTCTCTGTCTATACACCTTATAAGACAATTTAGGTGATGGCATGTTGGTTTTCTGCTATTGAACTGTTTTCTAATAATGTTGTGTTTAAGTGAAGGAAGGAAGGAGAAAAATAACGTTTCCCTAGCAGTTTTAAAAAATGTCCCTATGTAATCCGATTAATCGATTAATCGTGTCGAGACCCCATCCGATTAATCGATTATCCAAATAATCGTTTGTTGCAGCCCTACACTTGACCTCATTTTCACCAGAAACTGTGCCATAGACACAATCTTTGTCACACCGCTGAATCTTTCCGATCATTACTTCATCCATTTCAGCACGACTCTACAAGGGAGGTCCACTGCTTCCTCCCCAATGGTCTCATTCTGCCGCAACCTCCGCAATCTGGCACCCAACTACTTCTCCTCTCTTGTTGCCTCCACTCTTCCATCTCCCACCACATTCTCTGCTTATGAAGTGAATGATGCCACCGAGTCACTCTGCTCCACACTCTGCTCTTGTCTTAATAACTTGTGTCCTTTAGCCACTAGACCTGCTAGATCCTCTCAGTCGCACCCTTGGCTAAATGATACCCTCTGGTCTCTACGCACCAATCTTAGAGCTGCGGAACGGAAATGGCGCAAAACAAAAGATCCTGGTGATCAATTGAAATTTCAGGAATTACTGTCCTCATTCTCTGCCAGCATCGCTGATGCAAAGAAAGCTTTCTACACTGACAAAATTCTCAGCTCTACTGACTCTCAGAAACTACTTTCGACATTCAAAACTCTGCTCAACCCTCCGTCTCCACCTCCTACCAACAATCTATCAGCTGACACTTTTGCCTCATTCTTCACTGACAAAGTGGCAGCTATAAGCAAACAGTTTTCTCAACTGGCCACTCCTGAACATTCGCTACCACAAACTCCTTCTAGCCCAACCATCTCAGGCCCTACTGCTTCATTTTCCTCTTTTTCCCCTTGAACTGTGTGTTCAAGCTTCTCACGTGCAGCCGCCCTACTACATGCCCACTCGACCCCATTCTGACTAAGCTGCTCCAAGCTATTGCTCCTACAGTAGCCGCAGCAGTCACACATGTGATCAACACGTCACTGACATACGGTACATTTCCCACCTCTATCAAGCATGCTCAGGTTAAACCGCTGCTAAAAAAAACCCCATCTCTTCCTCCAAATCATGTGGAGAACTACCAACCTATCTCTCTCCTCCCTTTTCTGTCCAAAATCATTGAAAGGGTGGCTTTCAAGCAGATCACAGAAAACCTCTCACAAAACTGTCTGCTTGACCCTTACCAATCTGGGTTCAAAAAGGGTCACTCCACTGAAACTGCTCTGTTAGCAGTGACGGAATCCTTAAAAGAAGCTAGAGCGACTGCCAAACCCTCTGTGCTTATCCTGCTCGACTTATCGGCTGCATTTGACACCGTCAACCATGGCTTCCTTTTGTCCACACTCTCTAGCATGGGCATCACAGAGAAAGCACATGCCTGGTTTGAATCGTACTTCACAGGACGATCATTCAGTGCATCTTAGCTTGGACAATCCTCTACCGTGCACCATCTTGCCACAGGAGTCCCCCAGGGCTCTGTACTAGGACCTCTTCTCTTTGCCATATACACCACCTCACTGGGTGAGATCATTCGATCACATGGCTTCTCCTACCACTGCTATGCAGACGACACCCAGCTCTATCTGTCATTTCCACCAGACGACCACACTAGCTGTTTTTATAGAACCATAGCGTTTTCAAAACGGGATTTGCCGCAGCACCCTGGGGAGGATTTTGCCATTTATAGTAGCAAAGCTGAAGCTAGAATATACTGCCATCAGACACCTCACCAACCAATACAGCATATAGGGAGGTCGCTGGGCGGCCCCCCTGCATGTGACGTACAGGGTCGCGCATTCAGCGTCAGACGGAAGACACGTCAGACTGATGAAATGTCTTTTTCAGGACCTTTAGCTTTGATGTGACCTGCTTTTTGTCCCGCTTGACGCCCTGCTCAGCCAGTGTTTTCACCACTCTGTCAAACATCTGGCCATCTCTCACCGTCCACGTAAAAGGGCGATTAATCTGTTCGCCCGCTCGCACGGCCAAAAGCTCCATGATCTCCGCATCCGTCCAGCCGGCTTTCCTTCCGGCCGGCACCCGACGCACAGTACACGTGACTAACGCGACCACCCTCTTTTGCAGGGGGGCCTCCCACAGTCGCTCCAAAGGGATTAGCGAGGCTGACGCGTTTAGCTGTCAGAGGCGAGGGGCTGATGCGGCAATATTATTATCAAGCGAGGCGGAATGAATACTGCAATATTTGCGCAGTGCCATGCCGGCATGGCACGTTTATAGACATACCACTGTGGTAATATTACGCCGATATGCCGGCATGGTGTGTCCTATAAAAGCACCTAACATCTCTGCACGAATATAAAACTGTATCTCTGACATATCAAAATGGATGAAATCCCACCATCTCCAACTCAACCTCTCTAAAACTGAACTACTTGTCATCCCAGCAAAACCATCCATAAGGCACAATATCTCAATCCAAAATGACTTCCCATCTCTGGCTCCTTCAAAGGCAGTTCGAAATCTGGGTGTTGTGATTGATGAACACCTGACCTTTAAAGATCATGTTGCCTCTGTTGCTCGTTCATGCCGCTTTGCGCTGTATAACATACGAAAGATCAGACCATACCTAACACAACATGCCACCCAGCTCCTGGTGCAATCTACTGTCACCTCCCGCCTCGATTACTGCAATGTCCTTCTAACTGGTCTTCCAGCCTGTACTGTGAGACCTCTTCAAATGGTCCAGAACGCAGCAGTGCGTCTGGTCTTCAATCAGCCAAAAAGAGCACATTTCACCCCTCTGTTCATTGAGCTCCACTGGCTACGGCTAGCAGCACGCATCAAATTCAAATTGCTAACACTAGCAAACAACATCCCAGATGGTACGAATCCCATCTACCTGAATCCTCTTGCAAAGGCTTATGTCTCGGCCCGGCCGCTCCGGTCATCACAGGATCGTCGGCTAACAGTGCCTACACCACCCTCAGGAAAATCCAGACTCTTCTCATGCATCGTTCCACAAATGTGGAATGACCTACCAAGCACTACAAGAACAGGGGCTTCCTTTTCGACTTTCAAGAAACTCCTGAAGACCCTGCTCTTCAGAGAGCATCTTCTAAACTAGCACCCTCCCTGCACCCGTCCCCCTTTCTACTGTCCACTCCTTGTTCCCATTAGGGATGCAACGATACCAGTTTTTTTTTACAAACCGATACGATACCGATACTTGGATCTGAATACTCGCCGATACCGATTACCAATACAGATACTTCCACCACAAAAAAATGCAATGATGTGGAATACGGATTTTATTTTCTTCTCTGCTTTCAACAGGAAAAGATTGAGGTAGATAAAAAGTAAAATATATGAATGGAAATCATCACAAAACTAAAATATTAGGTGAACAGAAATGACAAGTTACAGTGAAGCCATTTTCAAGCAACTGCATTGGTATCGGTTCCTGGTATCGATTAACTTTTACAGATACCGATACTGGTATTGGTATCGGCACCGATACCAGTATCGTATTGGTGCATCCCTAGTTCCCACCTCTCCATAATTCATCATGCTGCCTCACTGCCACCTACAACTTACTGGAAAATGGTTGTTGCTGTTGTTGTAATTGTTGTTGTTAGCCTCAAGGGCAACATGCCGATTATCACTTGTAAGTCGCTTTGGACAAAAGCGTCTGCTAAATACATAAACATAAACATCCTCTCTAGGTGGCCTTGTATTTATCCATGCTGAATGGGTAGGTTTTTCGTCCCACATACCAAGGTAGTCTTCTTCGGACTGAACAAGTCCAACACACCCATTGCCAACTGATTGGCAGGCTCAAATGCACGCCTAACTTTAGGAAGAGCTTCCGATTGGCGGACAGAATCAACCAGCAGGAGATTCCTGCATACGTGATTCATTACCATTCTGGATACTGAGAAGTAAACGGTTGCCCCTGACTGAAGCTGCGGCAGCTCTCTGTCTCTCCTCACTGATGTGAGGAGCACGCATGGACAGACAGACAGAAACCGGCAGTGCTGCCGTGCCTTGAGCTGCATGGCCGTTGTTTAGGGGAGACACCATGGACTTCTCTGCGTGTCTTTTGCCCCACCCACATGCTTTTCCCGTTCCTGAGAAGTGTGTGTGAACAAACCCTACTGGTGCGGGAGCCAGAGAGTCACCACCCAGCCTGGTCTGTGCTGGATCAAATGTGAAACTGCCACTAAATTTCTCAATATGCTTACTTGCCTGAACTTGTGTACTTAACCCAAGTACTGTTACACTTAAAGTTCCTGAATATGTTCTTGCTCTGCCCCAGTATAACATGGTCATTTTTGTACCTATAGCATCATGCAGCACTCATGGTAACGAAGTACGGTTCTGTTCCAAATTTAGTCCTCATACTTAAGTACTTGGTAGAATGGAATTTTAGCTGTACTTGCCAAGGAGGTACATCTCAAATATGCAAGACATTACTTGTACACTTTGTTATTGATAAAGCTCACCACCATCTGAATGCAAGAAAAAAGCTATGAAACCCTTCTAGAAGTTTAGAGCTCACCAAACAAAGTTATCTAAACTTCATCAAACGAGCTAATAAAAAACTAAACCACATAAAAGGTGTGTGTGTATATATATATATATATATATATATATATATATATATATATATATATATATACACACACACACACATACACACACACACACACACACCACTTTTCAAATCACTCAGTGACCCTTTAAATGAGTCAGTTGAGCTGAAACTCATCTGATTAAATCAGCTTTGATTTATTTCCACAATATAGCTCCATCAAAATATTCTCATTCAGAAACAACTGAAGCTTCAGATTCTGTCGCTGTGACTTTAATTGAAGTTAGCATGCCATTACTGGTTTTAGCTCAGCTTCTGCAAATATTAATGAATGCTATCTGACACATGGCCGTGCTGCCTAACGGAACAGATTACCGCTATTCATAATTTAAGTGCTAATGCACTTCATCTGTTGGAACTTCTCTTAAAAGAGTGCAGATGTTAAATTTAACGCAGCCATGACTTTGAGACTGAAAGCTCTTAAATGAAATGATTTAACACATTGTCCGTGTGCGTGTGTGTGTGTGTGCGTGCGTGCGTGCGTGCGTGCGTGCGCGTGCGTGCGTGCGTGCGTGTGTGTGTACACAAACTGAATTGAAACCAGACTTTATTCTGGAACACATCCTTGCGTTCTTGTTCGGAGAGCCCTCGCTTCAACGGATAATAGCGTTGTGTGCTATTATGTTTATGTTTATGTTTATTTATTTGGCAGACGCTTTTATCCAAAGCGACTTACAATTTATAACCTATAGGGCATATTGTGATCCGTAGTAAACCGGGAAAATCTGCCACCTGCTGACAGAAATAAAGATCTACAGTCTGCTTAAAATGCTATCACTGGATATTTTAGGTGTCAAGATATATGCAATAAAAACTTTCAAAACAAGGCCTATTGGTGACCATATATAGTTATATTTCTGAATGTATTTTTTCATAACACACCTCATATGGATAAGGATAGAAAAAGTGCACTGAGATCATAAAATACAGTTTAGTGTGTTCTAAAGAGTCATGCTGTTACTTGATGCTCTTATTTTGACAAGTCGCACCAGAATGTCCTTATGTTTTCAGCTAAAGAGGAGAGAAAAACATTTTACCATGATATTAACATTGTAATATTGACAAGAATAATTATCAGTACGATTTTCTTTGTTATAATCTGGATTAATTGCGTTTAAGAAGAAGGTATGAAAAGATTATAATTTAATTTAGGAAATTGGTCTTCGGCATTAGAACAAGTAGAATGTTGTTTTTCACAAACCGACCAAAAGAAAACTTTGAATTTGAGACAAAAGTTTTCATAAAAGATCAGAGATCCCAAATCTCTGCAGACATGCTTGAGTGAAATGTTTGCAGCAGAAGAACAAAGGCTGTCAGTGCTGCTGTCAGTGAGCTAAAACAATGATACATTTTTAAATGTATGTCTATATGGTACACGTCTATGTTTTTACCAGCCTGTTGATCCAAAAGACATTTCTTAGCTTCCAGATTGACAGTTTGGTATTTTCTGGCTCTGCTTGGAGCATCATAAAAGAAAGCAGCACGCTGACAGAATCATTCTTCTCCACGTTTGGATTTTTCATTCTAAAATAGACACCAATATGTAAAAGTTGTTGGAATAAAGCACGTTTTGTTTCACCAGTGTGTAGTTTGCAGAAGTTACTTGTGGAGTCGGTCTTACCCGGGTCAGCTCAGACTCAGAGACGGAGCGGTGTGGAGGGGAGCGGCGGTGGTACACGTGTCGGGCGATTTCCTGGCAGCTTGGGCCGCCGTCATCCAGCTGGTTGGGCTCGACGTCCACAGACACCTCCTCCCCCTCCAGCTGAGCTGTCATGTCTTCTGGGTACATCTGATGATCGATGCCATTCTGGCTCAAGTTACAATGAACAGCTGGGGGGAGAGAGAAGAATAAAAATAAAACATTTTTGGGATTCCTGCACTTTTAAAAGTAGTGCTGGACAAGTACTCACAAAAGTATTTTAACGTTATTTAATTCATTCTTCTAAATATATCAAAACAATGTTGTTTAGTTTAAAGTATCACACATCCGTCATTTAAACGTATCTTTTAAAATGATTATTTTTAGTTAATTTAAAACTAAATGTCTTATTTGTTAAACAAGGTTTATTCTTTTGATTTGTTTTTTCAACCTGCTTGAATAAAGAGTTGCTAATTTAACAGTAATTAAAGTAAATAAGTCATTAGGATACCAGCAGCTGCATTAATAAAATGATGCATGCAATGCACGTTGATGGTAGATTATAACACAGCTTCATTTCATGCTGTTTAAGATCCACTAGATGGCAGCAAACTGTTAGGAACAATGAGGTGGCCACTTCAACTCTAGTTTCTTGTATTATTAACACATAGAAATGTAGTCAAGCAATTACAGGCAATGTGCACAAATCATGTGTAAACAGGTAGTAAAAGCTGAAGGGTGCAACAGATTTAGACATGATGCAATGAGACATCTGGGGCAGTAATACTGCAGAATCAGTTTTCCCAGGTTACAGCAGAAACCAGGAGACATGTGGGCCATTCCCATCTGTACCGGGTCGGCCCGGGCCGGGTAGCGTAGGTTGTTTACATATCTGTGTGGCCTGGTATTTTTCCGGGCCAACCAAGGCTCATTCTCAGCCCTCTTCTCGAGGGGGTCTGCTTCAGGCCGACCAGGGCCAACACACCCACTGCTGACAGCAAATTCACACCTTCCATTAGAGCAAGCCTCTGATTGGTGGGTAGAATCAGCCCACATGGGCTTAAGGCAAGGATGTGTGGAATCAACCGGGCCAGGCTGGGGCCGACTGGGACTACCCGGCCCGGGCCGACCCGGTACAGATGGGAATGGCCCAATGTTTAGCTAGCGGAAATGTCTTCATTCGAGGCGGGTGGGTGTTCCACATGTGGACAACTCTCTGCCCCATCGGTGGTCTGAGCAGAGTGGGGGTGGAGTGGGTCACCGGCCCACTTTGGGCAATGGCCTACTGGAAATTGCCCAATACGCCAGGTGGCCAATCCACCCCCGCCCTTAAGAGGTTCTGGCATGTTGTGGAGTTGCTAATGCTAATGGTTACTGGTGCGTTCCAGTTAGGGCTGCAACAAACGATTATTTGGATAATCGATGAATCAGATGGGGTCTCGACACGATTAATCGATTAATCGGATTACATAGGGACATTTTTAAAAACTGCTAGGGAAACGTTATTTCTCTCCTTCCTTCACTTTATTAAACACAACATTATTAGAAAACAGTTCAATAGCAGGAAAACAACATGCCATCACCTAAATTGTCTTATAAGCTGTATAGACAGAGACCCTAAGCTACATCTATCTGTGACCTAAAATGCTTGGTCCAAGTTAAACAGCTTAAAGTGCAAGTCAACCCCTACCAGAGTCTAACTCCACTCCCGCTTCATGTTTGAAAAATGCAACACATGCTGTTGCCTGGCAGACCGAGAGGGCGGAGCCGCTAACAAATACACACACACTCAGGCTCACGACTAGCCTAGTGAACTAGACCAAATTCTTGCTTTGCAAAGAATGCAAATAATACATTTATTTAGTCTGGCTTGCCAGGCTAGCTCACGACAGCATTGTGACATCATAATGTACCAGTTTACAGGTGCTGGCCAGTAAATTAGAATATCATCAAAAGGTTGAAAATATTTCAGTAATTCCATTCAAAACGTGAAACTTGTACATTATATTCATGCAATGCACACAGACCAATGTATTTCCAATGTTCATTACATTTAAATTTGATATTCATAAGTGACAACTAATGAAAACTCCAAATTTGGTATCTCAAAAAATTAGAATATTCTGAAAAGGCTGAATATAGAAGACACCTGCTGCCACTCTAATCAGCTGATTTACTCAAAACACCTGCAAAGGCCTTTAAAAGGTCCCTCAGTCTTGTTTTGAAGGCACCACAATCATGGGGAAGACTTCTGACTTAACAGCTGTCCAAAAGACAATCATTGACACCTTGCACAAGGAGGGCAAGACACAAAAGGTGATTGCTAAAGAAGCTGGCTGTTCGCAGAGCTCTGTGTCCAAGCACATTAACAGACAGGCGAAGGGACGGAAAAAATGTGGTAGAAAAAAGTGTACAAGCTCTAGGGATAACCGCACCCTGCAGAGAATTGTGACGACAAACCCATTCAAAAATGTGGGGGAGATCCACAAAGAGTGGACTGCAGCTGGAGTCAGCGCTTCAAGAACCACCACGAGGAGACTCATGAAAGACATGGGATTCAGGTGTCGCATTCCGTGTGTCAAGCCACTCTTGAACATGAAACAGCGCAAGAAGCGTCTCGCCTGGGCCAAGGACAAAAAGGACTGGACTGATGCTGAGTGGTCCAAAGTTATGTTTTCTGATGAAAGCAAGTTCTGCATTTCCTTTGGAAATCAAGGACCCAGAGTCTGGAGGAAGAGCGGAGAAGCACAGAATCCACGTTGCATGAGGTCCAGTGTAAAGTTTCCACCGTCAGTGATGGTGTGGGGTGCCATGTCATCTGCCGGTGTTGGCCCACTCTGTTTCCTGAGGTCCAGGGTCAATGCAGCCGTCTACCAGGAAGTTTTAGAGCACTTCATGCTTCCTGCTGCTGACCAACTTTATGGGGATGCAGACTTCACCTTTCAACAGGACTTGGCACCTGCACACAGTGCCAAAACCACCAGCACCTGGTTCAAGGACCATGGTATCCCTGTCCTTGATTGGCCAGCAAACTCGCCTGACCTTAACCCCATAGAAAATCTATGGGGTATTGTGAAGCGGAGGATGCAATACGCTAGACCCAACAATGCAGAGGAGCTGAAGACGACTATCAGAGCAACCTGGGCTCTCATAACACCTGAGCAGTGCCACAGACTGATCGAGTCCATGCCACGCCGCATTACTGCAGTTATTGAGGCAAAAGGAGCCCCGACTAAGTATTGAGTGCTATACATGCACATTCTTTTCATGTTCATTCTTTTCAGTTGGCCAACATTAGAGAAACAAACATTTTTTCATTGGCCTTTAGAATATTCTAATTTTCTGAGATACCAGATTTGATGTTTTCATTGGTTGTCACCTATAAATATCGAAATTAAACGTAATAAACATCGGAAATACATTGGTCTGTGTGCATTGCATGAATATAATGTACAAGTTTCACGTTTTGAATGGAATTACTGAAATATTTTCAACCTTTTGATGATATTCTAATTTACTGGCCAGCACCTGTACATCATAGCATACCTCTTAGCCAATAGCGGTGGCAGATTTAAATTAAAATACAGTGCAGAGTTTTTACCTGACAACGGCACAACACTGCCAGTTTTAGGCAGAATATTTAAATTTTAACTAAGATGCACTGAAGTGCCAAATTATTGACGACACGTGTCTGCAGCATGATTAGACACTCGTTTATTTAGTTTATCAGCAAAAAAAGTTTATTTGGGGGTGACTTGCTCTTTAAGGGCAATTCTCATCTGTTTTGTTTGATCTCATCTGTAGACATTTATTATAACTGGGGATGTCAAACAACTAATTTTTAAATGTAATTAAACATAGGCTGTGAATTAATCAAAATTAATCACTATTTCCAAAAATGACTGAAAAAATCCAAATAAAACAAAAGTAAATGAATGCCATCCTCCTTGTGATGATGCCCTGGGCAACTGCCACAAAGTCACATCAAGAAATGCTGCTGATCATTCCAATGATCCCAAATAGACTCGCATTAGGCCACATGAAAGCAACTGAACCCAAAAATATATTAACCAGTATATAACTGCACTCTCACACAACACGCCTGCAGCAACAGTTAGGACTCCTCCCTCCCTTTTAAAAGCGTTTTCGCTTCTGAGGACATTGTGGTTGTAAAGCCACATGCTAGTAGTCTGGCCCCGGTGTGATCAACCAGTTTCTGAGGGAATGTGACGGCGGAACCGGTTCGCAGCAGCGCGAGCCCCCCCACCCCCCACCCCCCCCACCCCCCGTTTATCTAATAAGCGTCGCGCTTACGATTTTATAGACTTTTTTAATGAGCTTAGGGCATGTCTAGCGTGTGTAATAATCCGGGGCTTGGGTGAATCACTTTTGAAAAGTTTTTAACTTACCCGGACACCGAGCTCTCTCCCTCCTCGCTGATGATTCTGACATGCTTGCGTTTAAGATGCTGCATCATCACTGTAGTACTCCCGTGCCATGCTAAGTCTGACCTACAAACGTTGCAGGTAACGAATGTCTTCGCCTGATTTAACTGAAAATGCTCCCAAACTTTAGAAGTTTTTACTTTTTTTGGGTCTCGCTGCTTCTGCCATGTTCCTCTTCCAAACACCTGCCAGGTGTTCTGAGATAACGTCCTACTTTGGCAAAACGTCCTACCCGTAGGATAATTATACGCTGTTTTACACGACACAAACCCTAACCCTCACCCTAACCCTAACCCTAACCAAAGAAACAGAGTACTAATACTTACTACTTATCTATTTTCCTGCAAATATGACAGCGGAGTAGCATTCCCCTTTTGTGCTGTGCGCATGCGCGCACATGCTCAGTAACAACGGGTAGGACGGTTTACGGGGTAGGAGAAACCGGCTCTGCGGTCTGCGCGCAACGGCGGGCGGGAGGGGAGGGGGCTTTTGGAATAGTTGTGCAACACAACGAATCGATGACGCAATTCATTGCCAACGCTTTTAGTAATCGATTTTCATCAAATTTATCGATTCGTTGTTTCAGCCCTAGTTCCAGTTGTCCTTGGAACTCGGTTTTCCAAGATAAGTTAGCTGGAAATGATGTAATGAACTTGGAATTCCGAGCTGCGTGCTTGTAGGTTTCAGAAGACTTCGAGATCTCAAATTTAAAGATGGCTGCTCCCAATGCGACCAGAAAGTAGGGATCATCTTTATTGATTTTCTCATTCATATGTTCTGTTTTCTTTCTGTTTGCTATTTAAAAGCACCGGTAAGTTGTTTATTGTTGTTATCATTAGTCATGTTGTTGAAAATGTTATCACTGCCACCAAAATTGACCAGTGTTTATGGTTTTTACTTTTCCTGGTGTTTATATTTTTACATTTGGTTTGTAACGGTTTTCTGTTTGTAAGGGGCAACTGTCGAAGGGCACGTGTCTCACTATTATTCAGATGTGGAGACTCAACAACACTGGTGGCATCCATTTTTGCCGAGTTAGAAGCTGAAACGAAAAACAAGCCTGTTATGCAATTTCCTGCTCGGAAATTCTAAGTTCCGAGGACAACTGGAAAGCATGATAACGTCTAGTAGCTGAGACATGCTAGTCCAAAGAGGTTCTGCCATGTTGTGGACTTGCTAATGCTAATGATTAGCTTTTACTTGCAGAGACGTGCTCTACTCTCTCCTGGATGCTTAATCAACAACAGCCTTCCACGATTGCTAGCCAAGATGGCAGAGTCCATGAAAGCTAATTTTACAGTGCGACACGGATCTGTGTGGCTTAATCAGACCCGAGCATTTCCCTGTCCATTTTCTTTCCGTGGTTAAAGCAGGAAATAAAAGTAGAAGACCATTTTAACATTCATTATGCATGTGAGACTCAGAGTGACCAATTAAATTTCAATAAAAACAGCTATTCTACATTTCTGTTATAACCTGACTGGCAGATTTCATCAGAATGAAAACATCCCTATTTAAAGGCCAAGTTTAGTTTTAAACTAAGATGATTTACTGTTGGGAAATGTTGGCCCCAAAGCCAATGTATGCTTTTTTATGCTGAAACATCAAGTGACCTTAGTACTCAGAGTTTATGTGAATGATTCTTCGCTAAAAACAATCCAAAATATAGCTTTTCCTACGTCAATAAGCTGTGGTAGCCATCTTGAATTGACTGTGGTCAAGTTAATCAGTTGTAAATGTACAATTAGTAAACATATTTACATGTAGGGATTAGTTTCGGGGACTTTCACTGAAATCATGAATATTTCTCTATTGTTGCACCATGAGCTCGAAACTCCAGTGTATTAATCCCAGGTGAAGCATTAATACTCTGAATTGTTAGGGTAAAATCTTAAAGGAGCTCTAATGAGAGATCAGTTATTAATCCACAGAAGCTCTTCATGCAAAGTGATTCTCGAGTCCCAGAAGATTTAATAATCAAAAGTCATTCCCTGATATATAATCTATTTTTGTGCATGAGAGCGTGTTTTAGCAGTAGTCGGAAATCAAAGATGGAGCAAAGAAAGTTAAAAGAAGCCGCACAACAGGAAGTTAGTCTTGTTACATAAACTTGTATTATTTTGTCATTTCCTGTATCAAGTGGTTATTTTTAGTCTCGTCTCTATAGGAAACGTCTGACCCAAACTATTTTCATCTCATCAGGTTCGATTCAATTTGTCATCACGCAACCTGCCCGCTTGCTCTAAAAACATCAGAAGCACATTCGTGAGCCACTAAATCCCTTTCACCACTCCTGAGACCTGCTTGGGCTGCTGCTGCAGGTGTGAACGAGAAGGTCAAACTAAGCTACGTTTTGGTTTATTCTGCTTCTAACCGACTGAAACATAAACCTAGACTATATTGACCCAGATTTATGAAATAAACACAATCAGTCACATAAATATTAAGGAAGACTGACTGGCTGGATTAGAAAAACTAAATCTGTACTGAAACACTGATGTTTGCCTGCTCGCTGGCAGAGCAACAGGTCCAGAAAAACAGCCAATTAGAAACTCAGAGCGCCGCAGCGCATTTACATCACAACTCAGATCAAACATAAGTACATCTACGCTGGAGCTGCTGAGCTCAATTACTCCCCAGGAGTCATTTCAAGCATTTTCAAGGTGAATTTTCCTCACGTGATGGCTCTGGAGTCATCTTTTCCATCCAGTTTTCCTATTTTCTTTCCTGCTTGCTTCCTTCCTACCTCCTTCCATTCCCCTTCAGCAGTCAGCTGGTAGAACCCCGGGCCAGAACCAAACAGGGTGAAGCTGCTTTTAGTCACTATGCTGCACACAGATGGAATCAGCTTCCTCGTGAGCTCAAATGCGCCCCAACTCCACGAACTTTTACATCAAAATTTAAAACCTTCATGTATTCATTAGCCTTTGAATGTTTACGCTGCACCTTCAGCACTGTAACTGCTACCCTTTTGGCTATGCCTTTTATCTGTTTGTTAAATCTGAAATTAATATCTACATTTGTTTGATTTACCGTGTTTGCTGTTCTTGCTTCTATGAAGCACTTTGAATTGCCTTTGTGTTTGAAATGTGCTATATAAATAAAGCTGCCTTGCTTTCTTCCTTCCCTCACTCCTTTTTCCTTCATCCTTCCTAGCCTCGCCCCCTCTATCATTTTTCTTCCCTCCTTAATTCCTTTCTTGCTTCCTTTATGTCTCCTTACATCCTTCCTTCCTTTTACTTGCCTCCTTTTTATTAATTTCTTCCTTCACCTAATCTTCATTTGATATCTAATCCACTTATTACCTTTATTTTATTATTTACTTTTAATTTGACCACCCACCAGCACTTCATTTATATAACCCCTAAATAAATACCAGACTATGCATGGGTAATTAATGCCCTTTTATCCTTCCTTCTTATGTAAAAATGAAATGTCTGAATCAGGCAGTATATGGCATGCTGACTAAAACCTGGACAGATTTTAAATAAAACTGTTGAAAATCATCTTTTAGGTTTCTAAAAACGGCCGCCACAGCTAACAAATTAGTAAAAACACCAAAACGCCCAAAACTCTGTCAGTTTTACAGAGGCTGACCTAAAATTTCACGTGTTCGTAACAGAGTTGCTCACGTGGGAGAACTTCTCCTCCCAAAATTTAATTTTTTGAAGATGTAATAATCTATAATGAAAGGCATGTACAACTTATTTGTACAGATTATATAAATAACTTATTTTGTATTTGAGTCGTTTATGCTGGAGAAACCTGACCAACACCTGAATATGCATCTGGTAGGATAGCGTAATGCATACCGCTCGACTCAAACAACAACAAATCCTTCATGAGATGATGAGTTTAAACAAAACCCAGCTTGAGATGCCTGGCACGAAGCATCTTCCTCTCACTGACTCTTTATTTACTAACCCCCCCAACTCAATTCACGACTGGTGCAGACGCTCTGAAGGAGGAATCAGTTAAACAACCTCTGAATAAAGAGATGGAAGGATGACAAGATGGGAGGTACACAGCGGAGAGAGGAAGGACAGCGGTAAAAGAATTCATTGTTTCAGGAAAAACGTAAGGTGGGAGGGAGGAGGGCATAGAAATGTTCAGGTTTTTTTTAGCAGCAACAGTTACCATAAATAGCAGCATTACATTCATCTCTGACATGCGCTGTGAGGGAATCGAGAGGGAGGTCTGCAACTGTTCTTCCTCTGCTTTTGTTTTTTTATTATTAATTTCTATAACTCAGTTTTATAGATGAGCTAAAACATTTTAGTAGTAGCTTCAAGTCATTCACAGACATATTTATAATTAGTACTTGGTGACAGGATGATCAAACTGTTAAAGATGTTGACAGCCTGACGAAGAACAGCAATCATTCCAATGTCATCTTCCACCTGTGACCCAGACCGAGAATGGAGCTAAAAGAGCAAGTCACCCCCTACCAGAGTCTTAATCCACTCCAATTTCCTGTTTGTAAAATGCGCCACAAGGAGGCTTTGCCTGGCAGACCGAGAAGGCGGAGCCGCTAAAACACACACACACACACACACACATTGTTACGTCATATGGTACCAGCTAACATATTTATGTTTATTTATGTTTATTTATTTAGCAGACGCTTTTATCCAAAGCGACATCACATCACAGGGTATCTCTGAGCCAATAGTGATGGCAGATATAAATTCAGATGTAGTGCTGACTTTTTACCTGAAAAGGGGCGCAAATCTGCTACCTTCTGCCTTCTAGGCTGCTACATTTTTTTATGTGAGGCTAAGGCCGAGGCCTTCCTTGGAGCAAGCATGAAGGCAAGCCACTAGAGCCAACACTAACCCCGACTTCACACTGAAAAGGATCAGCGTAACGGAATAGTTTACTCGTGTGCTTTGCCGCGCGCCAATCCACACCGGGAGAATCTCAGAAATGAAGCGGCTTCTCCTCCATCCTTCTTGCGAGATCACAAAATCCCTCAAGACTTCAAAGATCATGGTTTGCTTGTGCCATTCACCATTACCAAAAATAAAGAAATTACATTTGATATCACTGTTTGATGTCCTTCCTCACCAGTGTAAGGAAGTAAATTTGACCCATTAAACCAGGATGCAAACATGTTCATTTTTGCTCTGAAGAGTTTTTAACATGGGAGTAAATGGGAGCTTGCTACTTTCTGGAGCCTTCCCCTAGTGGATGAGGGGGGAACTGCAATTTTCGTCACTTCCATGCTGTTACGGACCCTGAGTTCTCTAGCGCTCAGCTTCTACTCCGCACCCTTATTCCTGCACCATTTTCAGGACCTTGGAGAGCGCCCAGCTCCCTGGCTTCACTCTATGCAGCTGACTCCCATCAGGAATCACCCAGCTGGAGCAGATAAAGATCAGCGCTGCTCAGAGAGCGCGGGAGAGAGAGGAGAGAGCGAGAGAGAGAGAGAGAGGATTGAGGCTGACAGAGAGAGGACTGGAGAGAGGATTGGAGTGAAAGATTGCTTACTTTGGAGAACTTGTGGACGGTTGCCCCTGGCTGGTTTAATTTCCACCCGCATAAGAAAACCGGTTGAGCTCCGGTTTTCTTTGCTCTTAACAGAGTTGACTGTTGCGTGGGTGAGTTGGTTCACCAGTGGACCTTTTGGTAAGGCCTCCGGGCAAGCTCCGTTGTTCCTGGTTTATTTTCAGAACCAGTGAGTTTCCGTTCCCATTGTTATTTGCTCCTTTAGTTACTTTAAGCCCTCAGCATTTGTTCCTGCAGCCTAAATTAAACTCCTATTTTCATTAAACAGGTTTTTTCTCCCTTAGGGACACCTTTAGTTAATAAAAAGGACTTTCTTTTGATTGTGACTTGGTGTCAGATTGGTTCTTTTCTTTTCTCACGTTCCTGTGTTAGGCCTCCCTGAACCTAGACCAGGCTGAGGTCGTAACATATTGGGGGCTCGTCCGGGATTTTATTTTGTTATTGATTCATTTGTTACGTTAACGTGATTGGTGGTGTGATTTGAGTACCCGTGTTGTTGTGCTAACGTGAGCATGTTTAATTTAAAGGAGTTTCTGGCTGCCCCTTCTCGGGACCAGGTCGAAAGCTTCAAAAGGACCGAACTGGCAGAGTTGGCTGTACACCTCGGTCTCCAAGGCATCCAGAACCTGCTGAAAAAGGACTTAAAGGATTCTGTGATGGCCGCGTTGGAAAAGGAAGGTTTGTTACAACCTCCTTTCAGTGACTCTTCTGATTTGCCCCTGAAACAGGACATGGAGGATGGACAGACTGTGAAAGCTGCTACTTCCGTTCCTGTGGGTGCTGCACCCGAGCGCCTTTCTGTCCCAGATGAACAGGACGCTCTTTCGCGGCAGACGCCGTTCACAGGAGAGAGTTTATCCACCACTTCCTCTGCTGCTAGTATGGAGACTGCACGTCTTCGTCTCAGGCTGGCCCGCATGAAGTATGAGGCTGAGGAAAAGTCCCGATTGCAGCAAATCGAACTGGAGATCCGCCGCTGTGAGATCGAGGCTGAAACAAAGTTAAAACTGAAACGTATGGAGTTGGAATACCAAGCAAGAGGAGGTGTTTCTTCTACTACAAACTATGAGCACGAGAGGTCCATGGACAAACAGAGAAACGAGTGTGACATCAGCAAGTGCCTTGTTCTGGTGCCGACTTTCCGGGAGAGCGAGGTTGACAGCTACTTCGCTACATTCGAGCGTCTGGCTGCTGCTTTAGACTGGCCCCAAGAGGTGTGGTCCACTATGCTGCAGTGTAAGTTAACCGGAAAGGCTCAAGAGGTAATTGCTTCTCTTTCTTTATCTGACAGCATGGATTATAATAAAGTGAAAGCTGCTGTTCTTGTTGCTTATGAGTTGGTTCCTGAAGCCTATCGTCAGAAGTTCCGGTCACAGAATGTAAAACTCTCCACGCAAACTTATGTTGAGTTCTCTAGAGAAAAAGCTCTGATGTTTGAGAAATGGATCCTTGCCTCAAAGGTTGAAACTCTACAGGATCTTAAAGAGCTAATTCTCCTGGAGGAATTTAAGAAGTGTTTGCCAGAGAGGTTGGCATTATATTTAAATGAAAGACAAGTCTCTTCTCTCTCCTCAGCCGCCCTACTGGCGGATGAGTTTGTGTTGACGCACCGTGTTGGTGGTGTTCATCAGGGTGAATCTGCTCGCCCGGTGTCAGTAACACCTTTTAGAAACTCTCCTTCTCCTCCTCGTCCTCAGAAACCTCGCTGTTATTATTGCCACCTGGTGGGGCATGTCGCGAGAGATTGTGTAATCCTCAAGCGGAGGAATGAAAAAAGAGGGTCTGCTGCGCAGCCCGTGGGTTTTGTCTCCAAGTCGGGAGAAAATAACCGTGGTTTTGGTCCTTTCATGTCAGAAGGACAAGTGTCTCTTACAGAAAGCTGTGAAAAGCTGACCCCTGTTAAGATTTTAAGAGACACTGGGGCTTCTCAGACGTTAATTTCACAGAAAGTGTTGCCATTTGATGACTTGAGCTCTACCGGCTCTTCCGTGTTGTTGGCTGGAGTAAATGCTGTGCCTGTTTCTCGCCCGCTTCACAGAATTTACTTAAGGAGTGGACTTTTTACTGGGTCGTGTGAAGTAGCAGTCTGCCCTTCCTTGCCTGTGGAAGGTGTAGCTCTTCTTTTAGGGAACGACTTGGCTGGAGGTGCGGTCATTCCTCCCCCAGTGGTGAAAGAGAACATCGCACCCGGAGAGTGTGAGGAGACTCCCGCAGGAGTGCTCCCCACTTGTGTGTGTACCCGATCTCAAGCTAAGAGAGCGCATGAGATTTTGGATCTCTCCAGTTTGTTTGACGATTCGCAGAGTGATGTTCTTAATCCCGCTGAAACAACTTCTTCCACTCATCTGGTCACAAATGAAGTGTTGTTCAACATGTTTCCGCTAAGTCCGGCTTCTTTGGAGGCGGAACAACGGTCTGATAAATCTCTGACCGACTGCTTTGAGCATGTGGGAAAGAAAATAAATGGAACTACTGGTTATGTTATTGAGAATGGTGTGTTACTGAGAACCTGGTGTAAACCAGTAGCTAAAAACATCACAGACCGTCGCAGGAAAAATTGTGTTTGTAATGTTATCATGTTGGAAAGATATCTGTCTCCTCAGACTACTGCACAACCACCCGGTGAGGCCGCGGTGTGCGCAGCCGCTGCCATCACTCCAGTTCTGGATGAGGTTACTCAAACCCATCTAGTGGCGCCAGAACTTCCTTTGTGCAGCATTTATCTGGATAACATAGTTACTCACACTTCCTCCTGGGATGACCTGTTGGCTTTGGAAAATCCTGTTACTCATCTGGAACCGACCAGCTTCACCACAAACCTCGCAACTCATTGTTTTTATAAGAAAGTTGCTGCTATGGTAGCTACACTAACATTTTTACTGTCTCCAAAGGTCCCGTTTGTATTGGATGTTGGTGCTCAAGGGTCCTGTGATGGCTGCAAACACATGAAGCCGCCACCGGAAAGGAACCGAAAATGTCATCGCTGATTGTTTATCGCGATCCTTCAGCACCCACGATCAGTTTTCAGACGGCTGAGATCCCCTGGCTAGGGTGGAGAGATTATTTCCTCTTTAGGGGATAATCTATTTGTTATTTTGTTAGTGTTGTGGCCCATGGGTTAGTGTTGGTGATTCATTTCACCTTCTCGGGAGCACTCCAGAAAGAGCACCTCTCTTTGCTGGTTATGTTTTTTTTGTGTCTTTTGCACTGTGCTTAATCTGCCCGCCCAAATCCACATGAAGAGCTAGGCTTATTTTTAGTTAGTTTTTGGTTAGGCAGATGGCGGGGACTCGGTCTCTGTGTGGGCGTTTGGTGTTTCTGGTAGAAAAAAAAAGGGGGGAGACACATTATGAGAAAAATGGTGTTTTTATTCTGTTTTCACTTCCACCATTTTTCTTTACTTTAGGTATGGGGGTGTTACGGACCCTGAGTTCTCTAGCGCTCAGCTTCTACTCCGCACCCTTATTCCTGCACCATTTTCAGGACCTTGGAGAGCGCCCAGCTCCCTGGCTTCACTCTATGCAGCTGACTCCCATCAGGAATCACCCAGCTGGAGCAGATAAAGATCAGCGCTGCTCAGAGAGCGCGGGAGAGAGAGGAGAGAGCGAGAGAGAGAGAGAGAGGATTGAGGCTGACAGAGAGAGGACTGGAGAGAGGATTGGAGTGAAAGATTGCTTACTTTGGAGAACTTGTGGACGGTTGCCCCTGGCTGGTTTAATTTCCACCCGCATAAGAAAACCGGTTGAGCTCCGGTTTTCTTTGCTCTTAACAGAGTTGACTGTTGCGTGGGTGAGTTGGTTCACCAGTGGACCTTTTGGTAAGGCCTCCGGGCAAGCTCCGTTGTTCCTGGTTTATTTTCAGAACCAGTGAGTTTCCGTTCCCATTGTTATTTGCTCCTTTAGTTACTTTAAGCCCTCAGCATTTGTTCCTGCAGCCTAAATTAAACTCCTATTTTCATTAAACAGGTTTTTTCTCCCTTAGGGACACCTTTAGTTAATAAAAAGGACTTTCTTTTGATTGTGACTTGGTGTCAGATTGGTTCTTTTCTTTTCTCACGTTCCTGTGTTAGGCCTCCCTGAACCTAGACCAGGCTGAGGTCGTAACACATGCTGGCATCACTTTAGGGAGATGGAGTTTGCCACTTCTGTATGACATTAGTGTGTGTGTTAGTGAAAGCAAGTAAAGCTAAGGATGTGTTGCATAATATGTTAGCACTGCTAGCTTCGGTTAGCAGAAAGCAGCTAAAGCTACGTCTGTTATTGTTATCATAAACAGCAAAGGTAGTGTGTTTACTTAGATCAGTAACTTGTAAAATAGTAATTTGTGATCAAACAGGCTTTGTTTGTTTGTTTGTGTTTGTTTGTGTTTGTTTTTGTTTGTTTGTCTGTTTGTTTATGTGTTTTTGTGTTTGTTTGTCTGTTTTTGTTTGTTTGTTTTTGTGTTTGTTTGTTTGTTTTTGTGTTTGTTTTTGTGTTTTTGTGGGGTTTTTTTGTGTTTTTTGTTTGTTTTTGTGTTTTTTGTTTGTTTTTGTGTTTGTTTGTTTTGTTTTTGTTTGTTTGTTTTACACTTTTATGCTCAAATTTCTCAAAACCTCACTCCGCTTTTATTTTCTGCACTTTTATCTTCACTTTATGTGAAACTGATTTTTTAAGCTTCAATAAAGTTGGGCTGTGGTATGAAAAATAGAGAATTTTTATTATTTAAAATCATGCTAATAAGAAAATTATCATATTTTCTGTCAACAACGCTGATCTCTCTCAGCACCAGCCTCACACTGCGGCGGAGAACTCATTAGGTACCACACTGATCCAAAACAAAAGCTTAGTGAAAGAAAGCTAATCGAGACGGATGACTGTACAAGCTACTCATCGGTTCTGAGCTTGTCTGAATCATTTTCAGGACGTTTAGCAAGAAGATGAAGCCAATTATCATCCATGACACAGGACAGGAAGGATGCGGGTGCTGAACAAACTGAGCCAAAAGGATCTCAATAGCATGACACTTCGCTTTACTCATCTGAGCAGCTGTTTGACTGATATTTGACTGTTTACTAGTGACCTAACCGAACGTGTGACTTGCAAGTTTTCTGGGTGATTCTTCTGTTATCGGTCTCCACCTCTCACAAGCTGCAGACACACAATCTGCTCACGGTGGTAAAAACAGATTCTTCCCAAACGTGATAACTCCGTCCATGCTAAGCTGTTACCTTATTTTAGTTTTCTTATAGCCCAAAGTGGGACTGTGTGTTTCGGCTCAACTGTCAATGCTGAAGACCTAAATAGTTACTTGGAAGGACCGATCATTGAAGATATAAGAATAGAAGTAGAAAGGAAGATGCATTTCTGCACAGAGACATAAGAGCTGTGTGTGCAAAAATAATAATTAATTGGCTGCATGGTGGCGCATTGGTTAGCACTGTTGCCTCGCAGCACGAAGGTTGCAGGTTCGAAACTCAGCTGTGGCCTTTCTGCGTGGAGTTGCGTGTTCTCCCCATGCATGCGTGGGTTTCCTCCGGTTACTCCAGTTTCCCCCACAGATCACAACATGCCCTATAGGTTATAAATTGTAAGCCGCTTTGGATAAAAGCGTCTGCCAAATAAATAAACATAAAAATAACAGATGTTTACAGGATAAGTCCTGATGTTAATGTTTTCTTCTCTTGAACAAAGGAGAATGATAACTAGGTCTCTTAAGCTTTATGCGGAGGAGAAGACATTCCTGCTTTACACCACGCAGGTTTTAGATGTTTCTGCTTCAAACCTAAAAGAGTAGGACATCTGTTCCCCTTTTCCTTCCATGTGAGTCACTCACCAACCTGCAGCTCAAAGAGCTTTTAGTGGCCCATTAAAATTCATAATCCAGTGAACTGCCACATAAACAAGCAGTTCAGTGGGTCAAAACTCATCCAAGTTTTAACGTGTTTAAACACCGAGAGGTTCAGACCGTTTCACTTGAATTAGATTCACCGGGTGGTGAAAACGAAACCTAAAAATCAAGAATGAAATCAGATCAGTGCTTCATGGTCCTTTTCATCATTTCTGAATCAGTCAAATCGTCATCACAAATTGGCACCTTAACACACAGAAGTCATAGCGCAAAATACCTCCAGCTTTATTTAGACAGCAGTTTGAACATTCAGGCCTTGGGACTTAATTTATTCATCACAAAAACAAATGGAGTAATTTTGTATTTTAATCCATTTGGCACTAAATTAAACCTAAAACCAACTCTTCTTATAAATCATACAAGCTCATATCCTCTGGTTAAATTTGGACATTATTCTAACATTAGCATTACTTAAGTGCTGTAAACTAAAACTAGATTTAATCTAGGGTTGTCACGATACTAAAATTTCAAACTCGATTCGATACTGGAAAAAACTCGATACTCGATTTCGATACTATTTAAAAACACCAATTTATTGAACAAGTTTATTCAAAAAATAACATTCCTCAATTTATATTGCAAAAATTAAATTTTAAGAATTAAGTGTGTAAAGTGCTTAAACCTTTCAAGTATCAGCATTTTTTAAAACGTGCATACAAAAACTGGCGAAAGTTAACACTTTAAATCATGAATTGTCTCACTATATATACACTATTTGCAGAGTGATGTTTTGCTGCTTAAACTCTGTTTAAGGTGCATTTTTGTCATAAGATGTAATGCCATATGTTTTGTTCTGTACTTTTGAACAACTCTGTTGGTCAGTAAAGGGAGAAAACAAATTTCTCCACAGTAGGACAAAGGTACATCTACCGGTAATCTTAATAAAAACAGATTGGCGCACGGCAGTGACGTCATTAAAAGCACCGGTTAATTAGCCGCAGCTAGTCTGTTCACGCCTAGAAATCCCAGACCCGCTCCAAACGAACAGGGGAATCACGTTAATGATTTCTAACAAAACCTTTCGATATGAAGACGTTTGGTGCAGATAATGTCTTATTTCGAGGCTGCACATATGGATATACGCTGATGGCGATTCGCCGATGGATCTAAATACCCCGGGGAATCCAAGTAGCACCAAAGTTGTCAGCGTGAGTAAACAAACGTACTGCATGCTAGAAATTAAGTCCGGGTTGCAATGAACGGGAGTTTCCTTTAAGCACATAAGCGTGAATATACAACTACGTGTCGGACTTGGTATGCTAATTAAGTTGGGCTGTGAAGCGCCTCCCAAATTCGCTGTTTATGTTTTTGTTTATTTATTTGGCAGACAAAACTTGGATCGGAGACAACTCGCGTTGGAAATTGCAATGAAGCCATGCGGCGTCTTCTTCTTCTGTTTGTCTGGGAGGCGGAGGCTGCTTTACGGCATCTGGCTGTCGTGCGTGTCGGTGTACTTGAAGAAGTCTGTGTATAATAGTCCATAATACCGATACCACAGGGATGGAATATCTAATTTAGATACCACTTTTAGCATCGATTTATATCTAGGTATCGATTTTTTGACAACACTAATTTAAACATAGGAAAGATATTGAAAAAGCCTCTACTTCTAGACTGAATTTTTAATAATTCTTGACTACATGGACATTATTTCAAGGACTGATTTAAAGGAAATAAAATGAAATCTTAGGTTTTACAAATTGGTGGTTCTGCCTAGTCATGGTTACACAGGTAGATAGATATCCCACATCCACGATGAGAACTTCCGGGTAATTATAACAGACATTAACAGCATGCACATCTCCATTTCACCGAGCCATTTCAGGGGTAAACCGAGAACCTGAACTGGGGTATGTTCCTGGAAATGGCCCAGTAAAGTCGCTGGGTGGGACTTGTGATTAACCCATGCTGATTGGTAGGAAATTATGTCGGCAGATGTCGACAATCAGCATTTATAAATTTGGAAAAGTTACTGGTGAAGCAGAGCGGAAGGAAAAGAAAATGGACATCAATGATCGCTGTTTCTCTCAATGAGCAAAGATGCAGTGGAAATCCCCCCACAATGCGGACTTTGGCCACAGAGCACCGTAAAAAATTGGAATTTCTTCAGGTCATTGTCACTTTTCATGTCACACAGCCGCTCTCCTAGTCCCCTCAATGGATTAAATTATGGTGTATTTTCACACAAAGACATTTCTAATATTATTCATGTCTGTGGACGCCGTTTGGCACTGTTCAATGACATCAATCACTGCTGAAATGGTCGCAAAATGCCAACGTCCTAGCAAAGTGATGAAAGGGACTCCCGTTAGCTGCAGACTAAATAAACTTTTCATTAGGTCTTTGCAAAGCCCACAAGAAACTTGTTTTAGGGTAAAGAAACAAGGAGCAGAATGAGAAAACTAACATGTTTTATTTTGATTTTTTTGTTTGTTTTTGTCTGTGAAGCATTTTGTGATTTTTATTTGAGGAAAGTATATAAACATTGTTGACCAAACTGCACATAACTGGCTTCCTGTGGGAAAACAGACATTTTTATTTTTCCCTTTAAGGTTTCAAATTCTGTTTAGAAACTGCACAATTAGGTATCAAAGTGAAGACCAGAACAACCTTAGCTTCTCTCCGTGAGGTTCTTAAATTCCTGTGCGACATCCTATCAAATGTTAACTGCTCTAATTTCACACACTGGCCTTCACAACCCTGAGGCTTGATCATCACCGATTGGCTGGCTCCGAGTCGGGCAGATGTTCTCAGCTTTGAGCTTTTAACTGTAGAGAGCAAGTAAAGGATAAGAAGCGGGGGATATGGAACAAAGCGATGAAAATGTTGGACGAAAAGAAGGAAAGAAATGTTGAAATGACTCAGATGAGCGGGTAAGAAAAAAAATCTGAGAACTGACCCACTTTAAAGTGCAAATGCATAAAACTGCTGCTCACTTGACTTCCAGTGAAGCGTGAATCCTGTTGGTGTGCTTCAGAGGTGCACAATGAAAGAAATACAAAAATAGATGTTCTTAAATTAGAGCCAAGTACAATCTATTATTATTATTATTTCATAAGATAAACCTCCTGAATTTCACCTGCACAAGGGTAACTAAAAGGAAAGTTTTAGTTCTTCGAGCATCGATATTTCCAGTTTTATCCATCTGGACTTGAGTGGTTAGGGTTAGGTGAGCTGGACTCAAAATTGCTAAAGATAGTTGTAAATATCATCCTTTTAAATCCTTTATAATTATAATTAGAGCAGAGTAACATTACCTATGCTAAAACATGTCATTAAGTCAGAAAGGGCAATAAGAGCCTGGATTCATTCATCAAGCTTTGTCTGGTTGAACAAAACACTACAGAACAAAATCCAATGAGAGTCCTTTTTAAATTATAATAAAGATATGAGAGGTTATAAAACTTCATAGGAGACAGACAAAAATGTTAAATGAAGCTTACATTTATTAGGCAGGTGCTTATATCCAAACCAACAAACTATTTACCAGTGGCTCTAAGCCCCGCCCCCCAAGTTATCATTGCTAACTCAAACAAGCGGTCACAGCTAACTGCTTGTTTACAATGAGAGCAGGTCAGTGATGATAAAAGACCCCAAGAGACTCTACAACTTTTGGAGGCAACAACATCTAATATGTTTGAGGACCCTTTAGAACGGTTGACATTGTGCCATGAGCAGCCATGTAAAAAGTTACAAAAATAAAATAAAAAAATACTTGAAATTTGAGGCTCAAATCTTCAGATCACAAGAGAGGTTGGCACTTTCAATGTCAATTATCTTTACCAAGACAAAGATAATTGAAGACCAACATTGTTCGTGTACAGCAGGGTAAAGTGTTAAATCTGTTAGCTTAACAGCCTGCTAGCTGGCTAGCTTAAGAAAACTCATTGCGACTAGGCTTTATGTGACTGATAATAACTTATATAACCCGATTGCTAAGATCATACAAGACAATTTTCTTACCTTAGAATAAAAATCAGTTGATTATTCTCTCAGGATACTGTGTTTAAAATGTGCATGCGCCCCAGGCACATCATTTAACCATTTTAACTTTTGTGTCTTAAAAAAAAATAAAAATAAAAAAGCCCGGGAAACCACAAAGGGCTCGCAGACACTGATGCTTCTGAATGAAGTGTCCGAGTCTGTTTTTCACAAAACTAGTAGTTAAAAGCTATATTGTTTCATTTGCATTCAGGGGGCGGGGCTGAAGGGAGCTGAGCCATGGGTGAACTTATGGAGGGAATTAACCTAGCATGGCCATAGCATGCAACTGCACCACCAAGCAGCGATCTATCCATCCAACATTCTCTGCAGCTTATCCAGAGTCGGGTCGTGGGGGCAAATGCCCAAGTCGAGAGGCCTAGACTTCCCTCTGCCCAGCCACTTGGGCCAGCACTTCTGGGGGAATCCCAAGGCCTTCCCTGGCCAGGCGAGAGACATAGTCCCTCCAATGTGTCCTGGGTCTTCCTTTAGGTCTCCTCCTGGTTGGACGTGCCTGGAAAACCTCATCAGGGAGGCGTCCAGGAAGCATCCTAATCAGACGCCCGAGCCACCTCATATGGCTCATCTGGCTCCTCTCGCCCAGACGTGGATCACCAGGGCCCCCTTCTGGAGCCAGGCCTGGAGGTGGGGCAGGCTGGTGTGCGCCTGGTGGCTGGGCTTTTACTCATGGAGCCTGGCCAGGCACAGCCCAAAGAGGAAATGTGGGTCCCCCTCCCCATGGGCTCACCACTCGTGGGAGGGGCCAAAGTGGTCGGTGCAGTGTGTGACGGGTGGTCGTCGAGGGCAGGGACCTTGGCGGTCTGATCCACCAAGCAGCTTGGGCCACAAATACAAAAAAAGCCAACTACACAACAGGAGGGGTACCTAGCACTTTTTCCATTTGGAAAGAAATTTGATCTCAGATCCCACTTTAGTTTTGTTTAGGAAACAAAAAAAAAACTTGTATAGAGACAAAAGTAGAGATGCAAAAGGTTTTATAGAATTCTGCTGTCATCGGTTGTAATATTTTTTGCTTCCACGTTGAATTAATTTTCAGAACCTCATCCTGCAACTGCTGAATGTAGGATTCTTCTCCCTGGCAGAAATAAACAAGAAACGATTTTGTTTTACAGCCGTATTTGCATTTCCACAAACGTCCTGATGGATTCAAAGTTCCAATCCAGTTCACCCCCGAGGAGACATCAGAGGAATCCATTATACAGCGCTGCCATAAACGCCACTTAATGAGCATTTTCACCTGACTCTGACTCCGTCCATCTGCACCCGATGTGTAATCAGCGACACACAAACTGCAGCTTCAATCAGTCAGCAGAACGTGGGGCAGTGAGCTCCACGGTCATCAGGGAATGGAACTGACACGCTGCCAAGTTTCTGCACTTGGCGCGACAGGGTGCCAAATATGCAGAGAAACCACAGAAGTTCTCATCGGAGGAAGGAAAGAAAGGATGTCCACGAGGTAGCAGAAGTGCTTTACGAGAGTGAAATATGAAACAAACAAGAACGCTCAGCAAAATGTTCATTTTCCCTGCTGCTAATATACTTTGGAGGTCGGTAGAGCTACTGTATACAGCAGACATGGACAAGGACGCGTGTTGTCAGCTGCTTTAAGCTGAACAGCAAACATTCAGAGGTTGTAACCATTTAGGACTAAAGGTGACATTTCTGCAAGTCTCATTAGTGCAAAAAAAAGATCCGAGTCCACTCTGCTTCTGCTCAGCTCTGGTTTGAAGTTCTGGGCAGCATCACTCTAATATGATCCATCAAACCAAGTCCAGAGGAGGAAGATTACACAACACGGCCCTCTCAGGACATTAGTTTCATCTTCTGTCATCTTAATCCTGCTGAATAGGATCAGGGAGATGATGCACTCGACTTTAATGTGAGCATGGTGTAATCCGTTTTCAGTGACTCAAAAACAGGTTTATTCTGATAGATTTATCCTGGTGTTGACAATGTGTGTGTGTCTCGGGGGGGTAACCAGGTTTTCTGAATGGGTGCCCTTTTTACCAGAGCGGGGCAGGACACCTCAAGGAGGCAACCACAGTGAAATGGAATGATTTCAGCCAAAGGGGTAAACACTGCTGTGTTTGTGTGTGCGCGGGGGGTGGGGGTGGGGGTGGGGGTGGGGGGGTGGGGGGGTGCAGTGGTTCAGTCTCCATCTTCATTCCTGACATGAAGACTTCATAGAGAGGAAGAAGAACCAAACAGAATATCATCTTTATGATTAAATCAGCGACTGAATTGTGAATCTGTGCTCTGTAATTTTCTAAAGCTATGATGATCTTTGAGCATCCACCTAACCAACCACCTTCTTCTGCTTTCTGTCGTTTGGATGCAACAGCTACAGGTTCCTAATGAACGACGAGTGAAGAGCAGCGATTCTATATAGGGAAGAGAGAAAAACACTATACACTGGTGTAAGAAAATATCAATATGGCAATGTATTGTGATGTTTTTTCCAACAATATATCAATATTTAAAAGCCGTGTATCAAAAATATCGATATCACAATATATCATGATATTTTTCCTGCAATATTATATTAATATTCAAAAGCTGTGCACCTAATTTTCAGAGTAATTTACATGCAAACACTTGTGCTTTTTTTCTTTTGTAACACCTCCCCTGTATTGTGATATGTATCGTAGCACAATAATTTAACCAATAAACTTCCCATATAAACTGTGTTTGAGGTTCTCAAACCAGACATGGACTTGATCACCTGTTAGATGTTTGAGATGCACTCTTTAACCCGGCTATTTCTTGGTACCTTTAGACAGCTCATAAAAAGGTCAAGGAGATTGTTTAAAGTCAAAGGAGAAAGCACTAGAAAGAGAGACTGGAAATATTTTATTCCAGAAGACATTGAACAAGAAGCCTTCAGTGCGTGAATGTGACCTTTCAGTTCTTCAACTACATTATCCGTCTCCATTCAGGGATGGTGCAGGTAAATGAGGAGATGAAAGTTTGCCCCATTGAACAAAACAGTTCAGGGTTGTGAATGAATATCAGCTCCTGCCACATAAAATGTTAGCTTTCCATCTGCAAAAAGGACTGAATTATGGCTTTTTTCCCCCTCTGATTAGCTAATGTCAATGATGGGTAATAAAGCCCTCAACAGCATTGCAAATGGATAACAAATACTTTAGATATTAATTAAGACAAAGCTGTACACACTAGGGCTGCAACAAACGATTATTTGGATAATCGATTAATCGGATGGGGTCTCGACACGATTAATCGATTAATCGGATTACATGGGGAAATTTTTAAAAACTGCTAGGGAAACGTTATTTCTCTCCTTCCTTCACTTTATTTAACACAACATTATTAGAAAACAGTTCAATAGCAGAAAAACAACATGCCATCACCTAAATTGTCTTATAAGGTGTATAGACAGAGACCCTAAGCTACATCTATCTGTGACCTAAAATGCTTGGTCCAAGTTAAACAGCTTAAGGGCAATTCTCATCTGTTTTGTTTGATCTCATCTGTTCACATTTATTTTAAATGTAATTAAACATAGGCTGTGAATTAATCAAAATTGATCACTATTTCCAAAACTGACTGAAAAAATACCAAATAAAACAAAAGTAAATGAATGCCATCCTCCTTGCGATGATGCCCTGGGCAACTGCCATAAAGTCACATCAAGAAATGCTGCTGATCATTCCAATGATCCCAAATAGACTCACATTAGGCCACATGAAAGCAACTGAACCCAAAAATATATTAACCAGTATATAACTGCACTCTCACACAACACGCCTGCAGCAACAGTTAGGACTCCTCCCTCCCTTTTAAAAGCGTTTTTGCTTCTGAGGACATTGTGGTTGTAAAGCCACATGTTAGTAGTCTGGCCCCGGTGTGATCAACCAGTTTCTGCGGGAATGTGACGGCGGAACCAGGGCCAGATTAACACTTTGTTGTACCCTGGGCAACAATATTCAAGGGCTCCATCATCACGACCCAAGGATCACCATAATGTGGTCACATACAGAATATTTTACTGTAATATGCAGTAAATATACTCAATACTTGAATGCCTGACAACACGTAACCCGCCCAGAGTAACCTTTGACCCACCTCGTGTGGACTGACCAATGAGGAGAGGGTCTTAACTTGAGGCCCTCTCTTCATTGGTCAGTCTGCATGAGACTGACTCTCAACTGACATTCAGTCGTAGGCAGCGAAGCGTCTCTGTGCAGTGCAAAAGCCCGGGTGGACAGTTTGTTTAATATAGGGTGACCATATTTCCATTTCCAAACAAGAGGACAGGGGATCTGTGCCTATGACGTCACACTATGGCAACGCCACACAAACCATGTTGGGACCCATTTTTTGTAAGAACTAAATTAATATCAGATTCTGCCAATTAAAGGGCTCTAAAACTATTCATATGTAAATATTTTGCATATTTAATGCAAAATCTAATTTTTCTGCTTTAGTGCTGCAACAAGGTTTTATTAATAATAAATTATTATACCTTTTGTTTTACTACAGCATCTGTAAGCTTCCTGTGCACAGATTATCAAGGATGCTTGTTTCAGCTGTGAGATTAGACGATAGGATCAATGAAAAAATAAGTTGTCACACACTCCATGGAAACTTTCAGAGAATCCACAAATAGTGGCTTTCAAATGGTTTTGTTACTTTTTGCAAGTTTTTAAAAGAAGCAGATGAGACAGCATGTCTGATAATTTAGTTTTTCATCTGATAATATTAGAACATGTCAGTAATGTCTGAGGGGCTTTTATAAACACCATATAACTAACACTACTGGAGAGGGCATGAATTACACAGAGGCTTCTGGGGAGCCCAGTTATGGGGTGGGGTGGGGGGTGGGGGGGGGGGCATTTTGCCTTGGCCCCCAAAATGTCTTGAAACGGCCCTGGGTGTGTGACTGAGTTTTGAAGGTGATCTGAATTGTATCAGATGTATAATTATGACATGTGTATAACTTATTGTTTTTTACTGGTAAAAACTTGTCGTGGAGATAAATCTACCTACATTTGACTTTTCAACACTTTGTTTTGTTTTCTTGTTTTTATTTAACTATTTTCCTGTCCTGTCTGTCTCTCATCTTCCTGCATCTCCTCATAATTCTCCAGAAAATCTGTTGCCTGGATTCTTACCTTTTCACCTCATCAGTTACTTTTGAGCAGATCAAAGGGATCTCCTGACCGAAAAGCGCAGAGCGCGTTTTCGATGCTGCGTGAGGTGACATCACCACAGCACAGGTGATGAGCTCCGCAGTGGCAGAGCGCTTCAGGCACAAATAAGACAGAAAATAGAGAACATGTGCGGACATGAACGATCGTGTGCTAATTATAGTTTTTTGGTTGCGCCACTTTGAGAATGGACCGTGCGCTGGAAGCAGCTGCCTGGATCGCTGCGCGACAATGCGGAACCGGTTCGCAGCAGCGCAAGTCTGCCGGCTCTCCCTCGCCTGATCTGCCGGTACTGGCTCTCCCTCACGCTGATCTGCGGCTCTCCCTCGCGCTGATCTGCCGGCTCTCCCTCGCGCTGATCTGACTTGCTCTGGTCTGCGCGCAACGCGGGCGGGAAGGGGGGGGGGCGCTTTTGGAAGAGTTGTGCGACACAACGAATCGATGACGCAATTCGTTGCCAACGCTTTTAGTAATCGATTTTCATCGAATTTATCGATTCGTTGTTGCAGCCCTAGTACACACACACACATGCTGAGCATCAGCTCTTATTCATGGACACTTTGATTATTTTATCAAAAATGGCATTTCTGACCATCATTAATGACAGTATAGAAAAGATGAACTCAAGTATGACCTAAAAGTTACTTTGGTTAATACTCATGTCTGTCATTTAGAGGTACGCATTTATTAAAGGCTAAAGGAACAAGTACAATCACCCCCTCTGTAGAGAGAAATAAGAACTTAACAGAAAAATCTATATGCATATCAGCGTTTAGGTGTATGGATCCTGTTGTTGTTTTTTTTTTTGTTTTGTTTTGTTTTTAAGATTTCATATTCTTCTGGTCTGCAGCTGCAAATTTTAGCCAATTCTGATCAAGCCCAAACTACTACAATTAACAAAAAGCACTCAACAATTAAAAAAAAAAAAAAATACATTCATGTGAAGAATTCTTAGCAGCTAGCTCTTACAGGGACTTTACGGAGTTTTGAATTTTTATGCTCGCGATTGCCCCCTCAGGCCAAAAGCGTAACGGCAGCTTCAATAGTAGGCTCGTGCACGAGGCGGGCATGCTGTACGTGCACACTCCTTAATGAAAATAACAGCTGAGACAGTCCCGTGTGTGTGTGTGTGTGTGTGTGTGTGTGTGTGTGTGTGTGTGTGTGTGTGTGTGTGTGTGTGTGTGTGTGTGTGTGTGTGTGTGTGTGTGGCCCAGAGGACAGGAGAACGCGCAGCTAATTGATTAAATAATTTGGTTCTGTACCTTTCTCTTCAGCACAGCCGACAAAGGTTTATGATGGGTCAGTCCTCCTGCATGCTCAGATCATTTCCTTCCCTTGCTTGAAAAATTGTTTTAAACTGAAAGTTGAACCCACATCTTTTTTATCTGTGAATTCAATGCTATTCGGCGAGTCTCAAATAAAAATTTGGGCATCTTACTGTAAAAAAATATACCATTAATGTAAAAAAACTCTAAATAAACTATGTTCACATCCAGAATCGAACCCAGGTCTTCCGCACGAGTCCGCCATCTTACTAGGTGAGCTAAAGCACCAGTGATATCTTTTGTATCTGTAATATTTATATTCTTGATGACAGCTGAAACAACGCTCAAAGAACGGTTTGGGGCAAAAATGGCTATTTTGTTGCTCATTTGCAGGAAATATCTAGAAGAAAGTAGCTAAGGGTCCTCAGAAATGTAGCTAGGTTCATCACTAGGCGTTAGGAACAGCGACAAAGTCGCTGAGTTGGCACTGCCTCACTCTCTGCTGCTAAAGCTACTGATAGCAGCAAATGCAACGGGCGATGCCTGAGCGTGAACGTGCATGAAGCAGCCTGCTCGACCCGAGCATCTCTTTTTCTGTGATTTTACAGAAAAACAGGCAATCACAGTAAAAATGCCAGGGCTCATTCTACAGGACCAGGACATTGCAGGAGAATGTATGAAGAAGACATTTATTATTTCTATACATGTTTTGGCTGTCAAACTTCCATAATGCCCCTTTAAAGAATGCATTCACAGACCAGTAGAACATCTGATCTTTCATTCATGCAATTACAACATCGCAATGTCCATGTGTGATAGTCCCATCGCAGGTCCAGTTGTGATATCAAAAGCAAATGAACTGAACATGGTCTCATCTAATGTTATTGGTACCTGAAGCAGCGATCCACCAATCTAAATCCTTCTGAATCGGTTTGCGAAAACAGACCATGGGGGGTTGGGTTTTGCGATTAACATGGGAAGTGTCGTTTTCCTAATTTCATTTGCTATTTGACAGTTAACAACATATTGCACCGTAACTGGTTTGAGCTGTGCTCATTAGAATATGGCGTGGCATTTTTGATCTATTGGCCATTGTTGAAGAACTTTGGGGTTTTCCATCAGCTGTTGGATCAGGTAAAATGTCGACGATTACTGAATAAAAAGTCTACTTTAGTTCTAGGTGGCCCTGTTCCATCAACAATATCAGGCTTTGAACTGTAAGTTGGATATTATTTTACTCGTTCTTCAGAATTGCCAAAGCTCCTCGGATGAGAAGTGAAACGTCTTCAAGAAGCCAAAGAAGTCCAGTTGCCTTCATTTGAACCCTTTTTGATTACCATGGCCTGGATGACTGAGAACCTTCACCAGCATACATCTACAGTTGTGACTATATCAAGTTGCAAAAGAAACCAAGCTGATTCGTCCAGGAACAATGTCATTCATCTCCAGCGGAACGTAAAATTGCCAATGAGTAATTTTCAACCAGATGGCAAGAGTGTAGCACAACTTAAGGCAATATTAAAGTAATCAGTTGTATACTTTTCTACTTTTTATTGGGACGCACCATAATGAACATTTGGGCAGATAGATATCCAATATTAATTCTCCTGTTGTGGTCAATAATCAATATAACAATCATATCAATTTTTTACTAATACATATGTTTCCACACACACACACACACACACACACGATTCTGAGATATTTACCATCATTGTCACATGACCAAGGAATTACCACATGACCACCCACTTCCCCTTACAAAACAGATCCACAAATATTAACTAGATCAACATAAATATCGGCCCAAATTTACAAATTCCAACATGCTAAAAAAATAATAAAATGGCAGATGATGTATTGTGCATTCCTAATTTTTTTTTATACATCGCAATATATTTCACAGGATTAGAAAAAAATTGCTATGTTGGAAGTTTTTCCCAAAATCATGCAGCTGTAATTGAGTTTCAGATGGGCTGAAGTTCTGTTCACCAACTGATTTACAGATTAATCTTAATTTAGTTGGTTTTAATAATTAACATCTAAGAACGAATCAGCAAAACACAAGTTTTCAGTCTGCTATTATTCACACACACACACACACACACACTAGGGTTGTCACGATACTAAAATTTCAAACTCGATTCGATACTTGAAAAAATACTCGATACTCGATTTCGATACTTTTTAAAAACACCCATTTATCGAACAAGTTTATTCAAAAACTAACATTCCTCAATTTATATTACAAAAATTAAATGTTAAGAATTAAGTGTGTAAAGTGCTTAAACCTTTCAAGTATCAGCATTTTTTAAAACGTGCATACAAAAACTGGTGAAAGTTAACACTTTAAATCATGAATCGTCTCACTATATATACACTATCTGCAGAGTGATGTTTTGCTGCTTAAACTCTGTTTAAGGTGCATTTTTGTCATAAGATGTAATGCCATATGTTTTGTTCTGTACTTTTGAACAACTCTGTTGGTCAATAAAGGGAGAAAACGAATTTCTCCACAGTAGGACTGTCAGCTCCGCAAGGGACAGACACGCACGGACTGACGGAAGCGTTTTGCTCTTTTACTTCTCCGTCTCCTGGAGAGTGTTGCAAAGCAATTGCCCTACAGGACAACAGAGGGCGTAGCGCTGTTCTGTGGTATCCTGTCATCCATCGGTCCAAGATCGTGTGTTTATATTGTGTTTTTTGTGTATATAAGAGACTTTTAACAGGGACATATTTGTCTCTCATTCTCCCACCCCTTCATGCGCTTCCCACCTCTAAACCCACGTTTCCTGTCATTTCCGTCCACAAATAAAATGCTTGCTGCGCATCTTTTCACTCCTCCAGTCACGGGGGAATTAAACGTTCATATTTTTAGAGTTTTTTCGCGAGGTATTCTTCAAGCTTCTCCGTGTCTGCTGCTAGTTATCCTCGGCTCTCTTTGCAATGGCGGCGCTGTAAACAACAGCGGCATCCTGACCAATCACAAGCTTGCGTAATCCGTCTCGTTCGACGGATGTTTAAAAAAGTGGGCTCGACTCCGTACGTACTTGCGTGCCCTACGCAGGGACGGATAATGGCGTTGCGTGTCTCCGCACTGACGCAGACGGAGAAGCATAAATCAGGCTTAAGGTACATCTACCGGTAATCTTAATAAAAACAGATTGGCGCACGGCAGTGACGTCATTAAAAGCGCCGGTTAGATTAGCCGCAGCATGTCTGTTTACGCCTAGAAATCCCAGACCCGCTCCAAACGAACAGGGAAATCACGTTAATGATTCCTAACAAAACCTTTCGACATGAAGATGTTTTGGTGCAGTTAATGTCTTATTTCGAGGCTGCACCATGGGTGCCCGTCCGCACCCGTTATATGGATATACGCTGACGGCGATTCGGCGATGGACCTACGGTAAATACCCCGGGGAATCCAAGTAGCACCAAAGTTGTCAGCGTGAGTAAACAAACGTACTGCATGCTAGAAATTAAGTCCGGGTTGCAATAAACGGGAGTTTCCTTTAAGCACATAAGCGTGAATATACAACTACGTGTCGGACTTGGTATGCTAATTAAGTTGGGCTGTGAAGCGCCTCCCAAATTCGCTGTTTATGTTTTTGTTTATTTATTTGGCAGACAAAACTTGGATCGGAGACAACTCGCGTGGGAAACTGCAATGTAGCCATGCGGCGTCTTCTTCTGTTTGTCTGGGAGGCGGAGGCTGCTTTACGGCATCTGGCTGTCGTGCGTGTCGGTGTACTTGAAGAAGGCTGTGTATAATAGTCCATAATATCGATACCACAGGGATGGAATATCTCATTTAGATACCACTTTTAGTATCGATTTATATCTGGGTATCAATTTTTTTGACAACACACACACACACACACACACACACACACACACACACACACACGATGGCAGTTCTCTATATAAACACATTTTGAAATGCAAACATGATCAACTTCCACATCTTTTCTGACCCCTACTAAATCTCCCCCTGAAGTCTAATTCAGATGATTTGCTGACTTGATGTTTTACCAGAAAAAAGCAATGCTCTCATTTTTCTCTTTTCCACAGACTGAACTTGCTGAACACGACCACGCAAAAGTGACTTCTAAAATAAAGCCCAAATGGAGAACTTCACTTTCCACGTTCTCAGAGCTTTAACGTCTTCTCATGTGTTATGAATGATTTAATACATGACCTATTTTTGGTCTTGGAGGAGTTAAAGCACAAGAATAGAAATCAGTGACACAGCAGAGCTGTGGTTTTTATCAAACATCTCATTAAAGAAAAGCAATGTTGCTGCACAGTTTTGTTATGTCCACAGACACCATTTAGCTTCTGTCAAAAGAAGTGAAAACTATTGAATGCAAATATAATTTTGAAAAGTGTTTCATGTCATCTGCTAAACCTAGCAGATCGTGCACTAACCGTTTACAACAGCATGTCTCATCAGGTCCTGCAGATTGTAAATACCCTTCTGCAAACTGGAATATCTTTAGATAACAGCTAATGTGAAACACTAAACAAAAGACACTAGGCTGTAATGAGTCAAATTATTACAAAACAATATCTAGTCTTAAGTGCTTGAAGAGAGTGCATCGGTTCAAATGAAGTACTTTCTAGAAGACGATCTGTCAAAATACTGTTTTCCTTTTGAATAAATGATAAATGACCCGCACTTGTATAGCTCCTCTCAGAGTAAGGACTCCAAAGCGCTTTACACTACAGTGTATCATTCATCCATTCACACACACATTCACACACTGATGGTGATGATCTACGATGTAGCCACAGCTGCCCTGGGGCAGGCTGCCGAGCACTGGCGCCACCGGTCCCTCCGACCACCACCAGCAGGCAAGGTGTGTTAAGTGTCTTGCCCAAGGACACAACAGCAGAATTATCTGTCTGGAGCCAGCATCGAACCTGCAACCTTCCGATTACAACCCGCTCAACCTGTTGAGCTACTGCTGCCCCTGCAAGCTGCTCCTTGTTGGATTTGTTGCTCTTTCCCATAAAACACAGAACTCTGGAGTCAAACACACCCAGTGAGGACATTGGATTTAAAAATATTTTCTGTGAAGGCGATCAGTATTCCTCTAGCTGCTGCTGTGAAGTGGTCACTTGAGAGAGAATTTTCGTAATCTTCTTAGGCTTCTTAGGCTGCGGTTTTATGGTCAAACCAAAATCAGAAGTTTTATTATCTGATAAAACCAGGCATCGATGTAATCAGAGGTTTTAACTGTTTATTAGGACCTGCAGGCGTGTTTTACTGTAATAAAAGCTCCAACAGCAGGTCTATTTGCTCTTTTCTACATGAATAATGAAAAATTACCCTGAAAAGTTGCTGCCTGAGATTCATTTCTTGACATTTTTTGCCATTTTGCTTGAAATGGACTTTGCCTAACAATGGCGATGAGCTGTGTGTCTGCTCGTATGTGTAGAAAGGGTTCAAAACTTTTGAACAGTTTTTTTCTCCAAATGTTAGCTTGCTTGAACTGCTTTTGCTGAGAATTAACACCGCACCTGCATGGAATGGGGGGATAAACATTTAAAGCAAGTACCACACCATATGATATGCTCTTTTCCCTCTTTAGATTTTTCTCAATAGTCCTGTCGGAGGTATCATTTATTGCAGCATCAGTGACTGGAGGAGTTACTCATAAATCATTTAACAGAAACAGCTTTGCTTAAAGTTTCCAGTGACATCATGATGGCTGCAGACAACGGGGAGTTCACAGTGTTAGTATTGTTAGAGACGTTCAAGTCAGTGAATCATGAATAAACACACCGAGACGAGCCGCAGCTGAGCAAACTGCTCAGATCAGAAAATGTCATTGATGCCGTTTTTCATTTTGTGTAAAGTGCACCAATTCCAAAAGACCCTTAGGTTCCCCTGCTTGTGTTTTATGACATTCTAACTTGATTCCTACCACTAAAGCACTCCTTTCACAGCTTTGGGACTGGGAGTGCATCTGCAGAAGGTCTCCGGTCCCTCCTTCGTCTTTGCAGTTCGACAGACGATCATCCAGAGAGGGAAGAATGGAACCTAAACTGATTAATGTTGGCCTTTCAAGCATTTCAAGCATCAATTTCAAGCATCATTAATATCCTTGCACTTGTAAGTCATCAAATCACCATAGCAACTATAATGTAACTTATGAATAAAGCTTTGCTTCATCACTAACTACGTTGCAAGACAAACTCCCCCACCTGAATGTGCCTGTTCTCACCTGCAGGTGTTACAAACTTTTAGTCAAACAGGAAGCAGTGCGTCAGGCTGGAAAATTCCTAAACCCTACAAACATTACTGGTGTACCTCAAGGCTGTGTGTTTACCCCCTTACTCATCTCACAGGAAGCCCAACAATAACCTGGAGTTCAATGCTGCTGAAACAGTGGAGGTTATCTCATCAGCCTGAACGAAAACTTAAAGGTGAAAGCTAAATATCAGCTTCGTCATCATCAGAGAAGCGCAGTAAATGATGCAGTTCCTGTGGCAGCTGAAGAAGCTCCATCTGCCAAAGATTATATTTATTTAACGCTGAATCCATTCAGTCGCAGCCAAAGTCCACAGCGGGTCATCAGTTCTGCACACACTGGCTGGAAGCTATCTTCTCTTCATGATCTGTGCGCCTCCAAGACCTTTGGGGGCCAGAAAGATTACACCTGACCTACCTTGCCCTGGAAATTAACTAGAGTTGCTCACCTCTGATCGCAGAATAAAATCCATTAAAATATGTGGTTTATAATTCCAAAACATTTCCCTTTCTTCTAGCAGGATTTGTGTATTTAACTGTCTGTTATAAACCTTTCTGCACCAAGACAAATTCCTCCTTTGAATAAAGTTAGGCCCAATTCTAATTCTGAAAGGTTCCTAACGAAGGCCTTACTGTAAGTCTAGCCCTAAACTTCATGAACATTTTACAAGTTTAACTGTTATACTTATGAATTTATCTATAGTCCAATCTTTGAACAAGCACTCCTGCAGTATCTTAGATAAAGTGGCTCCTGTTAAGCAGATGACTTTATTTAACAAGAGGAAAAATCATTGGATTAATCCAAACATTTACAGTCTCAGAAGGACATGCCGCAGAGCCAAGAGACGTTGGAAGTCGACTAGATTGGAAAGTCACAGGCTGCACTTTAAAGAACTGATAACATCTCCGAATGAGATGGTGAAAAGTTCCAGGGTCACATTGCTCAGCTGATTGTCGTACACAAAAATACCTCTGAAGTCCTGTTTGACACCATAAACCAGATTGTTTCACCTCACACCCCTCTCATGCCAGTTTTCTCAAGGATTGACTAACAACTTTCTAGCATTCTTTGATAATAAAATCAGAAATATCAGGGCAAAATTTTCACCCCCATCTACTTCCTACCCTCACATCCAACCACGTTCCTCCCAATCATGGTCTCTTTACTCCTGTAGATTTCCAGGACATTTGCCTCATTCAGAAATGCATGAAACCAACCTCATGCCTTGCCGATTTCATTCCTACTACCTTGTTCATCAGGATGTTGACCATGCATTGTAGATTTTATTAATTTATCCCTACAATCTGGATCTGTACCATCTGTTTTCAAGCATGCAGTTGTTGAACCCATCCTTAAACAAAACCAAGTTTGGACTCATCTCAGCCTAAAAATTACAGACCCATTTATAAATTACTCTCTCTAAAATATTGGAAAAGGTTGTGGCAGATCAACCGATTACTTTTCTGGAACTACACAACAGTTTTGACTAATTCTAATCTGGTTTTCATAAAAAGCATTTAACAGAAACAGCTTTGCTTAAAGTTTCCAGTGACATCATGATGGCTGCAGACAAGGGGGAATTCACAGTGTTAGTATTATTAGATCTTTCTGCAGCTTTTGACTGTTGATCACAGCACCTTAATGAACAGACTTGGTGACTCTGTGGTGATCTCTGGAACTGTTCTAGACTGGTTTAGATCGTACCTTTCTAACAGAAGTTACAGTGTCTGTATAAACCAAATCATGTCAGATTCTACCGTTCTGTTCTGTGGTGAACCCCAAGATTTTGTTTTGGGTCCACTGTTGTTTCTGCTGTACATACACCCTCTTGGACAGATACTTGATCCTTTTCATAATGTCTCTTATCACCTATATGCAGATGATATTCAGCTGTACTGCTCCTTTAAGGATTCTGAGTTCTATAAACTGTCTGAATTACTAGAGTGTCTATCAGCTATCACCAGCTGGCTGGAAGATAACTTCCTTCAGTTAAACTCTGAAAAGACTGAATGTCTGATTATTGCCCCTGAGAGCATGGTTCCCCTGATTAGTGAAAAACGTGGTCATTTATCTTCTGCCGTTAAGTCAAACTTGTGGAATTTGGGTGTTGTTCTTGACCAATCACGGTCTCTTAAAGGCCACTCAAAAACATTGCTAAACTGTTTTAATCACAAACTGCGAAGGTTGGTGTCAAAACATGAACTTGAAATAGTTCTCCATGCCTTTATCTCCTCCTATCTAGATAAATGTAACACACTCTTCACATATTTTAACAAAATAGCACTTGACCTCCTTCAGTTGGTCCAGAACTCTGCAGCGAGGCTCCTAACTGGAGCAAACAGAAGAGCACACATCACTCCTATGCTAATGTCTCTGCACTGGTTACCCGTTAACTTTAGAGTTCATTTTAGAATCCTCACTATAGCTTTCAATGCTCTACATGGTCAAGCTCCTCCCTATATTACTGAACTGTTAAAGCCTTATGTTCCAACCCGTGCCCTCAGGTCCACACACCAGAACCTTCTAGAAGTTCCAAAGACCAGATATAAAAGTCGAGGTGATCGCTCCTTCCAGACTGTTGCACCCCGACTTTGGAAGGATCTTCCTTATCCTTTTGTAGTATCGACAGTCTGGACACTTTTAAAAAACAGCTAAAGACCCTTTAATTTAAAGCTGCTTTCAGATAAATCTTGTTTTCTTATTTTTAACTCATATTTGTAATCTTTCATCTGTTTACGACATTTTGACTTCATTTTTTCTGACATTAATCTATGTCTGTTTTGAGATCATTATGATTTTACGACTTTGTTTTAATCTGTGTGAAGCACTTTGTCATTCTATGTCTGTGATAAGCGCTATATAAATAAAAATTATTTCATTATATAAATGTACCCAAAATCTGTTAAAAGCCCTGAGTGGTCAGATTTTGGGGCGATTCAAGTGAAAATATTTTTATTTATTTCTCTGTAAAATAAAACAGAGATCCTAAATGTATAGAAGCAGATTAATTCATTTAGATCCCATTACATAGATTTTAGACACCAAAGTAGTAACTTTTAGATCAAATTTGAAAACCTTCATGTATTCATCAACCTTTGAATGACTGCTCCGCACTGCAACTGCTCACCCTTTAACTTTGTCCTTTCCTTTTAAATTTAAAAATCAAAAAATATTGCCAATTGGAAAGCACTTTTGTGTGTGAAATGTGCCATATAAATACTGCCTTGCCAAACTAAGAAGATGTACATGGATTGTTTGGATGGCTGTGAATGTAAAAATCTGATTTGAGAGAAAAATAAACAAACAAGGTTTGATCTTCTAGGCCTTATTTGGAGGGTAGGACAGGCCTGGTCCACCCGCCCTCTTTCCCCCCCAGTCCAACATACAGGGGCGCCGTAAAGCGGTGAAAGATTAGGAAGATTCTAAGGGCCCACAGCTGTCAGGGGCCCAAAAAAGTTTCAAAGTTGAATAAAAAATAAATAAAGGTTAAAAATCACAAGTACTTGACTTTGCAGTATTTTTTCTCATTTAAGACATTAAACAAACAATCTTTTAGTCTTTATGAAATGTGTATTTATTCAGAGGTCCCTACTTTATTTTGACTAATTAATTTGAACACCCCCCCCCCCCCCTCCTAACGGCATGAAATGGTACAGTCCACCTGGCCGAGGGGCGCGTAGCAGGCCAGGCCAGCTCACGCAGCAGTCAGACAGCAGAGTGCGCCAAGGCTGCAGTAAATATGTCTGCAAAAACAAAGTCTGGGTCACAGAAAAGGAAAGAAAAAAAAGGAGAAAGGACAGGCAGAAGAGAGGGCGTCAGTATGTCACACAGTTTTTCTCTAAGAAAGGTGGGTTTAGTTAGTGAGTGGTTAAATTCAACCGGTTTGCTAGCTCTGATATCCACAGTGAGAGGAACTATGTTTCATCTAATTATGGTAAATGGGTTGTCGTTCTTGTCCCTACCAGAATCAGCAGCTGATGATATGTCAGCAGGTGTCTCCTCACAACCCAATGAACCTCAAGAAGGTGAGCAATGTAGCATGTTAGCTAGCAGCCTCATTTAAGGGGGTCTGTGGGAATCACTTAAGGCTCTCCTCTTTATCAGTACTATTACAAAGGAATATATAAAGGCTATTTTTGGTGATAAACACATTGTTTTTCCATATAATGATAATTACATATATATCAATCAGTGAAAATGTATAGACTGTTTTGGATGCTGGGCACGTTGAAGCATTTTTATTTAGTCCGTCACTAAGTATGTCTCTCAGGAGCATTATTAATTATATCACTGTAAATAATAAATCTTGCTGTGTACAATCAAGGCTGAATATATATTTTAGCTGTTTTATGTTGAGAAAAATGGGTTACTAGAGACTTATATATGTATTCATGCAAAGTTATCCAACTTTAAAATTTTATGTAGCCCTAACTGACTCCGGTTTGAACCGTGTGCTTATTCATTTTGTGTCTATGATGAAGCCGTGGAGACTTAATAAAGAAGTCACCTTGTGAGCAGTGAATCCTTAATTTTTGTCAGTCATACAGAAATACTTGATTTCAAGAGGAAAGACAGCTGAAAATGTAGTTATGTAAAGCTTTGACACAACATGGAAATTTAATTAGATATCCAAATTTGAATTTTATCATCAAAAAATTTTTTGAATAAATAAACACATTTTAAGGGAGTAATAGGAAAAAGGAGATTAACACCTTTCAGCGTGCGCATTTCCTGCTTTTTCCAGCAGTGATATTGCTAATTCTGTTGAAGGAAATTCACTGTTTAATGAAAGACAGTTGGTGAAAATGATATGTAAACAAATAAGAATGCATGTAGACCTACATAATTAAGCAAAACTGAAACACTAATATAAAGTGTATATATATTATATTTTTCTCCCTTCGAATCTGGGAGGGTGGAACCCCAGCTCCAGCTATGGACGAGCCCCCAGGGGGCCCAACTTGATATTTTTTCATGGGGCCCAAAATCTCTGGCAGCCCCCCTGCCAACATACCTCTGATAGGATTCTGAATCCATAAGATGCCTCCGACAAGGTGAGGAGACTGGCCGAGCATCCCGACTCAACGACTTTAAGCTTCTTAATCAATGAATTGACAGTAAATTAGCGCGCTGACTTCTTTGGTCCACATGGACACCTGCTGCCGGATGAGGAGCCTGAATCCCTCTGACGGCTCTGGAGAACCGAGTCTGAGCGCTCACGCGGAGCTCTGTTGCATCACCAACACCGAAGAAAACAAAATAGCCTTCCCTGAAGGCGAATAAGCGACGTGAATGAGCAAAATAAAGATTTAAAAAGCCCCGGGGCTTCTCCCGAGAACAGCCAGTGCCAGGTGAGCCGGAGGTGATTGCGCACGAGACGTTTTTTCTCCCTCAGACCTGTTAACCAGCATTCTGCTCCTCGGGAACAATGTCAATACAACCAGAGACGTTCACGGGTTTATGGTGTGTGAGCACGTAGCCAACCACAGCACTGCCAACCCATTTCCAGCAGAAACACCAGAGAAACGCTCACATCCTGCTTCCACATCACCCAATCGCAGCTGACCCGACGGCGTCTGGATGGAAAACCCGCTGGCATTATCTGTGAAACAGCCGTACACAGCGCTGCTATAGCCTCTTACCTTCGGCAGCCATCGTGCTACTCCGCAGGTTTAGGCATCAGTGATGCCGCACCACTGTCTAAAGGAGCAGGCGGAATGTCAAATTCTACGCTTTTCTACCTTGTTCGGCATGTTATCATCACTTTGCTGCGGGCAAGTCTGAGCGCACAGCTGCTGCTGCCGCCACGCCGCGGAGCATCATGGGAAATGGAGTCTAAATCGCTTTAGAAGAAAGCTAATGAAAAATCACTACAGTAAATCACATTTATTTAGGCGGTAAAGCATATTTCAGTATAAGTCACCAAGGCGAAACAAAAGTTCACCATTTTGCTAGCAGGCTACCAAAAACATTCATAAAAAAGAACACATTCAAGGCAACTTTTAAGTGTTTGTGTGTGAATGTTATCAATATTTAGCTTCCTTTATCTACCGTTTACTTCCATCTAGACTGACAAGCTGGATTCTTACTAATATGCCAAGTTTGGACCTATTTGAGGAGTACAAAATACATAATAATAATTTTCGTGGGCGGAAGGTTGCAAGTTCGAGCCCCTCTTAGTCTGTCGCTGTCGCTGTGTCCTTGGGCAAGACACTTAACCCACGTTGCCTGCTGGTGGTGGTCGGAGGGACCGGTGGCGCCAGTGATCGGCAGCCTCGCCTGTCAGTGCGCCCCAGGGCAGCTGTGGCTACATCATAGCTCATCCCCACCAGTGTGTGAATGTGTGTGTGAATGGGTGAATGACTGGTTGTGTTGTAAAGCACCTTGGGGGGTTCCAGGACTCTAGAAGGTGCTATATTAAATGCAGGGCATTTACCATAATAATAACCATAGTAAAACTTTAGCATTTTCAAATGAAAACATATAAATTAACTTGTCTTGAAAAATTAGAACGCACTTTAGCTTTAAATTGGCTCCAAAGTTTCTCAGCTTTGCATGTGACATTATCTTTTAAACATTAACACTGGCAATAATTTTGTAATGCACAATTGTATAAATAGGCCAATTTTTTTTTCATCCAGGAAGTGCTACTTTCTGCTCTGGTGAAATTACAAATAATCAAACATTTGTTGTGAGTAGTCATGTAATGCTAAACTGACAACAACAGTGTTAAAATAACATTACATCAGGCATGTCCCACAGAAGTGGACCTATACCTCCAACAGACTTTATAACTTTATATTGATCTTGATTGAAACATTTAGCATTTTATATTCAGATTACCACTAATGTAAGGTTTATTTTTAAGTAAAACAAAGTTTAAAGTTACAATAAAGTAAAATTTGCTTTTGTTTTTCAATAAGAACTATTTTTGTGGCCAACAAAGGCTTTTAACATTGTATATTTGGCCCTTTTTGAAGGTTTGGACACCTCTGCTTTGCATTGAACCTCCAACCCTAACCTCTGGAGTTTAAAGGTTACACACTTCGCTCTTAAATGTGCTCAGACTAGCCGTTAGCCCATGGGAATCTAATCAAATGTGGCTGGATTGCTGCGAGTTTGGAAAACACTTCTTGCAAGCAAGAATAATCATCCCACAGCTGCAGTTTTTAGTTCTCTGTTGTTCGCCTTCACCGTGCTCTGTATAGGCCTACAGTAAGATGCCGTGATGATCCTGCCACACCAATTCAATCACCCCTTGTTTAACATTTTAGTGACTAAAATTCCTTTAGATGCAGGAGTTTTTCATTAAGCTGCCAAATTTAACTATTTTGCAAAAAAATATTTAAAATCTTATTTAACCACCTTGGTGACAAGTATTTGTTTCAGCATCTCTTTCAACTTCAAATAAATCCATTCATATACTTATACACAAACCTTGCAGTGTGTGAAATTGTCGCAAAACAATGCACTTATTAATGCTTAGGCTCTGTTTTCAGCCGGAGGGGCCACAGGAGGGCCCAGGCTTGCTGTCAGAGTAGCACTGTCCCACCCTGACTACCTCCAGAATCACCCATGATCTCCCTAAACCCAGACTGCTTCATGGTGCAGCAGATGGTGAGGATGGCACTGATGGGGTTTTATCCATGAGTCCATTCTTGTTTCCTGATGACCAAATCATAAATACACTCTCACCACACTTCACCTGGGATTTGTACATGCAGCCACCATAATGATAAATAAACCACAGTAATCACAAACTTTAACAGGTTTCTGTGTCTGTGGGAGCTGAATGCACTCTGGTTCAGGGGCGGATAGCAGCAAAAACAATCATCAGTCTACAGTTTCCCAGGCCTGATCATTATGTTTACTTCTGACTGAGACACTAGCTACATCTTGACTTTAATCATCTTTAGACATTTACTTTTCTCAATGTAATTTTACCTTTCAGGGGTGCATTCACAGTAGCTTTTTACAGAAGAGCTCTAGAATAAATGTCGGGTGTTTAAATCGGAGCTTGTCGGTTTGCTTTGGCATGCTACAAGCAGCAGGGATCACCAGAGCATTCCAGCAGTCGGTAAACAGGATGAGCAACCACATGGCTGAAGGGCTACATACCAGAGCTTCGTATCATTCATCCGGTCTCTCCCATAAACAACATCTTCAGAGTATCAGTTGTTTCAGGAAAGGCCCAACACTTCTGTTCCCTTGTTTTAATTGAGTGATGTTTATTTTTAGCTCTCCGTGGGCTAATATTAGTGATGAGTGATGATCTGAGCTAAAAACGAGTGAGCACTGAGGGAAACGTTTAACGCTTCGTCTACAAAAGGCAGACATCGCAGGCGTTACAAGCGGCGAACAAATTTATAAAAATGTGACAAGAGTCCTTTCTTCTTTGTCCAGGCCCGGCTGACCCAGTGAGACGGACTGGGACACAGGGTGGCTGTTGGAGTGATGAAAAGATAATCTATGTGAGAGTATGAGGAAGCACATTTCTTTCCCACACATTCGGTTGTTTCTCAGCTTTCCTGCACATCTCTTTTAGATACTGTCTTTAGTCTGTTCTGTTGTTTTCTTCCTCATTCTTCCTCCAATCCTCTGATCTATCCCCAAAATATTTGTTTTTATTCATCTTAATGGCATAGAATAGAAAAGGTAACATATTTTCAACAAGACAAATATTAAATATTTACTTATTCAAAGCTCTGTGTAATGTCCAGCAATGGTCAGTTTAGGTACAGTCTGGCCTTTCAACATCTATTCAACATCTGGTCAGAAAGGAGACACAACATTGCACGTAGTCCCTTTAAATCAGCCTGCCTTCCTCACCAGCTGGAGTCAGAGCCTGCAGCTCTGACAGAGATTGAAGAGATAAACAATAACTTTCTTTGCCAAGGTCCCATCTGTCTGCCTCCACAGAAGAAACAACTCCAGCTCGAATCAGTCGCTAAATTCAAGAATGATTTTTAAAATTAAATTTGAACTTCTAAAATTTACAAGAGATAATCATTAAATAAAAGTTTGTTTATTGCCACTTATAATAATTATAAAATAATGAAATGTTTCATTAATCTGTGCGTAATGATTGTTTAGCATGTTTACTTGAAGAGGTCATCACCATTTGCACTCACACAAGGACCGGGAAAGGGTGGCTTGCCAACTCCGGGTCGGGAGAGAGGTCCTACCTCAAGTGGAGGAGTTTAAGTATCTCGGAGTCTTGTTCACGAGTGAGGGTAGGAGGGATCGGGAGATCGACAGGCGGATTGGTTCGGCGTCTGCAGTGATGCGGACGCTGAGCCGACCTGTCGTGGTGAAGAGGGAGCTGAGCCAGAAAGCCAGGCCCTCGATTTACCGGTCGATCTACGTCCCAATCCTCACCTATGGTCATGAGCTTTGGGTCATGACCGAAAGAACGAGATTGCAGATACAAGCGGCCGAATTGAGTTTCCTCCGTAGGGTGGCCGGGCTCAGCCTTAGAGATAGGGTGAGGAGCTCAGACATTCGGGAGGGACTCGGAGTAGAACCGCTGCTCCTCCAGATCGAAAGGAGTCACTTGAGGTGGTTTGGGCATCTGGTCAGGATGCCTCCTGGACGCCTCCCCGAGTAGGTGTTTCGGGCATGTCCTGCCGGCAGGAGGCCCCCGGGTCGACCCAGGACACGTTGGAGAGGTTACATCTCCAATCTGGTCCGGGAACGCCTTGGGGTCCTGCCGGAGGAGCTGGTGGAGGTGGCCGGGGAGAGGACGGTCTGGAGCTCCCTAGTTGGGATGCTGCCCCCGCGACCCGAACCCGGATAAGCGGAGGAAGATGACGACGATGACGACAAGGACAAAGTAAAGTTAAGTTAAACGCATGACACAAAATTAACCTTTTACCCGGATCAGAGCCTCCGAATCAAAGTAGGCGTGTGTCTCTGAGATTCTTGGTAATATTCCTCAAACTAGTCGACTTTTGGTCGGCTATTTAATCATAACATCGTTCCATTAAAACTAGATCACTGTGGTTTTTCTTCAGTTTGTTCAGTTCGAAAGTTCGAGAGTTCTAGAGAAAAGCTTCAGACCGGCCATCTGCAGCAAAACCTCTTTAACCAGCAAAGACTTTGACACGTCGTCAAAACCTTTAAAACCTTTTATGCACCTGTGAAGCTGATACAACAAGATAGTCCTGCAGAACAAGCTGATTTGTTCAACTCCTTAAGAGTTATTCCTGAGACGCAAACTAGTTCCAACTGTCGTTACCTGGAAGATGACCCTGGACTGACCTGGTTGTACCGGAAGTTAGTCTACGGACTTCAGTACCGGGGTCTCCGACCCCCTCCTGACATCTCAGATCCAAAAGGGCATCTCCGCTCGGGTACGTAGAACACAGTGAGATTGCGTCTGGATGTGGTTTTGATAATAATCTATTCATAGCTTAACGCAAACCAAATTCTTTTACGTCCAGAACTCAGCTCTCTGAGATACGGACGTTCTGACTACATTATATTTACGCATAAGTTCCAGACACCACTTTAGTTCCATCCACTCACAGTAAATGCTCAGTTAATTTGTCAAGTTTTAATTGCTTGTAAAAGAAATTCTTACTTTTACAAACCTGACTGTTTCTTGAATCAAAACGAAGTGTGTACAATCCCCTAATGCAGTGGTTCCTAACCTAGGGGTCCCGACCCCCACAAGGGGGCGCCAAAACCTCTCAGTGGGTCGCCATCACCAAGGGGTTAAAACTTCATTTATTACTTGTTTATAGCCTACATTTTGCTCACATTTTTTTTCATGAGTGAAGAGTTTACTGATATTAAGACAGGAAATAATTAGTACAGAAAATGTAACACATTTTTAAGAACATTTAACTCAGCTCACTGTTTTATTTTCAAGTGTCAAAAGTTCATTAAAGATAGGATTGGTTGATTAATCACAGCGGTTATGGTAAATAATCTAGTATAAACAGTAATATACACACTTAAGTACATTTTGCTCGGTGTATTTTTTATGTGTCAAACTTTTTTTGAAAGGAATGATTGATTTATCAAGAAACTGTGTTCAGAAAAGTAATACAAACTGTCAAGCACATTATGCTCTGTTTGGTTTTGTTAATGACGTTGTTCTGTACTGGAGCCTACTATTACTGTTATCTATTGAATCAAAGCATATTAAAATGTGCTTGAACAATTTTATCATTTCTTAATAATGTTTGTACTGGAAGAGAGAATGGGAGGGGGTCGTCAAAAATTTTACTGGTAAAAAAACGGGGTCCCTTGGGAAAAAGGTTGGGAACCACTGCCCTAATGAATAAAGAATCCTAGATCTTCTGATTAAAGCACCATAAAGACCAGGCAAGGTGATATTCTCTATTTAGATAGAGTATCACAGCTTATTGGTCACAAGTTGAGTTAATAAATATAGTAAGCTCTTAAAGCTATTTACATAACCAAACACATTATTTACTAACACAACATCTGTGAATTGTTTTATTGACATTGTGGTTTTGGAGAATTTAGCATCACCAGCAAATGCAGAACTGTCCCCTAGTGGTGGGCTGTGGTTTATCATACTCTGCAGAGAAGTTAAAATTTTCCTGCTTTTTTAGCCAAATGCAATTTATCCAGATTTGATTAAAAGATTCAGCCTTGCAAAACAACTTCTGCAACCCTTTTTGAAACAATCATAAAGCCAGTTTATGAGCTGTGGCATGACCTAAAGATCCCCACGGATGTCTGTTTCCTCAGTATACTTCCAAATGGGATGCAAAACAGGATCACTTGTCTTCTCTAGAAGAAAAAGTTTCAATTCACATGTTTTTTCTAAATATTTTGCATGAAATATCCACAACGCAAAAAGAAAGTTTATTTATGAAGGACACAGAACTCTGAGAACACTGAGAAGAGGTGCCACCTTGTAGTTGGCTGCAGTATAAAAAGCACCTCTCATATCATTTTGCTCCCAGATCATAAGTTTTAACTAAAGTTAACCGATCGTTTAAACTATGGTGCTTTATAAACACTGAGTAAAACCAGACAGCCGGCACCATTGTGGTTATTTTAAAGTTGTACACGGTTGATAAATTCACCTATAAATGTAGTTTTGGTCGATCTGCTTTCGACTTTGATGCTGTAAGAAGATCTACCTCTGGATCCCACAGCCAGAAAAAAGGGAATAATGGGAGTGATCTGCAGAGACAAAAGATAAATGAATGAAACAGATGTGGGATTATAAAAGTATTTTTTAAATTGTGATTCTTCTTTAAGTCTGTTAAATGTTGACATGAGTTTGGATGATGACAAGGCACAGATACCAGAGAAATACCTTTTAGAGCAGAAGTTACTTGGTGATACAAATGCATGTTCAAGGAGGATTTGGGACTGAAGTAGCTGTCCAGCTGATCCGGTAAGCTTTAGGCTGAGTGAATGTAGCTGTGAGTGAGAGACCGGTGCCCTCACAGGGAACACCAGTAGGGAAAGGAAAAGAAAAACACTCAAGAATCAAATCGACTGGCTATGAAATATTCCAAGATGCCTCTTTGGGCGGCTTTTCTTAGCTCTCAGTCCTAAATGATAAATCTGTTTCTCTTAACTGAAGTAGTTAACAAAGCTGTTGAAGGGATTTGTAACTTTTACTCAAGAACATGACCCAAATTTACATTTTTTTCTCATTAACTGTGTAAATGTAACTGTCTCAGCCCGTGATTTTCCTAAGTGCTTCCATCTTTTCTCTGTGTTATTGTACCTGCTGCTGCAGGCTGAGCTACTTGCTAAACTGCATGAAGGATGAAACTCAATCCATGTGTTGAATACAGCGGCGATACCCTGCAAAGCCTCAGTTATCTGCTACATTAACACAAACTCAGGTGATAACAACATTTCAATGACTTTTACTTTTTAAAAGACCAAGTTCACTAATTTTTTCAACACATTTGCAGTGGTCTCTAGTATGAATAAATCCCTGTGAGTTGATCTCAGTGGGAAAAAGGCTCTAGTGCTCCTGTGTCAGGAACTAGAAGTGAGTCAGAGGAGAGGTGAGCAGAAGACCGAAGGATTTGGAGTCTCATTTCCTGATATTCGGACATCTTGCCTGTGATTGGCTAACAGCAATGCGACTCTATCACTGACTATTCACGCTGCAATGCTGATGTTTTATCTACACAAACAACACAAGCCTGAAGGAGTTCTGCCAAGCTGGGGAGTTGCTAATGCTAACGGTTAGCTTCTACTAGCCAAGACGTGCTCTGCTCTCTCCTGGACGCTAAATCCACAACATACAAATCCATGAATGCTGATTTCACCATTAAGACGTAAAAATCGAAGCGACTTTGTACTTCGAGCATTTCCCCGTCTGTTTTCTATCAGCCGCTAATGCAGGTGATAGAGGTAGGAGACTGTTTCACATTTAGCCTGCATGTGAGACTCAAAGTGACTGATCATATTTCAAAAATAACAAAATGGTTTCTCAGTGAACTTAGTCTTTAAATTGAAGAGGGTTTTTTTTGTTATGCATGAATCAGTTTACTAAAAAAGGCAGCAAAAGGCAGGGTGATCCAGGTGACTTCATCCACTCTGTTTTTTATCTCACACCAGCAGAGTAATGATCACTCCATCATCCTGGCCTTGCCACAGCATTTCCCCTCCAAACTCCACCTTCCCGTGCTTCCTCGCTCTCATCAAAATCCCAACAACCTTGTCCGAGATCCGGACCTATCTGTCAAAAAGCTCCCCAAAAGTGACACGGGTTTTTCCGTCGAGGTCCGGATCAGCCATAGTCCTGATAACGTAGCACATGTCGTCTATCTCACGGAGGATGTGTTGCTCGGCTCGTTTGGCTCTCTCTGCTGTCTTGGTCCCTTCTTTGGGGCGTCCGTAGCCCTCTTGGCCTTTCTGGAGACGGAGTGACATGGAATAGTCGTAGTCGAAGTATTCGCTGAAGGGGTTCAGTTTCTGGTTCACCGTGTGCTCTACGGCCCAGTTCTGCCAACGGCTCTTGAGGTTTCCCACGGTGCTGTATGTCTTGGAGAGAGCGTTGATTTTGTTGGCATCTTCAGCTTCTTTTCTGTATCTGTGAACGACAGATTAAATCCCAGATTTCACAAGTTAATTACTTGAAAATCCAGGAGCTACTTCCATAGATACTCTGCCGACAGGCCTTCAATTAGTGTTTTGTTAAACATCTTTAGCTCTTTTTGTCTCAAGCCGTTTTAAAAATGTTTCTCAGCCTTCTTCAGGGGTTTTCTCCCACTTTTCTTGGTAAATTTGCGGAGTTTTGCCAGAATGGATGAGGAATATCAGAGCTTTGGCATGTTAAAATTTCAACAGAGATTTAGATCTAGATCGCTGACATTACTGCTTAAAATCATAGCTGCCTTATAAGTAAAACACCTGTTGCTTCATTAAAATGCAACTATTATCCTGTGCCAGTATTCCCGTCTCAACAGGGAGGACAACGACCTTCCTCAGACCACGTTGGCCAGTGTCATCAGTTATGCTCCCATGGGAAACAGCATGTTGACTGAATGCACCTGGTTTTGTATGAGGGAGTTGTGGCATTGTTTTTACTCCCTACGTTAAACAGTTTTCCACCTGAATCTCTACGAAGCAGTTTAGGAATGTGATGTGATGTGTTGTGTGTGCTTGCTAATAAATACCCTCAGAGAACGGATGTTCCCTGAGAGATCCTGTGAACCATGCTTGGGTGTGTATTCATTTCGTCTCTCCACTTTGCAAAGTAAAGTGAACAATAATATTGCTCTAATCCTCTGTGCATTTGACTTCTCTTAAGGTAACCTGGTTTTAATAAAAATAACCCAACATTTTTGGTGCCGTGACCGTGCGCTCAGAGCCAGCCGTGGGAGGCTTTCTCCGGGGGACCGACGTGGCGCACCGCTTTCACCAAAGCCTAGGGGGCTGACTTGCTCCGCTGGCCGGCTGTTCTAGCTCTACAGAACGTCTTCCGCCAACAGCTCTCGTGCATTCAGATTCGGGGTGACCCAAACGCACAGGGGGTAGTAAGTACCTTTTTGATACGCACCTTTTCATAAAAAGCTATTGGCAGTGTGCTTTTGTTCTGCTATTCAGGCTTAAAGGACGCTTTAAGCCCCAACATGGAAGGTCAGTTATTGAGATGGTTCCGGTCTAATGCCGTCTGAAATAAATGTGAAATAAAACGAACGGTATCGGTTGTCGCGCGGAACGGGTTGTAAACGAGGCTGAATTGCGTTATTCAGTCCTACTTCTGGGATTATAAAGCACACCAGCTCGGTGGTAAAAATACAGAATAGCAGAACAGAAGAAAATAAAAACAAAAAGGAAGACAGAGCCGCCAGCCAGAAGTGGCCAGCCGCACTAAAATTGGGCACTAATTCGGCAGTAGCAGAATAAAAAAATAACCAGCCGCGCTAAGTGGCCAATATACGCGCAACACAGGGCTGGCAACCGCTGTATTGGCAGAGTACAGAAATCACACTGTCGCTTTGATTATTAAACATTTTAAGGTGCTGCGGAGGTACTAAAGTAAAATACGATCACCGCTATATTTGGCTCAAATGAAGGAAATCAAATTCTAAATGAAAGCGTTTAATAACGAAAATACCAAATCCAAAATAGACCCTCTACTATTCATGGTCTGTAGAAGCGTGTGGTTCATGGTTTGGTGGTTTTGTTCATTGTGATCAAGCTGTTGATTGTGATTAAGCCATTGGTTTTGTATTTGTCGCATTGTGGTCAAGTTTGTGTGTTGTCCGGCCGTGGACTCTGTCTGGTTTCTGTGTGTGGGAGCTCAGTCTGTGCGTGTGTGTGTGTGTGTGTGTGTGTGTGTGTGTGTGTGTGTACCATTCAGGTCTACCAGCCTGATTCTATTTTTAATACTGTTCATTTTAGAGTTTACCGGTGTCCTTCCAGCTTTCTTCTAGCCTGGCAAGCCAGACTAAATAAATGTATTATTTAGTCTGGCCATGCTCCATTGACGGCTCTCGGTTGTGGGGCGGGTTCTACCGTTGTCTTTCAAATGATCTCCGCATTCCACTGGACAAAGAATGTGACATACTCTTGTTTCACTCTGTTGCATCATCCCACCCACCAGGCGTATAGAGTGCCCTGATTGGCCCACAAAGCGGATAAAGCTCTGTGATTTGTTCACTAAGCAGATAGAGCACTATGATTGGCCCACCATTATGGACCAATCACAGCTCTTTATGTGTTTGAAACCCCTCTAGAGAGCTGTGATTGGCTAGCCAGAGTCCTGGTAGGAGCTGCTGAGGTTCCAATGGAGCATGCCTAGACCATTCTTTGCAAAGCAAGAATTTGGTCTACTTCACTAGGCTAGCTTTCTTCACTAAACCAGTGAACGCAACTTTATAAATAAAATGGGCAACGCAGCGTCAGTTGATAAGCTGGAGGGGGACTTGAAATTTATGTATCGTAAACATCCAGACAGTTTAAAGTTTATGGAAAAATGGCACAAAAAGTACAAAGTTGACGGCAAACTAAAAGGTCAACAATGGAATGATTTAGTCTGTGCCTATAAGGTCAAAGCTGCGGCAGCCACAGGGAGAAGAAAGAGGAGCATTTAAGAGTGGCAATGTTATGGCTGGATGAGACAAAAAAGGCGAGCAGGCATTCAGAAGAGAAAGGACAGAGAAAAGGAAAGCAAGGGTGAAACCGGGAAAGATGTTTATGTGCTATAAAAAAAATCTTGCCAGTACCGGACCCTTTTGTTTATGTTTTGTTTCTGGTGAGCCCTGAGTTGCCTCATGCCTCAAGAGGAGGGGAGGCTGATAACAATTTCCTCACATTACTACACTACCTGGATGGAATTACCTTAAATATTAAATGATTGTTGCTGAAAACAATTCTAAATCAACAGTGATCTCCCAGAATTTTCCGGTGCTTTTTCGCCACAGGTCGTGAAACCAGGAAATTGGGTTCTGATGAAGGTGCTGAAGCGAAACAGATGGGGCAGTCAGAGGTCCATTCAAAGTACTCCTCATTACTCCCACTGCTGTGAAGATTGCTGAGAGGCCATCTTGGATTCATCGATCCCATTGCAAGCTTATCAACCAACAGCCACTAGGGCGACAACAAAGTCCGGGCTACAAAGGGGTGGGCCACCACTAGGGTGCCGTCTCTCAAACCCGGTGAAGATAAGATCAAGATAAGATAAAGAACTGCTTCGAGCTTGCTGGGTTCACCACATTGTTGATGTTTGTGGTCGTACTCATGGCCCTGCACTTGGGCCGTCTCTCAGCACCTGATGGAACCACTGAGACAGCAATATTTGAGGGGGTACTAGAACTGGAACTGAAATGACAGATTGGGGCTCCCCCTGGGCCCACCTACAGGACAATGTAACCTGCATCCACCTCAGCTGAAGACCACTTGGACACAACTACAACAGGTCACAGCGAAGAAGAGACGCTGGAAAAGGATCAACTATCTCAACCTTTTATTGTTGTTACTGTTTTTATTAAGCTGTCAGTTATGTGGGATAAACTAGCATTTACAGGGAGGAATGATAGAGAAAAATCGATTTTAGCTGACATTACTGCTTAAAATCATAGCTGCCTTATAAGTAAAACACCTGTTGCTTCATTAAAATGCAACTATTATCCTGTGCCAGTCTTCCCGTCTCAACAGGGAGGACAACGACCTTCCTCAGACCACGCTGGTCAGTGTTATCAGTTATGCTCCCACGGGAAACAGCATGTTGACTGAATGCACCTGGTTTTGTATGAGGGAGTTGTGGCATTGTTTTTACTCCCTACGTTAAACAGCTTTCCACCTGAATCTCTACGGAGCAGTTTAGGAATGTGATGTGTTGTGTTGTGTGCGCTTGCTAATAAAAACCCTCAGAGAACGGATGTTCCCTGAGAGATCCTGTGAACCATGCTTGGGTGTGTATTCATTTCGTCTCTCCACTTTGCAAAATAAAATGAACAATAATATTGTTCTAATCCTCTGTGCGTTTGACTTCTCTTAAGGTAACCTGGTTTTAATAAAAATAACCCAACATAAACCCTTAGATACAAAGGCTTAGATAACGATCTTTAACAAATCTGTTTTATTCAGAGCCGGTCCTAGACATATGCGAGTTAAGCAACTGCTTGGGGCCCCGTACCACCAGGGGCCCCCCCAAGAGCACCAAGGGAACAGAAAACACTTCATAATGGGTATGGTTAATGGGATATTTTTAGCTGCGGTTTTAGCTCCATGGAAGATTGGAGCTCTCGAACTGCGAAAGTGCTGTTCATAAACCCGTTCAAAAACGCCAGAATAAGGCGAGTCATAAGGCAAAATACAAGCGAATGTAATTCATGTTCACAACAAATATGAACAAGTTCAAGAATTCCATGCTTTCGTTCTTTTTAAACACAGAAACAGTTTTGTTTACCTGTTTTGTAGCTACAGTTTCGCCGACGGCTGCCGGCTTCTTCGGGCTGACGCTGATCCGTCGGCGAAGCTGTAGCTACAAAACAGGTAAACAAAACTGTTTCTGTGTTTAAAAAGAACGAAAGCATGGAATTAGAACCACGACACAGCAAGAACACACCTAAGAAGTTCACGAATGATTCCTCAATAAACTCATTCAGGCACAATGCTGCTTGCTGGTATGGGGGCCCTAAAGGAAAACCTGCTCAGGGCCCCACAAAGGCTTGTGCCGGCCCTGATTTTAATGGCCTATTACTAACTGAGTTTCTCTTTTCGTACTACTTTGAGACAGTCTGGGCCGCTCTTAGGGGCTCCTAACCACACTCAGATTCACCCATACTGAATATTAACATACTTAGTTTAGCTGCCTTGCCTGAACCAATAAGTTTGGTTCCACCTCATGATTAATTCTTTACTAAGAAATGGAGTTTGGGACATCTTGTTTCACACATCTGACTGCTTTAGCGTTCACTCCAGCCCCAAATCGACGCTGCCCCAGTAGGACTGCAGTAACCGAAGCCTTAACGATGTTTGCACCTGACTTTTCTGCTGACATCCTGGGTCTGGACGATCCGAGAGTGTTCCTGCAGATGTGCAGGAGAGTTAATGCGGCATTTCTGAGTGGGCTGTTTGGAGCTTTTCTGCTGATGTGACCTGATGAGATTCTTAGGCTGCCGTGGAGGATGTTATTAAATCTTTTGTGAAAGTTTCTTACTTCCTGGAAACCTTCATCACGAAGCAAACCCTGGCTTTCGGCCCGTGTGGTTGAAACCCTCCTTTCTGCAGATTAACACTGGTGTGTGTTTGAACCTCTTTTAACAATCACAACTAAGTGACAACACTCACGTTGAAGCTTGGGGTCTTTTTATCCTCACAGTGTCACGGGTAGGTTTAGACTCTTCTGGTGTTGAAATCTTCTCTATCAGAGCATCTTGTGTATCGGATTCCTCCTCTCCTTTATCTTCTCCATAGTCATGTCCTTCTCCTCCTTCTTTGAGCGTCCTCCCCTGCTCCACCTGCTTCCAGCTTTTAGTGAGAGAGGACACCATGTTGGAGCACTTCCTGCGTCGTGTGGGGGAGCTTTTCTTCCGCAGCAGTTGGTCGACCTCCTCGCTTGATGGAAGAGACTCCTTCTTTATCTTCTCAGTCAGGAGGCCGACGCCTGCACTCTTCTCCTGAACGCTGCTGGTCACGGTCTTCACCACCTGCTTTGTTCTGATGCAAGACGATGGCAGAACCTCATCTGAAGTCCCAACCTGCTCAGCGATGGATGTTTGAGATGTTTGAGCCTCTGAGGGGCTTTTAGAAGAAGGTTGAGGAGTTTTTTTAGGGACCCATTTCTTGAAGGGTTTTTCTGTTTCTCCTCCGAGGGATGAGGGAGCCCAGCCGCTAGGCTCGCTGGCTTGTTTCTTCTCATTGTCAGTCACCCACTGCTGCCAGCTGCTTGTCAGGTTGCACACCACGCTCAGAGTGCGGAGCTTCTTTATGTTCTTATTGCTGGATGGTTTCCTGTCAGAAGCTCGGATCGCCTGCTTATCAGACATATTTCTCTATGAAAATCCTACAAAATAAAATATCTTCTCTGTTGCTTTTAACCTCACCCTCGCAGCTTCAGCTCATAAATTAGAGAGAGGAAGCTGTAACACGGTGGTGGAAAGTATTCGAGTCCTCTCAGGCTCCAGACCTGATCGTCTTTCCCTGACACTGATGACCCCGACACACTCGTGTTTCATCACAGATCAGCTGGGCTTGTAGTTAGCTGGGCAGCAGATATAGGAGCAGGTCAACACACACACACACACACACACACACACACACACACACACACACACACACACACACACACACACACACACATCAAACACACACTATATGATCCTCTAAACAGGGTTTATTCTAAATGTTGATTGTGCAAAAATTACAATAACATTTTTTTTATTTCTACATTGTTTTTCTAAAAAGTTTCTTTTAGTATTTTACTTACTGAGGTTATTTCTACGTTTGTTTTTCTTCCCACGTCGTCCACTCGGTCATCACCTCTCCTAAAATGAGAAATTGTTGAAACTAAAAAGATGAGTTATTATATCTTTTATCGTACTTAGTTCCATATGTTGCAAGTTTATTCATGGATGATGAAAAAGACAACTGATGGACTTTTGTCATAAATTTAGATCAAACTTGTTTAGGCTTTAAAGCAGATGGAGTATTAAGATTAGTACTCTCATCATAAAACTTGCCATGTTCAGTTCTATAAATGTCTGCTGCCCTCTGGTGGAGGATCTGCAGGTGGTGAGGGCCAATTTTATTTCTGTATCACTCTGATTGTTTTTATTATTACATAATGAAACCGATTTTTATATTGTTACATTAAGATCAACCATTAAATAGTTTTTTTCGTTTGTTTTTTAATATCATTTCATATTTCGGGCTCTAAAAAGCTCAATGTTGATGCAACAGCAGTTCAGCTCTTGAGTTTTGGAGTCTTTTTATTTCTGAACGATTTATAAAGCAGAAAAAAATCAGATATTCTGAAAATGAGTGTAAAAGTTGAATATATGGGTGATATTTAGTAGATCTAACTTCTGTCTGTTTCGTAGCCATGCCTTATGAAGGAGATGTTATATAGTTTAAACCTATGACGTGTTTCATATCTTTCATCCCTGTTTACAGATGGAGCCGGTTTATAAATAGAAGCTGGAACACGTTTTTGCACACAGCAGCTGTTAGGCGTCTGAATTTTCCTGATCGTAGGACAGGACAGGAGGAATGAAGCTCCTCCACCAAGGCCGAATAAGATTTCAGGTTTGAGATTAACAAAATAAAAGCACAGGAACAATCGTACAACAGTTTTGTAGTTTGGTGACAGCTCTGGAGCATTTTTTTGTTATCTGAACTCAGTTACAGGAAATAGACCATAAAATCATCTGATTGGCTTCCTTCTGTAATTTTAGCATCAAAGGAAACATTCCTGATCATTCCAAGATGCTTCATCCAGTCTTGTAAAGCCAACGATTAAAAATGTCTTCCATGTCTTTAACCATAACAAGATATTTCTAGTCTTTACTGCACCAAATATCTTTATTTAGACAAAATGAGTGAAAATGGGAATAATAATCCCAGAATATGATGTTTTAAAAGTTAAATTCCAGAAAATCTCTAAATTTGTTGTATTTATTTACAATTTCAGAGAATCCCAACTTCCTGAAAGCCTGTGTCCCCATGTGAGGACTTGGACCTGCTATTATTCTCAGAGATTTGTGGAAAAACTGGTTAGTAATCCCAATAAAATCCTGTTAATTCCAAATAGCTGTTAAAATAACCAATTGGCTAAACAAAATTTCAGGAGGTGAAGAAATGTTTAAATATTCATTAAAATATTAACATTAATTTAAAACCAGCAGTAATTTTAAGTTGTACCATTTCTTTTGAAGGAATCATCAGGAAGTGCTGGAAGGAAGGAAATGGATTTATAAAGTTAAAATGGTTATTTGTTAGAAGTACTTCCTGTAAACTCTACCAGCACTAACATTTCCTTGAAAGAATAAGGAATTTGCGCCCTCTGCTGGCCACAAACAGAACGACACACTCGGTTTTAACAGCATTAAGAAAGGAAAGGAAGAGTTGCTGCTCTCTAGTGTCTGATAGGTGGTACTACACTTTTGTTCATTTTAGCCTTTTAAAAGATCATTTATTTTAGCCTATTTATTTTTAATAATATTTTAAAAAATTAATCTTTCTTTTAATAATGTTAGGAATATTATTATTAAGAAGGAGAAGTCGAAGGAGAGGAAGAAACTGGATTTATAAAGTTATAAGACTTTATTATTAGAAAATACTTCCTCTAAATAGTTCCACTGTCAGATTGAAAGAAATTAAATAAAAAATATGTGTAAAGTAAGTAACCAGTAACCAAATAGAAATGCAATTTTTTTTACTGATCGTTGTTTGTCTAAAAAAAAAACCTTACTAGAGTTACACTTTTGTTCTTTTTATTTATTTAGTAGAGATTAATTTAGCCTCCTCATCTCATTGAACCTTTCAAAAACTCCTCATTTTTCATTAAATCCTTTGAGGAATATTATTAGGAAACAACAGAAGGAGGAACGGGATTTATGAAGTTAAAAGACTTCCTCAGTAGAAACACTTCCTCTAAAGTCTTCCAAATACTTTGAAAATGGTATATCTGCTGGCAAAAAACATAATGACACTCTGGGTTCCAACCAACAGCATTTGTAAATGAGGGGAAGAAGGGGAGTTGCTGCCCTCCAGTGTCTTAAAGCTGTAACTGCACTTATCTTCATTTTAGACTATTACAAAATAATATTTTAGCCTCCTTATCTTAGTGAAGCTTTTAAAAAAATCTTAATGTTTCTTTTAATCCTTTTAGAAATATTAATATTAAAGAGGAGTAGCAGGAGAAGAAGGAACTGGATTTATAAAGTTAAGATTTCCTTAGTAGAAACACTTCCTCTAAATTCTTACAAACACTATGTCATATATTAAATTCAAAATGTATAAAGTAAGTAACCAGTAAACAAGTTGGAATGCAATTCTACTAATTTTACTGATCGTTCTTTGTCTAAGTAAACTTACAAGAATTACTGAATAGAAAAAGTTGTGCAACACTTTAGTTTTGTTTTTCTTGTAGAGAATATTTTAGCCTTATTTATCACAATGAAGCTTACATTTTTTTATCTTTCTTTAAATCCTTTTAGGAACATTATTATTAAGGAGTAGAAGGAGACAAAGTAATTGGAATTATAAAAGTTAAGACTTTTGACCAAAAAGGACAATGGGAAAAATATGAGACTATGTCGAATTTTAGTAGCATTTTAGTTAAGTCACTTGTAGAAGTGAATATGTTCTGGCTTTCCTGTTATTTAGACTATGTTAAGTGTTTTCCATCTTCCGCTGCGTTATCATGGTTTTTCAACCTTTCAGCTCCAAAGAAAGAAAATCAGTAATAAGGTTATGGTTGGGTCATATTAGTTGCTCTTCCATTTAGCCATTTCTTTATCAATCTAACAAAAACTTATATAATCAATTTAAAATTAACAGCATTTTAATTTTTTTTCTACAGTGCCTAATATGATTGTTGTGACTAAAAAAGGACAATGGGAAAAATGGATACAAAATGCATAAATTCACCTTTCTTCTTGGCTTGGAAGCTAATAGGATATAGCGCTAAATACACCATTAGCAATTAAGTTTTAATTTGATTTCTTTAAAAAACTTTTATTCTTTTGTTTTCATCTCCAAAATAAAGGATTAAAATATTAAAAAGTAAAAAAGAATGAATGACACCAAATATTATTGAGCAATAAACTAAAGTAATAACATACTTTATCTGATGTTTTATGAATTAGATCGTTTTATTTATGAAACTAAAGTCCCAACAATCTGACAAAGTCAAACAGCTTGTACAGGATCATTTCTTACATCTCAATTACCTCCAAATGTCATTTGTTCCATTAATCCCACCTTCACTGCATTCTAACTCCTAATAGGACAATATAGCCAAAACAGGCCAATATGGATGAAAAACAGCTGTTTTAATTTGTGGTTTAAATACATTTCTCCAACAGGCCTGCAGATCATAGTTTATATAAAAAAAATCCTAAAAAAGGCAACGGAAAAAAAAACTGTACAAACACAAACAGGTGAGGTAAGCTTCAAGAGGAGTTTTGTTATGTTTTTCAAGCATCAGGCCATCTTCTGGAAGACAAACACCAGGTAGATACCTGCAAGGAGACAAGAGAAGGGTTTAATTCATCTTTTATGATTCTTCTCTTTAACAAAGCATATGAGGATCAATCTAAACACAAACTAAATTTAATAGAAACTTACTGGCTGCCTCCCATTCAGATCTGCTCAGTGTTCCCTACAAGCAAACAGAAAACCCGATCAGACTAACAGAACCATGAACCCAACCGTATCGGATCGCTACAGCAGACCCACCACTTGTCTCAGTCCCGCTCTGCAACAGCGTTCTTTAGCGTGGGAGTACTCTTCAGTGCTCTCTGAAGCCTGTCGACCTCCGACCTCACAGGGAAACAGCTGAAAACACAACATATTCATCATGTAACGACTCAGAAAGCACGTGTTTACAACAGGATCACGCAGCCAGCTACATAGACCATTTAAAAAGGGCGTTAAAAGTGGTCCCTATGAATGAGTGAATGGCTTGTGAGTTCATCTCTATAGGAAAAAAAGCTCTGGCGCTCCTATTTCAGGAAGTAGAGTTAGCCGGAGGACAGGGGGGGAAGAAAATGGCAGGATTTGTAGTAGTACTCATTTAGTTTTCCTGATATTTGGACAACTCACCACTGATTGGATACCAGCAGCACAACTCCACCACTGACTCCGTTTCCTCTGCAGCTTTGACGTTTCATCTTTACAAATGACACAAGCCTGAAGGAGTGCTGCCGTGTTGCGGAGTTGCTAATGCTGACGGTTAGCGTCTACTAGCCGAGGCGTGCTCTGCTCTCTCCTGGACGCTAAACCAACAAAGCCTTCCGCTTCACGAGCCAAGATGAGTGATCCATGAACGCTAGTTTTCAGCGTTACATAAATCTGTCAGGATTTTCTAACCTGAGCGTCTCTTCTCTATCTGCGGCTAACGCATTTAGCCTGCGTGTTCAACTCAGAGTGACTGATTATATTTTAAAAAAGAACAAATAAAAGTTGCTCTGAGACCTTCACCTTTACGGGATCAACAGGAGCCAAATCAAACAAACATGAAAGAAAAACTGTAAATTTATTAGAAAACCCAGATCGGCCTTCCTTTGCAGCTCAGAGGTCGACCCAAAAGATTGTAAATAAAAACATAAAAACAAAGTAAGAAAAGGAGAATTTGTTAAAATAATAAAACGCCATTTCACACAGATCACCCGACACAATCTAATAGCATTGTTTTTGTAAATATCAAAAACAGTTGTTTAATTAATCTATTATGTGTCCAAAAATGAACTAAATACTAATTTATCTTTAAATTACATGCAACTTGTCATTTTTATAAAGATTACATAGAAAAGGTCGGTGTTTTAGCTCATTAAGGCCCTGTCCACACGTAGCCGCGGATCTGCCAAAACGTAGATATCTTTCTACGTTTTGGCCTGTCATCCACACGAAAACGGATCTTTTTAAACACTCCGGCCAAAGTGAAGATCTGCGTTTTCTCCGTTTTGGGTGTCTGCGTGTGGACAGACAAAACCGGAGTTTTAAGGTCCGCAACGTCACTTTCCGCGACAAAAAATGCTGACATCACGTGTGCGACCTGTGTTTACACTAGCCGACAGCATGGATGCCCTCAGAGCTGCGCTCGCTTCATCACTTGTACAAGCGCTTTTTGCTTGTTTGTTTTTGCAAGCGGAATTACTGCTCCTTGCGGAAGACCACAGACGAACGACGAGGTTAAGAACGGGGGAAGTACTGCCGCCTACAGGTCTGGCATGTCCTTAACAACGTATTTATCCGGGTACGTGTGGACAGAGTTTATTTTTAAAACAAGGTGGTGTGGATGCAAGTTTTTGGAGGGGCGGTTATTCGTTTTTAATAAAACCCGGCTACGTGTGGACTAGGCCTAAAGCTTCAGTTTTTACCTCCAGAGCCATCATCTTCATCATGAGGTTGCGGTGTTGCTCCTTTTTCACTTTCTCCTCACAGAACTCTGAAAACCTCTGTTTCAGAACCAGACGCATGTTGTAGCGCTTCGCCATGCTGACACACAAACACAGGTGCTTTTTACTTCCTGCAGCTAATTATTCCATCAAGAACTCTGTTATTGTTAAAAAGCTCGCAATAAAAACCAAATCTTACTGTTCCAAAACAGGAAAGTAGACAAGAAACTCCGGCACATCGACCACGCCCTCGAGGTTGAAGTGATACTGACATCCGAACAGCGGGTAGGAACCTTTGGACTGGAAGGAAACTTTGAAGATCTCGTTACCAAAGGTCAGCGAGTCAGACGCCTCCAGACGTTTCCTGAAAACACAAAAAGCAATAATTAGAATATGTTCTCTATAAAGATTAAATGGTTATTTTTACGGAAGTGTAAATATAATCCTTGTTCCTACACAAGCTCGTATGCATCTGGCGTTGTTCCGATAAAAAAGCCCCCAGGCTTCAGACGCTCGCAGGCGTTCCTCAGCATCATGTCTGCCTTCTGCTCGCTCTCAAACGAGTAGTGATACACAAACTGGCAGCTGCAGATGTCGAACATCAGCTGGGGGTCATCCAGCTTCTCTGACAAAACCTCCTGCACCACAAAACGATTTTATTATTATTCACACCGTTCTGAAACACCAGCTTTGTTTCAGCCTCTTTCTAATCACAGAACCAACACAAGTGAGTTACCGTGGAGCAGTCTGCGGTGATGAATTGAGCACTAAAGATTTTCTCGTTATTGTAACTTTTCCGCTTCATGTCTTCGTAGCGACTCTGGCACTGCTCCACTGACACTGCGGCTATATCTGGAAACAACACAGACGCAAAACATTAAAGAAAGCAAGGCTACACAAAGTTTCTAGGAATGGAGTTGAACTTATTTCCTGACAAAGAATAAGGGTGATTTTTTTAACCACCTGCACAAACAAGACGATTTATTCCTCCTCTCCTCCACTTCAGCAGGTCTCCTCCTTTCCCACAGCCGAGGTCCAACACCGACACGTTCCTGCTTCCCGCTCCTCGGACCCGCTCCAGCATCTCACCTGATAATCAATGAACAGATTTTAACAGATGTTCAACTTAACGCAACTAAAAATGAGTTTATGGAAAGAAAAAGGTCACAGCAGCATCAGAAGGCTGGTTGACGATTGACAGATTGATCGTATCGGGTGAAAACATGAGAGGGATTATTGTTGGATTAACAAATAGTATTAATTAGTGATCAGTTACCAATAAGAACACTCTTCACCCAGTTGTTAAAGTTCCTCATGTAGAAGATCCTGCTTTGACTTCGGACCTCCAGACCAACTTCCTGCAGTTTGTTGTAGTGACTCGCAACCTTCACGCTGTGATCAGTCACCTAGAGGATCAATAACACATCAATAATGTGTTCAAGCATGGGACACACTTTTTTATTTCATTATAATTATTGATATGCCTACTGGTTTCTTGGTGGGTGGTGTCTCCTCCTCATCATCACCTCTCTCTGGCACCCTTTTCGTGCCTGACTTCTGCCCCAGCTCACTTCCTCCTCCTGCTGGAGCTGCTCCGTCCTCTTCTCCCTGTTTCTCTCCTACCTTCTCCATTTCTGTAGTCTGGAATGAGAGGAGGACAAAGCACAACCAGGCTGACTGGAAACAGAAAAAAAGGAAAGTTGTTTAAATAATCACAGCTTTGATTACATGATTTAAAGACCTACAAAAGACCTGAAAACGCACCACTCTTCTATTGATTTATGAATAAAAGATCACCTTGCTGGAGCAAAACTATTTTAAAGTCCAACTTGTAACGTTATTTAAAACATGACAAGCATTTAAAATAAATTGAAAGCTTGGTTGTTTGAAAACAAATTGATGTAATAAACTACAGCTGAACATGTATGGAGGGAAATGTGGTCTTGCTTCCCAAGCAAGCTAGCTAAATAATAATTATGATCAAGTTTCTTTCTTGTTTAACCCCCTAGTCTAGTCAGACAGTTTTTCATTCAGTAATTTCGGGTAAAGGCAAAGCTGACCTTCAGATAAAGTTACGGGAATAAATAAACCTCCCGCTAACTGGTTAGCATGCTAACGCTTACCTTCGTAGATCCAATAAAACACCCGTCAGAGATTCACCGGAAGCAGGAAGAACCACTGCCTGGATGTAAACTATCAGATGAGAGCAAAATACAAACTATTTGTTGATAAAATCATGTAAACTGTTAAGAATTTTCTTTTCTAATATGATAATCTACTCACAATGATCTCTGTTGACAGCACGCATGCGCTTTGATAAACTTCCGCTTCCACTGTCGTCAAATGTCTGCGACACGTGGCGAAACACAAATAAAAGGTTAGAACCCGTATATGTGTCCATGGTTAGTAATAAAACTTATTCAAACAAAACTGGCCAAAAATAAGCGAACATCATAAACGTAGAAAATATAATTTACCAAAAAGTAGGAGGCGTATGAATACATGCACTAGAAGTACCCATAAGTTATAATATTAAAAACAGAAGAAATTAAAACAGGGCAAAGAAAGCAAATATCAATAAAAAATGTGGACGGTTGTACATTTTTGTCTATTTAACAGAAGAAAGCATGGTTAAAACAAAGGAATTAAAAATTATTTGCAATATTATATAGTTATTTTATTTAAAGGGCAAAATTGAAGATAAGTAAACTTTAATACATTTTTTAAAAACAAATGAAGGCAGAAGAAACACATTTCCAAATTACTCTTATTCACAATAAAGATTAAGTAACCTTTTAAAAGATAATGCATTTATGTTAGAGCAGTCCAACAAAAATGCAGCATTTAACCCTGAATGAAATATTAGCTAAATATATTTTCTGTAAGAATTGGCTGTCTTTATGCTATACGTTAATTAATTTAAAACACACAGTGTGGCAAAACTGTTCTGCAGTGAAAATAAATGTAAAATTTAAGTATGTTAAAAACAAATGGGCATTTTTCCTCGTTTTATCAGTCTTCCTCATAATTAACTAACGTTGTTTTATTTTTTTATTTTTTTATTTTTTATTTTTTGTTGGAAATTTTACATTTTTAAACTTGCCATTTATTATCAATGCCAAATGTCAAGTTGGTGTCTATATAAAATAATTCAGTTCCAGTACAAAAGTATAAATAAACAGAGAGTTTGATGATTGCAGCACACATAATAGAATAGCAAGATGTGTTCTTTGTAGGTCTGTTCAAAATTTCAGCTGCTCAGCAGGCTGTGGATATTTTTCTTGATGCACTAAACACTTTAATTAGGAGACAGATCTGTGTGCACACATGTACACACAAACTGGAACCAGTCTTTGGAAATGATAATTATATGAGGTTTGGCATTGTTTATTGTGCTGTAATCATTTTCACTTAAAGAACATCCATAAGAAATTCCTTTTGCCTTGCCTTCTTTCATTCCAATATGTCAGTGGAGTGAAAACAAACATCCTGCAGGTGGAGCTGCAAAACTCTTAAGTGGGAGACCAGAAGGTCTGACTGAATTATTCTGATTTGTTCTACCAAGTTGAAGCAGACTTTCACTCCGTACCTCCAGTATGGACTGGGTACTTTTCACAAACAACTCCTCCAACAGAAACAAATAGACCTTCTTAGTCTTACAGTCTTGTTTGTCTCTAGCAATCAGATGCAGGCTGACGGAGGGGGATTCTATATAGCACAGCTTATATAGACAGAGTCTTTTTCAGTGCTAAACAGAAATCTCACCCATCTGCCATCAATGTCTACAGACTAATTGCCCTGAAATGTAATCTTACGAAAAGCCTTGAAAAGCCCACTTCTATCCAAACAAAGGAGAATGTACTGCGTGGATGGTGTTCTTTGATTTGGTTTCAGCCAGTGATAGCGCTATAGTGGCCATGAGGGACCATGGTCACTAAGAATTCAAGCTTGTCAACTTAAAAGATCAATAGTGAGTTCCCTCTAAGGGGTAAAATCATCTTTAAATGGTAAAACTGAAACAAAGAGGAAAACAATCCAAATCTTTTTGAAAATCTAATAAGGAATATGAAAGAGACTTGGTTGATTCATGCTAAACTTACCTAAAGTAACATTTTAGGTATGTGAAAATAATTTTACAATTAAAAATAAAATAACAAATTCTGTCACAAATTGCAAAGTTTAGGAGGAAACCGAGATCTTTGTCTGTTTATTAAAACAAGCAGCCATGTTGTTTTTCTTCTTCTTCTAGGGGGTGCGCGAGGTGAAAAGTGTAATGGCTGCGGAGCTCAGGGAAGTCTGTCATATGTCACCATTAGCGTAGCCAGAAACTCGTTTGTGGGTGGGCCTAAGAAAAAGTAAGTGGGCCCAATAAATGCAATTGAAAACAAGTATATTTTGCTTGTGTGTGTGTGTGTGTGTGTGTGTGTGTTTGTGTGTGTGTGTGTGTGTGTGTGTGTGTGTGTGTGTGTGTGTGTGTGTGTGTGTGTGTGTGTGTGTGTGTGTGTATGTGTGTGTGTGTGTGTGTGTGTCCTCCGCATGTGCCCTAGCTTCATAATAATAATGCGCTCCGAGCTTCAGCACTCTGGCCTGCGCACGCTGTCAACAGCAAGATGTGTTCCGTATTTGATCATTTTTAACGGTGTTGGAGAAATCTGAAGGTGGTGAGTCATTCTGGCAGATTGTAATTAACACCTGTCTCATGCAGGTGTTCTGACATTGTAAACCTCACACACAGAACATTGTGGATGTAATAAAATAAATAAGAAATGATTCCCATCTGAGCATTTTAGCATTATTAGATTATTATATTAGCACACGGACTGTGGGACAGCATTCTAAACGTGTCAGGCTATTAACAGCGCGCTGAAGATCTGAAGTTCAGAGTGAGTCTGTCAGAGGTCAGACGCGTTCCAGCGGAACCACGGCTCACGGGTGCACAAGTGAGCATATCTGGGCTGGGCAGAAGTAATTTTACAACATTGGTTTGAATGGCACCAATAACGAGACGCGGTGACTGGAGCGGCTCATGGAGCTGTGCCGCACGCACACACACACACACACACACACACACACACACACACACACACACACACACACACAGATTCAATAAGCACATGCTGCGCGGCGTGGCGTTGCGCTGCGCCGCGCCGTCAGACTGAAGGCAGAAATGAGCGCTGCCTCCTCCGTGATAAAAAACTTTTAAGAGGTTTTATAACAACATTTTTCATTCAAGGTCAAATTAAGATATTAGCTTCTATTTTGGGATGAGTCGGGTCCGCTCCAGCCAGTGACTCCTCATGAACCTGACCACAACTCATGTTACTGCAGCATTTGTTGTTCCAGTCCGTGTGGCACCGGATCGCAGATTCAGCCACACCATAAAACAGCAATACGTCGGTCTGAGGCAAAAGTGAACCTCATGGCTATACCTTTTCCATCTTTTCCTCTATAGACATTTTATTATGCACAAGTAGGTGATCAGTTCAGGTTTAAGCAGAGCAGAAGGAAAGAGAGAGCTCTGGCCACAGGTTAAATGTTCCTACTTTAAGAAAACCGTTAAATTGCATTGTTTATGTGCTACCTGGGCACTCTAAATATGTATTTAAAATTAAATCAAAGGAAATTGTAATGGTATTGAATGTTTATTAATTACTACTTAAAAAAATGAAAGTGATGGGGAAAAAGGTTTATCATATTTTTTTTAACCCTGTCTGTCTAGTGACTGTTTAGCTTGATGTCTGATATATACAAGTGCTGGCCAGTAAATTAGAATATCATCAAAAGGTTGAAAATATTTCAGTAATTCCATTCAAAACGTGAAACTTGTACATTATATTCATGCAATGCACACAGACCAATGTATTTCCGATGTTTATGTTTAATTTTGATATTTATAGGTGACAACCAATGAAAACATCAAATCTGGTATCTCAGAAAATTAGAATATTCTAAAGGCCAATGAAAAAATGTTTGTTTCTCTAATGTTGGCCAACTGAAAAGAATGAACATGAAAAGAATGTGCATGTATAGCACTCAATACTTAGTCGGGGCTCCTTTTGCCTCAATAACTGCAGTAATGCGGCGTGGCATGGACTCGATCAGTCTGTGGCACTGCTCAGGTGTTATGAGAGCCCAGGTTGCTCTGATAGTCGTCTTCAGCTCCTCTGCATTGTTGGGTCTAGCGTATTGCATCCTCCGCTTCACAATACCCCATAGATTTTCTATGGGGTTAAGGTCAGGCGAGTTTGCTGGCCAATCAAGGACAGGGATACCATGGTCCTTGAACCAGGTGCTGGTGGTTTTGGCACTGTGTGCAGGTGCCAAGTCCTGTTGAAAGGTGAAGTCTGCATCCCCATAAAGTTGGTCAGCAGCAGGAAGCATGAAGTGCTCTAAAACTTCCTGGTAGACGGCTGCATTGACCCTGGACCTCAGGAAACAGAGTGGGCCAACACCGGCAGATGACATGGCACCCCACACCATCACTGACGGTGGAAACTTTACACTGGACCTCATGCAACGTGGATTCTGTGCTTCTCCGCTCTTCCTCCAGACTCTGGGTCCTTGATTTCCAAAGGAAATGCAGAACTTGCTTTCATCAGAAAACATAACTTTGGACCACTCAGCATCAGTCCAGTCCTTTTTGTCCTTGGCCCAGGCGAGACGCTTCTTGCGCTGTTTCATGTTCAAGAGTGGCTTGACACACGGAATGCGACACCTGAATCCCATGTCTTTCATGAGTCTCCTCGTGGTGGTTCTTGAAGCGCTGACTCCAGCTGCAGTCCACTCTTTGTGGATCTCCCCCACATTTTTGAATGGGTTTGTCGTCACAATTCTCTGCAGGGTGCGGTTATCCCTAGAGCTTGTACACTTTTTTCTACCACATTTTTTCCGTCCCTTCGCCTGTCTGTTAATATGCTTGGACACAGAGCTCTGCGAACAGCCAGCTTCTTTAGCAATCACCTTTTGTGTCTTGCCCTCCTTGTGCAAGGTGTCAATGATTGTCTTTTGGACAGCTGTTAAGTCAGAAGTCTTCCCCATGATTGTGGTGCCTTCAAAACAAGACTGAGGGGCCTTTTAAAGGCCTTTGCAGGTGTTTTGAGTAAATCAGCTGATTAGAGTGGCAGCAGGTGTCTTCTATATTCAGCCTTTTCAGAATATTCTAATTTTTTGAGATACCAAATTTGGAGTTTTCATTAGTTGTCACTTATGAATATCAAATTTAAATGTAATGAACATTGGAAATACATTGGTCTGTGTGCATTGCATGAATATAATGTACAAGTTTCACGTTTTGAATGGAATTACTGAAATATTTTCAACCTTTTGATGATATTCTAATTTACTGGCCAGCACCTGTATATATATATATATATATATATATATATATATATATATATATATATATATATATATATATATATATATATATATATATATATATATATATATATAGCCATGCCCTGATGCGGGGGCTGGGGGGTGCACCGACATGGTCGGGACATAGAAGGGGGTTTGGGAACCGCTGTACTAAACCATCCTCTCACGCTGCCACGTGGTTCTCTACCGCCTCTATAATTACTCCAAACATGAAAAAAAAACTTGTCCACACTGTTTTGTTTAATAGAGATATGCCTAAAACAAGCTGTTTCAACAAGTCCCCTTTTGTGACATCACAAATGGGGACATTTGCATTAAAAACTACCTCTCTCCACTCCTGGCTGGAAGAGCAGCTGATCTACTCCAAGCCCCTTCAAGATATCAGAGCTTCTCAGCTTATAGCAGCCCAAGCGGGGAATGAGTGGGTGTGGCCAGCAACAGCTAGTTTTCTTAAAGTGACAGAGCCCTGAAATGGCTCATTCAAGAAGGTACTGAAAATGTCAACAATAAAACTGCTGAAATTGCTCTATGTGAGGGTTTTTTTTTTTTTTTTTGCAAAGAGCTTTACAGGCATGTTTTTTTATACATCATAGAACAATCAAAACTGTTTTAGAAAAGTCACAAAAGGTCTCTTTTAATTCGCAGGGCACTTATTTTGCACACTTATTTCGGAAAACATGGTTATGTGATTATATGCATAAATTCCAAACCAGCAGAGGATCGTTTGCTCTAAATTAAATCATATAAAAATTCAAATGTAGTGGTATCAGCCCTTATTATAACAGTGTGATGTATCATCAATGTTACCTAAAATGTGTAGCTGTAGCTGCAGCCATCACATGTTGTGCATAGTCTGCAGAAGTGCAAAGACCCTTTAAAAAGTTTCTTTCAGAATCAGAATTCAGTTGTGATCGTTTAAATTTAATTATTTTGTACAAGGTTGTTTTTTGTATTTATCTTTCAAATTTGAACTGAAAATTGAATGGGATTATGAGGTGTAGCAGAAGTGATGTATAGAAGCATTTCTACTTTTATGGAAATGATTGTCTTTAGGACCGTTATCCTAGTGTCGTGTTGCAGTTCTGTTGATGACAGCTGAAGCTTATAGCTGGTCCAGAAGTGACCTGAGAGGGGGCACCTACAGTAGCCAGATGTTTGACGGGAGGGCAGGGATGGGGATTGCATTGTAATAGGGACCTGATTATTTCAGAGTAGACTAAATGAGAAGATGCAGACAGACACAATGAGCCTCAACTTCATATCAGCTGATCCTGGATCGGTTTCATGCAGTGATCCTGTCTGGTATGTCTGTAATTCATCCTGCTGATGGTGATCTGAGAGATGAGACTTATTACTCTGCTGGCAGACAACGAGGCTCACCGGCGACCGGCTGAGCCTCCACCAGCTCCCTTTCAAGATCAGTTTGCCGATGTCCTGAAAACTAATAACAGTCTGAATTCCTCAGTCTATTGAAGAGGGCCAAAGCATCATATAGGACATGTCCCTATGATTTTGTTGGGATTCCCAATCATCAAGAAAAGAGATAACACTCAAACAAGCCTAGTGTTTTCATTTATAATACATCGTTACAACCACTTTATTGTTTGTTTATCACCCAATCACATGACAGCAACTAAACGCATTTAGACTAAGTATCAAAATGAAAAAAGTGCCTTTGAAGATGACATGGGGTGTTGGTACCAGACATGATGATCGGAGTGTTTTAGGAACAGCTGATATACGATATATGAGATTTTCTAGGGTCCAAAAAAGATAAAATATTATGAATGAAGCAGGTTTAGCACATAAGCAAACTGAGCAGAGTGGTTCAAGATGCTAGAAAGAAAACAGCAGCTCAAATGGTCACAAATGAGGTCTACAGAATATCATCTATGAGCCACAACATGCTGAAACTTGAAGCAGATGGACTACAGCAGTGGAGGACCATTCCAGTTCATATTAGTAAAGAAAAGAAAACTATGGCTGCAATTCACTCAAGGTCACCAGAACAGGACCATAAGCCACCTGAAAGATGTTCCCTGGTCTGATGAGTCTGGATTTCAACCGCAACATTCAGATGGTCATCCAGATCTCAGCCCAGTCCAGAAACTTTGAGGTGTGGTGGAACGGGATTATCATATTGATGTAACTGTGTGATGCTGTAGTAACAATGTGGACCAGAACCTCTGAGGAAGCTTTCAAAAACTTTATTGAATCTATGATACAAAAATTATGGCTGTTCTAAAGGTGGAATGAGGTTCAACTTTCTAGTAAGGCGGAGACAAGGTTTAAAACTTAATAAAGGCTAGTGAGATATCGCTGAGAATCTTGTGAACCACATCAATAATACATTGACCAATCACAACCAAGATGGTTTGTTACGTGTACATACAACTGCAATATCTTTGAGTTGTTAAATGTGAGGCAGAATTTTGAATAACTTAATGAGAGAAGTGTTTGTGTGTGATGCTGAAGATTGTGTTCTTCACGCCCACAGGTGAAGAATTTATTAGACTAGTTTGGCAATCAGTGGATTTTCAGTATGTTGGCCTAGAGATCTGTACCAGACTATGCTCTGCAGGTCGGTCTAACCATGCTCCTTTGTAGCCTTAGCAGGTTTACCAATGGACCAAACAGTTTTGTGTCTTGCCAATCATAGTGCTCTATGTTTGTTGGACAGGCTTAGCACCGGAGCTGTAACAGAGAAAAACTACAAAGATGGCATCAGCTCAGGAGCAGTGCTTTTTGAAACAGCTTTGGTATCAATTTTGGACTATTTAGACTTGGGACGTGGGCAAATAGAAGTACTTAAGTCATCCATCAATCCATTGTGCTGGTGCCTATCTCCAGCGGTCAATAGGCGTACTTAAGTCATTTATTTCGAAAAGGGATATATTTCCTTCTTCTTTGATGGTATATGGTTGACTGACTTCCATAGTGTTGAATTTGTAACGTTGTTCGCTGCTCTGATTGGTCCTTGCACTGTCCAATTGCATGCCGAGACAGTTTGAAAGATAACTATAGATTCCGCCCATGACTAGGTTATTACAATGGCCAGGCTGTGTATTTATATATATAGGATAGCTTTCCAGGCTGGTACAGTGTATTACCAACAATGAAAAATAACAGAAACCAAGCCATCCTGAATCTTGATAGAATGTACAAGAACCATTACTGGGACTTTGGAGAATCTCTTAGATGTAAATTCCTTAGTGGAGATCTAGCATGGACAGAAGAAGAACGAGTACAATTTGAATGTGGAAACTTTGGAAAGACTTTTCCAAATTCATTTCATTATTTTATTTATTTGACAGGCTGTTAGCTTACAATCTGTCCAGCTAGCTCACCTACACAGTGGTTATTTTAGATAAGACCCAGTTTGTGGTCCATCCGTCCTCCTGTGGGGTGTCCCCAGACAGACAGAGGATCGAGAGATGGATGGATGAAAGGATGGATGGACTGATTAATGGATGGAAGCTCTATAAACATGTAAATCTGACCTTACAGTGTTTCAAAGCTGCTGCGTTGGCTGAATGAAGCCGTGCTGCTTTAAAAAGCTTCCTCGGCTGTTCAGTCAACTCTCCGTTTACACAGAAGGACGTTTTCAGACAGAAGAGGCTTTGATACACAAATACCACAAAACTCCAGCAAAAAACCCTTTACCTACACACAGCCCCCTGTAAACCCCCTTCACTACCATTATCACTCTGTGTGTGTGTGTCCTGTGGGATGGAAGGTGGGATTCTCCAGAGACAGAACCCATTTTACCTGCTTTTAAATCACAGACCCATACATTCACGCACATATATAGCAGTTTTACTCACACATTTCAAGTTTGACCAATCACTTTTACATGCTGCAACACACAAACAACAAAGAATCTCCTTCATTACTTTTATTCACGTATTTGTTTTAAAGCTATACATAAAAATGGTATGTAAGCATGTAGACACAGAACGAATCCCCAGGTATTGACTGCAGGTTTCTGATAACAGAGATACCAGGGCTTAATAAAGGGCAGATTAAACATTTGAGTGACATTGGCCTCAGAAGTACTTGAATTGTGAACAGTATGTGAGATTTTAAGGAAACATAAATGTTTGTTTCTTTAAAAAATCATACAGAAAGGGACAATTTAAATGGTTGGGTGTATTCAAAGTCATGTAAGAAATGGTAACAGCTCAAATAGTCAACTATTCAAGTGTTTCTTTGCTAATTGATGCACCATTTTGCAATAGTTGGGTGTTTATTAATCCTTAAGACTTGGTTTTTCATGTCTTTTTCAAGTACTTACTTATTTGCAATTCTTATGGAAAATCAACCAGACCACCTCGTAGGTTTACAAGTCAAAAACTCATTTTACAACTAGAGGCTTTCCATACAACTGACCACTTACCACGGTTACTATTGTGGTGCGGGTTGGTCAATAGTGTTTCAGGTCTGTAGTGGATCTGGTTCCAGGTGGAGCATTGTTCTGCTCTGATTCTTCTCCAGGTTCTATCAGAGGATCGGAGTTGGTGAAACTGGAGCTGCTACGGTCCACACTGAGTGTGTTTGTTAAAGGGAGATTCCCTGGACTGTGTGGACGCCTGGAAATTCCAAAAAGACTGAAGATTTGTGTCTTGGTTTTACACGGACATCAAAACTTTTGTTATGTCATCATCATAGTTTTTTTTATAGTTACTAAAATTAGCTAGAAATCTAAAAATTCCCAAATTTTGAAACACTTTTTTACTGAATCATATGAATGCGTTCTTGTGATAATATCTGGTGAATAAGCAAATTCAGAGTCTTTCAGAAGTTTTTACGCAAAAATCTAAACTTCAATACAAATCAAGATCTTTCATAATGTTTCAGTTTATCACCTTTTTAATTCCAATATCAAAACACTAACAAAGCTCAATGTGTGAGTCGTCTTCACCTCCTACTGTCTACTGTGTTCAACATCTACATAGAAATCGGAAACTCTCTCATACATACACACACACTCGAGAAAATACACACTAATATACACACACTTTGGTCCGTCCTCTGTCCGGGTGACATTTAGGCAGATATATAAACCACCGCCCGATGCTGAGAGACAGAAGAGTCCTGCAGTGCAATACTGAAGTACTGTAAACGTTTTCTGTCTGCTTACCTGAGTTTTCACCTGTCTGCTTACCTGTCGTACCCATCAGGGACCCATCTGACCTCAATACATCATGCTCACCAGGTATGACTGTCCTCTCCTTTATGTTTCAGTCTCTCAGACTTTTAAAAGAAGACAGGTGCGGTATGAAGTAAATTCTATGATGTGTTGAGTTACTGAATAATTTCCCCTTAGTTTAGCTTGTCCAGGTCCTCATACAGAGGGTTTATATAGCAGCACGCTTTGGAAAACATCGCATTATAATCCAGTATTCTGACTAGAAGTTGTGTATGTGTTGCAGGAATGTTATTCTATTGTTCTCTTTCTTTGTTCTGGTGGTGAAGGGAGACTTTGACTCTAATGGTGAGCTTCAATCCTTCCATTCCAATTATTCTCCTTTTGTGATTGAATTTCTGCCCATTTAATCTGTTTTTTTTTTATTTTATTTTATTCAAATGCAGGAGTACAAGCCATCTCAACAGGTAAATATTTTGTTTTTGCTCTTATCACAGTCACATAAAATCAAAAGGCTTGTCTCTGACCTTCCTCTGTCACACCTATTTATGTCAGATAAAGATTCAATTTCGGATGAAGCACCCACAGGTGAGTAAATCCAGTCAACTTTAAGACTCTTGTGGGTTTACTATTTTACTTTAAATCAGATTTTCCACACAACTGATTCATTTCAATGTTTATCTATTAGTTAAAAGTGATCAGATTACTTAGATAAACAGTTGACGATCATCAGCGTATTGGTGAATTTCCCATTGAAGTAATTGACAATGTTTGATGTTGTGTTATCTTCTCTTGGGATTTTAAAAATATATTTTCCTTCAAAATTATTTAATTTGCTGAATAAAAACTTGGACTTATGAGTCAAATATGTAGAAAGTGAGTTTTTACTAATCAGTGCCTCCTCCAGGCTTGAACGTATAGTTTAATTACTGATGGCTGACTGAATATGTCTAACTGTTATTCTTCTTTCAGAGAGCATGAACATTATTTCTCCTGATCTTCCTGGTAAGACTTCAGGTCTCAGAAGTCCTTGATGAGTTTTATTAAACTTATTTTATAATAAATACAAGTAAAATGTTAACATTTTGATGAACTTCACAAAGAAAAATAGATTTACAACAAAAATTAGACAAAACTCATCATTTTTATGCTTATAATGGAAGCAACACATGTCTTACCTGTTTATGTTATGTTTATGTTTATGTATTTAGCAGACGCTTTTGTCCAAAGCGACTTACAAGTGATAATCGGCATGTTGCCCTTGAGGCTAACAACAACAATAACAACAACAACTTGACATCAGTCATGGAGAGGAGGGAACGAGGAGTGGACAGTAGAGAGGGGGCACGGGTGCAGGCAGGGTGCTAGTTAAGAAGATGCTCTCTGAAGAGCAGGGTCTTCAGGAGGGTCTTGAAAATTGAAAAGGAAGCCGCTGTTCTGGTAGTGCTTGGAAGGTCATTCCACATTTTATCTATTGCAGATGGCTCTATGAACAGCCTCAGTTTGGAGAAACAGGTATTAGCTCAGTTTAGACTGAAAAGCTAGCAGCTAATAACAATAAAGCCCAATTACAAAATTAATTTTTGGCATTTAGAAAAAAATTCAAGTACCAAAAAGTGTCACGCCAGCAACCTTTTCATTGCAACACATAGAATTCTGGCAAAGTAGACGTTAGTAAACGATCTGTAAATAATCCCTCTCAGAATTTTGCATTTCTGCAAGAAAAAATAAGAAAATCGCAGTCATCATCATGCACAGGCTTCACTTTTTTGAAATTAGAGAATGATTTATTCAAGTTATAACTGATCCTGTTTGGATTTCCTGTTGCTCATCAGGCTGGTCAGAACCAGTCTCTGTTTATTCAAACTGAGGCTGCTCAAAGTCCAAACAACAACAAAGATGTTCCAAACTCTTCAGCAGAAACCCACCGCAAATGTTCAGATTTGTATATTTTAAAGAATGATGCTATGTTGATGACTCATCAAAGTGAGTGGAGTTATTTTAGTGGTTTGGGGAGGCTCCTCTACTTCTTTTGTTACATAAGCTAAAAGTGCTCAAATTTGTGTTCACTGTGAAATTTGTGCTCTTCTACATTCATGTGCACATCTTAAATTGCAAGTGATTAAAAGCTGATTAAATATTTCTGCAGCTCATATTATTTTCTTTTTTTAAATTAAAATATTTCCTTTGAATAGAAGAAAAACAGTGCCAAAATTGAGAAAATAATTAGAAAATTGTAAGAATAAATTAGTGAGCAGGAACAAGTCAATTCTTACTCAGCTTCTAGGATCTCAATCATTCTTCATTTGACTTTTTAAAACACAATTGGTCAGTTTTAGCAACTTATTCCCAAATGGTACCAATAAATAACGTTCAGTTTTGACAAATGCATTTACATTACAGATGAATCTCAATATTATGGAGGAGGACCTTCGGGACCTGCAGGTGATGTTTCCAACATCTGACTTAATTTATTTTTAACTAAATTCAAATTAAAATTCACTAATGCATCCACTGTGAGCTCTGATCAAATAAATTAAGTGTTTGCCTGTTTTTGTGTTTCAGACATAAACAGTTCCAGCTCAGAGGCAGCCGACAGTAAGAAAAATCGTTTGAAATAAGACATTTACACTCTTTCATCAATTTGTGCATTCAGAGATCTCCATGCCTGTTTGGCTATTTTTCTTGTGCCTAAAAAAATCATCAAAAGATGTTTTATGTAGTTTTTTTTAATAATTTTGTTCACTTGAGGTGTGAAATAACTAATAATAAAAACAAATGAAATGATTTCTGTTTTTTAGTCAAGATCAATTAATTTATTCAGTTTTTCTTATCTGTCTTTCCAGCTCCAGCAGCTGTTCTGGTGTCAGCACCTGGTATGATATTTTGTTTTGAAAATTTAATCTGAACACTCAGGTCAGTTTGCATGATTAGTTAACTTTTTAGTTAACTTGCTGATTTCAGAACCCGCTGGAGCTGCAGCAAACAGTGCAGAAGAAGAGGAAGGTGAGAAAACCAATTTTTTCCTATTTCAGGGACAAGTTTCCAAATAAAACAAGATTAATATGTACACATCAACATTCACTTTTATAATGTTTGAACATATTTAAATTGTTTTCTTATTATTTACGTTTTATCAGAAGAAGACTCTGAAGAACGAGGGAAGAAAAAGTTCAGCTCCCGCTCATCGAAACGTCAAAGCCCCGCCCACATTCAACAAAACCCCTCCCGTGTCATTCAAGTCCCCGCCCTCTTGCCCCTGCCGCCTCTCCCGCCCCACCCAATCATCCCTCAGCCAAAAGTTATGATGAGAAGCCGGACGTCTAAAAGGCGATCCAGAACCAACCGCCGGCAGATCTAAAACACCAACACCTATGTACCGTTTTACTGTTGAACAATAAAGATGAAACGCGTGATACATGTTCACATCCAGCCTTCACACAATCCCACACCCACCGAGCCATCTGATTGGTCACAGAGGTCTCTCTCCTCAGTTTTACATGGATGCTTGTTTTCCCTGTAACAGAACTAAATCAGATTCCTCTGAAATAATCTTTAATCACAGCTGTGAAACATGAACTGTTTGTTTCTATTTGATTGTCACAAGGAATTTAACATCAGATCACTTAGAATAAATGTTTTGCAACACTTTAAATTCAGCCTTTTGATCACATTCAGAAAGTCATTTTGACTCCTGCTATATTTTGTTCTTTGGGCCCCTGTGGATTTTTGGCCTCAGACCTGGAGTATTAAAATATGCTCAAATTATCTTTTTATTTTTAATTTTTTCAGATGTTTGTGAAACATTTACACAACATTTCTATGTTTATTCTTTGTATCTTATTTTAATAAAGTTAAACTTAAATGAAGTTAAACCTTTACCTGACCTCAGTTCTTCCAGTCAGGAACAAATGGTTATCCAATAGAGATGTACTTCAAAATAAAGTCTAAAAAGATAAAATTACTTCATCCTTTGTAAATAAAAATAAAAATAAATAAGCTTCTTGAATAGCCTTAGCTTGTAGAAGTAGAGTGCATGTCCAAAAGCACTGATGAGCTAATAGCTAGTTTGAGCTCAACGTATGTCTAATAAATCGTAAGTAAGACTTTCTTTACTGATAAATTTAGCTATGTCTGTATGTTTACTGTATTATTTCATCATGTTGTAGGATCATATGTAGGGTGGTAAATGTTGTGCTTTTAAGCTTATTATATTACCTTTACTTATGACCAATAAGCTGTGATATTCTCTATAATATCAACCTGCTTGGTCTTTGAGAGTTTAATCAGAAGATTCTAGGATTCTTTGCTTTTTCAGGGATCAAACACACTTCGTATCAATTCATACAGAGTCAGGTTTATAAAAGATAAGAAATTTATTTTCTAAACAATTAAAAACATGACAAGTTAACCAAGGCTACTGTGATGGATGAATCTAAGAGTATGGGACGTGATGTGTGTTTAATCAGAACCTTGTAGAAGAACTGAGTTCTTCTGGGTGTCAAAAGAATTTGGTTTGCATTAAACTATGAAGTAGGTTCTTATCAAAAGGCATCAGACGCAATCTGTCATGTGTACGTACCCCAAGTGGAGACTCTCTTTTGGATCCGAGATGTCGGGGTGGGGGGTGGGGGTCGGGTGACCCCAAGGTACCGAAGTCCGTAGGAAAACCGCAGTGCGACCAGGTCAGTCCAGAGTCGTCTCCAGGTCACGACAGGTTGTAACTAGTTTGCGTCTCGAATGGATTCTTAAGGAATCTTGCATCAGCTTTGTTTTGCAGGAACCATTTGCTGTGTCAGCTATGTGTAGCAGGTTTTTGACAGCTTGTTAAAAATGCTCTGGGTTAAAGAGGTATCGCTACGGACGGCCGTTCCGTAGCTTTCTCTAGAACTGAGTCACCGTCTCATGAGCTCTGTTTTAATATTTTCACATTATGATTTACTAACAAATTAGAATCGACCATGTAAGAAGAGTTTTACCAACGAACCTTAGAAAACACGCCTTGCATCAGTTCTAATTATGATCTGCCTCCCTGACTGTGTCTCTCTCCTGCCCTTGATTAGTCCTTATTGTTTTCAACTGCTTAACCTCGTCATCGTCACGTGTCTGAGTGTGTGAGCTGTCAGAAAATAGTGATTCACTTGTTAAACCAGCAGTACTGATCATATCAAAATGTTTCATTTCAAATAATAATAACATTCATTCCAAACTTCAGTAATTCAAGCACTTATTAATTAAAACATTGTTATTATCCATATAACATTTGTTAATTTCATTTCATGATTAATTGACTCATATGAGATGAAAACGTTCACTTTATTCAGAGAGTGGGCACTCCTGCGGTGTTATCAAAGAAGGCTTTGTTTGGGAACACAGGCTGACATTGTGTTCCTCCTGAAATGTCAACAAGGTTGCAGTATCCTTCTGGGCTTGTAGGAAGATAGTGTAAAATCCACCTTGGATGATGGAATTAGGTCTGCAGATGACCTCTGTCAGTGCGCCCCAGGGCAGCTGTGGCTACATCATAGCTCATCAACATCAGTGTGTGAATGTGAGTGTGAATTCAATTCAATTCAAAAATACTTTATTAATCCCAGAGGGAAATTGATTGCTGTAGTAGCTCAGAATAATAATAATCAAGTCATCAAAGAGTTATTGTATATTACAACGGCTGTTGGCAGGAAGGATCTCCAGTAGCGGTCAGTGTTGCAGAGAAACTGAAGAAGCCTCTGACTGAAGACACTCTTCCGTTGTCGGACAGTCTTGTGAAGAGAATGCTCAGGGTTGTCCATAATTTTCTTGATTCTCTGGAGAATCCTTCTTTGCATTATCTCCTCCAGAGGTTCCACAGTCGTCCCCAGAACAGAACCAGCCTTTTTAGGCTGTTGAGCCTTTTCAGGTCCCTGCTTCTGATACTGCTACCCCAACAGATGATGGCTGAAGAGATTACACTCTCAACAGCAGACTTGTAGAAGATCTGCAGCATCTTGCTACAGACATTGAAGGACCTAAGCATCCTCAAGAAGTGCAGTCTGCTCTGTCCCTTCTTGTAAACGGCTTTGCTGTTCCTTCTCCAGTCCAGTCTGTTGTCCAGGTGAACTCTGAGGTATTTGTATTCCTCAACCACCTCCACTTCTTCTCCCATGATGGAAACAGTGTTTGACTCCATCCTGTTTCTTCTGAAGTCTAAAATCATCTCCTTTGTTTTGTTAACGTTCAGGATCAGATGATTGTTTCCACACCATGCCACAAATCGCTCCACCAGCTCTCTGCACTCAGCTTCCTGTCCATCTCTGATACACCCGACAACTGCAGAGTCATCTGAGTATTTCTGTAGATGACAGGTCTCTGATTTGTACTGGAAGTCTGAGGTGTACAGGGTGAAAAGGAATGGTGAGGGTACAGTCCCCTGTGGTGCTCCAATGTTACTGATTGCCTGGTTTGATGTGCAGTTCTTCAGCCTCACAAACTGGTCTGTTTGTCAGGTAGTCTTTAATCCAGGCGATAGTTGAGGCCCCCACCTGTGTCTTCTGGAGTTTCTGGCAAAGTACATCAGGCTGGATTATGTTAAATGCACTGGAGAAATCAAAGAACATGACCCTCACAGTGCTGCCTGCTTTGTCCAGATGACAGTGGGTTGGTTGAAGCAGCTAGATGATGGCATCTTCAACTCCAACTCCATGGCGATAAGCAAACTGCAGCGGGTCCTGATATGTTCTAGTTTGCTTATTCAGGTGGACCAATTGGAGTCTCTCCAGGACCTTCATGATGTGGGATGTCAGGGCAACCGGTCTGTAGTCCTATTTCTATTTCACCTGTTCCTTTGTCTCTCCGACTGCTTTGATCATGTACATGACACAAGAATGTCCCTCGGGATAAATAAAGTTGTTCTTAGTCTTATTCTTATTCTTAGTCGTCATTGACTGATGGGCGAGTTTTCTTTGGAACTGGAACAAGGCAGGACTGGAACCACCTCCTGGGCCAGGCTGAGGTTGAAGAGGTGCTGTAGAATCCCACAGCTCTGCTCTGCACATGCTTTCAGTACTCTGGGGCTGACACCATCTGGACCTGCAGCCTTGTTCCTGTTCAGTCTCTCCAGCTGCCTCTTCACCTGACTTCTAGAGACAGATAGGTGGGAGGGGGAAGTAAATGGGGCAGCAGCATCTCCTGACTTGGTTGAAGACAGATTTATAGAACCGGAAGAGTCCATGACTGCATTAGAGGACAAAAGAGCTGGCGTGTGACTGGAAAATGTTGGATCAGAGGAGGATGGGATGTCTTATTGGCTGGTGACAGGCGAGGAGGATGCTGGGTTTGTTCCTGAACTGCTTGTTCCTGAACTGCACCTACTGAACTTGTTCAGTTCATTGGCTGTGTCCAGGCTGCCATCTGTGCAATCCTTCCTCTGATTGAAGCCTGTGATCTTCTTAATCTCTGACCAGACATCTCTGATATTGTTCCTCTGTAGTTTGTTCTCCAGCTTCTTCCTGTATGCCTCCTTGCTGTCTCTGATCTTGATCTTCAGTTGCTTCTGTATACTCAATAATTCCCTCCTTAAAGGCTCTTTTTTTCTCATTTAGCAGATTCTTCAGTTCACTGGTGATCCAGGGTTTGTTATTAGCAAAGCATCTCACTGTTCTGGTGGGTATGATGTTGTCCACACAGAAGTTTATATAGTCAGTGGCACATCCAGTCATGGCATTGATGTCCTCTTCATATCCTTGGCAGAGAGTCATCCAAACTGTGGTCTCAAAACAACCCTGCAGAGCTTCTTCAGCATCCTGTGATCATTTTCTCACAGTTCTTCTTGTCACCGGTTGCCTCTGAACAAGTGGTTTGTATTCTGAGCAGAGAAAAACAAGGTTGTGATCTGATTGTCCCAGAGGATGTCTTATTTTGGACATGTATGCATTCTTTACATTTGCATAACACAAATCCAATGTCTTGTTTTCACTGGTGGAGCAGCTGACAAACTGTTGAAATGTTGGAAGTGTAGTAGAGAGTAAGGCATGATTAAAATCACCAGATATAGCCACAAATGCATTGGGATGCTGGGTTTGTAGCTTAGTGACAACGGAACTGATGGCATCACATGCACTTTCAGCAATGGCTGAAGGTGGAATATAAACGGTTGCCAAGACAACACTGTTGGCTAATAATATGGGCGACAACTTACTGCCAAGAGTTCAACATCTGGGCTGCAGAGACGACATTTCACTGAAACATGACCTGAATGGCACCATCTGTTGTTGACAAGCACTGCCACTCCACCACCTTTTCTTTTCCTGCTCCTCTTCAGATCTCTGTTTGCTCGTACAGTCAGGAATCTTGGCAGAGAGACGCTGGAATCGGGGATATGGTCCTGCAGCCACGTCTCAGTGAAACACATAACACTGCACTGCCGATACTCTGGCTGAGTCCTTGAAAGGGCTTGGAGTTCATCCATCTTGTTGGCCAGTGATCTCACCTTGCCCATTATGATCAATGGAAGAGATGGTTTGAATTTCCTCTTTCTCTGTCTCCGTTTTGCTCCCGCTCTGCACCCACGCTTCTTGTGTTTTAGCTCATTTGGAATTTGTGGCTTCAGTTGAGGTATTATTTCAGCCTTTCCAATGTTAATCAGCTGCTCCTGATTGTAAACCAGCTTGTTGCCATGGTTATGCATCATAACAAATGCTCAAAAAGTAAAAAAAGTGAAAAAATAGCAGTAAAAATCCTCTAAGCTTCACAGCACCAGAAACAGAAAAGTAAAATGTCCAAAAAATTGTTAGAAACTAGAATAAAAAATGCAAAAAAAAAAAAAAAAGGCTAAACTTACATACAGTCAACAGAGCTACTCCAACATGCAGCCACCCAGTGCAGCGCAGTTCCGGAAATGGATGAATGATACACTGTAGTGTACAGCACTTCGGAGTCCTTACTCTGAAAGGCGCTATACAAGTGCGGGTCATTTACCAGTGTCATATAGGTTAATCTGTAGGTGAAAATTGACCATTTCTGGACATTACAATGTCATCATTAATTAATCACAGAATAAATGAACAGAAAATACTATTTAATTATGTGTGAAAGACTTTTACCACTAAAAGCAGCAGATAGAAAAGAAAATATGCATACTTTCTATTCTTCAAAGCTAAAAAACACGAAAGGGTCACTAGGATAAGAAGTTAAGATGGACTTGAGATGGTTGTTCATCAAAATATTGAAATTAAAAATAAATTCAAATGTACATTTGCAGCAAAGTTTGTGAGGATATTCTTAAAAATGTTGTTAATGTTTATTATTTGAGCTAATTTACCTTTGAAATAGCACAAATAAATTGATGCAAACAAGCCTATGAAGCCAGTTTCTGGTAAACGATCACATTTCTTGTTACGTAAGGTCCTGCTGGTTGTTGAGTACTGTGAACGGAGAGTTTTGGTGAGTAGCGCCACCCAGAGGAGGGAAAATCTGTTTGAGGAGCATAAAGTGATGTCGTTGGAAGAAAAAAACACAGAAAGGTCTGATAGGTGAAATATATGTGCATCTGTGAGAATTAAAACTCTCCTGATATGGTTTTAGTCTCAGGGTTAAGAGTAAAGATAAGTGCTGGGGTCTTCATTAGGACAGTTCAGTTTATGTGTGAATGGGTGTTTGTGTCAGGAGAAGCATGCTTGTGTGGTTGGGGTTTGTTGCTGCAGAAACGAAACAACAGCCAAAAACAATCAAAAAAAGGAAACGTTAAGAAAAACAACAGCTCACTCTCTTCACATGCTTGCAGAGTTTTATCTCTGAATGTAGCAACAGAATGGTGGAGTTTGGTACAGTGCACCCCCCTTTAGATGCACCCCTTTGTCCTGCAGGATGTACACTGCACTGAAATGAAGGGAAAGACTCACTAGCATCTTCTGTAGAGGAGTCCATGCAAAGATACAGATAAAAATAAATCATTATTTTCTCATTTCAAATAGAGTTTAATCAATGAGTCTGATGACATGTGCATGAAGCAAAATGCAGGGAAATTTAAATGGTCACTGAGCAAACAGAAGGTGTTTATTTGTATATGAAGGTTAGGTATGCACTAAAGCATCTTGTCTGGGTTGGCCCCAAACTTGTTTCTTACTGGGCCGAGACTATTGGCAGCTAGCTGGAGACAAAATTATGAGGAAAATGAGTACATTGTCAGATGGAATAACACCAAACTGGTTACTTAAAGGTGCAATAAGTAAGAATTTTACAGTGAAATAATCACTAAACAGACAAATGTCTCAACAAATGTCTGAACAAATTTTCTTCTCTGCCGGCTGGGGGGTAGTCAGTTTTTCTCGTTTTAAAAGGCCAAAGAGGACCTAGTTATTGTCACGGCCTGCCCCTGCCTCCCTGACTGTGTCTCTCTCCTGCCCTTGATTAGTCGTTATTGTTTTCACCTGCCCCATGTTTACCTGCCCATGTGTTCCTCATTTGCCCTGTGTATTTATACCTCCCTTCTTGTATCAGTCTTTGTCAGATCATTGTGTTAGTTGTCAACATTGTTTTTGTCCTGTCGTTCCCGCTCTGTTATTAAAACCATTTTTACTTTATCCGAGCCTTCATTTTTGCCTCCGGGTCAGCTCCTCCACACACGGTCCGCCGTCATCCACACTCGCAACGTGACAGAGTGATCTGACCAACCTGGACCTGTGGTGAGCTCAAAACATCTCCCTGGAGGATTATTCTTTGCTTTTTCTCCTTTTCAGCGGAGGGAGATTCCGTCCTGAGGGGTTTTGGCGCATCCTACCTGTTCTCGGGGTGGTCAAAATCATTTCTCCTCTCCTGCTGTTTTACCCCGTCCTGTTTTCCCACGGAAGCTGCAGATCCTGGAGTTTTGGTGAGGTAAAACACCCTACACACACCAACATTCTTCGGGGTAGTAGGGCTGGACTTCCTGCTCCATTTCTGCTTCCCTTCACCCGAGCCTCCGCCTATGGACCCAGTTGGATCGTGATGTGCACCTGCTCAAACAGTTTGTCGAGTGCCTGCCGCCGAGCTGGGTTTCCTCGCGTCGCTCCTGCAGTTTAATCTACTTCCTGGTCCACGCCTGCAGGGCCTACGCCTGCAGGTCCTTCATGCTGCAGCCTCTTCAGTGTCCTGCTACTGCAGCCCAAACCAGAGCCCAAGGAACTCTCCAAAGCCAGAGTTGTGCCGCCTATTTCAGAGGCCCCTGCTCTGCCAACCAAGTGTTCGAGTTCCAGTGTCCGAGTGTCCAAGTTCCAGAGTCTACGTGTCTGAGTTCCAGAGTCTACGTGTCTGAGTTCCAGAGTCTACGTGTCTGAGTTCCAGAGTCTACGTGTCCGAGTTCCAAGTTTTCCAGTTTCCGAGTGTCTGAGTTCCAGTCCAAGTGTTCCAGTCTCCCGAGTCCAAGTGTTCCAGTCTCCCAAGTCCAAGTGTTCCAGTCTCCCGAGTCCAAGTGTTCAAGTGTTCCCGAGTCCAAGTGTTCAAGTGTTCCCGAGTCCAAGTGTTCAAGTGTTCCCGAGTCCAAGTGTCCAAGTGTTGCCAAGTCCAAGTGTCCAAGTGTTCCCGAGTCCAAGTGTCCAAGTGTTCCCGAGTCCAAGTGTTCAAGTGTTCCCGAGTCTCCTGTGTTATGTGGCTTTGTGGGCATCTGGTATCCGCCCCTTGGGGGGGGGGGGGGGGGTACTGTCACGGCCTGCCCCTGCCTCCCTGACTGTGTCTCTCTCCTGCCCTTGATTAGTCGTTATTGTTTTCACCTGCCCCTTGTTTACCTGCCCATGTGTTCCTCATTTGCCCTGTGTATTTATACCTCCCTTCTTGTATCAGCCTTTGTCAGATCATTGTGTTTGTTGTCAGCGTTGTTTTTGTCCTGTCGTTCCCGCTCTGTTATTAAAACCATTTTTACTTTATCCGAGCCTGCATTTTTGCCTCCGGGTCAGCTCCTCCACTAACGGTCCGCCGTCATCCACACTCGCAACGTGACAGTTACTGTTTACAATCTGTACCCCCATCATACTTCCTGGTTCCAGAGCCAATCAGAGGGCTGCCAAGTCTGCACTGGCAGACACTGCCGTGCCAGCATTTGCAATTCAACTCCAACCGGCAAGGAGAAGCGGCGTTGTAGAAAGAATTGAAACCACCAAAAGGAGCGGCCCAGAAGGAAGTTCTTGTAACCCTAAGAAGCCATGGCATCTTTTTGTTTTATTCTAATATTGAATAAAGAAGTCAAGAGACTAACATTGAGCTAACGTTGAGCTAACAACGCTAACAATGAATTTGAAAAATCAGTTGGCTATTAAAATATTTTAAGCTTCTTTTTCCAATGACCAACAACTTGACATTACAGTCAATTGCTGATCCGAAGATCTGTGTCACACTGTCGCTGAACGTTCTTGGACTCACCCATTTTGACACATGACAAGGATCCAGGAAACAGCAGAGAACTAGTAAAAGCTAACCGTTAGCATTAGCGACTCTACCACACATCAGAGCAAGACTGTTGCAAAAATCTGCTCATCTGCAAAACAACTAGCTTTTAAACACAGTCACTGAACTCTCACCCCTCCCATCGGCTATCATCCCTAAGCCACATACCCCTGATATCGAAATGCGCATTGCCAGAGTAAACAAGAATCGGTAAAACACCAGTTGCAGTTTTACTAGGTCCCAACATTGTGTTTAACGCAATTTCAAATGGTATTTTTCTTTTTGGGACTCTGGCTGTTTCCCTTTCTCTTACGTTATTGAGGAGAGAGCCTCTCACACCAGTGGTGTAAATGCAGAAGTGAAGTAGTTTGGTGAGATGGGTGTTTCCTTTTTTCATTCCTTTTTTCTAATAACTACAAAAGATTTATAGCTATACTATGTTAGAACATTGTTAAGAGGCATGAAGAAAATGTTTGAAGCTATTTTGTTTTGCAGATTTGCCAATGTGGCTTCAAAGCCGGGTAAAAGGGTTTGGTTTTGCCTTTCTTTCGTCTCTCTGATCATTGAAAACTAAACCGAGACACAAGATTATCCAGAGGAAATTAAGAACGCCTTGAGAAATTTTGGAAACTTCTCATTAATGAAGTTTCCAGTTCTTTTACAATAAAAAAAACTCACTAGCCTTTTCTTTAACCCTCTCAGGCTCAAAATAAGTTTTGATAAAAGGACGAACAACTAAGTCCTTCAGGGGTTCTTCTGAGTTAAAAAGTGCTCATGAAATACGTATGTGGAGTAACCAGGCAGGTAGGTTTTAACTTTGCAAATCTGCAACGCCTGCCTCCAGACGGTTAATGTTCAATGTAGAATTGCCGATTAAAACAAACAAAGGGTGATCTTTTTAGCTGATTTGACAAAAACAAGGATGAAAAGAAAACTAGCTTCAGCCTCCTCTCATTTTCCATTTGAAAGTTGTTTTTTTTTACACATTTTTATTTTTTAGCAATAGTTTTTTTTATAACAACCTCCTTGGCAGCTGCTGTTGACTCATCCATCTGAGCTGAGACACAGACCTAATTAGAAGCTGTTAGCATGCTACTGCACACATGGATCAACACACACACATTATCATGCTGGCAGATTTATCCCAGGCCTTTTCTCACTCTGTTTTGTTGTCCTCGCTTGACCTGCTCTTTCTAGAACTGTTCCTGGAGTTTTCACTTTCACACAAACGGGATCAACGGCAATACAGATGTATAATGACACGAAGGCAGCAGAAATCATGATGGCTGATGAGAAAACAGGTCAGTTGCTTTGACTCTGTGCTGATGATAAGAAAAAGATCAAGGTTTGGTTGTTTATAAGTATTTCCCTTCTGGTGGAAAAAATACATGTTTACATTCTGGACTTCCACCAACAGGTTAATAAAAACTTGAGTGAGTCATGTGTGTGTTTTATCGTTTTCATGATGTCCTGCCACGTGAATAAGTTTCTTATCAAAAATTAGTCAATTGTTTCATCACGATCAGCTGTGACAGGTTTTTTTTTTTTTTTTGCATAGTAAGCAGACAGGAAGCAAATGTGCACATTTAAAGGTGGATTTTTGTCTTTAAAATATTTAAATTGACTAAATAAAAGAAGTTTGGTCACTTTTTAACCCAAACATGAGGCGGCCATAGTAGCATGGGTGAAAATCAGTTAGATAAATGTGAGCCATAATTTGAAGTCAGATTAGAATATTCTGGGTCACGGTTACATGTTTATCCACCCACTGAGAAACTGGTGAGGCTGCATCATGTGGATATTACAGACGGCAGCAGCTCAGAGAGACAAAGCACTGTTCACAAAAGCTCGGAGTAGACCTGCTACTCCTCCACATCAAGAAGAGCCAGATGAGGTGGCTCGGGCATACAGTTAGGATGCCTGCTGGATACATTCCTGGTGAGGTTTTCCGGGCACGACCAACTGGGAGAAGACATTAAGGAAGACCCAGGACACGCTGGAGGGACTACGTCTCTCAGCTGGCCAGAAAACATCTTGGGATTTCCTGGAGGAGCTGGCCCAAGTGGCTGGGCCTCCCTGCTTAAGCTACTGGCCCACGACCTGGCCCCGCACAAGCGGCCGAAAATAGATGGATGGATGGTAAATGGAGTTTCACTGGCTGGGTCACCGGAGTTCAGCTGCTACAGTCACACTGGGTGAGGTAAGTTATTAAAAAAAAAAGACAAGTTCAGTTTACATCCTTGTCTGTTTGTGCAGCCAACCACGCAGCAAACCATTATCATTTTACTGTGAATTCAGCTAAATAAAAATGATATGAGGGCACAAACGGGCTTGTTTTGACCCTTACAGAAGTTGTAATGTGTGTAAACAGTTTCTCTGCTGTCCATCACGGCAAAGGGGGCGACCACATGAGCGGCATGATGTCACGTGCAAAGGGCCCCGCCAACTCAAAGAAAACAATTGGGAAAGTTTATTGAATTAAAAAATAGGTAGTTATTTCCAGTGGCTTACTGTCTAATATTTTGTGCATAGTTAGTTGAGTGCTTTAATAACACCCAGAAAGGGGATAATGGGGCTTTGGGTTTCAAAAACCAAAGAAGTTTGGTTTGTCTTTAAAACAAGTCTACATATCAGCTGGTGTTACTTTAATCACGTTTGTTGAAACAAGAATTCAAACAGTTTTGTTTTCTGACCTTTCAAGTGACATTTCTCTGCTGGACTTTCCTTCTTCACTGAACTTCAACTGCTGCTCTTTAAAAAAAACGTTTAAAACACAATCAGATGGCAGATCTGTTTGCACCTGGACAGCTAAGCCTTTTACCCGGTTTTCTTAAAGTTCAAATGAAAATATAAATGAATCAAAAAGCATTTATTACTGTTAATAATTGTAATGTGGTGTTTTTAGCTGTACAAGGCCATGCAATCTTCAGAAAAGAATGTTTTTTGGCTCTAAATTGCAAACATCTGTTACAGTGTTTCACTTTTTCCCACTTTCTGTTGCAGTCAGACTTTATCATCTTTACGACGAACCAGGAAATACTAACAATGGAAAACTTGCAAACACATCTTTCAAACAACAATGCCTTCAAGAGTTCGTGGAAACAACGTACAAGCTGCATCGCAGGATGAACTCAGATTGTTCCCAGGGCACAAATAAAAACATCTGGAACCCCAGAGGAAGATGCAGTGCGAACAGATGTTATGATTGTTTAATTACTGAGGAGTCAGCATCTTACCTGCAGCAGAACATCATCAGTGACTTGAGTTTAGTGAATCAACTGTAAATTCTGTTTAGAAGTCCAGCTAACAGCGGTTTCAGAACTCATTCAAGTGCAATTTTCATCTAAAATTTCTGAAACTCTAAATTTTCCCAATGTGGAGAAAAAAAAGGCAACGTGAAAACAATTACGCAAAACAAAAGAAGGTGCTCCATTTCCTGCCATTTCGGCCAAGTTTTGCTATAAAAGTTTTGTGATTTTTGTATAATATCATGAAAAAGCCAAACTAGTGATGCGAGTATTTGGAACTTGTTGCTTTATGACTGTAAAGTTCACAGTTCCTGTTCAGTAACCTCATGCTAACCAATCCATTACTTGTTCATTTTGGTCAAAGCAGTTTACCTGAAAAGAATGTTCCAATCGCAGAGCACCAATACAAACACACACAGCTGTACAGAACAGTGCATATCAATATAGAAGCATGATTAATTCATATCCAGCCATACCAGAGCCTTGAGAGCATTGGAACCTAAATGGAACTGTTAGCTAACTTGGTTTGAACTGGGTGCAGGGGTGTCAGCATGTGTGTGTGTGTGTGTGTGTGTGTGTGTGTGTGTGTGTGTGTGTGTGTGTGTGTGTGTGTGTGTGTGTGTGTGTGTGTGTGTGATGAATAAGACAAAACAAAACAGAATGCAGAGATGACACCAAGCTGTCTGGAGTGGGAAGGTACCCCTGCAGCCTCATGGAAAACCACTGTTTTCACAACAAACGCTGCTGATTTCATGGCTGTATGGTTTGATCTGACACCTAAGATAAATGTTAAAGTTTTCACAGAAGAGAACAGTCAAGATGAAAGATAAAGTTATCAGGATGTGAATGTGCATACGGAGAATCAGCTACAGCATTTCCATGAGGTCATGCGCGTGCTTGTAGACTAGTTTAATGAAAATGTAAACAAAATGACCTTGTCATATTGCCTTGTGTGCATCAGGAGATAAAGATAATAGCAAGATTAGTGCTTTTTGTGTCAAAATGACCTGAATGTTATGAGAAACCTGCTTCCTACAGAAGAAGATTAAGCTCTCTAGAACATCTATCACCTGTCTGACTCTTGTTCTGTAGCACCTGACAGATTTTTTTTTTTCAAATAAATAATCACATTAAATTAAAAGCCTGAAAACACAATATAATAAGCTTTTAAGTGCAATGTCCTTGATGTGAAAACTCATCAAGTTCCTAAATTTTTAATCCAAATTTTTTTCTAGAAATTTTACTTTTTTTCATTTATAAACAAAAAGTTTAAAAAAGATACCTGATGTATCACACAGATGATAGTGCCAAGTACTAAAATAAAAAAAAAATAACTACAATAATAATTGTTTTTTCAAATTTAAAAGTTTAGAAAAACTTTTTGACCAATAAGGAAAATTTTACTTTTTAAAAATTGCTTTCTTCATGAAAGTTTTCATGTTATGTTTGAAAGAGATACTTTGTGTCAAACTAAAATGACACTTAACATTTTTACATGAGAAGTGTATGGGGGTGCTAGTCGTTAAGAAAATGAAAATGCTCTATTTTATTATTTTTAGAGTTATGTTTTTAAATGTTATCAATTGTGATCAAATCAACATCAATTATTTAAAGTTAAATCTAAATATTTAGAACCAAATCTAAATAAGTAGATTCAAATCTAAAATGTTTAAATCAATCTAATGATTAAGGAATATTTCTAAATACATTTTTAGATCTAAATATTTAAAATTAAATCTCAATAAAAACAATTTAAAAAAATCCTAATCAAATCTTAATGCATACATTTTCATGTGATTCTTTGGAATAAGTGGGTTAGAAAGTGAGTGAGATCTAAATATTGAGAAAAAATCTTAACACTTGAAGTAAAATCTAAATATTTTTAAATTAATAAAAAATATTTTACGGTAAACTAAATCTAAATATGGAAATTTTGATATAAATATTAAGAACTAAATCTTAACATGTAAACGTATTTACAATAGAAACGTAAATTTACAAATGATAATGAACCTTGAGCAAAACATTTAGGATTTAATCAAAATAAATGGAATCAAACCCATATATTTGAATACATTTTGAATATAGAGTCAAATTTAAATATATTAAGTTTTATTTAACTATTTAGAACTAAAATTCTATATATAAAGTAAGATTCAAATATTTAGAATTCAATCTAAATGTTTGAGATCAAATCTAAATATTTTAAGTTATTTCAAAATGTTGTAATATTAATTAGTAGTCATAGTAGTTAAAAACTACTGACATTTTACTTCAGGCTTCCACAAAATGCAAGTTACTAACTGAATTGAATGTGGGGTTAAGAGACCTGGGACCCTACCTAATGCCTTAGAGTCTGGGTTCTCCCTTCACATGGATAATCGGTCCATGGTTGAACAAACTCACACAATCGTACCATCAAAGAGACTCTGAGGCATTAGATCGGGGATTTCCTAACCCTGCCTTTAGCTTAGTTGGCTACTTTTGTTTAAATAAGTCTGAATTTGAGCGTTAACTAAATAATTGGTTTAAACCTACCATATTTATCTTACATAGAAAAGATTTTTGTTTATTCTGATTTGAATCAAATATTTAAACGTTACTGTTTCGGCATATTTTCAATCCTTTAGACATGGCATTGTAATTTCTTCAATAGTGAAAAGGTGACTTTTTAAAAGTTTTATTGTTATGAGGAGCTAAATGTGACAAATAAATATATTACTTCACAGTCAGAGATGTTCCCTTTGTTCAGTTAGTAGTCTCATAATTTGAAACCTCAGCTTATCTTTATGCAACATTTGTCCAAGCAAAGTTGTGCAGACAGAAAAGTTATGCTATTTTGATTAAAACACCCAAACTAACAGTTTTTAGACTGAATCAGAGGGAAGACACTCAGGTGATCAGAGAGAGGGAGGAGTGGAGGAAAGGAGGAAGGAGGAGGAGGCGAGTCAGAGTATAAAGCCCAGCCGCTTGGCTTCAGCTGATACAGATGCTCAGATTTTCGACACACATAGATATCGCCTCTCACGACTTGTAGATCCTGTCGACCCGCTGAAAACAACAACATGCTTCGACGGTGAGTGGATGCCTGAGATTAGTTTTATCAACTTTATCATGACTGTTTATGACTTTTCTGAGTTTAAAATAACAAAACAAACGCTGTGTCACGGTCGTTTGCCCATCCCTAAAAGTTGATCGTCGAGGCGTGTGGGAACCTTGCCTCCACCTATTAGCTCACAGTGTTCTGCTCCAGGAAGTTTGAGTTCTTATGAGTCATCATCAGTCTCGTTTCCTTTTGATCTTTTCTTTCTTACTGTTTTTATTTCAGAGTCAGGATTTGAACTATGAAAACACATAAAATAGCCAATTAAAGAAGCTCATGTTTAAACAGTCTACCACTGAAGTGAAACATTTCGACCAAACTTATTTTTGGAGTGTAAGTCTCAACTGCTCTATGTGAATTTGCTTGTATTCTGACTTTTTAGGGATTTGTGGGGTCTTGAATAAAATCAACCGAAGGAGCATTCTTCTCATTGAAAACTCAACTCCATTAATTAAGCTAAAAGCATTTCCATGTCTTTGAACATCTGAGCTGGTTTTCTATTTCTCTCTATACGTTGGAAAAGAAGGGGCGCTTTGTTGGGGTCCCCCCCCCCCCCCCCCCACCCCCCCATTCCTCCTTTCTTCTGTAGGGAAACACAAAGACGCAGTCATACAAGCCTTCAGGCTGAAGGATGAGAACATACCTGAGATTTACCCACTGATAGCTTTTCTCAATGTTATTTAAATTATTTACCTCTTTAGGACCTTTAAATAACCAGCAAACCCTTCAAAAATCTTAAGAATTAATACCTTTATGGCTAAGAAATCAACTATTTCAATTTTTTTGACATAATATCTTAATTATATTTTAAAAAATCAGTTTATTTTTTAATTATCACAAAAGTAAAACAGCATTCAAACATGCTGCAGTCAAATCAGCTTGATCCTTTTGCATTAGAATCATTCTAATTTGCTTGCATTTGTTTCTAGGTATGTTGTGTTGCTGCTCTGTGGCCTCGCCACTGTCTCTCTGGCAGCGCCAGTCCATCGTAAGTCATGATGTCATCACCAACACCCTGTTTTATGCTCTCACTAAAGTCTGATCAACTGTACTCACTCTGGGATAGAAATTAAGAAATGTCTAAACAATAAAATAAGTCGCTTACATGATTTTTTTATTGTAGTGAATGTCGCATCGTTAAAATAAAATGTATCAGTTGAATATTAGCAGAATTTAATTATTAGCTATTCGGGTATTTCTAAACAAGCAAAATTATTGTTTAAATATTTTGATTTTTTCATGAAAAAAACATCTAATATAAATTCATTTTTATTCTACAGAGGATGTCGCCGGAGATGGTAAATATCAGTAATAAATTAACCATTTTGCTGTATTTAAGTAATTTACATCATGATTCATTTATTCATAAAAAAAACTTTAAAGCATAGTTACCGCCCCCTACAGTCTGCAGGTGTTATTGCTTTTGCTGTATTTATACCATTGTTTTTTCTGTAGAAAGAAGCGAAGCTCTTCTGGAAGACCTGAATGGTACACACACACACACACACACACACACACACACACACACACACACACACACACACACACACACACACACGCATGCACGCACACACGCACACATACACACACACACCTTTTATTAGAAAAAAGAAAGCAGATAGGTAACATTCCTGTTTGCCTTTTGTTTGCAGACATCCTCCTTTGTGTTTATATATATTTAGCATTTGCTGGTTAATTACAGATATTGTGTCTTTTCTTTTCTTTGTTTTTGTTATTAAACTGGCTTAGATGACCATGGCACAGAGATATCTTTAAGCAGCACTGAAGGTGAGATAAAGATTTTATGTGTGGCAGTCTAATGAAATCAAGAGAATATTATAGCTCTATTTCTTCTTCTGTGATTGTATATTTATAATTACTTCAAGTACAACCAAACCAACACTCTGTGCAAAATATTGTTTATTTTCATTTTAAGGTGAGTTTCTGCTTAAGCACTATGAACAATGATAATTTTCACTGTTCTAGAAGGTTTACTAAATGACCTTTGTATGGAAAAATTGTTTTTACATTCTGAAGAACTGATAAGTTAACAACCAGCCTGAGCAAGGCCAAGACAAAAGTGTTCTGCTATTGTCCTAAAACAGTTAAAATCAAAGTTGTATAGCTGATTAAAGCAAATACTGTTTTAGAAATCTTACAGTTGAACAAAAAGCAAAAACCTCAATTTTCTGATAAAGGACAAGCACCTCTATCTGGTCTCGACCCAAAGAAAAGCTCAAGTCTAAATAGTCCACAGTTGATGCCAAAGTTGTTTCAAATGAGCCACCCCCATCTTAGTTGTTCTGATCGATCACATAATCCACTCCACCACAATGATTGACCCATCAATCCATTAGAGCGCTGTGATTGGCCAACAATACTGACAGAGCGCTTTTATTGGCCCACCAAACAGATCGAGCGCTGCAATTGGCTCACCAAACCATTAGAGTGATGTGATTGGCTCACCAAACTTATAGAGCGCTGTGATTGGCCCAATAAACAGATAGAGAACTGTGATTGGCCCACTAAACCAAAAGAGCGCTGTGATTGGCCCAATAAACAGATAGAGAACTGTGACTGGTCCACTAAACCAAAAGAGTGATGTGATTGGCTCACCAAACCGATAGAGCGCTGTGACTGGCTCAATAAACAGATAGAGAACTGTGATTGGCCCACTAAACCAAAAGAGCGCTGTGATTGGCCCAATAAACAGATAGAGAACTGTGACTGGTCCACTAAACCAAAAGAGTGATGTGATTGGCTCACCAAACCGATAGAGCGCTGTGACTGGCTCAATAAACCGATAGAGTTCTGTGACTGGCCCACTAAACCAATAGAGTGATGTGATTGGCTCACCAAACCGATAGAGCGCTGTGACTGGCTCAATAAACAGATAGAGAACTGTGATTGGCCCACTAAACCAAAAGAGCGCTGTGATTGGCCCAATAAACAGATAGAGAACTGTGACTGGTCCACTAAACCAAAAGAGTGATGTGATTGGCCCACTAAACCAAAAGAGCGCTGTGATTGGCCCAATAAACAGATAGAGAACTGTGACTGGTCCACTAAACCAAAAGAGTAATGTGATTGGATCACCAAACCGATAGAGCGCTGTGACTGGCTCAATAAACCGATAGAGCGCTGTGACTGGCTCAATAAACCGATAGAGTTCTGTGACTGGCCCACTAAACCAATAGAGTGATGTGATTGGCTCACCAAACTGATAGAGCACTGTGATTGGCTCAATAAACCAATAGAGTGCTGTGATTGGCCAACAAAACTGACAGAGCGCTTTTATTGGCCCACCAAACCGATCGAGTGCTCTGATTGACCCACTAAACAAATAGAGTAATGTGATTGGCTTACCAAACTGATAGAGTGCTGTGATTGGCCCACTAAAGCAATAGAGCGCTGTGATTGGCCCACTAAACCAATAGAGTAATGTGATTGGCTTACCAAACTGATAGAGTGCTGTGATTGATTAGACATGAGACTGGTCTGGACTGCTGAGGCTCTAATGGAGCATGGCAAGACCAACATGCTTTGGCTAGTGTCTGTTTAGATGTCTAGGCTAGCATTCAGTGGTAATTTACATAACATTTTTATGAATATCAAAAGCAGTAGCACATTTTCTTTGACATGTCGTGCAAACTTAATGTTGGTTTAAAGATTGAGAAAATAATATTCACATAAACCACTGAAAATGTTAGGAACCTGATGCTTTGTCTTTTTGGACAAGCTTATTTATTTCTTTTTAGCTTGGGCCCACATTCAAAGTGTATTGCTTTTATCTTGTTTTTTTTTTTTTATTATTCCTTTCAATAGTGTAAAAGTTTTAACCTCCTGGTACCCAAAATTTTGTTTGGTATGCAATTTTTTTATTTCTCCTTATGAACAATAACAGTAATATAGAATAACCACTCTAAGATAAACAGACTAAGATTTTATAGTGCAAGAAGACAACGTCCACACAAAAGTTTTACGAGGAGTTAAGTTAGTTCCGTGAAATGCTGTAAATTTTTGGATATTTTAAAACGGCAGCAATGCATTCTGGTCTTGGCTGGACTCAGATTAGCTATTAGCTAATCACGTGTAGTCTTGTAAACTCCATTTCTCCAAACTGAGGCCATTCAGGGAGGTAACTACAAATGGGCAAGAAAATAATTTCTAATATTACAGAGAAATACAACAAAATTGGAAAAACGTTTCTTCAACAATACCTTTGGAGCCTTTTTTAGGCTGAACAGCTTTTTGCTGCTTCTATTCTATTCTATTCTATTCTATTCTATTCTATACTATTCTATAGTGACTAAGTTGTATGACCAATTTATTGATCATTTTTACCTGGGGAAAATACGTTATGAACCTTTTGAAAAAACTTCTGTTACATATTTATTTTCAGCTCTTTCGGAATCAGACGAGTCCACTCCCTCGCCAGGTATCTGATTCAGCTGACTAATCAATAAATGTATTGTTCCACAGTTGATTCACACAATGTTTTATTTTTCTGAAAAAAAATTCATTGTATTTATATATATATTTGGTCTCATTTAGGTGAACCAGACATTGATGAAGAAACTTCTGAAATAGAGACGCCACAAGGTGAGACAAAGTATAAATCACTTACAAATTCACCTCACGGCTGACCTGCTGATCTGTTCCCTTCCACAGAACAAGAGAACTCTGAATCACAAGGTGAGTTTTTAATTATTATTTCATCTTACTTGAAAATTTGTATTCATTTAAAATTTAAAATGTTGCAAATTCTCGCTCTATTTTCCTAATGTACATTTGCTGAGTTCAATTCTTAATCCTGTTATTTTTGTTGGTGAAATTAATCAGACACCAGCGATGGAGGAACTTCCAACATGGACAGCTTGGACGGTGCGACAAAAGAATAACTTCTTTTATTTACTTTGCGAAAAGAACAGAACATCCTGGACTCACTCAGCAAAACCCTGGACCCAGAACCAGTAGAACTCTTTACACACACGTCCACACCCACTTATTAATGTTTAAAGACTAACTGTAAAGATCTCCAACTGAAAAGAGAGCTTAACTTATAGGATCACACCCTTAACATCAACATCCTTTTGCACATAAAGGAATAAATAACTATAACAACAAAGGCATTTTTTTATTATTTGTTTAAAATTAATTATTTAAGATTGAAATCCTAAAGATCAAACGCAGATCATACTTCAACACATTTTGCAGTAATTTTAGTGAAACATCATAAAAGAATATTAACATTCCTGTTTCCATTAGAGTCCACAGATGCTACAGATGATAACCAGGGTGACTCGGATGACCTCTTGTCAAAAACAGAAGGTAACTCTTCATTTTGTTTACTTGTTTATGTCTTTGTCCATTAAAGAAGACCCTGTCTGCTCATCTGTGGTTGTAACTGCTTTTATGTTGCAGATTCTGAGACAACTGAATCACAAGGTAAATGTGCTTTTATTTTTGCAATTTGGTGAATTATTAACTTCTCAGATTTATAATGTATTCCATTGCATAATTTAATCAATGTAAAGAGCAAAGAAAACATTGTAATTTTAAAATAGAAGTTTGCAACAAAAGTTTTTGTTTTGTACACCAACAAGATGAAGAATTTTTGCAGAGTGAAAAAATTCTAAACAATAGTTTATGAACTAATAAAAATGTGCCCGTAGTATAAAACTTTTGAGCAACCTAATGAAAATTATTCTTATTAGCTGTCAAAAGCATTAACCATTAAAGATACAATATGTAGGAATTTTATTGCCCAAAAATTCCAATGGCTTGCTGTGTGGTCATTAAAGTAATCTGAAAACAGTCTATGGTCTAAAGCATGTAGGAAGGAAGGTTGCACTGAAACAGACCTCATTCTCAGTCGGCTGTCAGTTTGTTTTCTTTCAAAATGGCCAAAGAGGGATGTAGTGTTTGTTTACAATCTGTGAGCCCGCGGAGTTGCAGAGTTTGCACCAGCTAGTGCTGCCGCGTTTGCATTTGTAATTCGACACTGGCTAACAAAATGCAGCAGTATTTTGTAAAGAACTAAGCCGGTAACAGGAGCGACCCAGAAGTTGTTCCTTGTACCACTAAGAAATTACTACATCTTTTTGTTTGACACTAATATCAGATAAAGAAGGCTAGAGGCTAATTTTGAGCTAACTTTAAGCTGACAATGCTACTGGTGAATTAGAAAAAATTGTCAGATCTAAAATTATCTCAAGCTACTTTTTCATCTACCAACACCTTTATATTATAAACTTACTGTGTATGACTCATTTTCACTCGACATCTAGAATCCTCTGGAAGTGAGCCATAGCTGGCAAAAGCCATGAAACTCACAGAACAGGAGAGAGAAAGTTTGTTGTGCAAATGGGATACAGTAACCACATTTAACCACAGGTTGACATTCGTACTTCATTTTTACATCAGCCACCATTAAACCCCCATGTGGGGGGATGTTTAGGCTGTTAGTGTAAATTCAACTTCATGTCAGTAATGAAACAATATTAATATGAATATTGTCATTAGACTCCACAGATCAGAGCACCAACTCTCACCAAGAAACTGAAGATAACCATTTTGTTCATTTTACCTGCTGATGTCTTCACCTGCTTACATACCTGCCTGCTCACCTGTCTATGTGTTTACCTGTGTTTGTGTTTCAGACTCTGACGACCAGAGTGACTCATCAGGTTGGTGAACATTTAGAGTCATTGCAGCTAATAAAACTGCTGCATATCTAGTAAAAATGCATTTTTTCTTTAATTTGATGGATGACAGCAACCAAACCGATGGTAAGTGCTCTGCTCACCAGTCCCAAGAAACTTAAGACTTTGTAACTGTGCCTCTCAAAAGCAAAGAGAAAAGTGAGAATGTGTTGAGAGTAATATCAAAATGTCGAGGAATAAGGCCTAGTCCACACGTAGCCGGGTTTTTTTAAAAACGAATATCCGCCCCTCCAAAAACTTGCATCCACACCACCTCGTTTTAAAAAATAAACTCTGTCCACACGTACCCGGATAAATACGTTGTTAAGGACATGCCAGACCTGTAGGCGGCAGTACTTCCCCCGTTCTTAACCTCGTCCTTCATCTGTGGTCTTCCGCAAGGAGCAGTAATTCCGCTTGCAAAAGCAAACAAGCAAAAAGCGCTTGGACAATTGATAAAGCGAGCGCAGCTCTGAGGGCGTCCATGCTATCGGCTAGTGTAAACACAGGTCGCACACGTGATGTCAGCATTTTTTGTCGCGGAAAGTGACGTTGCGGACCTTAAAACTCCGGTTTTGTCCGTCCACACGCAGACACCCAAAACGGAGAAAACGCAGATCTTCACTTTGGCCGGAGTTTTTAAAAAGATCCGTTTTCGTGTGAAAAAACTCCGTTTTCGTGTGGATGACAGGCCAAAACGTAGAAAAATATCTACGTTTTGGCAGATCCCCGGCTACATGTGGACAGGGCCTAAGTCAAAATGTTCAGAAAACAAGAAAAAAATTCTTCTGTTTTTTTTTTGTTTGTTTTTGTTCAATGAGTTCTGGGTTTGATTTACCTAAATAAACTAGGGTTAGGGTTAGATTACAAGATGGAGGCTTTCAACTATTTCTGTGGCAGCGTCCAAGTCAAAGAACTTCCTTTAGCCCTTCACAATAAGTCCAATATATACACAATAGTTCAACTTGTAAAATAGTCTTGTTTTGTTTAATGACGCAGCATCAGTGCTTCCTTTTAGTATACTATCTGATCACTTGTTTATTTTTTTTTTACCTGTGTGTGCATTTCAACTGTACCAGAGTCAGTGGAGAAAAGTGACGAATCAGGTGAGTTTTTCTTTTCTCTGCAAGTTTAAATAATTGTTTACTTTTCTAGTATAATGTATTCTTTATATGTTTTAGATTTGAAATGTTAAATTGTGTTTTTTTGTATTTTTTTTTTGTGACAAAGAGAATGTCTGGCTGGATGAGCAAGGTGAGAGAACAGTGACAACAGAAGGACATCAATATGGTCAAGTTACTGGTCATTTCTTTCTAAAACCCACTTGTATGTTTTTCTTTCATTCCTCAGAGTCAGACACAGATGAACAATCCTGTGAGTCTCAAGATCAACTTAGAATGTTTTCCAAAAAAATTCTACTTTTATTTTCCATTTTGAAAAAATGCACCCAGTTCCTGGAATGTCACATAATTATTGATCGTTTGTTTTTATTTTTCTCTAAGCTCCTCCTGAAGGCAGCGACACCCCCTCAGGTCAGATTGTGTGTGTGTGTGTGTGTGTGTGTGTGTGTGCGTGCGTGCGTGCGTGCGTGCGTGCGTGTGTGTGTGTGTGTGTGTGTGTGTATTTAAGATGTCAATTACAGCCTAAGTGAAAACCAGCATGTATTTACCAAAACTAATGCTGAGAATAAATTAAAGCAATATTTCATGTTGAGTGGCCCTGAAACTCCATGATAGGTTTAATTGAAAAGATAACAAACTTTTAAAATCTGATATGCTAGGTTGCTTTATCAATGATCTCCTTTAGAGGAAGCAAATTCTTTTTTTACATTTTGACAAGCTAACAGCTAGTCACAGTCGGACTGGTTCCAAACATTTGTGCCATCTATAAGCGTGTCTAATTTCAAAATGTTCAAACTATTTAATTTTAGTTCTATTGATCATCAATATTTTCTGCATTACAGTCATTTCCATTGAATTCTCATTGATTGTGAAGTAATTAGCCATGGAGCAAGCTACTTTGCAGCTCAATGTGTTGGAATGTCATGATATGTTTGCCAAAATCATCATGTAATGTGAAACTGTAAAATCGTGTTTTCATACACCACTATCGCATTTTAGTGACTAGAGTGAGTTTTAAACAGAAAATTTGTTGGGATTAGCCAGTAGCTTGTCTGGTTGGTCGTAACTCATCTTTATTTCTCCAAACTAAAGCCATTCAAAGAGCCATCTATAACCAGTAAAATGTTTATTTTTTCATAACTCAAATTCTGAAATCAATTCAAATTACTTGAATTGTGTTTTTACCCATATTTGGGAATCATAAAGCTGTTTTATTGGTGAAATGTTATTTTTATTCTACAGAGACCAATGAGTCCTATGAAATGCTCGAAGGTAATCAATCATGTTGTGTGTGTATGTGTGTGTGTGTGTTCCGTCTTTTTATATTTTTGTTAAAAAAACTGTGAAACTAATTTCACATCTCAGAAGCCTTTAAAATAAACCTGCTGTTTGTATTTCTGTTTTATTTAGATGTGAACCAGAGTCAGGAAGAGAGTGATGAATCCAGCTTAGGTAAATATGCTCTGGATTCACTCACAAGCTGTCTGATATAAACTTTTCATGTCACTAAGTAAATAGATTAATCAAAAAACTAATCATGTGATGGTTGTCAGCACATTTGTGTAACAAAATCTCTCTCCTTGTCCAACATGGTTGATTTTACAGAAAACTCTGACATATCCGAGGGTAAGTGTATTTTTATTCCTCCTTCATCGACCTCTGGTTTCCTTCTTCCTTCTTCATTCAAGTGTCACATCTCAGAAGAGATAAAAGGCAGGAATGAAGAATTAAATGGATGATTATTGAATGTTTTTCCTCGCACAATAAATCGGAAGTTAAAATGTCTGATTGGTGAAAATCCAGCACAGGTGTGACATGTTTTAAAACATTAAAATCCGTGTTTTCGGCTCTAACATCCTTACTGTAGTTTTGTCTTTCCCTCCCTTTAGACTTTATTAATTCACTTATATGCTGTCAGACTACAAAAATGATTCAACTCTCTGTATGCCCTATATTTGAACTGCTTTAAATTTACTAATTTATGCTCATAGGAATCATCTAAAAAAAGTGAAAGTAATTAAAATAATCATACGGTTTTGTCAAACGTTAATTTGGGTTATTTCCATAGATGACTCATTTAGTCTAAATGGAAAGTCAGTGTATTATTACTGCTGAAAATGGATCCAATAAAACTGTTGACATATCTAATTAAAGCTGCTAAAGCGAATCAGCAAACAAGCTAGGTTTCTTCACTGGTCCCGCGTTCACTGGAACAGGAACCCGCATTGCTGAAAACGAAAGAGTGCTAAACACCAGTCGCCATTTTCTGGGCCCAAACGTCTTTTATCGTCTGTGACTTCAAATGTTCTTTTTCATGACTCCAGTAGTTTCTAAATTAAAATGACATCAAAAACAAAAATTTAAAGCTTTTATTAATTTTCTAATCTGTTTCAGATTCTCAATTGTTAAGATTGGCTGCTTGCTTACCATTTGAGTGTGCAGGAAACAGCCGTTTCTTCCTTTATCTTATTTTTAAATATTCTACACAAAAGAACTGATGCATGATTGGTTGACAAGAAATTTGAAGAATGGGTCGTTTCTTCACCTTTGAGACTTATGGTTTTGAAAAAGGCCAGTGAGCTGATTTTAAATGGGCACAAATAATATTTTCATTTATTTAGATGATATAATCCACCCAGATCATTTAACCTTGTGGAGAAACACATCTGAAAAGCTCTTTTTTTTTCATAATTTTTCTGAATGGTGTGAAGCATTGTTGATCCCAGATGTTCCTGATCCGGTAGATTCTCATCAGCCCTTGCAACTTTATGAACTGTGGGTTTCTTAAGGATACATTTTAAAGCCCATTGAGAATATTTGCTTGAGTGACTAATTGGCTGTATGAGATTATTATATAACATTTTTTATATTATGCATTATAACAATCAGCATTGTTATAATAGGCTTCTCTTCTCTATCTGTGCACATGTGATTGTGCATGTGTAAGTTTTTTTATTTATTGTTGTTTTTGTTTTTTTGCAATTGTGATCTTTTTGTCTTGTGTTTTTGGGCCCTTGTATGATCTTGTTCATTCAGTTATCGCCTAAATCCCATTCCCGTAGGGGAGAACTGAGACAAAGATCAAAGGGTAAATTGAGAGTTTTGCTTTGTGGCTTACTCCTTTACTGCAAGAGACCGGTTAAGCATCACTGCAAACACTGCCCCAATCCGCCTGTCCCTCCTTCCCTCACTCCCTAATAAGACCCTGAGGTACTTAAAGAGCAAGTCACCCCCAAATCAACTATTTTTTTCTGATAAACTATATAAATGTGTGTCTAATCATGCTGCAGACACGTGTAATCAATAGTTTTGCACTTTAGTGCATTTTAGTTACAATTTAAATTTTCTGCCTGAAACTGTCAGTGTTGTGCCGTTGTCAAGTAAAAACTCTGCACTGGATTTGAATTTAAATCTGCCACCGCTATTGGCTAAGAGGTATGCTATGATGTAAACTGGTACATTATGATGTCACAATGTCGTGAGTGTGTGTATTTGTTAGTGGCTCCACCCTCTCGGTCTGCTAGGCAACAGCATTTGTTGCATTTTTCAAACATGAAGTGGGAGTGAAGTACGCTTCTTGTAAGAGGTGACTTGCTCTTTAAGCTCCCCCACTTGAAATAGGCCCTCACCCCAACCTGAAATTGGCTATACAAATCTGGCTGCAAGAAGATGAACATCATAGCTTGACATTAATAATTAATAATTAATACATTATCCATCCTCTTGGGGAAATTATTCTCTGCATTTGAATAACCTTTGGAAGAGTGGGCTGTTACCTGTACATTGCTGAAAGAACATCTTTCAAGGTTTGGTATCTTTGGGATCGAACTACTCCCTCTGTTCAGCCATGGTGGCCCTTGATGGAACTAAGGCCTAGTCCACACGTAGCCGGGTTTTTTTTAAAAATGAATATCCGCCCCTCCAAAAACTTGCATCCACACCACCTCGTTTAAAAAAAAAACTGTCCACACATACCCGGATAAATACGTTGTTAAGGACATGCCAGACCTGTAGGCGGCAGTACTTCCCCCGTTCTTAACCTCGTCCTTCGTCTGTGGTCTTCCGCAAGGAGCAGTAATTCCTCTTGCAAAAACAAACAAGCAAAAAGCGCTTGGACAATTGATAAAGCGAGCGCAGCTCTGAGGGCATCCATGCTGTCGGCTAGTGTAAACACAGGTCGCACACGTGATGTCAGCATTTTTTGTCGCGGAAAGTGACGTTGCGGACCTTAAAACTCCGGTTTTGTCTGTCCACACGCAGACACCCAAAACGGAGAAAACGCAGATCTTCACTTTGGCCGGAGTTTTTAAAAAGATCTGTTTTCTTGTGAAAAAACACAGTTTTCATGTGGATGACAGGCCAAAACATAGAAAAATATCTACGTTTTGGCAGATCCCCGGCTACATGTGGACAGGGCCTTAGAAAACCAAATCATCTGAAAAAAAGCAAAAAGGAGAGCCTCCTGTCTCCAAACTCTTCCCCCTCCACCTCACGGTTGCATCTAGAAATTTTGTTGATAAAGGTAATGAACAGAATTGGTGACAAAAGGCAGCCCTGGCAGAGTCAAACCCTTACTGGTAAAACGCTTATTCCTTTGTGCTTGTACTGAATGGCCTTTAATACAGGGCCATCCACCCCATACTCCCTGAGTGCCCTCCACAAGGTGCCCCTCGGGACATAGTCATGAGCCGTCTCCAGATCCACATTAGCTGCGATCCCATTAGGAGTTCCAGGAAATTTGGGGGGGGGGGGTGAAAGTGACAGGGAAAAGTTGCTGACTCGGTTCTCTTTGCCATTGTGTCTACAGTCGAAATCAGTCCTTTCAGAACTTTGCCGTCAACTGACGTTTGACTGTGACGTCAATTTTGCGACTGTTTCAGCGGTGACTGACATCACTGAAGGGTGCCGAAACACATCCATGGACATTGATAACATTAAAAAGGCTTTTATTCTATCTAAGTACGCCATATTTTAATCTATTCAGGGGACCAGGAGAGCAGCAGTGTGATGTAAAATGCAGCAGTTAATGACCAGAGAGAATCTGTTTTTAATGGGCTCTGTTGGAGACCACAAATTGACCCAAATTATGGCTTTGTAGAGGGATTTCTGCCTAATTTTATGGTGTTGGGAGTTTAGAAATGGCATTTATGCCAGCAACTCTTCCAATTTTACAAATTGCAGTTGTTTGGTGGTCTGCTGAAGTAATTTTCTACTGAGTTGCAACCAATCAGCATGAGTTAACCACAAGCCCCACCCAGCAAATCTATCGAGCCATTCTGAGGACATACCCAAGTTCAAGTACTCGGTTGAACCCTGAAATGGCCTGGAAAGTGGCCTGCCCAGAGAAATGAAGACACAAGAATACCGTAAATAAGATTACCCAGAAGTTTTGACAATGGAACTGTGTGGTTTGGTAAACTCATATCACCTTTACCGAACCCTAGCATGTGTAAATAGCTGTTCCAGGGTTCCACAGCTAGAATAAAACCCACATTGCTCCTCCTCAATTGAGATTCAGCTACCGACTGGACCCTCCCCTCCAGCATCTTGGAGTAGATTTTACCAGGGAGGCCAGTGAGTGTGATCCCTACCTTGCAAACGGTCAACGTCACATGGACGTGTAGATCATGTCTATATTGAGTTCGTCTGTCCAGACCACGTCTGTAGGACGTCCAAACTAGGTCTTTGCACATGTGGGTATAGTTGGAACACACTCTTTGGTCTCTTTCTTAAAAATGAGGACCACCTCCCAAGTCTTCCACTCCACAGGCCTCACCCCTGTTGTCCACACAGTGTTGCAGAGGGGTGTCAACCAAGACAGTCCTACAACATCCATAGCCTTGAGACACCTAGGATGGATCTTTTAAACCCCTGGAGCTCCACCATTGCTTAGATGTTTCATTGCCTTTGTGACTTCTGCTCCAGGGACTGGTCGATCCACCACTTTGTCCCACAGCTCTGTTTTGTCACTGGAATACATTTAGTTGGGAATTGAAGAGCTATTCAGCATATTCCTTTCACTGTCCATCTACATTTTCTGTCAGCAGCTCCCCGTCTACACTTTAAACAGTGTGTGTTTGTTTCCGCCTTTCCCCCTGGAAACGCAGATCAGTTACCGCCATATTTAAAATCTGAAAGTTAGTCTGTTAATTGGAAAATGTACCAAAGATCATTTCGAGGATTTGGACAAGCTCTTATATACATTATCCATTTTTGATCCACAGATTCTGAGGACAATGATGCCAATTCATCAGAACCCTCTGAAGTTAGAGGGTTGGATGCAGATCATTTTTCTGAGGATCTGAAAACAAGCGAGAAAGAAGAGCAGACAGACGAGCCCGATTTACCAGAAGACCCAGAGGAGCCAATTACCGAGGACTCAAGTTCTCCAGAGCAGTCAGAGGAGCTTCAATCAACAAAAGAGATTCAGGAGCAGTCTGAGGAGTCCAATGAGTCTAAGGTGTCTGATGCAACAGAAGAGTCTGATGAGTCCAATGAGTCTAAGGTGTCTGAGGTGTCTGATGCCACAGAAGAGTCTGAGGAGTCCAAAGAGTCTAAGGTGTCTGAGGTGTCTGATGCAACAGAAGAGTCTGATGAGTCCAGTGAGTCTAAGGTGTCTGAGGTGTCTGATGCCACAGAAGAGTCTGAGGAGTCCAAAGAGTCTAAGGTGTCTGGGAAGCCTGAAGATGAAACATCAGAGGTTAATCAGGGAAATTATGAAGAGAAGGCTAGAAGACAAGAATCAGAGATGATTGACAGTGAAAGTGACAGCGATGATGATGATAGCACGATAAAACACCCTGGTCAACATCCAAATTCTGAGGCCACCGACGAAAAGGATGACAGCCAGGACTCTGACAGTGATGAGATCAGTACAGCAGTACCCACAACTGCACACCCAACTTTACCCTCAACTGCAGGTAAAAAGTAACGGCTGAAGGGTCAAGATGCCCCTTTACAGAAAATAAAGAATTTTTAAAATCTGCACAGATTGAGAGAAAAAAGAACAAAAAGATTTGAGAAAATAATCAAAAATTGTTATTTTTTGTTTCAAAATATACATAACATTAGAGTTAGTTAACATTACAGGTCAAAAATTTATTTTTAGATTAACATGCTAAAGGTGGGCAGCTTTTGTTTGTAATTTTTCACAGGAAGTGTCCGTTTTCTCTAAAATATTAAGGAACTATTGTAGCCATTTCAAAGTGTAATTCTGTGTAAAAGTAAAAAATGATAATACACAGTTATGTTTCCCGAGAAGCCTCTGCACAGAGAAATAGGTCTTACATGACTGATGAGCTAACAGCTACTTCAAACCAGCCAATATCAAATGTTTTTGCCACCATCTTGTTACCATGCAAAAAAAGTGTCTGAATGCTAATTAAAGTTGTAACAGAGATGCTAATGAGTCACTTCTTGTTGCAGTGCCAACTCCACCCCCTGACACTAAGCCCCCCACCATCCCAGGTAGTAAAATCCTTCTCACTGTGATGTGGATCAGAAAAACACATTTTTAAAACTTTGAAAATTTGAATTTCTAAATATATATATTTTTTCCAATAGCTTAAGAAGCGCAGCCTCTGAACTGTGGATGCTCACCAACAGGTAACCACACTTTGTCTCCTTACTCAACACTAGAGTTTTAAATTTAAACAATAAAAATAAAAATTAAAAAAAATCAGTTCCATTTCATTTCATTTAAAGGCGCAATAAGTAAGAATGAAGCAGGAGCGACATCTTGTGGTCAAATTAGGTTACCGCAGCTCATTTTTATAAATAAAAGGTTACTTTCTCACCATCGTTCTGTGAATGTCATGGCTGTTGTCAGTTACAGATCAGTGCCAAAAGATTATAGATGACAGTCGAAAATGAGTCATACACATTTGATAAGTAGATAATACATTGTCATAGCTGCTGTCAGCACTCTTGGGTGTTTTACAGTAATAAGCACTTACTACACTTATTTACCATAATATATGACCAGTATTAGAGGAAGTGTGGTTGTTTGCCGGCTTGCTGTCAGCTTGCTGTTATAGTTCTGAACTACTCAATGAAGCACATGTGGGGGAATCCTGATCCCTCGAGGGCCGCTATCCAGCAAGTTTTAATTGTTAGACTGCTTCAACTCACCTGATATTAATCAGGTGATTAACAGGATGCAGCAGAGCTTAATGATCTCCTTAAAAGGTGAACCAACCACTGAATTAGGTGTGTTATATCAAAGAAACAACTAAAACATGCAGGATACCGGCCCTAAAGGACCAGGGTTCCCCACCCCTGCATTAAAGGAAGTAAAACGCCACAGTTGACTCATTAACTCATTCACTGCCATTGATGACTAAAGTCGTCATTTGCATTTTTTTACCGTTTGGGCATCAGAACGAGCCCCCACGCTGAGAGAACAAACATCTCAGCTCTGAAGCCGATCTTTATCCGCATACATCACACGTCACATGATCAGGAAGCAGAACATCCATGTGTTAGGAGATCGTTTTGGGCCGTTCCTGTATAAAAAAAAAGTGAGGGGCGAACCGGAAAAGCGTCTGAAGATCACAATTGAACAATGGATTATGAAAGAATGGATAACACTCGAAACATGCAGATTCTTCCTGATGTAAGAGATGAGTCTCAGCTTTGTTTTAGTTGTTTTGGCGTCGACATCATGCTAGCGCGCAACGTTCTGTGACTCTTAAAAAAACAGTAAAAAGGTGAGAAACACTGGCAGCGAAGGCCTTTAGCGATCAGGAAACGGCTGGCAGTGAATGAGTTAATTACTTCTCACAGACATTTCACAGTTATATTTAGTTGCTGGTAATTGAAAAAATAGATTCACATATTTTTAGAGCTGACTATTTGCTTCTAATTCATTGTTGCTATTGTTAACTCAACATTAGCTTCCAGCCTTCTTCACTTGATAGAGTAAAACAAAAATATACCATGGCTACTTAGGGGTACTAGGAATAACTTCTGGGTCACTCCTATTTACTGGCTTTGGTTCTTTAAACAACTCTGGAGCTTTTTTGGTGTGCTGGTGTCAAATTACAAATACTGACGCAGCAGCGCCTGCCAGCGTAGACTTGGCAACCCTGTGGTATCACAGATTAAAGACCACATCACTCTTTAGCCATTTTGAAGGAGGAAAACTGACAACCGTTCCAGGCTGAGAAAGAAATCTGTTTCTATGTAACGTTCCTTTCAACATGATTGAGACATTAGATTGCTTTGAGGTTATTTCACTTTAGAGTTCTTACATATTGCTCCTTTAAATCATGATGTTCAGGTTACTGAAGAACTTTGGAACAAAGTGAAGTTAAAAAGGTGTTTTTCTGTTGTTTCCAGACAGAACGAAGCCCACAGCCTCCACAGTGGACTACGATTGCCATGACAAAAAGCTAAACTGCATCTGAATTTCTGCTTCCTGTTTGTCTGGAGTTTCCACAGCTTTTTTTTTTCCTGATTTTTTTTTGTTGTTGTTGCGAGCTGCTTTAGGATTAAAGATAAATATTATAATAAATGTGTCTTCCTCCTTTTCTCCAGCTGAATCTCTGATGTGTTCTCTCTTTTTTTAACTCTAACTCACCCTTTTTTTCCATTGCCTGTTTGTTTGCGGAAACATTAAACCAGCTGCTGATCTCAGATCTGCTCTGTGTGTGTCTGATTTCACACATTAACGTGTACATCGTTTACTTTACAAACATTAATGATTATTTTTGAAAGAAAATGAGGGATGACCGGTCAACGATTGTACACAAGAAACGGCTAATAAAGTTTGAATTGTCAGAAACTCCTTGAGTCTTTCGTTTTTCCGTGCTCAGCATGTTTCTGTCAACTAGCCTATTTGTTGTTTCTCTATATATTCTTAAAGATATTTGCTAGTAACCATGATATCTGAGTCATTTATTTGTCATTTTGTAGGGGGCCAGTAACATTTTGAAAATAAATTATGCTAAGACAGATAAGAAGAAAATGTTTTAGCTAATTAGAAATATACTTATATAATTTACTACTATACATAACACAATAATACTGTCTTTAGGACTTTTTTGTTTAGTTTTTTAAAGTAAATCATGTCCCAGAATTATTATTATTATAAAAATGTAACATTGTAGCAAGAATTTTTAACTATTAATATTATTCATGAAATTTAAGAAAATATAAAAATCCCTCAAATGGAATTTTATAATTATAGGAGAACATTTTTCTTATAATTTGAATTTAAATTATATTCTTTCAGTACAAATATAAAAGTAATCCTCAGTTTCTCAAGTGACCTGACTTTTAGATGTCCACTGATGCTGCAACTGCTAATAATGAATTGAATAAACACTTATTGTTGCTTTTTTATTATATTTTTTGCTAGATTTTTGCACAAAAAAACAACAACATATTTTTAAGGAAAATTAAAAAATGTGTTCAATAACTCAAAACAAAGATTTTTTTTAAATAAAGCCATTCTTGTCTAACAAGTCTGATTTTTAGGCGTAAACCTTGTAATGAAGGGGTTTCTTTAAATAGACATCCATCTATTTGAGCTTATACAGTAAACCCCGGATTTGTTCCTTATTGAGAAAGATCTGGTCAGACTGGATTCCTGATGTTTAAGTTTTCCAACAGCTGCTGCTCATCTACATTCTTCCACATCGCACCCTGAGAAGCATAACGTCAATAACTCTGGTTATGACGGAGCAGGAAATCCACACATGTTTGAATTTGTATCAAACGTATTTCTTCATTAATGTTTCAGCTTTTTATTAATAATTTTATTTGTTGTATTAACATCTGATTTCTTGTGTTGCACCCAAAATTGTCCTTTTAATCAGCATATCACACTTTAATAGTTGTGATGTGATCAGAGCAGATAACCTGGTGAAGAATACAGGTGTGCCTGAATGGGAGGAGTCAGGTTACCTGGTGTCACGAGTCGACGATGTGGAAGACCGACTCCTGAGATGGAGAAGATGAAGTTTCTGTAAATGAAAGCTGGCCAGCAGGTCTGCAGAGGTTAACTGAGTCACAAACACTCGCTCTAAGAAAAGAGGTCAGGGGGGCACTTCCTGCCAGATAAAGGGCATTTGTTTCTAATCTAACACCCCCCACCCCAGATTGGTTAATGGGGTCACAACAGGCCTGTAGCAGGAGGAAAGTCAGTGAAGCCTGATAAAAAAAAAGATGTGTGAGTCTGTGTATGATGTGAAATAAAGCTCTGTTCATGTGAGTTTCACACCAAAAAACACAGGAGGATATCTGTGAGAAGAGCTTTACCTTTACCTGAGAAATGAATAGAAGAACATCGAGTTCTAGTTAGTCCTATTGTCAGGATGCTTAATCTTAAAATCGGGTGTGGCTAAAACACACATTTCCATTTATGAGAAGACATGTTCAGTTTTTCATAAAAAATTTCCCAGAAACATGAATTTTATTTCCGTTTTGGAGAACCACCCAGGTCTTGTGGCCATCCATCCCACAGCTCTTGTTTTCAGGCAGACATCAGGATCAAAGGTCCAGGTGAGCTCCAGTCATTCAGTACCAAGCTGGACCAGACTGCTATACCTAAAAGTGCCCCTAATTCCTCTTCTGGAGTCGATCCCGGAGTTCGGTCCGGCTCAGCTGGGTTCTGATTTCAGGACATTCTGCAGCAGATTGATCCAAACTCATGTTCTGCCCTGATTCCCACAGACTGCAGGAAGGTCAGTTTAAAATAACAGAAGCGCGGGTTTCCAAGTTGTCTGGTACTTTTGTTTGAATTCTACGACCAAATCACATCTCACTACTTGTTTCTAATCCGGGATTCACTGTTTAATTCAAAAAATATATGAAAATGACAAACAGAAGTTTATTATGAAAGCTTTTTGTTTTATTTGAAAAATGATTTTGTTTTATTTCATGTTTTTGGTTTTGTCCAGAGGAGAATATAAAAAGTCAAGTTAAAGGAGAAAACAGAAGGCAGAGGGAGGGAGGGGGGAGCTGCAGGAGTCCGTGGATGTAGTTCCAAGGAATGTTGGCAGCCTTTTCCCGGCAGCTCTCTATCACTTTAATAAAGCTTCCTTTCTATATGTCCTCTAAGCCTGAGCACACACAGAAACAAAGAGCTGCAGCTCTGAGGGTTCACCGAGGCAAAAGCTTGAAACAAGCCGGCCTTTTTTTTCCTTCAGGAAACTGAATCTGCTTCATGTTCATTTGGGAACAAAATGTATCTGATTCCCATCCTTATGTAATGTGTAATTATTAGATCCTGTTTGGCGAAAAACTGATGTTTTTGACTATTTTAAATAAAATAAAAAACACAAATATGTTGATTTGATTTGTGTTTCGGTTTTCTGATGGTTTTGAAATGATCACTAGTTCTAATTCTACCTCTAACCAGAGAAGTGAAGGTGGCTAACAAAGGAGCTAATAGTTGATAATTTTCCATTTACTTTGAGAGTCTAGAACCAAAACAAAATTAACTTAAAGTGACGGTGTGTATTTTCCCTGGCAATAGGGGGCAGTACATACATAAATCATTGCAAGCAAGCGATATTTTTGTGTTTGAGTAACACCTTACCAACAATTAGCCATTAGGGTCAGAAATCCCTGAGAGCGCAATTTTCGAAAGAGTGTCGGTAGTTTGTCAAATCGTTCAACCTCCAGCTAAATGACAAGCACACATGGACGTAGTTATTTGGGGGGGGGGGGGGGGATTACCCCCCCCCCACACACACACACACACACACACACACAAACACACACACACACTTACATTTTTCAAAGTAAATTTTTGTCCCCTGGGTGTTGACGAAGACTTCCAGCTACTTGTTCAGACGGCAGGGTAATCATACAGATTGTTGGCCAGCTCTGCCGTTTCCGACAACCTTAACCCATTCACTGTCAGCCGTTTCCTGATCAGAAAAGCCCTTCGTTGCCAGCGTTTTTCAGAGTTTTCACAGTTTTTTTTAAGAGTCACAGCGCTAGGATGATGTCAACGCCAAAACTACCAAAACAAAGTGGAGACTCACCTCTTACATCAGGAAGAATACGCGCGTTTCGAGCATTATCCGTTCCTTCATAATCCGTTGTCGAATTGTGATTGGTAGAAACTTTTCTGGTTCGCGCCTAATTTTTTTTTACAGCAGCGGCCCAAAACAATCTCCTAACACATGGACTTCTGCTTCCTGATCACGTGACGTGTGACGTACGCAGATGAAGATCGGCTTTAGAGCTGGGATGTTTGTTCTCACAGTGCGGGGGCTCGTTCCGATGCTCACACAGTAAAAAAAAAAAAACGCAAATGACGACTTTAGCCGTCATTGGCAGTGAACTGTTGGATTTAAAATGGCAGAATGAGTTACAGCTCTAATGATGATCTCATTAGTCATCAGATAATCCTTTTTTTTTTTTTTTTTGGTGTGTTACGACTACTCTGGTTTGCTTGGAAGGATGTCTGAAAGAAAAACCCAGTCTAAATCATGCAAAGTTGATACCAAGTTGATCCTGAGCTGATGCCATCTTTGTAGGTTTTTCTGTTGCAACTCTGATTCTGAGTCCACCCAGCAAATGATGAGCACTGTGATTGGCAAGGCGCAAAAACGTTTGGGCGGATGTTAGACCTGCTGAGACTACAATGAAGCGTGACTAGACCCACCCGCAGAGCAAAATCTTTTGCTACTGTGGTTTGTCTAGATTCCTAGATTGCTCTTCAGGTTCTTTTTCCTCAAACTTTAGTAAAACACCTCACCTTTTCTCGCTAAGTAATCCCTCCATCCCAGTACATCTACCCCTTAGCTTCAGGCTTTGTTTGATACAGCTCCGTGCTCCTGCCAAATATCCCTTGTGTAAGTCTTTGCTGCCACCTTAAACCTTTTATTTTGCGTAAAAATTTCAGATTTTTCTACTTTTTACTGCTGTATAACATTAACTTGATTTATATAGACCTGTTAAATCCAAACGAACACGTTAAAACCGCTGCTTTTATAAACACAATATAGGCCACCAACATATTTCCTTTGATCACAAAACCTTCCAGAATAACAGTAAATACAGCAACACTAATAGACTATATATTAATAAATAAAAGAGAAAATAAAATATCTAGCGGGTTACTCATCAACAATATTAGTGACCATCTTCCAGTATTTGCCATCATACAAAACTTGAAAAATACTGGAAATAACACAAAAATAGAAGAGCCCAAAGTGACCCGGTGCAGAACAGTGGAACACATTGGAGCATTTAAAACGGACTTAAAGAACGAATCCTGGGAAGGACTATATAAACAGCATGATCCAAGTAAAACCTTTTTAACAAAAATACTTGAATTTTACGATAAAAACTGTCCAATTAGAAAACAAAAACAACAACAAAAAAATAAGCCATGGATGACAAAGGGGCTAGAAAATGCCTGTAAAAAGAAGAATACACTATATAAACTATTCATAAAAACAAGAACAAGAGGCAGAAAACAGATACAAATCATATAAAAACAAACTAACAACTATAATTAGAACTAGTAAAAAGGAATACTATGACAAATTACTACAACTGAACAAAAATAATACCCAAGGAACATGGAAAATATTAAAAAATATTGTTAATAACAACGATAGCAAAAAAAGCCCAACTGAGGATCTGACCAGTGAAAATGGAATTCCTATAAATTAACATGGAGAAATTGCTAACGCACTAAATGATTATTTTGTAAATATCGGGACCAATCTAGCTAATAAGATAGGAAAACCCATAGGTGAAATTGATGTTACTAAACACATAACTGCTAATATAAATACCATGATGAAAAAGAAGTAATTTCCACTGTAAAAAAATGTAAAGACAATAGATCAAAAGACTCTGAGGGTTTTGACATGTCATTAATGAAAAGTATAATAGAATGTATTGCAAAACAATTTGCATTACATTTGTAAAAAATCATTTAAAACAGGTATTTTCCCCAGTAAAATGAAAATTGCAAAAGTTATACCAATATTTAAATCAGGTGATAAAAAACAGTCGTCCAACTGCAGGCCAATCTCTCCATTGTCTTAGTTCTCCAAAATAACAGAAAATATGTGTAAGCAGATTGGATGATTTCATTGAAAAAAATAATTACTAAGTGAGCATCAGTATGGATTCAGAACAAAAGATCAACGGCAATGGCAACAATTAGCATGGTAGAGGAAATAGCTAAAGTGATTGATAATAAAAATAATACAATAGGAATTTATTTTGATCTTAAGAAAGCCTTTGATACAATAGATCACAATGTCCTGCAAACCAAATTATATAAATATGGTGTAAGAGGAACAGCATATAACTGGTTAAAAAGCTACTTAACAGGAAGACAACAATTCACAGAAATCCAAAATGCAAAATCACCAACAAAACAAGTGTACTGTGGGGTACCTTAAGGTTCAGTGTTAGGACCAAAGTTATTCACACTTTACATAAATGACATCAATAAAGTAACCAATCAATTGAACTACATTCTCTTTGCAGATGATACCAATATTTATATCACAGGGAAAGACATAGAACAACTATTGAATATGGTTGGAAGTGAACTAAAAATACTAAAGACCTGGTTTGACAGTAACAAATTATCATTAAATCTAAGTAAAACTAAATACATTATATTTGGAAAACAAAAACAAAACAATCTTCCTAAATTAATAATAAATGGGGTAGAAATAGAAAGAGAAAGTGAAATTAAATTCTTGGGTGTCCCATTACACCAAAGGCTGAGTTGGAAGTCGCACATTGAAGATGTCTAAGATGTCTAAAATTATTGCAGTGTTAAATAAATCTAAACATATTCTAAATGGAAAATCCTTATTCCCATTATACCAATCATTAGTACTTCCTCATATGATGTACTGTCTGGAGGTCTGGGGAAACACTTACAAATCTCACATAAAACCCATAGTTTTACTACAGAAAAGAGCGACAAGACTAATTACCAACTCTGATTACCATGCACCAACGCACCCCCATTTAAAAAACTAAAAATGCTTAAATTTACAGACCTGGTCAAACTACAAACAGCACAAGTACTCTATAAAGTACAAAATAAAATATTTCCAGATTGTATTCAGAAGCCATTCCAGGTCAAAGAAACTCAGTATGAACTAAGGGGAGAAGGGCAATTTGTCAGAGAGAAAGTAAGAACAAATGTTAGAAGTCAGAGTTGCACAACAGTAGGAGTCAAATTATGGAATCACTTGGACACTGGAATCAGGGCATGTAAAACTGTTAAATCGTCGTCATCGTCTTCCTCTGCTTGTCCGGGTCCGGGTCGCGGGGGCAGCATCCCAACTAGGGAGCTCCAGACCGTCCTCTCCCCGGCCACCTCCACCAGCTCCTCCGGCAGGACCCCAAGGCGTTCCCGGACCAGATTGGAGATGTAACCTCTCCAACGTGTCCTGGGTCGACTCGGGGGCCTCCTGCCGGCAGGACATGCCCAAAACACCTCCCCTGGGAGGCGTCCAGGAGGCATCGTGACCAGATGCCCAAACCACCTCAACTGACTTCTTTCAATCTGGAGGAGCAGCGGTTCTACTCCGAGTCCCTCCCGAGTGTCCGAGCTCCTCACCCTATCTCTAAGGCTGAGCCCGGCCACCCTACGGAGGAAACTAATTTCGGCTGCTTGTATCCGCGATCTCGTTCTTTCGGTCATGACCATAGGTGAGGATTGGGACGTAGATCGACCGGTAAATCGAGAGCCTGGCTTTCTGGCTCAGCTCCCTCTTCACCACGACAGATCAGCTCAGCGTCCGCATCACTGCAGACGCTGAGCCGATCCGCCTGTCGATCTGAACTGTTAAATCATTTTAAAAAATGTACGTGAAAAAGATGTCATACTACCATAGTATGTGAGCTAGTGTATCTGATAGATGTGAATGAAAATGTAATGTCCTTGCACAAGTTATAGTATTGAAATCTCTGGTTTGATCATTATCATACATTGACTTATTAAGATTACTGGTAGTTTTGTATAGTTCTGTCTTTAGTTCTGGGTATTTTTCCTCTTGCTGAATTATGGTTGTTGTTGCTCAATATATTTCAATTATTATTGTCATAATTATTTTTTTCATCTCACTCATTTTTATTATTACATTACTTTTATCTTATTTTTGTCATTTCTTTTTTTTTAATTAGTAATGTGATTGAGTAAATAGGGTAGGCATAAAATGCTAGGCTTCAGCCTACACCCTTTTGGTTACTATAATGTAGATTCTGTATTACTGTGTTCTTTATTTTCCTTTTAAATGACCAAAATAAATAAATAAATAAAAATTCAGACCTAGAGATACTGCCTTTAATTTCACTTTATTCTAGAAATGTGTTGTTTTAATCTAAATCTGTTCAATATCACAAGTTGATTCTTTTTAAGGACAAACTGTCAATATAATGAAAAATCTGGTAGTTTATCATAAAAATACTGTATTAATTTAGTTTTTGAGTTGGATAGGCTTAGCAAGTATAAACCATATCACATCTTTTAAGACTTGTAATCTGAGAACACAGAAGGATTAGACCCTCTAGGGAAGTTTATTAGACAGAAGCTGATACCAAAGTTTTCATTTCCTGGGAACAGTTTCCTCCTACAATTGGCTACAACTGAAGCTTCGTGAATTTCCAAGCTGTTTTTTAGTCCACCAACAACTCATTACTCACAAAATCGGTGGTTTTATTCTGAAAACCCTTGAAAACTTTTTAATAAAATAAAATAATAATGTACTAATGCTGTCTCTGTGTAAGGGAAACTCTGAGAAAGTAGTAATTGAATATCCAAAGCTTTTAACCAAATTCAAGATGGCTACTACAGCTAAATAGCCTTTGCAAACATTAAAATAGCTTTAAATCAGTCACTTTCGCAGAGAATGAGCTCCAGTTTCATTTGATAGTAGCTGAGTCAATCTTACATTGCACACTGTGTAAGATCTTGTGAAGTTGAACAAGATTTTGGATAATATATTTTGATGAAAAAAGCTTTTACATAATTTTAATTTGGGATGATATTGGTCCTCTTTTAATTTTGTTTTGTCTTACAGAATCTCTTTGATTGATGTGAATTAGAATAAACAAACCTATTTTTGTAATCTCGTTTTGTGCTGCAACACACTGAAGATCATGAATACACTGAAAAAAGAACTGTTGAATTTACCTAACCAAGTTATTTTAAGTGATTCCATTAAACCTAGCTGTTCAAAAGTAAATAAAAATATACATTCAAATATGCTGTTATGTTAAAGACCAATTCCACTCATTTTTCCTTTAATATCTTTTTAATGGTGAATGCCTTGTGAGTTATCTTTGTTGGGAAATGAGCTCTCTCACTCCTGTTTCAGGAACTAGAAGTGAGCAAGGGGAAAGGTGATCAGAAAACAGCCGAATTTGGAGTCGTATTTCCTGATTTTCAAACATCTCTTCTAACATCAATTCTATTCTACCACTGACTCCATTCGATCTGCAATTTTGATGTTTCATCTCCACAAACTATAGCACAAGCTTGAAGGAGTTCTGCCATGTTGTGGAGTCGCTAATGCTAACAGGTAGCTTCTTTTAGCTGAGACACAAATCAATAGCAGCAACTTCTGAAATTTTCCATTCTTGAAAGCAGGGATGGTCATGTATGTTGATTCTTCAGCGTGAAATATTGGACTTGTGGCATTAGTGCCTATGAATAGGGTCAGATGCGTGTGTCTCGCATAGGGATGCAACGATACCACTTTTTTCCAAACCGATACGATACCGATACTTGGATCTGAGTACTCGCCGACACCGTTTACCGATACAGATACTTCTACCACACCAAAAAAAATGCAATGAATTGGAATACAGATTTTATTTTCTTCTTATTTCAATAGGAAAAGACTGTGAGGTAGATAAAAAGTAGTATAAGTGATCACAAAACTAAAATATTAGGTGAACAGAAATGACAAGTTACTGTGAAGTCACTTTCAAGCAACTGCATTGGTATCAGTTACTGGTATCTGTTAACTTTTACCAATACCGATACTGGTATCAGTATCTGTATCGGCACCGATACCGATACCAGTATCGTATCAGTGCATCCCTAGTCTCGCACTCAATGCGTAAAAGTAGTCAGCCCTGACCGACAGCCTTTCCTGGTCGTGAGCCAAGATGGGTGAGTCCATGAATAAAAATTTATGATGTGACATAGATCTGTGTGGCTTTTACTATCCAAGCATTACCCCATTAAAGCCCCATTCCCACCTGTACCGGGTCGGCCCGGGCCGGGTAGCCCCAGTCGGCCCCAGCCTGGCCCGGTTGATTCCACACATCCTTGCCTTAAGCCCATGTGGGCTGATTCTACCCACCAATCAGAGGCTTGCTCTAATGGAAGGTGTGAATGGGCTGATTCTACCCACCAATCAGAGGCTTGCTCTAATGGAAGGTGTGCATTTGCTGTCAGCAGTGGGCGTGTTGGCCCTGGTCGGCCTGAAGCAGTACCCCTCGGGAAGAGGGCCGAGAATGAGCCTTGGTTGGCCCGGGAAAATTCCAGGCCACCCAGATATGTAAACAACCTATGCTACCCGGCCCGGGCCGACCCGGTACAGGTGGGAATGGGGCTTTATTTTCTATCAGGAAATGAGGTAGAAGACTACTTTCACGTTCAGCCTGCTTGTGAAAGTCAGAATGACCGGTAGTATTTAAAACATAATAAGCAAAAAAAATGGGTTCTTATTGAACTTACTCTTTAATGTAACACTTAATAACATTCCCACTTCTTCCTCCTAATGGTTGAGAGTGGAATTAAGACTGTCGAAAGTAACCCTGGGCAGCCTGTTGTGGCTAGCGCTAATAACCAGCTAACGCAAACCAACTCAGACTAAAATAAGCCACAAATTAAAAGGATCCACATTGATTGACAAAAATATCGTTACTTACATCCAGTAGCAAAAGAGCCAGCTTACCATCATTCCGTGATTTCTTAGACTCCTTTGGCTCTCTCAGTCAAACTTAGGCCGAGCCAATGGTCACTCCAATTTTAACTCTTTGCTTCATCTGCAAAGGCATTAATTTCTTTCTTTTACTTCCAGGCTCTGCCATGATACCAAAGTAAACCTAACTTTTTTGTTCTCTTTTTGCACTTTTTGTTAATGGTTGGCAAACAGAAAAAGCTAGCTGCTATCTTTCATATGACCTATCAGCTCAGTACAAAGCTGTTGCCATAAAGTCGGTTCCCACAGGTGCCCAAACTGCTTAAGTTATTAATTGCAGATGTGGTCAGCCGAGGGCTGCAGGTGCTGCTCCATGTGAAGCTGATCAACTTTATGGCTCGTGAATCATTGAAACCAGTTTGAAAGCAATATCCTAAAGCAGGGGTTCTCAGTTCTGATCTTGGAGGGCCGATATCCAGCATGTTTTAGTTTTTTCCTACTTCAACACACCTGATTTTAGTCAACAGGTGATCAACAGGCTTCTGCAGAGCTTGATGAGTTGCTGAACTGGTGATTTAACCATTGAGTCAAGCGTGTTGAAGCAGAGGAGCAACAAAAACAAGCTCGATACCCACCTTCCAGTAACAGAATTAAGAACATCTGGTGTTAGAAACTCTTTAGTGTTGCTTTAAACGTAAATGCATGTAACTCTTTATATTTAAACAACTAGGTTTAGTGGAACCAGCTGACACAACTTGGTTAAGTAAATTGAACATTTATTTTTTTTGAGTGTATAATGTTTAATATTATTAGATTTTCAGATAGAAAACATCAGTGGTAACAATTTGTATTTCTTGATTAAAGATTTATTTAAAAACTGATATATTTGTAGACTTTTACTATTTATAGATGCTCATTTCTAAGAGTTAGACACCTTAAAATAATGTGTCACGAAATGCAAAAAGAGACAACTAAACCTCCTGGTCTCAGAAGACTGTGTACTTCTCTTTCATGTGTTTGGAAATAGACGGACAAAGTCTCATCTTTCAGCTGAACAGTACGAGTCTGTTTCTACCTAGAAGTTAATTCCAAATAAAACATGATCCAGTAAAGATTAGAAGGTCAGAGAAGCGAGAACAGGCAGAGGAGACGTGGATGTACTGTTTGCTGTACGACTGGAGTCATGATAAACAGTAAATACTCTACAATCTGAGCAATGCTCCAAAGTGATTTTCGATGTGTGCATGTAGTGTGTGTGTGTGTGTGTGCATGTAGTGTGTGTTCCTGCATGTGATGCACCCCCCTGTGTGTGTCGATCAGCAGGTTAGCTGTGCCCTCCACTGGCTGACAGAAAACACTGAACAGCTTCACTTCATCAGAACACTGATCAAATTACTCAGCAGACCAAATGCTGTAACATTATCCGAACCCAGAGCTCAGATTTAAACGTCCTGACGTTTTTGATTGAAAAAGAACCAACACTTGTAGTTCTGTAAACTCAGCTTGAATCAAATGCACTAACTAAACTATGAGACATTATAACAGCAGCATGAACTTCTATGTCTGATAAGGTATCTCTAAGCATCCAATGTTTGTTAAATATCACTTTATACTCAAAAAGATTTAAATGTATGCAAAATATCCTACAAATTAAAAGTTTTTTTTTTTTACAATTTGTGCAGGTTTTAAAGGTTGTGCTAGAGTTTTTTTTACAGTTTTACATTTGTCCTGTCCAGTACTTGAACATTTTCAGGAAAATTATTTTGTTTTTGTTTTTAAAGCCACTTAAACCTCACCTGAGAGTCAAAGTCAGTTAAAGAAACCAGCTTTGTTTCAAACAGAACAGAAAAATTAGCAAAGAACAAAAATCTTAGCAGCAGTCAAACAGAAAAGTCACTATTTGTTCAATTTCAGTCTAGAAAACAATTCCTTAAATAACTCAGTCTGACTAATAACATTGTATTTTAGCTCAAAAAATGTGGGTCCTGGTTTGTTATTAACTAGAAACTTTAGTAAGCAAGTTGCTCTTTCCCCTTCATTTTACTATTCATCTGTAGATTATTTTTAATGTGTGGCAAATTTTTACTTTACACAGATCTTGTGATTTAATCTACATTTTGTATATTTTAAAGCATTTTTTGTCTTCAGTGCAATATTTATATAGAATTTATCATATTTTTGACTCAACTGACTTTTATTTTGATCAAAAATAGTGTGATTGAAGTTCCACTAAATATAAATGTGCCTTTTGTAAAATCTATGCATGCTTAAGTGTGCACTTGTTAATCGTTGGTTTATTAATAATACAGCTACATATGGATAGTAAACACTTGTTATGATAGTATAAAAATGGATTGTTTTGTACATTAATCACAGAATTAGACCCTCCATATCCAACTGGTCCAAAACCAGTAAAAACCAGGATAAGATAATCAGACCATCAGCAGATGTTTGTCTCTCAATCCACCCCATACGCTGCAGCTAACATGCTAGCAGCTGCTAAGAGATAAGATAACTGTTATTATAATTCAGATGAAATAATAAATTTGGATTATTCATTACACATTTGAGCATATTTTTAAACTTTTCTTGCATATCTGTAAAAAAATTTTTAAAAAACGTTGAAATGAGTGAAGCCTACATTCGATTAAGAGAGGTCACTTCTACAGGTGCATCCTGCCCCTATACCCCAGTGCATGCTGGGAAATCCACCATCTGGATTGGATAAAATCTTCACAATTAATGGATGGAGGAAACACTAACACAACGGAAGAAAGAAGACTAGTGCTTTATTTTGGTTGTATTTGACATAAAGATGGCGCTGCGCAGTTCTCCTGTTAGCATCCTTGTTTGTAGTTTTAGTGGTGATGGTCAGCAGCCACACCCCTTCTTCTCTCAGTATAAATTTGAGTGTTTGAAGGAGGAGCTGCAGCTCTTCAGCTGCACCGCTTAAGTTCAAGAGAAAAGCTCTCAGACAGCAGCATGCTGCCACCGTGAGTAATCTTCATCATACTGCTCATTTTTACTGGTTTTACTGGTTGTTATGGTGCTGATTACAGATACTGTGCTGTATGTTACTGGTAGTATAAGTTTTAAACTGCCAGTTCCTGGTCATGTTTCAGCTTTGATGCAATTTCAATATAATATTGATCTTTGATTTATTTTTTTTATTGGTGTTGATGGTGTTAGTTATTCCAATATCACAAAACACTTTTAATTGTCTAATTTTTCAACAACTATTTTATCAAAATTAACGAATTTATGAAATTATGCAAATGTTTAATGATAAATTACCTTTACAGACTGAAACACAACACACGTGTGCTCTAAATCCTAAAAAAGTTTTTAATAAATGTATAAAACAATATGTAGTAAATATGTTCTTCTTGTGTCACAATTTTTGCCTCATTCTGACTGAACATTTTTGACTCGCACGTCATTTAACCAATCAGATCGTTTGACAGTTAAAACATTGATTGCTGAAATTGTTGGCTAATGATTAAATAATGTATTTATTGATCCCAATAAGTGATGTGTATTAAACTGATTTATACTGTATTATTAACATGTTTTTGCTGCATTTTAATCAGAAATCTACTGACAGTCTCGATCATCGTCCTTCTGGCAACAGCGGTCTCTACGGCTCCCGTGGAAGGTACATATTCCACTTTGATTTTCCAATCTGTTTTTGTTTATTTGTTTTTTTCAATATAATTTCTTTCCTGTAGACCTGAGATTTTGTGTTGTCTTCCAGAGAAGGAGCTGGAGGAGGGAGAGACTGAGGTCACGGAGATGGTGGAGGGGGAGTTGTCTGAGGAGGAGGAGGGTAGGCCTATGTGTGTGTGTGTGTGTGTGTGTGTGTGTGTGTGTGTGTGTGTGTGTGTGTGTGTGTGTGTGTGTGTGTGTGTGTGTGTGTGTGTGTGTGTGTGTGTGTGTGCGTGTGTGCGTGTGTGCGTGCGTGCGTGCGTGCGTGCGTATGTGTGTGAGAGAGATAGTTGGGGGGTGGAATGTCTTTTTATTTTGAAAGAGCAGCTTCATTACCTAGAATATAGATAGATAAATTAAGTTTTTATTTGTACCTGTAAAAACATAACTGGTTAATTTAAACTTAAATTAACTAAAAAAATTAGGAAAATATTCAAAATCAGGGATTTTATCTGCAATAAATTAATTTTAGGTCAACTGTCTTGTTTTTTTTAATGTTTGAAAATAAATGTCTATGATTATAATTTATTAAAATGTTATTTTCCTCAACAGTTATAATCAATGTTTACAAATGAATAAATAACCCCTCAAATGCTAATTTTTTACCAAAGCTACATTAAATTAATTTAATTTATTTCTTTCCCTCACATGTCCTGATTTATTTAACATTTTTGCCTGTTTCATTATTTTATTGTTTACTTTTGGTGTTTTTTTTTTTGTTTTTGTTTTTTTATCTGACGTGAAGCATCATTTGATTTCTTGAAAGGCACTTTATATAAACTTATTTATTAAAAAATAAACAATAAATTAACATTAAACATCATCAAATAAAGCACCTAAAAAAGAAATAAAACATTCCTCATACATTTAACACCTGAATACTTAAATAAACGTTGTTAAACTTCCTTTAATTAGAGGAATAAATGTTGGATTTGTTTCCTTTTCAGATGATGATGATGACTCCAAGAGTCAGGATAAGATAAAGGGTGAGAGGCTCAAACACACAATGACCTTCACCATATAAACCTGCATAAACTGGAATTTAACAGTGAAATTAAACATTTGAATTTCTATTTCCAATAAAATATGTTTCACAAAAAGCTTATTCTAATCCTGTCTGATGGTTAGTAAAAAAAAAAACAATTTTAAAATTAAACTGCTAATTTTTAAACAAAACGTTTTGAACATATTTATATTTATTGTAATATTTTTATGAACAAATAAACTTTTTATAAATATTTATAAAAATGTTTTCTTCAGGATTAGTTTTCCACTGATCTTTTGCGTTATCTTTAATAAACTCCATGTTTCTTTCCGATGGAAACAGAAGGTTTATTCATGCTGAACACCTGATCCTCTGTCCACCTGATCCTCCCCCATCCTCCCCTATCCCGTCCCCTCCGCAGCAGCTCAACAGACCACCATGTCAGCAGCGCCAGCCGGAGGTTCAGGTTAGTCAACCCTTATCAGGTGTTTCCCTCCTGAGAAGTTTGCTTGTTCCAGTTTGGGCTCATATTTAATCCAGTTTATCTGACTTCTATTCTGACCTGGATTACCCTCGGATTCGGTCTGGTCCACATCCTGGAGTTTCTGCCCAGTAATGCATAAAGTGAAAGGTCTCCTATTGCAGGAGGAGGCTGGGGGTCAGAACTAAAGCATCAAGTGTTGAAAGTAATCTGAAGAACACAATAAATCCTGAAACTGTTACATTAATGTTTTTCCAATTCCAATCCAATTTTATTTATATAGCGCATTTTAAAACAGCATGCCAGCTGACCAAAGCACTGTACAGAGTTAAACCTAAAAAGCCATTTAAAATACACATACATACACATTAAACACAGATAAAAGCTGTCATAAAATAGAAACACCTAAAAACAATACAAATGTATAAAACAGCCAATAAAAGAGAAGTCAATAAAAACAGAAGTCAGTACTGGGTCAGTTACTGGGGCGACGGTGGCACAGGAGTTAAGTGCTCGCCTTTCAATCGGAGGGTTGCAGGTTCGAGCCCCGCTCAGTCTGTCGCTGTCGTTGTGTCCTTGGGCAAGACACTTAAACCACGTTGCCTGCTGGTGGTGGTCGGAGGGACTGGTGGCGCCAGTGCTCGGCAGCCTCGCCTCTGTCAGTGTGCCCCAGAGCAGCTGTGGCTACTTTGTAGCTCATCCCCACCAGTGTGTGAATGTGTGTGTGAATGGGTGAATGACTGATAGTGTTGTAAAGCGCCTTGGGGGGTTCCAGGACTCTAGAAGGCGCTATGTCAAATACAGGCCATTTACCATTTAAAACAGAAGAGCCACAGCATAAAAGACCGATCATTGACCAAAAGCTAAATTAAAGAAATGTGTCTTCAGGCTGGATTTAAACTGTGCCAGTGAAGAAGCCTGGCATACCACCAGAGGGAGTGCATTCCAAAGTCTTGGAGCTGCAAAGGCGAAAGCACGCTCCCCACGAGCTTTATATTTAATTTTAGGGACTATGAGCAAAAGATGATCAGCAGACCTTAGTGACCGGGGAGAGATGTAGGGGGTGAGCAGCTCTGACAGGTATAAGGGGGCTAGACCATTCAGGGCTTTGTAAGTAAAAGTAAGAACCTTGTGTTGAATCCGAAATTGCACCGGAATCCAGTGTAGATCCGCCAGAATGGGAGTAATGTGGCAGCGTCTATTAGCATTAGAAAGAAATCTGGCTGCAGCATTCTGGACTTTCTGCAGAAGATTTAGGACAGATACATTTACACCAATTAGAACAGAGTTGGAAAAATCGAGTCTGGAAGTGATAAATGCATGAATCACTTATTCTAAGTGTGGCCTCTTAAGAATGGGCTTTAGTCGGGCAAGGCGACGAAGCTGGAAGAAGCAGGATCGAACAGTGGCATTAACATGTGCACTCATTGATAAGTCAGCATCCAGTTTAACCCCAAGGCTGGTCACACTTGAATTTAGGGTTAGGGGGGAGAGATCAAAGGCAGCAGAAGTGTGCAGATGATGTTTTGGTTTGAACAGAATGGCCTCAGTCTTATTGTCATTAAACTTCAGGAAATTGGAAGCTAACCAGGTTTTAATTTCTGAGAGACAATCTGAGAGCTGGGTAATGGAACTTTGTTGATTTAAAGCCATATAAATTTGACAGTCATTGGCGTATATGTGATAGTGTAGGCCGTGTTTAGCAATGACATTTCCCAGTGGCAAAAAATAAATAGAAAAGAGGAGTGGACCTAGAATGGAGCCCTGGGGAACTCTCCAGGGGAGTGGGACAAAAGGAGAAGAGCAATCGCCTATGTGGATGCTGTGTGATTTTTTATAATCAAATAAATAAGAAAAACACACAAATGCTCAATGTTAACGTTAACTCAAAAGAAACCTATGTATTATAAGTTAGAGACAAAAACTTTCTGTTTTTATAAAGTAAAACTCTCAAGCGAAGATTTCTATGACTCAGGTGTTTATTTTTTACAGGTGTTCCCCCAAATATTCAAGATCTGAGTGGTGGGTTTACTTTTTTATGTTTCAAAATCTTTGAAAAAGTCCCATGGAGACGGGTCCATTGAAACTACCCTGCTCACAAAAATTAAAGGAACACTTTAAAGAAACACATTAGATACATCAGATCTCAATATGAAGTTGGATATCTATACAAGTAACGACAGGGCAATGTCTTAGGAACAAAAGGATGCCAGGTCTTTTAATGGAAATAAAAGTTATCAGCCTACAGAGGGCTCAATTGTGTTGACACCCTAAAATCGGAGTGAAATGAAGATGTGGCAGGCTAGTCCTTTATTTCAAAAACTTAATTTCTGCAACTCAAATTGCCTTTCAGTATCTTGTGTGGCCCCCACGAGCTTGTGTGCATGCTTGACAATGTCGGGGCATGTTCCTAATGAGACAACGGATGGTGTCTTGTGGCCTTTCCTCCAGATCTGTGTGAGGGCATCTCTGAGCTCTTGTACAGTCTGAGGAGCAACCTAGCACCGCCTAATGGACCGAAACATAATGTCCCACAGATGTTCTATTGGGTTTAAGTCAGGGGATCGTGAAGGCCATTCAATTGTTTCAATTCCTTCATCCTGCAGGTACCGCCTGCATACTCTTGCCACATGAGGCCGGGCGTTGTCGTGCATTAGGAGAAAACCAGGACCTACTGCATCAGCGTAGGGTCTGACAAAGGGTTCAAGGATTTCATCTCCATACCTTATGGCAGTCAGAGCACCATTTCCTGGGCAGTAGAGGTCTGTGCGTCCCTCCATGGGTATGCCTCCCCAGACCATCACTGACCCACCACCAGACCTGTCATGTTGAACGACGTTGCAGGCAGCATAACGCTCTCCTTTTCTTCTCCAGACTCTTTCACATCTATCACAGGTGCTCAGGGTGAACCTGCTCTCGTCAGTAAAAAGTACAGGGCGCCAGTGGCAGACTTGCCACTTCTGGTGTTCTTGAGCAAATGCCAGTCGAGCTCTACAGTGCTGGGCAGTGAGCACAGGGCCCACTACAGGACGTCGGGCCCTCAGGCCATCTTCATGAAGTCTGTTCCTGATTGTTTGGGTAGAGACATTCACACCAGTGGCCCTCTGGAGGTCATTCTGTAGGGCACGAGCAGTGCTCAGCCTGTTCCGCCTTGCACAAAGGAGCAGGTATCGGTCCTGCTGATGGGTTGTGGACCTTCTACGGCCCTGTCCAGCTCTCCAAGAATATCCGCCAGTCTCCTGAAACCTTCTCCGTGTTCTGGAGATTGTGCTGGGAGACACATTAAACCTTCTTGCTGCAGCACGTGTGGATGTGCCATCCTGGAGAAGTTGGACAACCTGTGCAACTTCTGTAGGGTTAAGGAATCGCCTCATACTGCCAGTAGAGAGCCAAAACCAGCACGAGTGGAAAACCAGCCAAAAAAGATCAAGAGGGAGAACCTTGAAATGGCCTCTACATGTTAAACCAGTCCTGTTTTGAGGGTTTTGTAATTGTTGCCACTTTAGTGCACCTGCCGTTAAGTCCATGAACACCAATACAGCTGAAAGTGATTAACAATGCCCTCAGCTGCTTAATCAACCAGGAAATGATCAGACAGGTTTAATGATCAGACAGGTTTAACTGATGTCATGCCAGGCCCAATAAAAAAAGTGTTCCTTTAATTCTTGTGAGCAGTGTATGTTGCAGCGGAGTCGTGTTTAATGTCTTAAAGTTAATTTTTTAGAGGGTTTTGTGTAAAACATTAAAATAATTACAGAAACATTCTGTAAAAACATCAGATCATGTTGGGATTATATGTGATCAAATTTTAGCATATGTTTATTATTTCAGCATATTTTGTTTTAGGGATTATGTGTCCATATTACCAATAATCTGATGTTTGTGGTTTATTCCCAGCTTCCAGTGGACAGTCAGTAGAGAGGGGACCACATGAGGGAGCAGCAGGAGGCTCACCAGGTAAAAAGCATTCAGAGAAACATCGACAGATTTCTGTTGCTCTGAGATCAGCGCTATATAAACAGATTAATGGGAATGACTTGTAGTCAGAATAAGATTTATTTTTAAATAGTGGAGTTGGTAATCTGAGTGTGTTCCAGTTTGTTTACTAGTTATGTGTTTGACAGTTTGGTTTATTGTTTGTTGATGTTTGGTGAGTAGTATTGGTATTTCTAGTGTTTAGTGGATATTTGGCAATTTTTTGGTTTTGGTCCATTGTCCGTTGGTGTTTGGTAAATTTTGATTGATCCTTGGTGGATGTTAATAACATTTTTGGCTTGTTTGTTTGCTGATGCTTTCTTGGTGTTACGCTGGTGGTTTAATGGCATTTTAGGCATGACGGGTTGGTGTTAGGGTTAGGGTTAATATCTTATTGGTGTGTGATGACTGGTTGATGGTTGTATTTGTTTATTCAGCAGGTTTAAAGTTAATGTTAAAAGTTATAGTTTGGTGTTTACCTGCTTATTTGTTATATTGGGAACATTTAATTTACTAATAAATGGAAAGTATTATATCTATGATTTATTGTCTTTGTATTAATATTTATTTTATTACACAGATAGAATATTTAGTTGAACTTTATATTTGAATGAAAATAAGCATAAATAAATCAATGCTTTTATTTTATTTAACAGCTTCCATGTAAACACTTTCTTCCTGTTTTTCAGGTCATGGAGGTGATATTTCCTCTGTAGATCCAGCAGGTAACAGTTACTCCTGTTAGGCTCACCAAGACCATGATAAACTTGCTAAATACCCCTGTTTGCTACAGCACATGAACCCAGTTAGATGCACGACTAAAGGAATTCACTGATTTGGGGCCAAAAGGAATCAGCTGTTAGTTTATGGATGATAAAACATCTATGTGACATAAAATTAATTTGTAATGGATGTTTTTGTGTTTTCAGCAGCAGGACATCCTAGCAGCTCATCAGGTAAAACTTCAATTTATCACTAAATCAAAAAATTGCTACTGCTGTTTTACATAATTAACATTTTTCTAGTTTTATTGCATCCTTTTCCTTAGGCTTAGTTGTGAAACTGTCAACAAGGAAATTGTTTCCCAAAAGCTCCAGTTTATGTTTAATTCATCAAATTTGACTTTAAAAATATTTTCTGAAAGATTTTTTCTATTTAAATCAAAATTATGACTCAATTAGTTAACTTTAGTTTATATTCCTTGAAATAGCAAGAAAACAAACTTATCTAAATTTCTTGTTCTCAGGTTCTTCAGGTTCTGCATTTCCGTCAGGTGCTTCGGTCTCTGCAGGTTCTGCAGACTCTGCAGGTTCTTTGGTTTCTGCAGGTTCTGTAAGTTCTGCAGGTTCTATAGCAGTTGATCTCTCCGGTGTCTCTGCAGGTCAAACTCATCCAGCAGGTAAACAACTGTGTTTTTGAATACATTTTCCTGTTTTTAGTACATATTCTGATTCCTAATGATAACTGTTTTATAAGGTGTAAATAAAATCTTTAGTGTAGTTTAATTGTTGTGTTTTTAGGAGCCAAAGATCTACCAGCATCTTCTCATACAGGAACAAATGGTAAAAGATCTGAAACAAGATGCTGTTCTGTTCACGTCACCCAAGCAGGAGATGATTGGTTTATTCTCACTTGAGCTCCAACCAAACACCTACCTACTGGTTCTGTGTAAAGGACAGTTGTATTATGTGGAGGTCAAAGGGGGAGTTGGCGGGGCTATGGCCCAACAGATGGATTAACTAATATATTAGTGACTTGATTTATGGTCTGTACATGTCTGCTAATAACATGCACAATTAAATATAACAGAAAACTAATAGATCTGTTTAGTCGTGATGGAAATAAATTCACCTGCAGGAACTGAGACGTTTGAGTTTTTCAGATGACAATATTCTTCTTTATTTTTGTTTGTAGGTGCTGTTGGAGCAGACTTGGGGTCCAACGGTGAATATAAAAAAAAATTACCTTTTAAACATTAATTATGCATCATACGCTGCACACATAGTTTGTATATTTCATGCAGGAAACAAAGGTTCAATGTTTCAGGGACTTCAACTGAGACTCAAAACATTTAAAATCAGTAAAATCCTTTTTAAAAATGTTTTGCAGGAAATGGTCAGAAGCTGCTGAATGGAGGAGGGGGAGGGGCCGGAGTCGACAGTCAGACAGGTAAGGGACGAAGTGAACAGGTCACCATGTCTTGACATCTCAACAGTGTTTTTTTATATCTGTCTCTGTCATTTTTATGTTTGCCTCTCAGGAGATTTGGGATCATTAGGGGGAGGGGTTTCACCCCTGGATTATTCAGGTAACTAGTTCTCATTCAGCTGTGTGGTCTGGTGAACCAAAACCAACTGGATCCTGATCAGATTCTGTTTATTAGAAACACAAACGCAATCTGCAGAAAATATAAATAATAGGAACAAACTTTATTTATTGATCCCTAGTTTGATTAAATTCTCTGCAGCTGAATCTCTTCAGTTGCTGAAATGCTGAAACTTTACATTTTTAAAAACTGTTTATGGCGAGTCTTTTAATGGTGTTTATCCATGTGCAACTGAATCTTCTTCTCAAGGAATCAACGATCCATCCAGCCATGACTACCTGCTAGGTCTTATTGGTAAGTCGTAGTTTACACCGGTTACTTTTTATCAGTTACTGAAGCGCCAAGCCAGAACTTAACTATGTGCAAGGTTAAAGTGGACCCAGGATTTAAACCACATTTTGTTGTTGAATAAAGGCAGCTTGGGGTGTCTAATGTAGCATATCAAAAAGTCCATGCTATCTCCAACCTGCTTTACTATATCATTAAGTAATGTTGTGATGTCCACGGATAAACTGTTTGATTAGAGAAAAGCTACAATAACATGTCATAGGCATAGACACACCACCTTATATTTGCATCTGTGACAGGGTGAGTGTCCTGTCACTATATCCTGGTTGGTCAAGTGCCCTGGCTACCAGTGTTGCCGACTCAGCGACTTTGTCGCTGTTCCTAACGACTTTTTGACCCCCCCTCAATGACTTTTTTTCCTAAAGTCGGGGCGACGGTGGCACAGGAGTTAAGTGCTCGCCCCGCAATCGGAAGGTTGCAGGTTCGAGCACCGCTCAGTCTGTCGCTGTCGTCGTGTCCTTGGGCAAGACACTTAACCCACGTTGTCTGCAGGTGGTGGTCGGAGGGACCGGTGGCGCTAGTGCTCGGCAGCCTCGCCTCTGTCAGTGCACCCCAGGGCAGCTGTGGCTACATCGTAGCTCATCCCCACCAGTGTGTGAATGTGTGTGTGAATGGGTGAATGACTGATTGTGTTGTAAAGCACCTTGGGGGGTTCCAGGACTCTAGAAGGCGCTATATCAAATACAGGCCATTTAATACTAGCCTGAGCTATTTCTAACGATAGCTCAAGCTACTACTAACGCTAGAATTAGCTACTGTTAAAAATAGCCCAAGCTACTGCTAACACTAGCCTGAGCCACTGCTAACACAAGCCTGTGTCACTGCTGATGCTAGGCTGAGTTACTGCTAACACAAGCTCAAGCTACTGCTAACACTAGCCGGAGCCACTGCTAATGCTAGCCCTAGCTACTTCTAACACTAGCCCCAGCTACTTCTAACACTAGCCCGAGCCACTGCTAAGACTAGCCTGAGCTACTGCTAATGCCATTGAGCAAAACAACAAAGATGAATGTTGGAGCACAACTCACATTCCAGGGTGTACTGGGATGATCCAGACAATGAATGCCAGATAGATGTGGAGCTTATGGTCCTTATCCTCTTATACCTTGTTCATTCACATCCCTCACTTCACAACATGCCAGATAGTCACTTTTTCCAAACGCTCACTTTGTTCATCGTTCATCCACATCCCCGCTCAAATTTTTCACTAAAATAAAGTAAGAATCCTCTGATTTTTCTTCAAAGTGTTTCTGTGGTCAAGTGATTGATTTTACTAATACTTTTTAATGTTCGCTCTCTGCTGATCAAAACTTTTGTTATAAATGACCTGATTTTAGATTTTAATCTTCAGTGTTTATTTTTAACTGAATCATGGCTGAGTTCAGATGCCTCTGTTGTTCTCACAGAGGCTCCCCCAGCTAATTTTAATTTCAATTTTTCAACGAGGAATGTTAAAAGGGGAGGCGGGACTGCTTTTGTAAGTTCATCAACACTTTTAGCAAAACCTGTTTTATTTGATAATTTTAACACTTTTGAATACACTGCAGCCGCTTTTGGCATTCCTCAGATTTTATGTGTCACTGTTTACAGGCCTCCTAGACAGAGTGTGCCTTTTATTCAAGAGTTTTCAGAGTTTTTATCAATTTTACACAACTCCTTTGATAGGATTATTTTAGCTGGAGATTTAAATCTGCACGTGGATAACCTTTTAGACCCTTCAGTCACAGATTTTTTAAACATCTTGAATTATATGGATTTTACCCAGAGCATAGGAACTTGACTCCACAGAACAGCCTGACCAAGATTACACACACACATATAGACAGGACAGATACAGGCAGACCACAAGAGCAGCCATATTGGATGAACAATGCGAACATAAACATTGTTGTCTTTTCTGTTTTCAGGTGTTGGTCTAGTGGATGTGTTTGGCACCGACGGTCATGTTAACATCCCAGGTTGGAGCTCAGATCATTAAGGGGACCAGTAACCTTTATAGTTGATAGAACTTTAATTTAATTTTGTCTTTGATTCTGACAGGTCACATGACCCCACCAACTCACCTGGATGTCTCAGGTAAACATCCTTCTTCTTCACTATATTCAAACCAAATCAATCTTCTGAATCCTTTACAGATTCTTTCTAATCAGTGTTTGTGCATCCAGTGATTGGTTCTGGTGTGACAGCAGCTCCATCAGTGAAAAAAGATATCCTACACTCAACTGGAGGTACTGGCATTGCCTCCATAGGTAAACTGGTTCTGTTCAGCTTTTATTTCAGATTCCCAAAAATGATTAAACTGAAAATGTATTTGCTTTTTCCTAACGGGTTTCCTGGAACTGAAGATCATTACTCTGCCAGCAGCGTCGACCAATCAGGAGCAGGCGACACCTCGCTGACCTCAGGATCCGACCAATCACTGTCCAGCTCTTTGTCCGACTCCTCTTCTTCTGCAGGTTGGTGGATAAAAAAGTTTTACTTTGAAATCCCTCCAATCCAGTTTAACTTTTGGCATTTCTCAAAGAAAAGTAAGAAAGTCTGTTTTTCTTCATCATGTACAGCATCGTCATCCTCATCTTCATCAGACAGTGCAGCTTACAGAGAGCACTCAGGTACACTCAGCGGCTCAGGTGTAGCTTTACTCATTACTTTAATTAATATTTATGATGTTTTAGTCCAAAAATGTGCTTACATTCTGACTGATGACAGTTTTTAATGGGAAAAATGCTGTTTCTGTCCTCACAGGTGGAGCAGATTCACTTGACACTATGGGTAAATTTGTTTTTGTCTTCTTCTAAAGGTGCTTCTTGGTTTAATGCATCCAAATATATGTAAATAACTGATAAATATGATTATTTTTTAGGAAATGGTAGACAAACTCACCTGACAGACACAAACAGAGGTAAATCTTCTGCTTCTGACACAAACCTGGTCCATAGTGTCAGATGAATGCATGCATGTGCAACGAATCACACATGAGAGACTTTGGAAACCATCAAGATTAGAGCACTTCATCCTAAATGAAGGATGAGGATTAGTTTTATTCAAGAATAGTAATAGTTTAGATATATTTTTCCTTTGTTTAAAAATCTTAAAGCATTGGGTTAGTTTTATCTTTTTAACCATATTTGTTTATTTCAGAAGCGGTGACATCAAGGACTGTTTCTATCAGCGAACCTCAGACTTTGCAAACGGATCTTCCAGGTACAGCAGTTAGAACATTTCGATACCACTTCAGTCAATCAATCAATCAATCAATCAAACTTTCTTTGTATATAAAAAATACAGCACAAAGTGCTTTACAGGTTAAAATCACCTCGTATAACCCATAATCCCATAATTTCCCCCAAAACATAAAAATAATTATGACAGTTGCACCCCCCACCCCCAAAGTCCCACAACCCATTTCCTAAGGAACCCGCACCCACACACACACGAACAATAAATACACACATAAAGCTTTAAATAAATAAATAAATAAAATATCATAAGTAAACACTAGGCCAAGTTCAGTTGAGTTAGGTAACGAATGACAAACCATCAGGTGAGCCATCTGCCTCAGTAGTAGTCGATCGACGGCAGCAGCAAAGGCACCAGCCCAGGGCTCCCAGGGAGGTAGGGTGAAAACCCCCACCGCCCAAGCACACCACGAGGTGCGCCCCTGCTTCCACAGTCAACCACCACCCCCGAGGCAGAGGGCCCCACAGAGGAAAACACTGGCACGATCAAATAAGTAAGATAAAAAAATAATAAGAGCTAATATGAATAGTGAAATAACTAAGAAAATGATTAAAAGATAGTAAAAACACTAAGACATAAATGTCTAATAAAACTAAAATATAAATAATAAAATAAAAATAAAACAAGCAATGCAGCTAAAAACAGATATCAATTAAAAGCTATGGTAAAAAGGTGAGTCTTAAGCCTGCTCTTAAAAACATGAACATTCTCTATGGCCCTGAGGTCCTCTGGCAGCCTGTTCCAGAGACGAGGGCCATAAAATTGGAAGGACACCTCACCAAGGGTATGTGTCCTGACTTTTGGAATCACAAGGAGACGGCTGCCAGAGGAGCACAGAGGTCGCGAGGGTTCATAAGGTAAAAGCAGGTCCAAGACCATTAAGACACTTAAAAACCATTAAGAGAACCTTAAAATGGATCCTGAATCATACAAGGAGCCAATGCAGCGATACTAAAACTGGTGTAATGTGCTCCTGCCTCCTGGTCTTCATCAGGACACGTGCTGCTGAGTTTTGTGAAAGTTGTAAGCCTGAAATGCTTTTTTTGGGAAGACCAGAAAGCAGGGCATTGCAGTAATCAATTCTACTGGTGATAAAAGCATGCATCAGCGTCTCAGTATTGTCCTGAGAGAGGATGGGGCGGACTCTGGCAATATTCTTTAAATGATGAAAACCTATTTTAGTAATGTTTTCACAAATTAATAAATGGTTGCAAATTATTAATTCATCGATAAACACCCTATACAGCAGCGTAGCCAGAAACTGCTTTTCAGCCAAGCCTAATAAAAAATTCTAACCTCATTAGCTTTGCCCCTGATTCTATATATCATTAATAAGTGTTTATTTAGCATTAATCAAGGGTGAGGAAGAGACCAAACTGTCATGTTTCTTGCCAAATAGTGAGCCAAAGCTGTTCACCTATATTTAATCTAGCGTTGCTACATTAAAGCTGCTATAGCGAATCTACAGAACAAGCTAGGTTTTCAGTTCATATACGGTCACGAAACACTCATCCCTCGCCTCAGGTATCTTCCCTGAGACGCTTCTGCCGGAACCAAACCCATCCATGGTGCCGGATGAAACAAGATAGTACTAAACACCAGGTGCTGTTTTCTAGGTCCAAACGTCTTATGTTGTCTGTAACTTCAAATGGTGCTTTTCTTTTAGGATCTCTGGTAGTTTGTCCTGAAGTTTAATTTGTTCTAAAAAGAATAGAAAAAAAACAAAGAAAGAAAAATTATTATTAGTTTTCCAAATTTGCCATTGCATCTTCAAACATTTCAGACGTAACTATCATTCGAGCACAACAGGCATTTTTTTAAACATCACTGTATTAAAAGTGTCCACATTTATCAAAAGGAGCCTTATTGTAAAATATGACACTATTTATTAATGACAATTAACCAATAATAAATTCCAGTTTTATGCTAGAGAAGAACAGATTTGGCTCACTATTTGGCAAGCAACCTGTCAGGTTTTTTTTCTGTCTCGCCTTAATGTGTATAAAATAAACACTCATTAAAGTGATTATCATAAAGTGTTTACAGATTAATCAATACAGAGCAGGTAAAATGTTTTCTGGGACTTCCTTAAGGTGGTCGAATGCTCAACTGAGAGTTTAGGGAGCATCTCTGCAGGTCGCTTTTAGATCCTTCACTCTTTAGTTAAATTACATGATGATGATGATGATGATGATGATGATGTCATCACCAGGTGGACCAGAGTCAGTTACAGGTCAACACATTGATGTCACAGGTGAGATTAACTGATAGATCAGTAAAAATCTGCTAAATTATGTGTCACACTGAAAAAAGCTGACCATGTGTTCTGATCGGATCCAGCTTCAGGTCTCCAACTTGGACGTGATGTCACGGGTAAGACTTGTTGCTGCGGTAACACACATTAAGTCACATTGAGTTCCTGTTGACTTACTTCCCATCAAACGGTTTTGTGTTACAGAGCTGATGCCCATCTCTACTAACACAGATTCTGCAGACAGCATCACGAACACGCTGAGTCCAGGTACACCTGGCACACACCTGTTTATGTCTCACACACACACACACACACACGTTTGAATGATGTGTCTGACACCTGTTTGTTTGTTTGTTTGTTTGTTTGTTTGTTTGTTTGTTTGTTTGTTTGTTTATTCAGTTTCAGGTGTTTATTCCCACACAGATCAGGTTACCATGGTACCAGCCTCCACAGGAACAGATACAGGTAAAGCCCACCTTTCTTCATGGCTGCCAATTGAATCAGAACGCAGGTAATAGGTCAAAGGTCAAAGGTCCAACATGTTATTAAACTGTGTGTGTTTTTAGTTCCAGCAGGTCCAACAGGAACCCCACTGGACTCCAGTAAGTTCTATTTCGTGTAAAATCGCTAAAGGATTTTTGGACTAGTGCTCGTGTATCTGGATACTTTACATAAGCTGTGATGTGTTTGGTCATAACCATGCAGCCATATTTATTATGTGTGCTTCCTCACAGGTCATCCTGCTGTAACAGATCATGCACAGATGGCTGGTAAGTTTTATATTTGCACACAAGCTTTCCTCTAAAACTAGTTTTAGCAAAAACGGGCTAAAACCAGGCTAAAGCCGTCATAAAACTACCAAAGAAAACAGATTCATCCATCTTCATCCATTTGTCCATTCATCTTCATCCATCTATTTACCTTCATATGTCCGTCTATCTTTTTCCATTCCTCATTTTTCTTCCATCCATCAACTTTCATTCATCTATCTTTTTCCCATTCATCCATCTTCATCTTCATCCTCCTCCATCATCCATATTTTTCTATTCAGTTCAATTCAGTTTATTTATACAGCACCAAATCACGACAGGAGTCGTCTCTAGGCACTTCACAAAGTAAACATTCTAACAGGGTTCAGTTCATTAAGCCAATCAGTTAAGTTTCCTATACAAGGAACCCAGCAGATTGCATCAAGTCACTGACTAGTGTCAGTGACTTTACAGCAATCCTCACACTAAGCAAGCATGTAGCGACTGTGGAGAGAAAAACTCCTTTTTAACAGGAAGAAACCTCCCGAGGATCCTGGCTCAGTATAAGCAGTCATTCGTCATTCATCCATCCATCTATCTTGCTTACAATGAAACACCGTTATCCATCCATCCCTCTATCTTCATCCATCCATCTACATCTACTCATCCAATCTTATGAAGGGAAATCCAGATATCCCTTTCTCCCTCAACTCTCCAGCTCCTCCTGAGGGACCTCAAGGCATTCCCAGGCCAGTTTTTATTCTTCCCTGTGGTCTCCTCCCAGTGGAAGATGCTTGGAAAACCTTCAGATGGTGGAACCAGGAAGTGGACTTGAAGTTTTTCACCCTGTCCCTTAGACTGAGCCAAGCAGAGGAGGCACATTTTAGCTTCTTGTATCTGGACTCTCATTGTTTGGATAATGATCCATATCTCAGAACCAGGAGTTCAGACTGGAATGTAGATGCCTTAGTAAATCTTCACCACCTCAGACAGAAGCTGCAGCCTCACAGCTGCAAACAAAGCCCTAACCCATCAGCCTGTGTGCTATAAATGGGTCTAAGAAGGTCAAAGCTAATGTTTCTAAATGAGCACTAGGTAAAAAGCTTAGGTTGTTTACATATCTGGGTGGCCTGGTATTTTTCCGGGCCAACCAAGGCTCATTCTCAGCCCTCTTCTCGAGGGGGTCTGCTTCAGGCCGACCAGGGCCAACACACCCACTGCTGACAGCAAATTCACACCTTCCATTAGAGCAAGCCTCTGATTGGTGGGCTTAAGACAAGGATGTGTGGAATCAACCGGGCCAGGCTGGGGCCGACTGGGGCTATCCGGCCCGGGCCGACCCGGTACAGATGGGAATGGCCCATTAAGGAACACAGGAGACACAGAAATGAGATGCAGACAAAGGACACATGAGGGTGCTATGAAACACAAAAGGAGAACCTGGAGTGGGAACTGGAGGGGCTGGGGAACAAAGGGACACAGAACATGACAAAAACATGATTGAACTGGACTACAAGTTAAAGTGTTAGATCTGGTTTAGTGGTTGAACTACATTTGCTGTTTTGTATCTGACCTGAGATCAGTTGCTGAAGGCTTGTTCTTTCTCTTTTCTTGGTTCTGCTTGCCCTCTGCAGGTTCAATCACTGAACAGTACAACCCATCTGGTCAGGGTCCTGAAGGTCAGTAACAGCTCACTCAGACCTCTGACCCCTGTTTAAAATCAGAACTCGTCTCTCTTTGACCTTTTACTTAACATTACTTGAGCAAACCCATGTTCTGATTGGTGTTTCTTCAGAAAACGTTGCTGTGCTGCTGTTATGACCTCCTTGTACCCACAGCGCTTGATCAAATTTCCCAAACAGGTCATCAGGACTCAACTTCTCATTATTGTGTTCTAATCGGACACTCCCTCGTAAAAATAACTCAAGAGGAAACTAAGTGATCTCCTTGTTTCATTTTAAAAATCTCCCAAACACTTTTTTATTTTAGACTAAAGGGAAAATAAATGTTTAGAAGCAAGAATAGCAATGTCACAGAAGCCTTTTGTTTAGCATTTCCAGTTGTTATTTTATTCTTACTGCCCTTTATTCTGAAGTAAGGCCATGTAAAACATAAATCTGCATATTACCTTCACTGTAAATACAAAGAAAATACAAATAGTTACATTGAAATCAGCAAGAAAGCCAAAAAAGATGTGATCCACACTAAATATAAACTGTAATTTACAATCAGCCAATGAATTGGAATGAAGTGATTGCTACATGTGTGTGAGAATTTTCCATCCAGGAGCCTGCCTGACAGCTTTGTTCCATCAGACAGCACTCGCCTGTCTAACGGAGAACAGCTCTTTGAAGTTTCGTTTAAGTTTAAACTTCAGAGTAACATGAATAATAAACGCTTGTTTTTTTTCTCAGGTGCAGAAAATATGGAACTGGAGGATACCTGCTGACTTCCACAGCAAGCCAAGCGTACGATTTCTGCGTTTTCGATTCCAGTGTACCGACCAATCAGCATGGCCCAGGAATGTTGACTCCTCCCACTAGCTGTAGGCCCCTCCCACCAAATGAGAACCACTCATTGGAATTTTTTTTTCTTTTGTAATATTTAAAAAATGTTGTTAATAGACTTTTATTTTATTTTAGAGAATTGTTGGGTCCGCTCCTTTTCCTGACCCCAGTATCGGCTAAGATGGACGACAAGAACAATTTATAAGATCAGTAAAGGTTTATTGCATCATTTAAAAAAGATAAACGTGGGAAAAAAAGTAATAAAAATAACAGCAATTACCTGCTGGTCAATGCACAACCTGGAATGCAACACATTTTATTGACTTTTTTTATTCATTTAAACCTGTGATCCTTGTGAATAAGTTCAGTTATAAATGTTCTGCAAACTCCGCCCACTTCACACACTAGTTTGCTCCAGTGTGTAAATGATGCAGACCCACTGAGATGGGGAGATAACTAACAAAATGAAGTTTCAGGTGAATCTCAGCCATCTGGTGATTCTGCTGTGATGACATCATTTTCATTGTAAATTGTGGTTTTGAACTTCTACAATAAATGCTCGTCTATTTTGAACATCAAACTATTTCTCTTTTGTTCTATCAGATCCAGATCTTTTCATGAATTTACACTTATAAAGATGAAATAATCACATGTGCAGCTGTTTAAAGATGTTTTATTGAACCAAACTTTAGCAAATCAAAAAACTCGGACCAACGTTGGTTTCTGACGACCCTCCTCTCACTGGCGTGTAGACAGCGGTCATTTGAGCTCACATTAAATAAATGGCTTTTCCTTGAGTAATTTCTTTGAATATAAATTGATAAACAAAATGTAGATGAAAGACTTTTACACTGCAGAACGTGTTTGTACAGCAGCTAACAAACCTGTGGGTTATCTGAAAAATGGGACAACTTTAGGACATCAGGAGTCTCCTTACTGTCGTAGAATAAAACTTGTGGAAGTTTGAAATGTGTTTCTGAAAAAAAATAATAATAGAGTAAAAACACATGCATGTTAACAGAGTAATACGTGCAAAAACTGTTATCAGACAACAGCAGCCTCCAGCTGCAGCAAACAAAGCAGACAGAATGTAGCTTTTCAGAGGAATAAAATCAGAAAACTTGGAAGTTTAAATTCTTCTTTGTTTAAATCAAAGTTGTCTTAAAATGTCTCATAAAACTGAAACACGACACCTGATGTCCTGAAGTGATTTTTGCGACAAACCTGTAGTTCTGAACACCTAACGTATCTACTGTTACACAGAAATGACCCAGAGTTCTGGTACAATATCTAGCATTTCTGGTGTCAGATGTGTGCACGTAGCTGCTGAAAATACAGCCAAATTCATGTTAGCACAGTTCCATTTATCTGATCAGCTCAAGCTTCGGTGACCTGGGTTTTGGAAGTTTCTCTCAGTTCTCCAGCTGTTAGAGCCGAGTCAAGGATATCGTCGGGAATCTGTCTCTTCCAAATCCAGCTAAAGCATCTGAGGAACACACAACTGAATGCGAGTAAGAAAAGCCCCGAAAACAGACTAAATCAATGCATTGCTATCTTCCGTTTCCATGGAAACTGGTATATCAGGAGGAGGATAAACACTTTGTAGTAAAACTTTTCAAAAATACTCGATTTCCTTCTTCATGTTTACATTTTACGAGTGAAAACAAAAAAATCAAACCTGATTTTGACATGCAGAGAAAAGCTGACCAGGGTCACATGACCCCGACTTCCGGGTTCTATGACATCATTCATACAGTGACCATCTTCAGATCTGCCCTGAACAGAACCACGGGGATACGTGTGACCCTGGCCCTCCAAGAGCTTCTGTAGCTTTTTTTTTTTTTGTCTTTTGTTTTGAAACAAGCAACAAACAAAAGGTCAGACTGAGGCACTAAACACTAAATAAAGACTAAAATAAAAAAAAAGAATTAATATCAATCAATAACATTGGTGTGATAAAAACAACACCTTTGACCTAATGACTGATCTACAACCGATCCCATTTCCTCATCATCTATTGCTGCCACAGCCGATGCTGAAAGTCCTGTTGCTATGGTTACTGAGAAGTCATTACATTCTCCAAGATATCAGAGGTTGGAGTCCAGTTGGGTCTGGCTCAGCAGGATATCAGCCGGGTTGTCGGTGGGCGTGTCAGAGCTGAACAAAGGCTCCGCCTCCAACTCCAGGAGCGATGGCAGGTCGCCCCCACCCTCCTCCAGGCTAAGTGGTTCAGTAACTTGAACAGGTGTGGCTGTGTAATGCACTAACTGCTTCCCTGTGCCAATTGGAGATGAAACAGCGTTACCATGACAACAGTCAATTTGGGGGGGTTTATTTAAATCTAGCTGAAGAATGGTTACCTGTGCTGCCTTCGCTTTCTTTAGGGGCCTCGTCAGACAGAAGCTAAAATAAAGAATTAGACTGGGGTCACATCAGGACAACTCGCCTCTACAGGTGGGCACGGTTAAAGTCAATTATACATTTATTACTACTCTGATTACCATAATAACAGTTTTACACACAATATGAAAGTAAAATTAACTCACATTATCCAGGCTATCGATGTCAAAGTCTCCAGAGGGACAGGAGGAGCTGAAAAACTAAATAAATGAAAAATAAAAACAGACTTTCAATTAAGATTCAGTTACACTTACAACAATTTGTGACTCCCGTAAACTCACTTCCATGAGCGGAGACGGATCAAAGGTGAAGGTCTGCGAGTTCAAAATATTCTGTAGATTTTCTAAGCCGTTGTCAATGCTGTCCACGTGGTCAGACAGTTCATACCTGGGGACAGGGACACGGAGGAAGGTGTGAGACGAATTAAACAGATGGGTGTTATTCTACATTTTTCATCCTGTCAACAAAAGATCCAAACAAAGAGTGTGTCTGTCTACGGTGGTCTTTGTTTCAGCATCTGTTTCCTTAAATCTCAGAATGAGGCGAATCTTTAAAGTGTGTCAGACATGAACAAGACTTTCAGGAAAATGGAGAAAAGTGCAGCAGCCAGTGGATCTGAACTCATAAAGAAGCTGTTTTCTGGATGTGATTCTATTAAAAACAGAAATTATTGAGCATTAGATGATATTTGATCAGGTTTTAGATGCACTAGCCAGTAAAATACACACTACTGGTCTGGTTTTTTTCACATGACAAGAGCAAAAAAATGTAGAACAACACTAAAGTTAACTAATTTCCTAAAAGTTTATCATCATAGACTTAACATAAAAGCAGACTGTAGCCTCCTAGATTTACACGATTGGAGGATAAAATTCTAAAGCTTTTTTGGGGCGAGACGTGTTGAAATTTAGAATTCCAGCTTTTAATAATTTAACTACATGGGGAAAAATATTAATTTATTGTCTTCATTTAAACTCCAATCAGACAGCAGCTGATAGAGGCCAACAGAAAGAACGATGGCTTCAATCCAAACTGAAAGGCCAAGTCCGTCTTTTACATCCAGTCTAAGATAATCGTTCAAAGATTCACTTGTCAGGAAGTTTGGATACGATGCGCCAAGCGTCAGGTGGGAGTCCACCTGCAGAGGATGGGAGGGGGCACCTAAAGGAAGCACAAGGATTCTCATAAAACATGTGACCTTTAACAGAACAACACGAACACTGGTGTTTAATGATGTCACTAAAGGTTGATTGGGCAGATTCAGCTGTAGAATAAGCTTTATCGATGCAGCAATGTGCAACAAGAACACGTGCGAGTTACTGGAGCGGGTTAGGTTGTGCTGCAGTGGCTGGAGTTTAGAAAACTTTTATTATTAGATTTTAATTTGGTAATTATTGGTGAACATTTGTTGAAAATCATGTATCAGCAAACATCAGATCTCTGACTGGACTCTTACCTGTCGAGACAGGCGATGGTTTGACATTTCTTCTGAGGTGTGGTGGAGCAGGGGGCAGCGTCTGAGCTGGAAACGGGGGTGGGGGACTGGATGGTAGGAGCTGGCGCAGGGGGCTCGGGGGAGGCAGGGCTCAGCACAACAGGACTGGCTACAGGGACACAGATTTAAGTTAAAATGAGATCTGAACGAAAACAACAACAGTGAAGCATTGATAAATAGATCTACCCGGCGTGGGGGTGGCTGTGGTGGAGACGGAGACCTGCGTTGGCTGAGTCTCGCTGTCCTGGAGGATGGAGTTGATGAAGGCAGTGGGGGACAAAGGCGTGTCTGCATTGGATGAAAGCGTGTCCTGTTCCACCTCCAGAATAGGAGACACCTCCAGAGCAGGAGATTCCTCCACCTCAGGACTAGATGGTTCCTCTTTGATAAAGGCTGACTGGTTCTCTCTGCAGGCATCAGACAGAGTTAGAACATTATAGCCCACCTTTTGCCTTAAGCAACCATTCAAGGTGGCTGATCTGACTGGTTCTCACTCAAGATCCGTCCAATCAGCAACTGCTTCTTCTGGGGTGGACGTGGCGACCTCTGTGATGTCAGAGATGACAGGCCCAGAGTTCAGCGGAGAGTCAGCTGAGAGGAGACCGGCTGCATTCTGGAGACACAGAACAGGCGTTTGTGTCTGAAACACTCACGGCTGAAGTTGAGAGTAGCATCATCCATTCTACCTGAATGTGCTCCAAGGTGAAAGGTCGGCTGTATTTGGGCATGGAGTGTGTAGAACTGGAATCATTAAGCATCAGAGGACTACGGCAAAGAAAAGAAAAACATGAAAATACACTGATGACTAGGGTTAAGCAGCACTAAAGTGTGTCACATCTGCAGAGTTAGGAATAAACTTGCATCTTCCGTTTGACTCCCATGATCCTGTTGGTCTGGACAAGAGACACCAGAAACTGGATCAACTGCAAAAAGACAAAGCTTATATTTAGCTGAGTTAGCAGCTACGCTAACGCTAACAGCAGGTTAATATATTTAGTTTAAAGACGTTTTTTTACATTCACAGATGTACAGATTTATTTTGCTCGTTCAGCGAGCAGCAGCATCTTCTCTTGTGCACAAACACAAATGATTTTTTTACAGCTTTGATCCAACAGCAGGACCAGTTTGTGCTACGTCTGTCTGGGTGGATGCTTTTGTACCTTGTTGACAACTTTCTGCTGCTGCACGTGTTTTTGTCTCAGGCTGGCCACTTCCCTCCACAAAGCCTCGTTCTCACTAAAACAGATAGAAAAATAAGGTGAATGTTAATATTACAGGAAAAATCTCCTCCACTTAAACTTTTCTTTTGTTAGTTCAGCTTCCTACTGTTTCATGGAGAGGATCCTGGAGTCGATGGTTTCCTGTTTTCCCTTCATCAGATGGACGTCGTTTAAGATTTTGTTGACCTCGTCTGTAGAAATTTTCACTTCCTCTTGACGGACCGATGCGACCTGCACCGGATACAGAAAGGAGGAACCATTACCAAATATATCAGATGTGTCCATTCTAACTGCACGTGTTCACAAACGTAGGGAAAAGCAAGACAGTCAGAGCTCATAGCGTTATAGACAGCTGCTCCAAAGATTTATTACAGGACTCTGTGATTATTTTAGAAAGATTTCAATACAGAAAACAAGAAAAATGTAAAATTAAATCCAACTTCAGTGTCATTGAGAGGTAGTTTTTTGGGATTTGCGGGGAGTTTATCTGTACATTAAACAGTCTGTGCTTCTGGTTAGGATGGAGATGATCTTGAATGGATTTATTTGTAATTAAGTTTCTCTCTAAAATATTAATTATTGATAATTAATGTTGTCAAAATCCTTTTGATTTTTTCTTATTAACATTTAACCAAGTCAATCAGATTTTTAGCACCTAGACAAGACTTTACCTCTAGATTACTTTGAAAGAACTAATCTGTCAAAAAGCACCAGACGTTTGATCTGAGTGCTTCTGCGTTACCATACATTTGTGACTTTTCTTTTGATGTTCTCCAGCAGGTGTTCTTGTCCTCTGATGAAGAACGGGTGCTGGAACTCTGTGTCGTCTCTCTCGGGTTTCAGCAAACCACCCTGCTCAATGTGCACCACCTTACGGAAACCATCTGGACATCAGCAGAATAGAACAAAGCAGCAGCTGGTTAAATAAATGTTCCTGATTAGTCCTGAAACTATAATAAGAGACCGCTCAACTAGAGCTGGTTTAGTTGGTTGATGACAGCTGATACTCACACATATTGAGCTGTCGGATGAAGCTTGCCATGTTGTTGTGTTTGAAGAACTTTGGTAGAACCTCTTTAGAGAAGCGAGCCTGATCAAACACATGGAAGCTGGTTCCACTCTGATATACAGAACACAGAGCAATCAGTCGTGTCAATAGAGCAATAATAACAAACAATTTAAGATTCAGTAAACAGAATTTTACAAGAAAAAATACTAGATTTTGACATTTTAACACCCGTAAATTGTGAATAAACTTTTTACCATGTCGGCACGGTGGAGAGAGGAACTGCAGCTGTCTGCAGATCAGCTTACACCGTTGACTGCAGACTGTTGCCACGGTGATCTAAACTCAACTATTGTTGTGTGAATTAGAATCAGTAGGGAAATATTCCTGCAAAGCTTTTTGCAAATTGATGTTTTATTCAGTTTTATTTGGGAAATATTGCAGTTCTTCTCTGCTTTTGCATCTGTCCCATTTTTCATAAAACAAACGTGTTTGATAATTAGTTGGTTTCTACATGTTTAAACTTATGTCTGAATCTTATCCTCAATAGCTCAGACTTTATGCCCTTTAATTTTGTCTATAGTGATTTTATTTTTAATCAAAGTAAAAAATATTTTGTCTTCTTAAACTGTGAACTCTGGATATTTGAAGGCTTTTGAGCCTTGACAAGACTTTTGGTGACCAACGTATACATTTCTGAAAGTAATAATTAAAAATATATATTATAGTAGTAAGACAGAAGGCTTTAGTAAAATGAACATTTTATAATATAGTATAGTGTGCCTTGCTGAGAGGTGCTTTGTGTGTTTTTGTTACTTGAAGCTCTTATTTTGATGAGCCACAGCAGTGATTTCAGCTAAAGAGAAGAAATAAAAGCAAAGCGTTTCCAAACTCGGGCAAATAATCACAATTTCAATAGATATACATTTCAGCAAGTTTATTAGACAGAAACTATGATTCTAATGTGATCTTTAAGCTGGATGAGCATTTGTAGAGGATTTTAGAAACCCAGTCAGTTAACTCAACTAGCAACAATATAAATTGAAAATGTATTACTGAGGAATTAAAAACTTCTGCAAAAAAACAACAACAATACCATGTTTACGGTATGGTTTGACTGTTAACGTAAAAACTGTTGTATATGAATCCACATTAGAGTTCTTAGAAAACTTGTATCAGGTTTTACAAGTCAAACATAAAAATAGGCCTTGAGTAGGTAACATGAGGTCTATGTAAGTAAATTAACTTGGTTGCTCATTTTCACTGACATAACCAACAGCAGGTCAACACCTGGTCCCCAGTATACGTCAAATTTATAACACCAGCCGAACACGAGTAACTCTCTGAGGACCTGATGGCTAAATCCAGAGCGCCAGACAGTTCTAATGTTAGCCCGTCAGAAATCCACCTGCAGCTGTTACAGCTAACTTGTGATATTACATTTTATCAATATTACAAACTAACAAAAAAAACTAATGTATTTACTCGCTTTTTAAAAACATTCTCCCTGGAGTCTTCGCTCTGATAAGAATAACGTCTCAAGTGCTCTGCGAGTAATTAGCAGTTAGCTCTGCTAGGCTAGCCTAACATGAGTACCGGGCTCCAGCAGATAAGAGGGTCGGTCTCCGGGTCTTCTACCAGGGTCCACAGCTTCGTTAAGAAGGCTGGCACGTTTCCGCCGCTCACCACCACTCCTCCGGTCACTCCACCCCCTCCGAGATATTCCATTACAATAAAAGACGATAAACGTACACTAAACTCCTGAAGCTAATGTCAATGCTAAGTCGGTTAGCCTACTGTTAACCCCATCAACTCCTAACAGACACAAAAAAGCGAATAAACTACGACACTAAACCAGATTAGGGTTCGTGGAGCATCTCGAAAAGTTAACCCCGATCTGGAGTGGTATTAGTGTCGGCTAGTCCACAGACCAATGTTCTAACTTTACTCTAAACAAACTCCGTAGTGGAAAATTCCAACAAATCCGATAATACAAACAACTGCGTAGCTGGCTGAATGGCTGTCGCTCTTTCGCAGCGTCATGACATAACGTAAAGTGAACGTTCGGTCGCGGTGTGACGTAAAGCTATATCTGGATTGTTTTTAATTTGGAATGGAAATGGCAGGGTCAAAAGCAGAGAAATACACATTTAAAATAAATATAAACTTTGTGTTTTATTTTGCATGACATGTCATTTTTCTTAGCGATAGGTTGATGTTTTAATCCCAGGTGTTTTCATTTCAAATTTAAGTGTCCTTGGGCAAGGCATTGAACTCTGCCCTCGTGGTTGTAAATTCTAGATGAGTGCCTGTTTTGAAATTTTGTTAATTTTCAGGGGCCTGATCTTGAACCTGTGGTATTTTCACACCAGATGTTGCCATACATTTATGCCGTAAACCATTTATTTGCAATTAAATATTACCTTTTACGAGCCCATTTAACGGAAGTTACTCGACCTGCGCAGAGCGCGAGGACATCCACTCTGTTTACTGCCACTGGCAGTCAGGAGGGAACGAAACAGAACCAATTTTTGGTGACACGTTATCTTTATGTTTGCACATGGATGGAGACACTCACAAATTCGATTTAATCAACACATTCAGTCATTTTTAAGAACCTAATGATAATCTGTTTAAAGTAAAAATTATTGTTGCAGTCTGATGTTTTATTGTTGTTTTACAACATTGTTATGTTATATAAATTGATTTTGATCGACATTTGTTAACTTTTGCTTTTAATTCACATCATAAACTTCATTGCAATCATACAGAAATGTTGTTTTTGGTCAGTCTGACAATACAGTTGTTGGGCTTGTTTGTTTTCAAACAGTAGTGTTGTTGATATGTTATGTCATTAGTTGACCAATTTCAAGATTAAGGTTTTCTTTTTGTGCAAATTAAAGAAAATGTTTTCTGTGGTCAAATATGGCACAGGACAGAAACATAAACGCGTATATAATTAGGAATTTATCTCTCACAGGCTTTTGGGTATTTACACAAAATATTTGTTAAGAATTTAAGTGGGTAGTTTTTTTTTGTGAACATCAATCACATTATATTGTAACAACAACCAAAACTCAACAACAACAAAAAAGAAAGAACAACTCAGTAGATAAACCAAAAACCTTTTAACTAGACCATTAGAAATATTCTAATCAGCAGAAACAACCGGATTTATAAGATTAACAAGACACAATAAAAAATTATAATAAATATTATATTAATATTAATACTACTAATAATAATACAACAACAATAATAATAATAATAATAATAATAATAATACATATTCAAAGACAGAGGACCTTAGTTCACAGGATCTTCACTAAATCCGACAAGTGTAACAGCCTGTATAGTCTTTACCTTTTTAAGAGATTTGCAAAATATAATAAAATTGTTTTGGAAAAAAGGAAAGTTTGGCTTCACTTTCATAAAACGGCATTTGTGGAAAAAAAAATTCCAAAAAATGATCAAATTGTTAACAACGAATTGAATCTGATTATTTTTTTCTATACACCCAAATTGAATAGTACTATATGTGAATAAGGGGATATTGTAACTGGTTTTGAATAAAAGCCAATTGTATAAATCTGACCAAAATGTATTTACCGATTTGCAATCATAGAAAAGGTGTTTCTGAGTTTCAATTTCACTATTACATAAGACACATAAATTATCTTGTATATTAAATCTGATATTTAAAAATTCTTTACATGGATATATATTATTAATCGTTTTAAAGTGAACTTCCTTCATTTTGGGGAGAAGAGTATAAGAAAGAAACTCTGTTCTTATGACTTTGGTATCTTTAATTGAGAGAATCGGAGAAAGAATTTTCCTTCTGACAGGAATAGGGAAAAACTTGTCTGACAAGACTGCTCTTAGGTAAGAGTTATTACATTTACGGTCTGTAAAACTCAAATCACCTATAGATAATTTAGGAAGCTTAGGTGTACTTGTTCCACGTTGAATACTTTGACTGACCATCTGGCCAACAGCTGGAGAAATAGCCTTTATAACTCTAGAGTATTCCGTTACAGAACAGTCTATATTATACTTAATTTTGAACACAGTATGCTCCAGAAACTTACCCTTACTGTCCATCAGCTGCAATATCGCCCAAACTCATTTATCCATCCAACTTTTATAATACATCGATTTCCGTTTATACAGAACAAATCTGTTATTCCATATAGAGGAGGAATGTGGGCTAAAGTTATGCGAGTAGATCATTTTCCAGTACATCAACACTTGTTTAATATAGTTAGAAAGTTTGATGGGTAATTTAAGAGGATCGAAATCACATTTTAACAGAAAATCCATACCTCCAATCTTCTCAAACAGAAATGAAGGAATACAGAACCAGATAGAATTTTTCTTAATTAAAATTTTTTTTAGCCATTGTAATTTAATAACTCCATTCATTACTTCAAAATCAATGACATTCCGACCTCCTTCTTCTATAGGTTTTACTAGATCGTTTTTCCTAATCAAATGTTGTTTATTATTCCAAATAAAGTCATATTGTGTTTTATTTATTCTCTTAACATATTGGTCAGGGATAGCTACTGAAAAAGCAGGATAGATTAAGCTAGATATACTCTCCGTTTTTGTTAAGAGTATTCTACCAAAACTGATATATTTCTTTGGAGCCAACTATTTAGAATCTTTTGATTTTTATTAATTATCGGTTGGATATTGTTATCCACTCTCTCCTTAAAGATTTTATTAATCTTCATACCCAAATACTTAATTTCATTCTTAATAGGGATATCGCAAATATGAAACTCCTCAGTATCATGAATTGTTAATATTTCACATTTGTTAGTGTTCAACCTTAAACCTGAGGCTTGTGAGAACAAAGACAGCGTTTTCATGACATTAGGAATTTCCTTGGTACTATTCAACAATAATGCAGCATCATCTGCTAGTTGAATTATTTTAAGCGAGTGTCCTGCCACTGTTAACGGTTTAATTGACTGGTCATTTTGAATTAGTAGAGTCAGCATTTCTGTTGCTATAATAAAAAGAAGTGGACTAATAGGATCTCCTTGTCTAACTCCTCTATTAACTGGAAATCTGGTTGTTGTACCCGAAGAAAGAAGAACTGCACTCGATAAATCTTTGTATAGGAACGTAATGTGATCCCTCGTTTATCGTGGTAGATGCGTTCCAGACCTGGCCGCGATAGGTGAAAATCCGCGAAGTAGTGACACCATATTTACAGTATTTGTTTAACAGGTACGTATTCAGTATTCAGACTTTTAAAACCATCCCTTTACATAGTACTGTATTTTTACTTGTTTTTTTTATAGTTTTATTACAAAAAGTGCATTTTATGATGAAATTGATGAAAAAAACAGGAATTTCTTGATATTTTGCATAGAAAAATATCACGAATCGGTGAAAAATACCGCAAATCGGCGAATTTCCCTTGAATAAGGCTCCAAAGAAAAAATCCGCGAAGTCGTGAATCTGCAATAAACGAACCGCAAAGTAGCGAGGGATCACTGTAATATCAATGAATTTTTTACCAAATCCAAAGTGCTGAAGTGACTTTATAATAAAATGATGTTCGAGACTATCAAAAGCTTTAAAAAAAAAATCTAAGAACAGTATAGCGCCATCCTCTTCTACCAAATTTTCATAATCTATTAAATCAAGAATCAGAGGGATGTTGTCATGAATATGTCTATTTGGAAGAAAACCTGATTGAGTTTCACTAATGAAATCATTTATTCCATTTTTTAATCTGTTAGCCAGTGTATGAGTGAATAATTTATAGTCCACATTCAGCAATGTAATAGGTCTTAAGTTATCAATATTAGATTTATCTTTGTTGGGTTTAGGTGTCAGTATTATTACTCCTTGTTTCATCGTAGTTAAGAGTGAGTTATTCTGAATACATTCTTGTAAAACTTCAAATAGCAGCTCTCTAACATCTTTCCAAAAGTATTTATAAAAGTTTGTGGTTAGACCGTCCTGGCCAGGAGACTTACCCAGTGCTACCTTTTGAATCACCTTGTCAAGTTCAGAAATATTCAAATCCATATCACAATCTTCTATAAATTGTAAATTAATTTGAGGGATAAACCTTTCAATGTAGTTAAAGAATTTTACGGAATCTCTTTAAAGTGAGAAGAGTATTATTGATGGTAAAAATTATAAATACTGACTGAAATTTCTCTTTGATCTTTAATTAACTTACCATTAATATTTAATGAATTTATCGCATTTTTTGTCTGTATTTTTCTCTAATTTACTGAAGTATGAGCTATTCCTCTCTCCATCTTCTATCCATTTTGCCCTTGACCAAATGAGCGCTCCTTGAGCCTTATTTAAATAAAGCTCGTCCAGTTTTGATTGAAGTTTTAAATATTTCTCTCTATTCGTATCTGAAAGTGTACAATCTCCACAAAGTTTATTCAAATCCCTCAACAATAGTCTTTCTGTTTCTTTATTGTTTTTCCTCCTTTCTTTACCATAATTAATAGAATATTTTCTGACTTCGTATTTGAAGAATTCCCATTTCTTCCCCGCAGAATCAAGATGAGGATTTTCTATGACAGACAATAATAGTTTCTTAATCATTTTACAGTATTCCTCATCATCCAAAAATGACGCATTAAATTTCCAGTATCCGTTTCTACTTATATTTCCTGTCTTAGGAATTAAGTTAATAGAAACTACACAATGATCCGTAACAGGGGCTGCCGATATTTCAGCAAGAGAGATATGGTCTAAAATATCTTGAGATACTAGCCATAAATCAATTCTTGACTTATTATTACCATTTGTACATATCCATGAAAATGGTCTAACACACGGGTTCATATGTCTCCAAGCGTCTGACAGCGAGTTGTTTACACAAAAACTTCTCGATGTTGGATTATAAACATGTGTAGAGAATTTAGTGGGATATCTATCCATCCATTCATCAGGAACACAGTTAAAGTCCCCTCCAACCAATATATTATCTGTTGGATATTTAACTTTAGATTCTCCAATAATTTTTGAAATTTCATTTAAGAATATTTTGTTTTCTGTAATCAAATTACATCCGTAAACATTACAAATAATCCACAAAACACCCTCGCAATTCAAAACAGCAACTATCCAATGACCCTTTGAGTCTGCTTTATATTCCACAAGCTTACCCGGATAGTTGTTAAAACAGATCGCCACCCCTCCAGATTTGTTGGATCCATGACTAAGAAGGATGCTGTCACCCCCATTGAGTCTTCCAGAACGCCTTGTCGTCTTCACTCGAATGAGTCTCTTGAAGAAGTATAACTTGTGCTTTTTGTTCCTTACAGAATAGAAATACAGTGATCCCTCGTTTATCGCGGTAGATGCGTTCCAGACCTGGCCACGATAGGTGAAAATCCGCGAAGTAGGGACACCATATTTACAGTATTTATTTAACAGGTACGTATTCAGTATTCAGACTTTTAAAACCCTCCCTTTACATAGTACTGTATTTTTACTTGTTTTTTTTTAAATAGTTTTATTACAAAAAGTGCATTTTATGATGAAATTGATGAAAAAAAACAGGAATTTCTTGATATTTCGCATAGAAAAATACCGCGAATCAGTGAAAAATACCACGAATCGGCGAATTTCCCTTGAATAAGGCTCCAAAGAAAAAATCTGTGAAGTGAATCCGCGATAAACGAACCGCGAAGTAGCGAGGGATCACTGTAATGCCTTTCTTTTGGTAATGTCCTTTAGTCCTCTTGCATAATGAAATTAAAGATATTCTTGAACTCATAAGGAATTCAAAACAGATCTAAACCCAAAAAGCAAAAACGGGAAAACAAACAAACAAATAATTAAATTAAAATAAAAATAAACACCTAAATTAGATATAACAGGAATGTAAGATTTCACCAAAGAAAACTAGCTTAGTGAATAGTAGAACTGTCCCTCTAAATGACTCCACCACTCATTCGGAAAGCCGTCACCACCTCCTTCTTCAGGGGAAAATCTGGGTGTTTTCAATAAATGCAAACGGTCCTCTGAAGTATGCTCTCATGTTCTTCCCCCGCACCTCCTTCACCTTCGGCCACAGCAGCCTTCTCGCTTCTCTGTCTTCCTGAATCAGATCTTCTGCAAATCTTAGACCATTTTTCTTGACATCACAGTTCTTGGAAAGCTTCCAGATGATGAGGTCTCAGCACTCTCTCTTCACAAACTGAATAATTACTTGCCTTGTATGGAGAGCATCTTTTCTCCCGATACGATGCACCGTGTCCACCATATCCTGGAAGCTCCACGGGACTCCCGGGGCGATTTTGGTCAGAATAGCAGTTACGGTGCCTTTTATGTCTTCGTTGTCTTTTTCACTTACACCCTTAAGTCGTAGGTTCCATCTCCTCTTATATCTTTCTTGTTCCTTACACTTTTCTTTTGTTGCAAGCAACTCCTCTCGTATTTTAACCAGTTAACTTTCCAGCAGCGTTGTTTTGCTCTTATTCTCCGCGACTTCTTTCTTTAGCTCCGCTAGCATGCTATGCTGTTCCTCCATCTTGGCGGCTAAACTTTCCAGTTTGTTTTCTTGCATATCAAATCTGTCAGACGGGTTGGTTACCGCATTTAGAATCTTTATCCGTGTAGAGTCCCCCTCTTCCGTTTCTTTATCCTCCTCTGCCCTATTTTTCTTTTTAGACTGCACCTGAGGTTTGTTAGGAGTAGTCGGCGGCGCAACACGTTTGCTCCCGCTCACGGACTTTTCACTCGACATTTCCACACAGCAAGCGTGATCCTTTATGCTCATAAATACATAAGATGACTTCACTCCTCAAGCGACAATATTTTAGCCAACTGAATGAGTGTAAAAAGGCTATTTACTTTGCAATTTTGAGGGAAACAGTGAGAGCTCCTAGACGGACATGCTACTCAGAGCGCCATCTTTCGCCCCTCTCTCCAAGACGAGTCTCTTCTGACAAGATATCAATTCACAAACTCTTTTTAAATTGATTTTTAGCAGATTCTACTAGAATCCCGTGCTGCACCAAATCATACACCCTCAGGATGGCCGTGTTCTCTGAGCTTTACTTTGACCACTGGGGAAAACACAGCCACAGCATTTTCACCAGCGTGTTCACAAGTCTTATGTTGACCTCATGTGCTGCTGTGTTACATTTGGCATCTTTAATTTTTGCACCACAGCAGCTTCAGCCAGGCCGTCCCTCTTGGTCCTGCAGAGCGTTTCCCAATGAGTCCTGTACAGCTGAGGGAACTGCTGTGGCTGCTTGTAGTGCTCCTCCACAGCATTCCAGGCTTTGAGGACGCCATCCCTTTCCTCTGTAATCAGCAGGAGTTCTTCCTCTGTCAGCCCAAAGTTGACAAGGACAGAGCAGAACCTTTTCAACTGCTGGAAGCCAGGGAGGAGGTTTGCAGTACACATCATCGAGGCTGAAGAAAGCTGAAGAGTGGGGGACAAAGAGGAACCTGGGGGAGTCTTTGGCAAACACACCTGGAGAAGTTCAACAGGTGAGTAATATTTCAAGGATGAACAACTCAACTAAAGGAGGCTGCAGGTTGCCAGTCCACTGGGATTAATCTTGCAGAGAATGACTGGCTTCTTTAACCTCCCACCTGATGAGTGTGAGCCTTTAGGTGAGAATCTACACCTGTGCCCAGCGGTAACCTGCATAGAGAGACAAGACAGAATATAAAAGTTGAGGTGATTGCTCTTTCCAGGCGGTTGCACCATGACTTTGGAATGAGCTTCCTTTATCCTTGCGTTGTATTCACAGTCTGGTCACCAAAACAGCTGAAGACACATTTATTTAAAGCTGCTTTCACTTAAATCTTTCGTGTTTAATGCATTCGTTCCCTGCCAGCATCGTACACCCCGCAGTTATGTAGTGGACTGTTTCAGGGACCTCTTTGCATAGCCTACACCTTGGGTCTTGTCTGATGTGGAAGATATTGGCCTTTGTTGCTCTGGTGCTCAGGGCCTCTTCCTGTACATCCATGATGAGTGCCTGTTCTGTCCTTCAGACCAGCACTTTCTAACCATTGGTAGGATTTCTTGACATCAGCCACTTCAGTGATCGGTCAGTGGTACATCTCATGTAGGGGTTTGTCGTCCCATGATGGTATTTCCAGCGTCTCCTCGTCTGTTTGCCATTGTCTGAGACATCCACTGAGCATGTCATCTGCTGGGGCATTATCCTTGATGTGCTTGTATATCCTTCCGTCCGTCCATCCATCCATCCATCCATCTAGCCATCCATCCATCGTCATAGTCACTTAGGAAGTCTGGGAGGAGATCCCTCAGGAGACCATCTACCTCCTCATCAGGAGCGTGCCCAGGCGTTGTAGTGAAGTCACACAGGCACATGGAGGTCACACACAATACTGAGCCTCATTTTGACTAGTTCTAAGGTGATTCCATGAAAGTTGGATCAGCCTTTGTTGTGTTTTTCCACGTAAATTTTGAGTGTGACTCCAAAGCCAGACCGCCGTGGGTTGATAAATTTGATTTCTGTTGATAATGTTTGTGTGATTTTGTTGTTGGTACATTCAGTTATGTAAAGACCAAAGTGTTTAATAAGAATTATTTGTCATGTTCTGTGTCCCATTGTTCCCCAGCCCTCCAGTTCCCACTCCAGGTTCTCCTTTTGTGTTTCATGGCGCCCTCATGTGTCCTTTGTCTGTGTCTTTCCCCATGTGTCTCCTAATGTTTCTCCATCCCTCTCTGGATTCCCTTTTGTGTTCTCTTATCGCCCTCATGTGTCTTTTGTCTGCATCTCTGTTGTGTGTCTTAAGTTACAGCCACAGCCTCTTGTTCCCCAGTTCATAGTTTGTGTGTGTCAGTATGTGTATGTGTTTGTGTGAGTTCTTCCCTTAGTCTTTAGTTTTAGTTTTGTGTTTTATATAGTGTTAGGTTTATCTGCCCTCCTCTGGTTCTCTTCCCCATCCAGATAATTGCTGTCACCTGCCTTCCCTCCAGCCTCACTCCACACACCTGCTTCCTGTTTCCCTAATTGCTCCTCCCTGTCTATATAAGCCCTCCTTGTCTCATTGTTCTTGTCGGTCCATTGTTGTTTGTCAGCGTTATTTGTTCTGTCAGTCTGCTCGTCCCTCTTGTGTTTTTTGACTCCCTGGATTTTTGGATTTTGTCTCCCTGCAGTTTGGATTTATTTTTGTTCTTCCTCCAAATAAAGGACTTTTACTTGCATATCCACTCCAGCCTCTTGTCATCCTGGGTTCTGCATCTTGGGTCCTAACCTCCTGCTCCTTAACGTGACATTAAGTGTTCTGTTTTGCCTTAGCCCCCAAAATGCCTTGAAACAGCCCTGGGTGTGTGACTGTTTTGAAGGTGATCTGAATTGTATCAGATGTATACATATTACATGTGTATAACTTATTGTTTTAGGAAAAAACATGTAGTTTAGATAAATTTACCTACATTTTACTTTTCAACACTTTGTTTTGTTTTCTTGTTTTTATTTAACTATTTCCTGTCCTGTCTCTCATTTTCCTGCATCTCCTCTAAAGTGTCCAGAAAAACTGATGCCTGGATTCTTACTTTTTCACCTCATCAGTTACTTTTGAGCAGATTAAAGGGATCTCCTGACCGCAAAGTGGAGAGTGCGTTTTGATGCTGCATCAGTGAGGTGAAATCACCGCAGCACAGGTGATGAGCTCCGCAGTAGCAGAGCGCTTCAGGCACAAATAAGACAAAAAGTAGAGAACATGTGCGGACATGAACGATCGTGTGTTAATTATAGTTTTTGGTTGCACCACATTGAGAATGGACCGTGCGCTGGACGCAGCAGCCTGGAGCGCTGCGCACCAACAAACATCACTCTGCCGCTCTCTGCTCAAAAGAGTCCATGAATGATGTAATATAGGTAGAAAACGTTTTTCCGGCTCCCCTGGATGTGTAGGATATCCAGCTCCCCCATGATTTGATCCCTGCTCTTGGATGAAAAACCGGACATTTTCATCAATACAAGAACCCCCCGGATACCCGGACAGAGAGTGAAAAGTGGACGTATGGCCACACTAGTTTAATATAAAGCGGGAGATTACAGATACAGTGTTTTGCTCGTGACCTTGCTGCCCTGGGCCTGGGCCCTTTAGGGTTCATGGGCCCCTGGGCAATTGCCCAGTTGCCCATATGATTAATCTGGCCTTGAGTGCATTACAGAAATGTAACATTTTTTGAACCAGTGTTGTTTTAGCAAATAATCAAAAAAGACTTACCGGTAGCTAAATTAAACCTGAAATAGATGAGAAACGTTTCTCATTTAAACTGACAATTGTATCAAAATGGTTGTATTTCGACCTCATAATTAAAGTATTAATGTGATTATTTAGCTCACATGAATGTAAAATAATTAGATCAAAGTGAATTGAATAAGTAGTGTGACTTTTATTTTGTTAAAGGAATGTTTTTTTTATTCCCCCCCCCCCCCCCCCCTTGTTAGAGAATCTCGTTTACCATTTGGGAAAAAAAATCATTAAACATGCGCATGCAGCATAATGACGGACTTCGTTAATTTCGACAGACTGCATTTGAAGACCACGACATATCGTAAGTTTATGTCGACTTTCACTTTTCGTACTGTAGGGTTAACTTTTATTTTCTGTGTTGTTTTTGAAATTTTCAACGATGAGGTATGAATGTAGCTTTGTTGTGGCGCCTGGGAGTCTGCAGGTGAGGTGAGGCCTTGTGCAGGCTACGGTTGCAGGTGAGGGACTAATATATACTCAATATTTAAAATAAATATGCGTTTTTTAAAGGTCTGAACAATGTAACCAGAAGCAGCAAACAAGAAGTAAGTGGCTAAATCAGTTTAATTAGGTTTACTGACTGGGGGCATCCCCATATCGAGTTGAGGTAGGCTACATTCAAGTTTTAACATAACTTCTTGCACGCTAATTTTTTTTTAATGGCAGCAGCAACAAACAAAATAGGCGAGGAATGTTGGCCTGATAAGTAAAATCCAGACCTAATTTTTTAGACACAGTTTAATTTCTGAATGTGTATGTTTTTATTGCTTTTCGTAATTTACCTCGGTCTACTAAACTAAAACGTGTTTCCCCCCATTTACTTTTTACATGATGTATTGCAGTTTTCTCTCCTCTCCACCAGAGGTCGCTGCTTAAGTCTGTTTCGTAATGCAGCATATAACTCAACCGTACCGTTTAATTTCATTTCAAAGATAGCATAAAATATAGTAAATATGTGTTTACGCAAGGTTAGAGATTTGCGTTAAAGAAAATGTGAAGAATGTCGATTTTTGTAAGCATTTAGGTCTCTTTGTTTGTTATTGGACCTATATGACGCACGTGACCCGGAAGCAACGCCGCGGTTTTTTCACTTAACTTCAATTTTATCTAATTTATAGCCACCCAACATCGGAGTTACACATTGGGTCAATTAAATAAATGGTCTCTGTTTGCGGTGTGCCATTGGAAATAATGTTATTTTCGGAACCGCAAGTCAAAATGACAGTGAGCAAAATGACTTGGTATCCTCAGACAGTTGTAGGGTATCGCTTCTCGGCCTTTTGGCTAAGATCAAGTGTAGTATCTGTTCTTATCAGTTTAATATCTGATACGTCCCCTATCCGGGGACCATATATTAAATTGATTTTTGGAACAGGGAGATGGAATAGGGGCTTGCTCCGTCCACTCCACGCATCGACCTGGTATTGCAGTACCTCCAGGAACGGTGCACCTCCCCCATGTCTGTGAAAATCAAGAATTCATCCTTCATTGGGTCAGTGGCGGAGCTTGATATGTGCAACATGTGCGGCCGAACAGGGCGGCAGTCTGCAGGGGGCGGCATTTAATTTCCTTTTTTTTTTTTCCTAAAAAATTTTTTTTTAGCATCAACCAATACATAAACAAAACATAGAAATCGCATGTTCTTAATAATAATAGTGATGATAATAATATTTCTGTAATAAAAGCACAACAAAGTGTAACCCATATCAACTACTCCCTGTCACATGACCCACGTCAGCTGATGTGAGGTCCCTCTCCTGATTGGCTCCTTCCAAGTTGCGGCAACCATGAAAGCTGCTCCTGCCGTAAGCTTGTTGCTTGTAGAACGGTGTTGGAAAACAAAGCGTTTTTTCCCCCTCAATTCATTTATACTCTCATTTTACCTCAGCGGTAAGTGTTCTTAACATCTACCAATAACACCCTTTTACTTGTCAGTGACCAGTCGATCGTTTTCGCTATAAAAAAATGACCTTGTTCGGCGGAGTTCCCACCGCGAGCAGAACTCCGGTTCGAAAACGCTGTTTTTGAAACACTTTTATTTACTTAAGCACTTTAATGGGCTTAACTTGAAACCAAGAGCAATCGAATGATTATTGTTATGTGTTGCCTTGAATTCGGCTATGCTGTCTGTCAGACAGTTGTTTTCCTTTATTGTTGTTTTTGTATTTGTTTGTAGCAAACGCTACTGGAATGCACAGATTGAGCTACGTAGCCAAGATGATTAATAATTGACCTGTTGTACATTCGTGATATGTTTACCGGTAAACTGAATCAAATCTCGCACAGGGCGCCATTTAGGCCAGCTCCGCCTCTGCGTTGGGTACAATCGTGAATAATGTTAAAGGGTTCGAGACATAGCATTATAAAGACTGTAGGTTTAAGTAGTTGGCTTTTTTTACAGCTAGAATTAAGCTATGCTAATTACAATGTTTTTTTTCTCTACCTCGAGACTGAAGAATGCTTGTCTTGACTTGAAAATGGTAAGCACTAAAGAATTTTTATTTGAACATTTTTCTGTTCTTTAGATGTAGATGAAGTGTGTTTTTGTTTGAGTTACTGGAGAAAATAGGTCCACCTGAAAGATTCAAACACTGGATAAAGCTAATATATAGTAATGTGTACAGTAAATGTCTGCTAAATGGACATCTAACAAAAAAAATACCGATCAGGTCAGGTGTGAGACAAGGGTGCCCGCTCTCAGCCATTTTGTATGTAATATACATTGAGCCATTAGCACAAATGATAAGAAAAGATAAATGGATTACAGGACAAAAGATACCAGCCAGTGGAGGTCAAGACCTAAAATGTGTTTTATATATGGATGATATTAATATCGTGTGTACTGACATGTCATCTATAAACAGAGCTTTTATACTAACTGAGCAGTATGAGAAAGCATCTGGGGCCAAACTAAATGAGAACAAAACACAACTACAGCTGTATGGACCATGGACAGCAAGTGAAAGAACACAGGCAAAAGTAAACTCAAATGAACAAAAGATACTAGGGATTAAATTTGATAAAGAAGGTAAAGGTGAGGTAAATTGGACAGAAATATCAGCAAAAGTGAGACAGAGAACAGGCCTGTGGAAACAAAGAGACCTAACCCTGAACGGAAAAGTGCTGATAATAAAAGCTGTGATAATCCCTTTGTTTTTACTGGCAGCAAGTGTGTTTTTACCATCTAGGAAAACGATAAGAAGTCTTGAGAGGACAATCTTCCAGTTTTTATGGGGATCCAAGTGGGAGAGACTGAAGAGAGAAGAAATGAAGAAACCCAAAGGAAAAGGAGGCATGGGGGTTCCAGACCTATATTTGTGTCTGGGAGCACATTACACCTGCACCCACATGCGACAAGTAATGACTGAACAGGGCGGTGTAAAGACACGTGCAATGTCTTACTATTGTATGGGTTCATACCTCCGTAAATTAAAACTGATGCCAAGTAATTTGAGAGTACCTGTAGCCTTTCAGTTGCCACCTGCTTACGAGGTCATCAAGACATTTTTAACACATTTTAATCTGGAAAATGAAAGTAAGGACACTCTTTTAAACCAGCGTCTTTTAACTTCTGTTGTACAGGCTCGAAGTGACCCGATTCCTGTTGCGGGACTTGCAGGTGGGGAGGCGGTGTGGAAAGGCATCAGCCGCCCTGGTCTCCCAAACAGACTGATGGACCTGTCATGGCAAGTGGCACATGGGATCCTCCCCATCAGGGATGTTATGCACTCCAGAGGAATGGCAGCCAAAGCGGCATGCCCCCGATCCGGCTGTGGCGCACCGGAGACGGTACGGCACCTCCTCTGGGAGTGCAGTGCTGCTATCGACCTGTGGACAACAGCCGGCTCCCAGGACTTCCCGTACTTGCCAGCAAGGGAGGTCCTGACAGCACACCTAGTGCTCTATGGGGTGAGCCAGAGCATGGCAAAACCAGAAAAACTCATTGACGAGGAAAGGCTCACCCTAGCCGCCATCAAAGACGCCATTTGGACCTCCAGAAACTTGCTGGTGAGAAAACACATGCAGATCCCCCCCGTGGCTGTGATCCGGATGGCTGCAGCCCTGAGGTCATCGTCAGGGTTGCGGGCGGCGAGCCAAGGACACAGCCACAAAGAAGAATCGCCTCTGTGACATTCGGATGGTGGAGCCGGAGTCCACGAGAAAAGGTTGAAGCAGCAACACCCTGACACTCCAGCACATAGATGGAGGATCCCAAACCACACCCCAGTGGTGGGGTCAGAGGAAAAAGGGTCTTTGGTTTGTGGAGGAGGATCTGGGTACATTTTGATGCTGGCATGACTGCCATCCGCCCCTCAGTCTGGGGACCCCCAGGTTGAGGGTCATGGAGAACTGCAACTTAAAAGGATCACAGCCTTCAGACAAATGACAGAAATCATCTAGTTGAATAGTTCCTTTTATTGTAAAAGTTTAAAGGCATTGTAAACTAATAATTGTCAATAAAAATTTTGAAAAAAAACAACAACAAAAAATCTGTTCTTATCAGTTTAATATCTGATACGTCCCCTATCCGGGGACCATATATTAAATTGATTTTTGGAACAGGGAGATGGAATAGGGGCTTGCTCCGTCCACTCCACGCATCGACCTGGTATTGCAGTATCTCCAGGAACGGTGCACCTCCCCCATTGATGTGAAAATTAATAAATCATCCTTCATTGGGTACAAGTGTGAATGATATTAAAGGGTTCGAGATTTAGTATTATAAAGACTGTAGGTTTAAGTAGTTGGCTTTTTTTACAGCTAGAATTAAGCTATGCAATTTACAATGTTTTTTTTTTCTCTACCTCGAGACTGAAGAATGCTTGTCTTGACTTGAATATGGTAAGCACTAAAAGAAAGTAATTTTTATTTGAACATTTTTCTGTTTTTAGATGTAGATGAAATGATGGGAATTCCGGCTCTTTTTAGAGAGCCGGTTCTTTTGGCTCAGCTCACCAACAAGAGCCGGCTCTTTCGGCTCCCAAGTGGCTCCTCAGATTTTCTGTTGGTTGCGTAGAGTACATTTATAACCAAAATAATGCAAAACTTTATGTAAAATGATTTACTAATATAAATAAATGCAACATATCAAATATTCATCATTTCCATGGATTTAATAACTGAACACTTTAAGAAATCTCCACTTTCCGACTGCTGGCGCTCATTTTCTCACCGTCTCCATCGCACTCTCCTCTCTTGCTCTCCTTTTTCCTACTCCTCATTTCCTCTCGTCTCCCGCCACCCGCATGTGCTCTGCTGTGTGTCTGAGTCATCGACATGATCTGAGTCTGATCCTCCCTCTTCCCCGCCCCTACTGCTCTGTGTGTGTACAGTCTGGACACGCAGTTACACATGTTGACCAATCACCTGTAGCTTTCACCAAAGCAAGGGGGGAGGGGGGAGGGGACGGTTCCCAATGACGAGTCGGCTCCCGTCGTTCACTTCAAAGAGCCGGCTCTTAGAGCCGGTTTGTTTGCGACCGACACATCACTAAGATGAATGCCTTTGAAGAATGTATTCTATCTATTTGAAGTAAATGTCGAGCTCAAGGTGGCGCAACAAAACATTATTATTTACACATGATCATTCATATCTGTTTATATCCTCTGGTATTCTGTTTTTTTTTTTATCGTTCCTGGCGCGCTCCGCTCATCGTGTGCTGCGGTGATTTCACCTCACTGACGCAGCATCGAAACGCGCACTACGCTTTGCGGTCAGGAGATCCCTTTGATCTGCTTAGTTCAAAAGTAACTTGTGATGTGAAAAAGTAAGAATCCAGGCAGCAGTTTTTCTGGAGAATTTAGAGGAGATGAAGGACGATGAGAGACAGACAGGACAGGACAATAGTCACATAAAAACAAGAAAACAAAACAACGTGTTGAAAAGTCAAATGTAGGTAGATTTATCTACACTACATGTTTTTACCTGTATAAAACAATAAGTTATACACATGTAATATGTATACATCTGATACAATTCAGATCACCTTCAAAACTCAGTCACACACCCAGGGCCGTTTTAAGGCATTTCGGGGGCTAAGGCAAAACAGAACCCCACATTGAGAGAACTTTCTTCAGATGTGGGCTTAATATCCTGCCTTTAATTCAATGTTAAGAATTTAAATGGGTAGTTATCCTTTTCATTTCATATTTTTACACAGAATTTGCGTAATACACATTTTCACCCGGAGAGGGCGACACAGAGCTGCACGTTTCACCATCACGTGCAACAACATTTTACTCTGCCCCACCCCCTCTCTTTTTAAATTCAACCACATGGGGGCGCTAGCAACAAACGCGCATGTTTCCTCGCTCATAACCTGTGACCCCGAAAGTTTCCCACGTGGTTTTGTAGAGGAGAGTGACGAAAACGTGCAGCTAATCGACCTTAAAAAAGATGAAGAAAAAGGAGAAAACAGACAAAAAGCGGAGTCTTCAGGAAGAGGAGGAGGAACAACAGGTGAGGCGCACTGTCAGCGAGCACGAAGAAGAGGAGGACGAAGTGGACTGGTCAGCAGCTCCCTGTTAGCTGTTAGCAAGGCATCCTAGCAACACTTGGCAGAGCTTTGTAACCCCATGACAGTTTCTAGTTGTTATTATTTGAGGAAAAGAACTAGTCGATGCTCTGACAAACATTTGACAAATTATCCGTCAAAGAGTCATTACTAATACAGAGATGCTGTTTATTTTTATTTATTTTTTCAATTGCTACTTAATGAATGGAGAGTTGACAGCTAGTTTCAAGTAAAGATTGACCTGATGAGGGCTAAACCTTGATTTTTTATTTATTTATATATTTCCTGCTCCAGATTATTTAATTTATTTCGTATTTCTTGCTAACAGATCCAAAAACTAATACAGCAAATATATTTGAAGTTGTTTAAACTTTAGTACTGGGCAAACATCAACAGAAAATGATCCTACTGATCACATTGTAACGTGTTTTAGTGTAGAATTACCTACTCAGACAGTTCAATGTCAGACCTGAGAATCCTTTTTGTCCTAGATTTATTTAGATCACTGTAATAATTGTCAGCTCTGTGATGTTGTCCTTTTTGCTTTCTCCAACAGAATAACATATATAAATAGCAACAATTCCCGTTTTGTATATTTTATTGGTTTTTGGCTACAGACAAGAGTCTTGTGTGACATGTTTTACTCTACCTCAGCTCTTCAGCTTGAACGACAAACCGTTTAAGGAAGATGAGGATGATGATGATTTATCAGACAGCGTGGACAGCGTGTATTCAGGACTGGAGGATTCTGGGAGTGACTCTGAAGAAGAAGAGGATAAAGATGAGGAGGAGGGATCTGATGAGGATGATGATGAAAATGATTCTGCTGCCGATGATGATGATAAAAATGATGAATCAAATAAGAATGCAGAAGATCAGAGTCAGAAGGTAGGACCCACGAATCAGATGGCTTGCTGCTTGTTTTCCCTCTGATCAACATTTAGTCTCTCGTATTTTGGCCTCTGCAGAAAACAGTAAAAAAGAGCAAAAAGAAAGAAGAGACTGAAGAAAAGGACGTAAAGAAAGAAAATGAGTACGAGCATGACAGCTCAGATGAGGAGGTGGGACAAAATCATCTTTAAAACGTCTGTTTTTTGTGCAGTATTGTAAAAATAGTATTTCTCTACCGTTTAAAAGAAGTACTAACATACCAGTTGTGACTGTTCTGTAGGATATCAGGAACACTGTGGGGAACATTCCCATGGAGTGGTACAAAGACTTCCCTCACATTGGCTACGATCTGGATGGGAGGAAGATCTTTAAGCCAATCAGGAACAAGGATGAGCTTGACGAGTTCTTGGACAAAATGGAGAATCCTGAATATTGGTGACCAGGCTAACATAATGCATCATAATCCACACATTTAAACACCGCATGCTAACGTGAACATGAAAATGTCTACAGGAGAACTGTCCACGATAAGAAGACGGCGAGCGACATCGTGCTTTCAGACGAGCAGATAGAGCTGGTGAATCGTCTGCAGAAAGGACAGTTTGGCGACGTTCACTTCAACGAACATGAGGTGAAACTTGGTGTTTAAAGAGAAAGCCAGTAAATATATCAGCAGAATCAGTGAAACCAGGTTTTTTTTTTCTTCCCCAGCCTATGGTGGAATTCTTCAGTAACGAGGTCATGATTCATCCAGTCACAAACAGACCTGCAGACAAACGCAGCTTCATCCCTTCACTGATAGAGAAGGAGAAGGTAAAAGAATGTCTTCATCAGGTCCACCCACCTCCACCTGCCTGATGTTTAACTGTCTGTCACACCTGTCCACAGGTCTCTAAACTGGTGCACGCTATCAAAATGGGCTGGATCAAACCTCGGCGGGTGGAAGACGACAGTAAAGGTCGTTTCTATGACCTCTGGGCCAGCGAGGACTCTTCTATTCTAGCCAAACACAGGATGCACCTTCCTGCTCCTAAAATCCCTCTACCTGGTCACGAGGAGTCCTACAACCCCCCACCAGAGTACCTGTTCACGGACGAGGAGGTCTGTCAGCCGGCTGCTCTTCTTGTTGGTGCTTGATTGCTTCGGTCTAACCCGTCTCACTCTCCACAGAAAGCTCTATGGGAGCAGCAGGACCCATCAGACAGGAAGCTGCCATTTATTCCAAACAAGTACTCGAGTCTTCGTCAGGTTCCGGCATTTTCTCGGTTCATCCATGAGAGGTTTGAGCGCTGCCTCGACCTTTACCTGTGTCCCCGCCAGAGGAAGATGAGGGTAACGGCCCGTTAGGGGGGGGGGGGGGGGCTGATGATGTAACGCTATGACGGAACTGAATTTCTGTCTGCCTGCAGGTAAATGTGAATCCAGAAGATCTGATTCCTAAACTTCCCAAACCAAAGGACCTGCAGCCGTTTCCAACAACTCAGTCCCTGGTAGAATAAACACAGATGCATAAAAACTCTCCTAAAGGTCAGATGAAGTCAAACTTAGCCGTCTGTTGCCTCTGTACCTTTTATCTTCCTGTGCTCAGGTGTATCGAGGTCACAGCAGTCTGGTTCGCTCCATTAGTGTGTCTCCATCAGGACAGTGGCTCGCTTCAGGTGAAAACTCTCATCTCCTGTCTGTTGTCATTTAAATTTATCCCAGGAGAGAATATTTATCACAGCTGTTGATTCACAAATGAATGAAAATACAAATCTATCAAATGTTTTTGACGGCTCCCTTCCAGGACTTTTTCTTTTTATTTATGTTTATGTGACTAAATACTTAATATTTAAAAGATCACCATGGCCTCGTTAGTAAGAATTAACATCTGGGGTCTCCTGCAGATGTTCTCTCATCAGCTGTACTGAATATTTAGGTTCAGCTGATTGTTGAAGCTCCATTATTGAGATATAATTCGCCTACCTTGTTTTCACGACCATAGGGCGCAGGCGGGGGCACGGTAAAACGTACCGGTAAAACATCTGTGCGGACTCGGCACTCGGAACATATCAGTGCAAACCAGACATTGTGAAAATTATAAACGGCCAAAACATGCTTCACTTTACTGCTCTAGTCCTGGTTCAGACCTGGTTTAGAGCGCACGTGCACTTCCTCATTGCGTGCGCTGACGGCTCGTGCTCTTCTAATGGGCTCGACACACAGGAGGCAACTCCGCCTCTCCTCCATTTTCAATGAGACAAAGCGATAATCGCGGGTCTCCCTCCTACTAAAGCCGGGCGTACACCGGGAGCGCTGCAGGAGGACACGCGGGGATTTGTGGGGGTTGGATGAGGAAAACGAAATAAAGAAAGTAAATCTGTGTTTTGTGATCAGTTTAATTTGACATGAACACGCTTTCTTCTTGACAATCTTTGTAAATAAAAAAAACGTAGAAATAAAAACGAACAGCGTGTGTTATTAGGGAAATAGCGGGCGAGCGGTGTTGATGCATGATTGCGCCGTGAGCGGTTCTGATACTTTTTGGTTCGCAGCGCCGCTTCAAGCGCCGATGCGCTGCGTTGAAGTTCAGAATGTGTTTACCGGTAGTTGGTGGATTTAACCACATGAACTTTCCACACGAACAAAATCATATGTGTGTTATTAATAGGCCTAAGAAAATAGTGTGATTTGAATTGTGTTTTATTAACCCTCTGGGGTCTGTGGACGCGTATACGCGTCTTTAGATCAGGTCTGATTTGGGACGCTGTAGCAGCAAGGCTCCGCCTCCCCCGAGTTTCGGTTTCAATTCAGCTTTAAAAAGCAGATTATAAACTACACCCCAGTTTTTAAATTTTGTTAATAGGCAACGTAAAAGCGGAGTTATACTAAACTAAAAAACGACCTATTTTTAGACAATCTGATAACTTGTCAAAACAGCAGTTTAGTAATCTGTGAGAGGGAATGTGCTTGTGAACATAAAGAACCCACAAAAACATGAGATCCTTTTGCTGTTGGTGGAAGTCTCACATATTCAGCTGATAAAAAGCATCATTATGTAGCTGAGAGAGAGAGGAAGGCCGCACGAGTAACGAGACGTGCGCAAAAAGGAGCCGCTTCGCGGGGAAAGGAGTGGCGCGAGCGGAGTAACAACAAACATTTAGACAGATATTGATGGTTAACGTCATATTTTGGAGCGATCTGGACAGATTTATTGTCTCTACAGTTTAGTCGGCTTTTATTAGGCTTCTATAAAGGATGATGAGAAGGATACATGTCCACCAGGCAGTTCAGATAGTACGGCTGTTTTTTGAACTGGAAGCAGAGGAAGTGGGCGGAGACTCACAGCCGGAGTCTGAGGCAAATAGCGAGGATGTTGATGACGATGTGGCAGATCCACAGGTCTGTCTTCGCTCACGTCCGCAGGTTCATTCCACGCCCCTTGTCTTCTACTACGTTCGCGTCTTACAACAACACAATAGGCGCACCGCACCACAGGGCGCGGCGTACATTTTGGAGAAAATTTAAGACTCTTAGGTGCGCCTTATGGTCGTGAAAATACGGTACTTGTAAACCCTGGGAACGAGGGTCTGTCTGGTTACTGAGGTGGGCATTGTAACGTGTCTGCAGGTAGCGATGACTGCTCCGTCAGGTTGTGGGAGGTGTGCTCGTCCCGTTGCATGAAGACAATCCAGGTGGGCGGAGCTGTAAAGAGCGTTGCATGGAACCCAAACCCGTCTCTGTGTCTCCTGGCTGTTGCTGTGTAAGGATCTGGTTTTCTGTCTGTTTTGCAGATCAATCTGTTACATGCATCCTTTTTATTTTTTTATTTATTTCTGTTTTTTTAGGGAGTCCACCGTCTTGATCCTGTCTCCTGCTCTGGCAGACAAACTGGTAATTTCATCATCAGAGAAGTTTCTTACTGGTCAGCAGGAAGAGGGGCCTTCAGATGGAGCAGACCCTGTGGTCTGGTCAGAAACTGAGGGGGAGGAGCTAAATCAGGGGATCCGTCTCAAGATCAAGCACCCCAAAGTGAGACTGTCCTCTAAATAATTCTGGGTTTTGTCTGGTGGGAACTAACTGGTCAGCGTCCCCACAGGTTGTCCACCAGGTGACGTGGCATGCTAAAGGAGACTACCTGGCATCTGTGATGCCTGAACACTCAAGCCACCTGCAGGTGTTCATCCACCAGGTGAGCAAGAGACGGAGCCAGAATCCCTTCAGGAAGAGTAAAGGTCTTGTCCAGTGCGTGTCCTTCCACCCCATCAGGCCCTACTTCTTTGTAGCCACTCAGCGTTGTGTGAGGATCTACAACCTAGTCAAACAGGAAATGACCAAAAAACTACAAGCCAACTCCAAGTGGATCTCCAGTATAGCAGTCCACCCTGGAGGTCAGTAGGTCACAACGGCACCGCCTCAGTGTAAACGTTAAAGATAGTTCTATAGAAGAGCTTTAGTTTCACCTGTCTGACTTACCTGCAGGTGATCATGTGATCTGTGGGAGCTACGACTGCAGGATGAGCTGGTTTGACCTTGATCTCTCAACCAAACCTTACAAAATGCTGCGGTACGCTCCTAAGAGTCCATCAGTAGTCTTTGTCATTGTGCCAGTTCTAATAAAGCTTTTTGATCACTTCTTTCCTTCAGACACCATAAGAAAGCAGTGAGGGGTGTGGCCTATCACAGAGGTTACCCTCTGTTTGCCTCGGCGTCTGATGATGGATCGGTGATCGTCTGTCACGGGACTGTTTACAAGTAAGACCACAAACACACCCTGAAAATCTATTCATAACAAGACTTATAAAAGACAGGATATTAAAACTTGCCGCCGTCTCTTCCAGCGACCTGCTTCAGAACCCGCTGATAGTACCTGTAAAAGTTCTCAGAGGTCATGTGATCACCCACGATCTTGGTGTTCTGGACGTGATCTTTCACCCCACTCAGCCGTGGGTCTTTTCCTCAGGAGCTGACGCCACCATCCGGCTCTTCACCTAAAGTGTTTTAACCAGCAGCAGCTCTGTGTGTGTGTGGGAGGAGTCTGACCTCCCTAATGGACTGATTACCAGGATACCTTCTTCTTTTTTTTTTGTTTTGTTTTCTGTAGTTTATTTTATTGTTTTCAATAAAATGTATTTTATTGTTTTCAATAAAATATATTGTTCTTACAATTTGTCTCTGTATGTTAAAACTAGGAGAATTATTGATTCTTTTTTTAAAACCTACAAAATGTAGTTTTATTTGTCTGCCTTCATTTTAAAGGAGTTTGTGTTGCGGTTACCTTTTTGAAAAACAAGACCATTTATTACAGCTTTCAAAAAGGAAATAAAATTATCTAAAATTATCAACATAATTACAGCTCTAAAGGTTTTTTTTTTTTGTTTGTTTGTTTTGTTGCCAGAGGCAGAAATTAGGACTATCCCAAATATAAAGTATTTGTGCTTCAAATTTCATCATTATGGATATTTTTAACTTGAACCAAGTTTTTGGGTATTTTGTACAAAGCTTGTTTCTAATAGTAAAAGTATTTGTAATAACCATGTAAATGCACGACTGCGCAGGCCTGGGAATATTTGTTGTATCTGTTGTTTAACCAGGTTAAAGGCCTCTCTTAAGAATAAAATCTCTAAGAATATCAGCTTTCTTTATGTATCAGTTGTGCTGAACACAAGCGGGAACTATGTTTAACGAAAATATTCGGGTACCAGGGTCTGCAAAATGTTCTTAGAATATTTACTACAAACAATTTTCTTTATAATGAAGTTGGTGTGACAAGAGTTTTCAACCATGGGGACACATTTCGAAGTGACACCGTCGGAGCGGTTTCGGTGTAACACCGAACCGCGAGTTCTGTTACTGGTAAATCCATTCTGTTACATCATGAAAAAAACTTCAGTTTGTTGGGTTTTACATAATTATTCGTCAAATTTTGTAGCAAAAAACAAACAATTTTCTTTATAATGAAGTTGATGTGACAAGAGTTTTCAACCATGGGGACACATTTCGAAGTGACACCGTCGGAGCGGTTTCGGTGTAACACCGAACCATGAAGGCAGTAAAGGATCGAATCACACCGAGTCGTGAGTTCTGTGTTTACACCAGCTGTTACTGGTAAATCCATTCTGTTACATCATGATTAAAAAAAACTCCAGTTTGTTGGGTTTTACATAATTATTCATCAAATTTTGTAGCAAAACGCAGTTGGCTTAAATGGTAGCTGCTACATTCTTATGGATATGATTTTATTATTATTAGATTATTTTTGCTGTTTGATTAGTGATGTCTTAATTTGCTTTGCAGTGAGGAGAATGTGTGGAAGTTGTGTGAGTTTGTTCAAACAGCGAGGACTGCTCCACTGGAACAGCTCTTTGTGGTTTTCATCTCTAATGACAACAGAATGGTGAGAAGATCAGCTCTGAGAAGTTTGTCATGTGTTACAAAACCCTTTAAACATATTTAACTCAACAGATTTAGTCTCAACAGGTCTAAAGTTTAACAAATCATCACGAATCCCCTTAAATTTGCCAAGTTTGTATAAAGAATCAACATTTTCACTAAGATCTGACTTCTGCTGCTGCTGCTGATCAGTGATGTTATTTGTTCTCCTTCAGGTTCCTCTGTGGAAGCAGAAGTCTGGACACGCTGACCATCCAGTGATCTGGGTCTATGATTCTCCTTCCTGTTAAAGTGGCCTCAGAGCATTAAAATAATACATTGTTAATCATGTTTTTTTGGGTGTTTTAGGACTACCATGTGATCCTGCTTCATGTGGATCCTCAGTCGGAGGTTCTGGTTTATGATCTGGACACAGAGCTGTCATTCCCATGCAATCTGAGGCTTTATGGCAGCCAGGCCCTCCGCTCAGACCACCACATCAAACCTGAATATCACAGGTAGCACTGCTGAATTACACAGGTAATGCACTGGAGTGAAATCACCAACACCTTCTCATATCTGTGACAGGAAGTTGCGTGTGATTCCTGCTGAGAGCTTCCTCTTGAACTTTGCGTCTGATCGAACTCACATGAAGAACCCTGATGGGAGCTGGAAGAAGCCCCCTCCCTCTTACCCCCCTTTAAAGACCACTGGTAACAAATCAAGTTAATGTGGAGCATGTTTTCTGATTCCTGTCTTAGGAAAAGGTGATTTTGTACTTTTGGTGCATTTCCTCTTCAGGGTGTCAGATGAACCTGGATGACTTCATCAGCATGAGCCCAGCTGTTGGCTGGGGGACAGTTTTCAGTCTGAATCAGTTTCTACAGAAATACTTAGGTTGCTCCTCCACCACCTCTTCATCTTCATCATCAGCTCAATCCTGATCAGCATCCTGGCAGCTGCTGTTTTGTGATTAGCTTTTATGTTATTATGAACATTTAATCTGAAATGATTGAGAGACTGAGACAAACATTGAACTGAACTTTATGTTTTGGGCTGAGCTGCATCTCGTTTGACCTCTCTTGAGTTTCACCTTGGCCTCTGAAGCTCAGAGGAAACCAGAAACATGACGACGACAGCGCTTCAGCCATGTCACAGATTCATCTGGAAACTGAAGTGATCCTTCATCACACACGCCTGTGAGAACTTTGAGCATCAGCACCTTGATTTCACCTGAGTTCCTGAGAAATAAAAAGATTTTATTTAATCTTTGATCGCGTTGGATTCTCTGTCTCTGTAGCGCAATGATAGAATAAAAATTAAATGTATAATTGTAACTTTTGGTGTCAATTTGAATCTTGGTTTCCAGAATATTTTAACAATTAAAACTTGGTGAAATTATGCAGATTCTAGTTAACAGCAGATTTGTGTTTGGGTATAAGTTCTATTTACCGTTATAGATGACTGGTGGAACTTGTGCAATCACTTTCACCTGTCATATGTTTGTGTTCAGTATGGCAGGAGTGGTTAGGACACTGGTTTAAACAGGAGGATCAGGCATGTTTGGTTTCAAATTCTTTTCTGGAAGAAGCTCAGGACAGCAACATCCAGATAAAGTAAGCAACCTGTTTTATTTTATCAATCAAACAATCTTTAAGATTATTTTCTTTTGAGTTCTTTGTCCCTTTGAGAAATGCACATCTCTTTAGAACAAACATGAGCGACAACAACAACTCTGACCAGGACGGGGGTCGGCAACCAGCGGCTCTGGAGCCGCATGTGGCTCTTCCATCCATCTGATGCGGCTCTCTGTGCTTGTAAAATAATGAATGGATATTTAAATAAAATGCTTTATATTTTACTGCATACATTTTACATCTGTATGCCAATTCTAAATGTAAAGATTGTCTGCGTAAACCTGAACAGTTCCAACCCGGTCTTACTGTGAGACCGGGTTGACGCGTCACGCTTGTGCGTAATCATAGGTGCTTTCTGAGCTGAAGAGGATATGAGATTCTGGGATTCTCCTCAGACGGCTCCTGGATGTGTCGCCACATTGGAGACAGGAACAAGCGCTATTCAGCCAAAGTTTCATAATCAGGTGTAGGAGAAACTGGCTTGGCTCAGCCATATTGTAGCGTTGTGGTCTTACGCTCTTTTATGAAAGAGGAACCATGCTACGTATTAATTCGGAATATTAATTTTTAATAAATCAATAACCAAATTTTATATTGTTAAGAAGACTCAAAGGTTGTTTTCATCAATAAACTGACGATAATATCTGTGTGTCTGTGTTTCAGTTCAATGAGGAAACCAGTTTGACAATTAAAAGTTTTAATTCTTCAAATTAAACTAATGATTTTGAAATTGACAAACAGGAAATAACAATCAACATTGGCAACTTGTGGGACAATCTTTAACAGTTGATATGATCAAATAGACCTTGTGGTGAATTTATGAAGATTGAGAATGTTGTGATATGACTGCGTGTGTGAGTCTGATTTTGCTTCAGGAAGAAACAGGTGTCTGAGTGAAGTGATGGTTTGGATAAACTTAGGTCTTATCAGAGAACTGCATCAAACGCTAAACACCGTGTTCTGTCTCACCGAACTCTTGTGGACCCTCTTTCGGATCCGGGCCGTGGAGGATGGTGATGGTTCATCCAGGTGACACCAACGGCTGACAGGGGAGACGTAGGTGTCGAACGGAACCGTTCCAGAGTTGCCCTCGGTACACGTTGATGGTAAAGCGTTTTGGCGATGCGCTTGTTAAGTTTAGTTCACTCAGAAATCAAAGACTCTGTATGAGTCTGCGTTAAAAGTTGTGATTCAGCTGTCCTGTCTGGCTGACAGGAACAGCGTGAGAGGGGGGGAGAAACGAGCCAACCGGCTCCCCCCTTTTAGCGTTTATTCAGGTCCTCTCTCTTTTGTTGTCAAGCACGAACTGAAATCAAGACTGAAACTTACCAAAAACCTTTCTCTTCTCAAAGCAAATGTGTTTTGGAGTTTACTGTGAGAATCTGTGTGTGGGTGTGTTTTTGAGTGTTTGTGAAGGTCGCCAACAAACATCCTCAAACATTATTTAAGAATGGATTCATTAATCCATTATAATTACCCAAAGCATAAGAATCATTCATTTGATTAAAACACATTTATAATGAGCAAAATGATAATGGTTATTCTAACATTAAAATCAAGAAACAAAGTTTTAAGACTTGTTATGACTACTTTTATGGGAACAACATCTTCTGTGGGAACAACATCTTCTGGCACGAAGCTGCAGGTGGCAGATGTTATGGTTTCCTCCCAGACTCGCTGGCGTTCAGGTCTTAATCTGTGGGTGAAAGTTCTCAACGACCCAGCTTTGACCCAGCTGAGTCCAACACCACCTTTGTGACAGAAAACCCATATTTCCTCACGTTACACAGGGAACATTTTCTAAGTGACAAGTCTCGCTTCAGTCGGAGGAATCTTCCTGCATGCGCTCTGGTTCTGCGACGTGCTCCAAGCCCCTCTCCACATCTTCAGCTCGCTGTGCACCTTATGTAGTACACGCTGACAGTGAGCTGCGCTGAGCTCAGTGTCCAGCTCAGATGTTCAGATGGGAATCTTTTCTTGAGTGATTTAGCTACATCTGCGATTTGCGTAGAATAAAGTGTCAGTTCGTCTGCATGTGTCTGGGTAATTCTTTCTCCGTCAAAATAAACGGTCAAATACGGGAACTGTCCGGTCAGCACAAGCCCTGCTTTTAACTGTTCTGTTTTCTTGTGAAAATTGTTGCAAAGAGATATAATTTAACTTGATTAACACCAGAGCCAGGCGCACTGCGCCGTTATCTCCGTCACTGTAAATGAGGGAAAAACAAACTGATGGATGCTTTTCTGACCTTCCCCACCTACAAAGTTTAATTACAACAATCAAACGTGACAGAGCCTGCATTTGTATTCTGAACAGTCTAAACATGTTTTAAAAAGAAACGTATGACAAAAGTGGCACCTGCTCAGTAAAACCACCAACAGGGTGAAAAATATCAAACTATTGTAGGCAGAGACGGGCTACAACTTCTGGATCCACTTTATACAAGTCATTTTATTGATTATCTTCTTATGAAAGATAACTTTGACGTACACGAGCAACCGGTACTGGCTGCTGTCACCTGTTCTGATTGGTTAAAGCAGCTCTCTGCTGTCTGAGGGTAGGCCCCGCCCACAACGCTGCGGCTGCTGTGGCTCCCAGTGTTTTCTTTACTGTGGGAAACGGGTAATAATGGCTCTTTGATGGGAACAGGATGCCGGCCCCTGGACCAGGACGAGGGAGGAAGCTGGATCACTGTTCTTGGTTGGGCAGCAGCAGCAGGCGTTGGCCTCATGATTGTAAGTTCCAGTCTGGGACAAAGTGTTTAATAAAACTTTTATTAAAAATATTTCACTGCATCAAAACGAAAGACTAGTTCTGATCTCAGATCTTTTGTTTCACACTGATCACAAAGCAGGAAATAGTTTCATTAGTTACAAAACTGGTTCTTATGGCACATGCTGAACAAAGGAGAGCTTGAGAAAATAAATCAACTAATTCTTGATTAATGAAAAAAAATCATTAGAGTGGACAGGTAGTCACTATGTCAAAACAAAATGACTAATCAGACTTTTTAAGGAGAAATATAAGAGGACCCATCAATCAATCAAATCTAAGATACTTTATTAATCCCAGAGGGAAAGTAGAGCTTTTGTCCCACTGAAAATATTGAAGCTAATGCAATGACCTTTACAATTCCACATGCACCTTGGGATTTTTTAAAGCATTTCAACGTGCAGGACTAGAAATCTATACAGCAGAGCAAAAGGTCGGTCTAGCAAGGCAACATCCAATTGGTTCGGCTAAGTTTAGGTCGGGCCAATCACAGCACTTGATTTTTGTAGAGAGACACTGGGCCGGCTTAGCACCATTTCGTTTTAAAGGACAACAGAGCTGCAACAGAAAAAAACTACAAATGATGGCGTTGGCTCAGAAATGGTGCTCATTTACTTAGGACTATTTAAATTTTTGCTTTTCTTAGAGAAATTAGCAGATTGAGGTACAAAAGCAATTAATTTTAGAAAAAGATGTATTTGCTTCTTCTTCAGTTATGTGTGGCGGACTTCCCCCATTCATTGATTTCCGTAGCGATGGATGTCACCTTGTTCTGTCCAACTGCGTGCAGAGACAGTTTAAAATGTGAAAGATTCACGTTACTTTGGGATTTCAATGCATATGATTTGCAAATTCCTGCAAACCATCATCATGACAGGAATTCTTACAACTGACTTTGTCGGGATCAGTCAAGCCAGATTATGTAGATATCTTGGATATTATGAGTCCGTAGTGACCTGTTATTTCGTGTTTGATTGAATCAGTCTGGAAGAATCAGAGCAACAAGAAAAATGAGATGGAAGTGAAGATTACGAGAAACCAAGACTTCATCAAAGGCTGTCAAATGTTCACACACATGGAAATGTTGAACAGGCCTCTGAAGATCACAGACGAAGTGTTGAGAACTGACTTGGTAAACTTGCACAGAATCTTTGTTTTGTCAGAACTGGATCATTTGGAAGATCTGTTGGTAGAGAGGAAGCATCTCTTCTGCAGCTACTTCAAATCCAAATCCTCTCGATAGCCGCTGGAGGCTAAAATAAGGGAGAAAACCCATTTGTTAAACAGGCCTGAAATGACAGTTTTTCTCAGTTGCTTTGGTGCGTTTCTCACAACAGAATTGATCTCTGCACCACTACTAAGGCTCTTCTCAAAACAATTAGTGCAAACTGCAAAACATGGCGCATAACTTGCAAAAGTGAGTCACTTCGTCAAAAAGAAAAGTCAGTTGCTCAAAATAAATAGTGAATGCTTCAAAAGCAAGTCCCTTAATCAAAACAGATATATTCATCAAAAGCAAGTACTTATATCAATCAAAGTGTCAGGGCTGTCACAGTTACAAGTCATTACACCAGCACCTTTGGTCACAAAATCAAATGGTTTGAACATGTTCTCATGGTGATGGATTTCTTTGTAGGTGCTTCCCAGTGACATGTCAAGTCTGGACAGCATGCATGGCGTGTTGAAAACCATAAATTGTGGAGGAAAATCGAGACACTTCATATGCACTCTTGATAATATTTAATTGAAATTGTTCACAGCATTGTGCAACTGGGGAAATACAGTACAGTTTTTCTCAGTCGCTTTCGTGCATTTCTCAGAACACCATTAACATTTGCACAGAAGTTAGTGCATTTCTCAAAACAATTAGTGCAAACTGCAAAACCTAGTGGATAGCCTGCAAAAACACGTCACATGCTCAAAATTGATAATCCATTCCTCAAAAGCAAGTATTCATGTCAATGAAACTGTCAGTGCCATCAAAATGAAAAGTCTTGACACCATCTTTATGAACAAGATAGTCAAATGGCTTTGTCATGATTTCACCATGACAGTTTATAATTTCAGTGTTTTCCATTGCAAGAATATTTGGTGACACCAGAAAATGCTCAAGACAGCACTATGCCCTACTTGTACAGCCATTTGAAATGTGCAGTAAAGTTACTGTAGATGTTATGGGAGTTTTGGGAGTAACTGAGACACTGAATACGTCCGTTTTACATTTTTACTGTACAGAAGTGTTTGTAATTCTACAGCATTGTGCAAAAGAAAAATATGCTACAGTCACTTGTTTACTGTAGAATACATGTAAACATAAAATCACCCTTTTGGCAGAGCTGTGCACAAATGTGAACAATATACAGTACATGTAACAGTACATACAGTATTGCACAGTACTGTAACATACAGGTACAGTAAATCATTCTGGCACATCCAGACGTTCCTGTCCGTCTGGCCACATATTTTCATCTACATCACAACGGATGTCGTCCCTCGCAATGCAGCGAGGAAAGTATCTCCTGGAGTGTCGAATCCACCCTCTGCAGGACTCTGCTGTGATGTCATCACAAGTTGCATCCATAGCTGCTAGCTGGGCCATTTGGGAATGCGGATGCCTGTCATATACCTTCCACCTCCAGGAAGAGAAAAACTCCTCAATTGGATTTAGAAATGGAGTGTAAGGAGGAAGAAACTCCATAAGCATCCTGTCGTGTGCTGCAAACCACTGCCTGACTACAGCAGAGTGATGGAAGCTAACATTATCCCAAACCACTACATACATTGTCCGATTGTCACCAGGACACACACCAATTTCATTAGTGTGAGATAAGGTTCACCTGAGAACAGTAATTTATGGAGATTTCCATGGAAACTCCTTAAAAATAGGGTTTTTAAAATGGGTGTACAGATTGTTTGACAAGATGTTCAACAGATTTGAGTGCAAAGACACGAGCAATGAAATGAAGACTATTAGTTGTAAGGACAATGACTATTCAGCCGGTACAAGTATAAATAATTGTGACATTCATGATAAAAGCAAGGAGATAGTGATGAATAGCAAGTCAAAAGTGATCATTCTTTAGACATTTGTACTTACTCAACTGCTTCATGTCCAAAGGCATTTGTGCCAAAACGACCACATGTTGTGGAGGTTGAACTAACTGTTGTGCAAAGTTTAATTCTGTTGTGAGAAATGCACGAAAAAAACTGTATGGAAGATGTGGAGGAAATCTTGAATACAATAACTCCTGCAGTTTGTCGTATTTTTGGAGCGGATACAAAAGAAAGAATGGAAAGCTGATGTGGGAGAAGCTGAAGAACAGGAGGAAACAAATCAAAGATGAACTTAAGGAAAGTGTGAGTATGACTGAAAACCACATTTCATATTAGCCTTCCATTATAATATAACCATCAGATACTTTTAGGCTGTTTAACATCGTTCTCTTTTCTTTATAACTTGCAGCTTCTTCAAAATCTCAACAAGTGAATTTACTCATCCAGTATCCAGAGCTGATCCCTTCTCACCTGCAGTTCTGAACTATTCTGTGGTATTGGGTTTCATTTTAAAGAACTGCATTGTTGTGTTTAGCAACTTTTTAAAAATATTATCTTATTATTACATTACTTAAATAGTTTAGGACTGTAGCAAAATGGTGGTGTAAATTTTATATAACTCTTGCATAATATATAACTTTTTGTAAATTTAGATGCAGCAACAGATGAAGAGTTTTTCTGTTTTTCTGCCCGTTTCTGAGATGAGAAGCTTAAGAGGATATTTATGTTGTATTTCACTGCTTCATATAAACATCACATCACCATGCACATTTGTTTTTCAGTGTCTGATGAAAACTAAACCTAAACTGAGCTTTACTCATGAAAATCAATGTTTTAATTATGTTTAGCTTGTATAAATCAGGAGGATGGTAGATCTAGACTTTATGTTTTACACTCTGGCATGTTTACAACCACTATGTATTTGTTCATTATTGTGCATTATGTAAGTGAAAATAGGCAGTTAGTAAGTAACACTGACACTTTCTGTCATGTTGAAAGGATGGTTTGGACCCAAAATGCAGAACCCAGGATGACACGAGGCAGGAGTTGAAATAAAGAAATCCTTTTATTGTAGGATGAGTTAAAAATAAAGAATAAATCCAAAGGCTGGGAACCAAAATCCAAAAATACCAGAGGAACATGCAGAACTGACAAGCTAAACCACACTGAGGAACAACCCTGACAGCAACAATGAACCGACAAACACAGAGTGACAAGACAAGGCTTATAAACAGGAGGGAGGTAATCAGGGAAACAGGTGACAGGTGTGAGGAGTGTGAGCTGAGGAGAAACTGGTTTAATCAATTAACAAAATGGGAAGGGAAGGAGCTTGACCAGAGGGCAGATAAACATTAACCTATAAACACAAAACTAAACCTAAGACTGAGGGAAGGACTAACACAAACACACACGCATACTGACACACACAAACTCACACACACACACACACACACACACACAAATATATTAAGCTGGGGAGAAAGAAGCTGGGGACGACAAGGACACAGAATGTAAATGAGACCTGGAGGGGCTGGGGATGAATGAGATGACGCAGGACCTGGGAGGAATTGACTACCAACATAAGACACAAAATGGATGCAGACAAAAGACACATGAGGGCACTCTGAGACACAAAAGGGAAATCTAAAGAGGGATGGAGGACATAAGGAGACACATGGGGAAGACAGACGCAGACCATGACACTTTCTCTTTTTAAATGAATAATTATATTTGAATCAAAATCTTATCTCCGGGTCATCAATATTGAATTTTGGACAGATGATAGATAGATAGATAGATAGATAGATAGATAGATAGATAGATAGATAGATAGATAGATAGATAGATAGATAGATAGATAGATAGATAGATAGATAGATAGATAGATAGATGATAGATAGATAGATAGATAGATAGATAGATAGATAGATAGATAGATAGATAGATAGATAGATAGATAGATAGATAGATAGATAGATAGATAGATGATAGATAGATAGATAGATAGATAGATAGATAGATAGATAGATGATAGATAGATAGATAGATAGATAGATAGATAGATAGATAGATAGATAGATAGATAGATAGATAGATAGATAGATAGATAGATAGATAGATAGATAGATAGATAGATAGATAGATAGATAGATAGATAGATAGATAGATAGATAGATAGATAGATAGATAGATAGATAGATAGATAGATAGATAGATAGATAGATAGATAGATAGATAGATAGATAGATAGATAGATAGATAGATAGATAGATAGATAGATAGATAGATAGATAGATAGATAGATAGATAGATAGATAGATAGATAGATAGATAGATGATAGATAGATGCAGCTCTGAATCCAATTCCAAGACAGTTTGTCCAGGTCACACTCTCCTGTATCTAATGAAAACAATCATTCCCACACAATAAAGCCCAATGACACAAACAACTCCTCAGGAGGTATAGTGAGGAGGGATATTCATAGATAGTTTAAGCTTGTTAAGCAACAATAGACCGTTTATAAGCTTGACTCTCATATTCCAGTCAGAAATGACAAAGCTCTTTGGATGAAAAGCTAAACGTCTTCAAGAAACCAAAGAAGTCCAGTTGCCTCCATTTGAATCCCTTTGGATTACCATGACCTGGATGACTGAGAACTTCCACGTGCATTTTACAAATCATTAAATGCCATATCTGTGTTGCTCTATGATTAAAGAGGTGTGGTTCTGGGGAAATCCCAGTTGTTCTTGGCTGCATGGTGTGTGGGGTGGGGGGTGGGGTGTTACAGCAGATGGACAATTCTAGGGGCATGTGTATGGGGTGTTGAGACCCAAATCAAAGGAACAATGGGACAGCTGGGAGAAGCTCCAACTGCTGTTCAGAAAGTGAGACAACAGATGAGCTGTAGGTGGGGAGAATCAGAGCGTAGTTCACAACCCAACATGTATGTGCAGATTAGGGTTTGCCAACAAAATAATAATTATGAACGTAGATGTATTTTACATGTGCTGAATACGCTTATTTAAATTGTTTTCTTCAGTTTTTTGTTTGAATGAAACTAGTAAACAAATAAAAGCTGCACTTATTTATTTCCTCTGTAGAAAATAATTACATTAAAATTGTCGGATACAATTTAAATTGGACCATCATGACAAAAATAAACTTTTGAAGCACATTTTAAGGTGGTACTGCGGAGCATTCTTTGACTGTGTTTGTTAGTGAAGTATAATGTTGAGATTCATATTAACAGCATTGATTGGAAGCCCACTGATTGACTGAACTTTCTCCCATTCCTTTTTGGATATGTAGATTCATAATTTATTTTGAAGTTTATATGTCTTTTTTTTCTATTTGCACAATTTAAATATTATGCTTTTTCTTTCCTTTTTACACGTTTGAAATAAACTAAAATAATCAAGTTTGTTTTCACTATGTTTGTTTATATATATTATAGGTATATAATCAAAGAAACACAACAGCCATGATAAAAGCAAAATTAAATTAAATTAAAATGGATAAATAAATACATTTTAAATAAACTGAAGGTGGGCGGAGCTTCACCTACTCTCGCTCTCTGCGTCTGTTGTTGTTCAGCCCGACTGGAAGCTAACATCCAGCGGGAGCCGAGAAGATGCGGCGGAGGGACTGATCCGCAGAGCTCGGCTCGCTCTGTCAAATTTGTTCTCAGCTCTGTTGTTTACTTGTGTTTAAACCCGAATCAGTCATTTCAGGTTATGCTTTTACGTTCTGGCGGAGGACGGGCTGGACGGCCATGTAGCTCCGTTAGCATGTTTCGGCTAATCTCCCGGTTTCTTTAACGTCAGACTCGTTAGCCGGAGTCTCCGACTGTTTTGTTAGCCTTTGGTAGTTTTTATTTTTTTCTCTGTCCAAGTGTTTTGGGGTGTTGTAATATATTATCTTTGCGTAACTAGATGACAACATTTCATCGCAATATGTACCGCCGTGTTGTAACAGCGGCGCTTGTTCCTGGGGCGAAACCTTGGATGACGTTGTTTTTTTTTTGTGCTAACAGCTAATAAGATAACGCTAGCTGTTAGCTGCAGCTAACCGGGCTCTAGATGCCTTTGTTTCCAGCAGCAATCAGTTTATGATGTGAGCGCAGATTAGCTCCGCCCGTTAGCACAGTTAGCTGGTTTTAGAGTAAAGTAGCAGATGCTAAGTTGACAGATAAACCAGAATCTCGGATCAGTTTTTGTTGTGGTCAGCTGGCATGGAGCGCTCGGTTCAGTGACCTTGGACTCATCTTCTACATCATATTCATTAGAATAAGCCCCGCAGCTGGTGAAGACATCAGGGTTATTATGGACCTCAGATCAGACTGCAGGCAGAGTGTCGTTTACCTTCTCATCCTGACAGGTAAGTCTACTGATCAGAGTCATCAGCAGCTTTAAAGACTGAATTTTGAACAAGATTTCAGTTTATTGTATTGTATTCATTGACAGCTTTTACACGTTTGTCACTGTTTGTCACTTTTTATTGTGAAATTAGTAAGCTGGTCAGTTAATTTCTTAGAAAGACTGCTTAATTGAGATGAGCAGCTTTAAAGGGATTTATCCAAGCCTTTTCTGATTTCTCCTTCAGCAAATGATCCATGATCGGGATGTTGTTTGCTAAATGAAAAGCAATAATATTATCCTATAATCCTCTTCAGCACAAAGTGATGCACTGTAGGCGTGCAGTCAGATTATCAACATATTGAAAAACAAGTTAGCATTAAAGTTGATCCGGAAAACTGATTCAAAACAAACATCTCAGCCTGGTGATAGCTCTGTTATGATAATGTTAGATATAACATTTAAAGATGAGTAAATATAGCATGGCATTTTTGACTTTTCTCTTATAGTTGGTGTTTTTTAATTATACTGTAGTGAAATAAAAAATGTACAACCTTTTATTTTTATTTTTAACTGTTCAAACAGCCCCTTTGTGTCACCTTATAGTCCAGCTGAGCTCCATGTGAAAAAACTGCATTCCCGATTATCCGGTTTAAAAATAGCCGGATTAAATTTCCATCACTATGCATATGGACAAAACAGTTGCCGTTTAGTCAGAGGACCAACATATAAATGACTGATTTCTGCTTAGGGTTGATTAAATAAATACTATTTCATTTTTACTTCCTCACACTTCTTTTGTTTGTCCTCATGTTCTTTCCCAGGATGCATAGCTGCCTCTCAAAGGAACGACAACGTCTATGTGTCTGGATTTTCCAATGGTGAGTTCACAGTGTCGGCGTTCCAGCTGTCATCCCGGCTGTGGGAAGTAGAATCTAACAGGAATTCTTCCTCCTCCCTCTGTTCAGCCTGCGGTGATGTGGCGGAGCTCCTGCGAGCATCTAGTGGAGTCATCACCAGTCCCGGTTGGCCCTTTCAGTATCCAGCTAGGCTTAACTGCAGCTGGAATATCAGAGCAAGACCTGGAGACTCCGTCACTATCAGGTAACACTCCACCTGATTCCTGGTTAATGGAACCACAAATAAATGTGGAACGCTCATAAAATGTTTCTGTTGTTCTCTCAGTTAAAATCAGTTTCCCACAATAAATCAAAGTGTTTTCTTTTATGTTGCTGCAGTTTCCAAGACTTTGACCTTCAGGCATCCCATCACTGCACTTCAGACTGGATGTCTATCAGCAGCTACAGAGGTCTGGACGGTTTGCGGGTTTGTGGTTCCTCCCTTCCATCTCCTTACATCTCCTCCCAGGACCACGTCTGGATCCACTTCCACTCTGATGACGATCTGACGGGGAAAGGTTTCAGGCTGTCCTACATCACCGGTGAGTTCTCCGCCGCAGAGATCTGATGTTTCTGTCCTAACCATCCTTTGATCACCAGGACTGGGAATTCTTGTGGTTGTTGCATAACAGCTGATGCAATGATGTAATTCCGGATTAGAGTCTGATGTAAATCCTCAGATCAATGGCCGAAGAGCTGAGGCTAGGACAAACACAGGACACTTTATGGGTTAAAGTCAAATGATTATTATTGCCTGTGATAATTAATCAGCTCTTTATTCTTGTTGTAGGTAAACCAGAAGCATCCAGCTGTGATGTGGACCAGTTCCACTGCTCTAACGGGAAGTGCATCCCAGACTGGTGGCGCTGTAACTCCATGGATGAGTGTGGCGACAACTCGGATGAGGAGCTTTGTGTGGATTCTCCGTTTTCCTTCCAGCCCTGTAATCTAAACCAGTTCCCCTGCTTGTCCCGCTACACCCGGATCTACACCTGCCTGCCACACAGCCTGCGCTGCGATGGGAGCATCGACTGCCAGGTACCGGTCCATCTCAGTCCCACACCAGCCACCGAAACCCATGACAAAAATCTGATTTCATCTGATAGTTGATGCCCTGTTGGTTCTAATAAATGAATGATTTTTAAGGATCTTGGAGATGAGATCGACTGTGACGTTCCAACTTGTGGAGAGTGGTTGAGGAACTTCTACGGTTCTTTCAGCTCTCCCAACTACCCTGATTTTTACCCTCCAGGAAGCAACTGCACCTGGCTGATTGACACTGGAGACCACAGAAAGGTAACATCTGACCTTCTGAGCTCAAAGGGTTAAATGCATCAACATAAATAAACTGGATTATAAGCTAACAGCCAGATATCTCTCCCCTCCTCCCAGGTTATCTTGAGGTTTACAGACTTCAAACTGGACGGGACTGGTTACGGTGACTATGTTAAAGTTTACGACGGTCTGGAAGAGAACCCTCGCCACCTCCTCAGAGTGCTCACGGCGTTTGACTCCAGAGCGCCGGTCGCCGTGGTTTCATCATCGGGTCAGCTTAGAATTCACTTCTATGCTGACAAGATTAATGCTGCCAGAGGCTTCAACGTCACCTATCAGGTGAGTTTGATGGTCTGAAGCTGGATAGGGTTTTCACGGTGTGAAAATTTATCCTCACAGTTATTGTGACCAAAACGGTTTTCGGTATTGTTGCGGTATTTTTTTTAAAGTCTTACATTTTCAGACAACTACATAAACCCTGTATATCAGGAATAATATTGTCCTCAGTTTGTGTCTAAATTTTGCCTAAAATGTGTTATTTTGTAATTATGTTGTTAATTTGTTTACATTTTCCCCCTTTAGTCTTTAAAATACCAATATTTGCCCATAACTTCTTATTTTATGTCTGTTTGATGTCGTCATTTAAAAAATATTAGATCAGATGATACTCAGTACTCAAGTAGTCTTTTAATCAGATACTTTTTTACCTTTACTTGAGTACTTAGTAGTATTTACTTGAGTAATCAATTTCCCTCTGGGATTAATAAAGTATTTTTGAATTGAATTGAATTAATAAACCCTATATCAGAAAAACATTGTCCTCGGTTTGTGTCTGTAATGAAATGAAGGTTATTACATTTTAATTAATGAGCCATAAGGCGTGGGATTCCATAGGAAATATAGAATCCACCTTACGGTTCGAGGGTTATTTAAACCAGAAGATTGGATCTTTTTACTGCAGAGATCATGTAACCGTTACGTATTCACTCAGAGACGACAGAATAGAGAGAGTCAAGTTTAAAAGTTAAGAATTTTATTACTAACAAATTAAACTAGACTGACTTTAAAACTAAATGTATAGTGTAACTAAAATGGATGAGACGGTGAATGGATGATGTGTGCTGTAAATCAGAACCAGCAAATCCGAAGAAGCGATTAGTTCTGACGGGAACTGAAGGTGTTGTTTTGCATTAAGCTTTGGTTAGCTTCAGGAAAAGCATGAGACACCATTTGCCGGTCTACCTTTGCCTTCGGTGGAAGTCCCCTGTAGATCAGGTATATCGAGGTCCAGTGAACCCTCTCTGGAAACCGAGCTGGTAGAAGAAGTCGCGGTTCCGATCAAACCCGTCTTGAGTTACTTCTGGCACATGACACTTTTATTGGCGTCTGGTCAGACCCAAGCCTGGGTCGGTGGATGGAGCTTTTATTCTGAAAGGAGCTGTTGTTGCCGCTGGTTGTTATAGCGAATGGATTTTTCAGCTTGTCGTTGTTTGTTTCGGTTAAAGAGTAAAAGATCGGATTGGCCACTCCGTCACTCACTCTGGAACGCTTTGAACTGGCGTTAGAGCTGACGTGGCGTAGTTTTATACCTCGGATGTTATGGTTTATTGTCGAATGAAAATTACCAAACACCGTCAGCAGCACGCCTCCGTCAGTTTCTGATTGGGTCAGTGAAAGGGATGTGTTATGTCCTTTTAACACTACATGAAATGAGTCCTGTTGGAGTCCTTAAAGTCACAGTACTTATTATTTCTCTAGGATCATAATAAAGTTATTAATATTTTGATTTCAGAAATCGGTCACATTTTATTCATTGACTAACACTTTGATGGATTAGCTTTATTAAAATAGAGTTCTTTGATTAATTAAAAGAAAAGAGTTCATGCTTCATTCTTCTGTTGAGCTGAAAATAAGCAGGTTAGAAGGAGTGCATGAGACCTTGAGACTATCTCTCATGCAGACTAGTTCTGAGCAAAGAAGATAAAATAAGAGTCATTTGTTCCGTTACATGTCCTTCCAGTGAGCTTTGCAGATGTGGGAAAATGTCATCAGGCAGTAATCATTGTTAAATTCATAATTATTCTCGGAGAGAGACCAACTCTTATCTGCCCCTGGGAGCCCCGTAATGCATAGCGTCATTTCAACATGGGGGTGTCCACGACACGGTTTATATGCAGGTAGCGGTGCTGCGGCTGCTTTATGTAGCGACTCGTTGCATTCTCCCTCAACCCAAATCCTCGAATCACGCATTTTAGCTAAAACGCTAACGTTAGCTTGCCTTGCGTTGACTGTAGAGTTGTGGGTGATGGTCACGCAGATGTGTCATGAGATTGAAGCGTTGCTGCCTTTCACAGACACTTTTTCTGCACGTGCTGCAAACAGGATAGCCGTCTTCTATCAACTGTCCCTCGGCATTCTTCACATATCCAAAAGATGCCCGTACTTCCCACTTTGTCTTCTTTGAGGGATAATAAATGTCCTCCTGAGCGCTGCCGTCTCCTCCTTTGGCCATTATTTCAGCTTTAGCTTCAAGAAAGTTTTGGTTGTAAACAACAAAGTGCGCATGTGCTGCCGGCAACTTCAGCAGATGATACGGTGGCTGGTAAGGGTCACCGCAGCCACGGTAGTCCACCGAGATCATTTTTTTTAAACAATACAGTTATTATTATTGTCAACTTTTTTACTGGGGTTTACCCCTACACCGGTTACCGTGACAACCCTAAAGCTGGAGATGTTCTGTTCAGATTTCATTCACCTAAGACGAGTGTGTTAGTTGGTTCTGTTAAACCCATTTTTGCGGCTGTGTTCCTTAGGTGGACGGGTTCTGCCTGCCCTGGGAGGTTCCCTGTGGAGGGAACTGGGGCTGTTACACGGAGCAGCAGCGGTGCGACGGGTACTGGCACTGTCCCAATGGTCGGGACGAGCTGAACTGTTCCTCCTGTCAGGAGGACGAGTTCCCTTGTTCCAGAAACGGAGCCTGCTACCCTCGATCAGACCGCTGCAACTACCAGAACCGCTGCCCCAATGGTTCTGATGAGAAGAACTGCTTCTTTTGCCAGCCTGGAAACTTCCACTGCAAGGTTTGACACTCTGAGTGTTAGAAAACCAGAAACCAGATCTAAACATTTCCAGTATGATCTTGCTGTGACCACATTGTGTTGCACCTGTAACTCGTACAACGCCGACTGAAATAGAAGATTCAGTTTATTTATACCAACAATCCTAAAAATACCAGTAAAAAAAACCTTTGACCGCTTTATGTCTGCAGAATAACCGCTGCGTGTTTGAGTCGTGGGTTTGCGACGCTCAGGATGACTGCGGCGACGGCAGCGATGAGGAGAGTTGTCCCATCATCGTTCCCACCAGAGTAATAACAGCCGCCGTCATCGGCAGCCTCATCTGTGGCCTCCTATTGGTCATCGCCCTTGGCTGCACCTGCAAGCTCTACTCACTGCGCATGTTTGAACGGCGGTGAGGATCACGGAGACTGACTGTTCTTTTCTTCCCATTGTGGTTCGGTTTTTGTGAGTTTGAAAGGTTCTGTCGTATCGTTTCAGCTCGTTTGAGACTCAGCTTTCCAGAGTGGAGGCGGAGCTGCTTAGGAGGGAGGCCCCGCCTTCTTATGGTCAGCTAATTGCACAAGGACTGATCCCACCGGTTGAGGATTTTCCGGTGTGTTCTGGGAGCCAGGTACAGATAAAGGCCTTTGTAATTAAAAGCAAAAAACAAAAGCAGATCTAGAACCAGATGTGTGACATATTTCATGGTCTCTGTCCTCAGGCATCAGTTCTGGAGAACCTTCGCCTGGCAGTTCGGTCACAACTTGGCTTCACCTCCCTCCGACTCCCCTCCTCTGGTCATCATAGCAACCTGTGGCGCAGACTCTTCACCTTTTCACGATCTCGCCGCTCGGGCTCTTTGGCCCTTGTTTCTGCTGACTTGGAGGACAGCTCTGGTACCGGGAGCACTGGGAGTTCTGGCTCAGATCTATTGTCTCCAGACTCTGATGACACGGACACAGAAGGGGAGCGAGGGAGGGAGCGAGGTGTGGGTGCAGTGGGTGGGCCTGTTGCCCCCCTCCCTCAGAAAACACCGCCCTCCTCTGCCGTAGAAGCTGTTGTATCAGTGGCAGCATCAGCCAACCCCACGCCAAGCCGAGAGCGAGGCCGAGACCGGCCCAGAGAGGTTCCACCCCCCTCCAGCCCTGTCGCCGTGGTGACTTCCAGTGCAGTTCCTGTATGTAACAGTGATGCTTCAGAACTCCTGGCTCCTCCTCCTTCTGTGTTGCAGCGTCTGGCCAAAAACCTTCACCGCTTTGCTAGAAACCTGACCCGAACTAACCAGAACCAGCAGAACCAAACCTGGACCAATCACAGCCCACTTCGCCAGCTGGAGACAGGAAGAAGTGGTGCTGATGCTGTTGAGCGAAGAGTGAGCAGAGAAGAAGAGGAAGATGTAGAGCTTCTCATCCCTGCCTCCGACTCTGATTCGTCCTCCTCTTCATCGCTGATGAGTGACACACAACAGCCTCTACTGGAGCCACACCCCTCCTCCACCACGGGCCTCGCCCCCCATCATCACCGTGGGAGCAGTGGTCGAGGAGGGCGCGATGGTACTTGTGAACACTGTGGGATGGTCCACACCGCTCAGATCCCTGACGCCTGCCTCGAGGCCATCGGCAAGACGGAGAGCAGCGATGATGAGCTGCTACTGCTCTGCTAACAGGCTAGCCCGCCAGCTAACATGCTGCCACATGCGTCACTTTTCTCATTTAGCTGATCACCATCATAACTGATCCACTAACAACTCTACCAAACAGGTTAACAAACACACCTACTGTTGGCTTACCCACTCATTTACTTCTTTAGTCTGGATTTAAATTTTCCTCACTGGCTAAACCTTAAGCCAACATGCTAACTGACATTATTTATAACAAACTAGTTAATGCTACAAATACTAGCTTGACCTAGCATCTCACATAGCTATGGACTTTCCTAACACCCCCACATTGGCCTAGCTAACTTACGTCAGGCTTGTGTTAGCATGCTAGCTGGATTAAAGGTTAGTTCTCAGTGATGTTGAGGACAGAAGAACCAGAGACTGGGGTGTGACGTCACCGATTTCTGTTGGTACGACCACGATAACCTTTTCTTGTTTACCTGGTCCGTCTGTTTACCCTCCTCCGCCGTGCGGGTTGGCGTTCTGATCATCGGTACGACTTTAGACAGATTCCTGACAGAACAGACTGGTGTTTCCATCGTGGATGAGAACATGACATTTTTATTAGGAGCCGTCTGACCCGTGGATGTGTCGGAAGGAGCTCCTGGTCAGGTGGAAAATTCTTAAAAGAGCCCTCCATTTTTAAGGCTGCTGGTTGAGTGTTGATTGGAAAAAGAGAGAATGACGAGGATCATGTGACCTGTTTTTAATGTTGTTATTATTATTATTAGGTTGCCAGCAAGGCTTTTTGAAGTCGAAACATCCGTGTCTGAAAATTTTATGGTCTCTATATTCAGCTGTTGCAGAATTTCGTGTAACTTCTTGCTTCCTCAGATCATTTTAACCATCCAGTGTTTCAAATATTTTATTTATCTTTAAGATAAAAGTCACCAAATTTATCACCTTTCCCAAGTTAACGCGCAGCGTTACACCTTTTATCAGTGACAAATGCAAAGCACAACAAAAACGTTCATTTAGAACAAAATTGTCGGTACTTTGAATTGATCCTACACTGAACCATGTTTTTATGACGGGTACTGGCAACATCCCCAGGTCACATGACCTTTGTCATGCTGTTGGAGCAGTTTCCGTTTTTCTAAGTAATTGAGAATTTTTTTTTTTTTTTTTTTTTACTGTTGAGTGGCCTGCATTACCATTTCTACTTGTTGATGTAAGATGAGATTCCAGATGATGAAAGGTGTCATGATTGAAGTCTGTGAAAGGTCGTGTACGTATTATAATCAGGACCAAAAGTCGATGGGCAGTATTAGATACAGTTGGAATATAAACACCTTATTCTTATTTTGTTGGTCCTTCTTTTCCTTCCCAGACTGAAGCCATTCAGATTTCTGTGTTTCTGATCTTTGTTACTGTTTTCGGTACTCCGATGACCTTGTGTGAGTGTGTATATTTATTATTATTATTATTATTAATATTACTATGGTTATTGTTAATTTGCTGTTGTGTAGTTGTTTTTCTGACCTGCATGATTCGATTTGTTTGGTGTTTTTCTTTGAGTCTGTAAAGCTAAAACCTGATAAACTGCACTAAAGATTAAAGGTTCACATTAAGTGAGTTGACATGATGCTAAGGTTTAATCTCCTTTATGGTGTCACGTTTTCATCCACTACAGCAGTAGCCTAGTGAACTAGACCAAATTCTTGCTTTGCAAAGTTTGGTCTAGACATGCTCCATTGGAACCTCAGCAGCTCCTACCAGGACTCTGGCTAGCCAATCACAACTCTCTAGAGGGGTTTCAAACACATAAAGAGCTGTGATTGGTCCATAATGGTGGGCCAATCATAGTGCTCTATCTGCTTAGTGAACAAATCACAGAGCTTTATCCGCTTTGTGGGCCAATCAGGGCACTCTATATGCCTGGTGGGTGGGATGATGCAACAGAGTGAAACAAGAGTATGTCACATTCATTGTCCAGTGGAATGCGGAGATCATTTGAAAGACAACGGTAGAACCTGCCCCACAACCGAGAGCCGTCAATGGAGCATGGCCAGACTAAATAATACATTTATTTAGTCTGGCTTGCCAGGCTACTACAGCAGTCCACATGAACAAAATTATGTTCAAGCTTTGGCGCCATCTGTTGGTGAGGTAAGATAACTGCTTTATTCCAAAGAAACAAACGAGTTTTAAACGTTTAAAAAATGAAAAACAAATTTTAATGTTTTTAATGTGCAGGCTGAATATGAAAATAATCTACACCTATCTCCTGCAATAGATGGTGAAACTCTAGGATTTGAAAAGGCTGGCAGATCTACGTCACACTGTCACTTAACATTTATGGACTCAGCCATCTTGGCACTTCCTACAGTCTTTGCTCACGACAGGGAAGGCTGTAGTTGGTTTAGTGTCCAGGAAACGGCAGAGAACGTTTCGGCTAGTAGAAGCGATTCTTTGGCATTAGCAACTCCACCACTCAACAGAACACTTTCAGTTTTGTGTTATTTGTGGAGATAAAACATCAATGTTGCAAAGTAGAGTCAGTGTTAGAGTAGAGTTGCTGTTATCCAATCAGAGGTGAGATATCTAAATATCAGGAAATAAGACTAAATCCTGTCTGAAGCTACTTTCTCCTTCTGCTTCATGGCCACAACTGTTTATTGTGCTGGTAGCTCATATAAAGCAACTTAGCTAACAGCTTTTTCAGTTCACTGAATGTCAATAAAATTACAAGAAGAATTTAGCTTTTTTTGTTGGCATCATGGCAGAGCTTAAGTAAAAGTGAGAGAGTAATGTTTTTGGAGGCAAACCAAAGAGCTTAAACCAGAGTGCACTTTAGCGTGGCCTACAGTTATTTGTGGGAGGCTACGTAACCACAGACTGATGATGACCTGGCTTTGTTGCTTCTGGACTTGTAACACATTTTTGTCCAAGAGGTAATCTTTTTACTTAATAGCATATTTAGTATCATTTTGCTTGTGTTAGCGTAGCTTGTTGTAAATGTTAGTGCAAACTACAGTTAGCGTAACATGTTAGCACTAGCAACAGCAGGGTGTGGCTGTTTTCATTCCGCTTTAAACCAGTAAGAGGGAGAAGTGGGAATCTTACGGTCTCTGTGTTGGCAAAAAGAAGACATTTAAACTGAAACAATGTTTAAATGATTTGCAAATCTTTGCATTCTGTATTTATTTACATTTTACAGCTTCCCATTTTTTTTAACAAGGCTGTTTCAGACATAGCAGCAGAACCTGTACGAATCTAAAGTCATCTCGATTATGGAGAACATCGAGTGTGTTGTGTTTGGGACACCAGCTTAAACGGACTCCTGTCAGAGATATCTTACAAAATTCACAGTTATTTAGAATAATTTATTTTCCACTTTCAGGCGACATTCCCATGGTTCCATGTTGTTTTTCTGTTTTTCCTCTTGATGTTTCAGAGATTTATTTTCATTGTCCCATGCAAAAACATAAAAAGCAAACCTCCCGTTTTTGTTTTTCCATAACAGTCAGGTGACAGGTTGAGTCTGGAAGTCCTTGACATGCTTCCTGTCACATGACTCCTGAGGAGCTGCTGTGATTGGCTGGCAGCTTGAAGTCTTTTGGCCTCTTTTCAAAGCATCTTTTTCTGCTTGGCTCTGCTTCTTCTGGGGTCTACCTCCCCCGCAATGACATCGTCATGGCACTGGTACCTCCTCGGCGTGACGTCATCATGCAGCATGCAGCAGCAGGAGAAGCACCCAACTTTTTAATACCCCACCCAGCGGTAGCAGGGCCTCTCCTGCCTGCTCTTGGCCCCCTGCTGAGACGACAGTCAGTCCTGTCCCCCAATGCTACGATTTGCTGCCTTCTGCTTCTTTATTAGTTAGTGGTGCCAAGGCCGGGTCCACCAGTGAGGTGGCAAGAAACAGTTTAAACCAGCCTATCACCATGTTGGACAGGTCCAAATCATCCAAAAGGATCTGGGCAGCACCCATAAAGGATTTATGGTCCATTCGTCCATAGTCGCCCCAAACGATGATCTGCAGAGACAAATCACATCAATGTTGCACACTTCAAAAAAATAATTAATTATATATATATATATATATATATATATATATATATATATATATATATATATATATATATATATATATATATATATATTGCTTACTTGTCATTACTGGGTAATGTAATTAAATTTAATCTTCAAAATTTCCATTTTTCTGTCTAAGAGGCCAAACTTTTTTTGGCCAATCCTCATCTAGAGAAGAAGCGTGATTCTTTTTTTTTTACCTGCAGAACTTTTCCTTCGGGATTTTCTTCAAACTGAAGCTGCTGCTGATAAAGAGGATCGAGGGTTTTTCTCGCCAAACGAGTTCTCCTCTTCAACACACATTTTCCATTAGCCATTAAATAAACCTTCACATATGGAGCTGTAAAACACACTATTGTGTATTAGTCAGCGATACACACACACACACACAGCTCATTTGCTGCAAAACAAAATGGAGCTTTAATTCATTTATCACAACGGCACAGCGCAATGTACACCTGCTGGGGTGCAGATTTATTTAACATCATTATTCTGTGTGCTGTTATAAACAAGGTTGCATCGTTTAATCAAAAGCCGATAGTTGCTACATGTTTTTTTTTACAACAGAATTAATGGAATGTTTTTGTAGATTTGCTGATTTTCTCGGTTGAAAATTTAATTCTGCAAAAATATGACATTTAAAATGGGATGCAGCTTTATTCATCACTATTATTATTATCTTAAATAATATGAGTTACAACATTTAATTTCTGTCTGGGAACATTGATGCATTGACAAGCATTAATCACTAAATGTGCAAGCACAAGGGGGAGATTTGAGGTCTTTTTTCTCCTCTGGGAGATTATAAAATGTGCAGAAAACACAAATTATACTAAAAAAAATAATTCTTTTGTTGATATTAAAGTTTTGAGTTTATTTATACCAAGCGAGTCTAAATTAAAACATTTAAACATTTTCACCTGGAGTGTTCTTGTTGCCCTGTTTACCCACAAGCCCCCGCGCTCGAATCACCTCCACGTCCAGTCGCTCCTTCCTGTAGACCATTCCGATCTGGATGTCACCTGATCAACAAGGGGCCAATCAGAAAGATTCACCAATACGACATCAGGTGTTTTATTGGGATAGATGTGCAGATTTCTGCTTCATCTGATTTTTTGATTTAAGATCATTGGATCTAAGAATTTGCAACTTTAACACAATAAATACTGCAGCACGAATTTTGATTTATGTTTAAAAGACAAAAAAAGTATGTATTTGATGTTAAAATGCAAAAATGTTCAAAAACGTGGAAGTCATTTATGATTGAAATCAATTGTAATATAAAATGATGGCAAACTACTATGGAGTGGTTTAAATAACTGTAAATAATCATATATAAACAAAATTGGATGTTCTTACCCATAGGGGGCGTGGCTAAAGTCTGTCTTCCAGCCAGCTGGCCGGGGCCTAATCCCTCCAGGAAACCAGTAAACTGTTTATCTGATGCCAGTTTCACTCCTGGAAATATCAGACTAACAAAGAGGCAGAAAGGGGCAAAACCTCAAGCCAAAAAAGCAGAAATCAGTGAATAGTATCATATTTAAATGAGAAAAGATCAAATAAAATGTTTTGAAGACTGTGAGCAGGGTTAAATGGTGCCTACGCTCCGGGTTTAGGGTCCTCAGCATCTGGATCTCGACTCGGTTGTCGGGTGAATCGAGATTTAAACTCGATGGCTAAGCCGGTTTCTACGCTCCTCTGGACAGGAAGTCGGATCACCTTCTTCTTCTTCTCCTCTTCTGTGTGAATCGATGAAATGAGATCAATGAGAATGAGTTTGGAACCAGTAAACCCTGAAAATCCGGTTTGTTTCAAAGAAAGCTCACATCTAAACTGCTCTGTGTCAGAGACCTATCAAGGACTGAACAGAATTTAAACTGGGACTGACCCTCTGGATTGAGCTGGGAGGCACTCTGACTCTTTTTTCCCAATCCAACCATTCCCATCATCCTTGCTCCAAAGCTGGAGCGCCTCTTCTTGTCATCTTCATCGTCGTCATTTCTCCCCAACGAGCAAATCTCACCGCCGACGCTGGACGACTTGGTAAGAGGAGCACCAGAGGTGGATGCAGCCCTGCAGCACAACAGAGACACCTCATTCTCAGACTGCACCTGTCAATTACCTGAGGGGGAGGGACTTAGATATGTGGGTTGTGCAAAAAAACAAACAAAAAAAAAAAACTAGAAAACACTTAAAAATGAAGAAAACCACATTAACTGGATAAAATTATCACCATACAGATGAAAATTTATCTGGTTATGGTGCCTATTTTTCTCCCTTGCAGCTCTTATTTTTAATTATTGACTAATCTAAGATTTAAAACCAATATTTTCAACCTTTTACTACATTGATCCCCCATCATCACCTTTATGTCACTTGTGTGTCAGTACACAGTGCCTGACTGGTCATTTATTTCTGTGGCCAGTCTCTTACTTTGAAGTCTCAGGCTCCTCCTCCTGCCCCTCATCCACCGATTCGCTCTTCTGAAGCATCGCTTCACCCGCTGTTGCCAATACCTCATGAGCCTCCGCTGAACCTGCATCTATGTCCAGTGACTGGCCCTCCACAGCTTCTGTTTTACTGTGTCATCCAATGAGAACACAGGACAGTAGCATGCAAACAGAGACATGCAGGATAAGGATGGATAAAAAAAAAATCATGCAAACTCAAACACAAAAGTCATGCAAAAAAATCTATTTTTAAAGCATGCAAAATAAAAACTAAAGGCAAAAGCAAATATGAAATAAAATCTTCATTTGAAAGTCAATTCATTTGGGACTGGAACCATTTTTCACCTGATCTTGCGGGCAGTTCTGGTTTCAGAGGCATTGGACATGGCTGAAACTTCACTGACATCACTATCTGATGATTTAAAGGACAGGCTGTCCCTCATCTGGAGGAGGAGTACAGGTGAAAAAGTGTGTGAGATTAAAATGGTTCATTTAGTGTTGCGACTTCGTAGCGCTGATTTACCTTTGCGGGGTCTTTCATCACACCTGCAGAGATTTAAGAGACATATTAGTTTAACACAACAATAAGGCATGTTCTTTGTCTGACATCACATATTTTTGGTCAGTGTGTAATTAGTTTATTGCGATGACAACCTATTTAGACACAGGAAATGCTCCCATAAACTATAGCAACAACACATTTGATGTTTCTCCCTCAGAAAACTGGACAAACAATAAAAATACCACAAAAAAAAATCTGTGATTAAAGAATAGCGAAAAACACGGTTTCGCTACTGGAAGGAATTTTCTTTCCTGAACAGACGGAAAGCAATATAAAACAGAAGAAGCAGTGCCTCTACCTTCTCTGTTTGCAGGTAACACTTCTCCTTCAAATCACAACGATGCATCAAAACAGAAGAAAATCAACAAACCCAACACAAACTCAAAGAATAAATCACTTCCATCACAAATAAATAAAAGAGCTGAACGTATTGCTAGTTTTGAGCTAGGCAATACAACAACCACAGATTTCATTGTGGTGTACCTCAGGGTCAAGTTGTTGGCTCTATTTCGATGTAAAAAGTTACGTGTCACAAGACTAAGACTAATTAAACAGGTAGAGACAATTCTACATCATCTGACAGCAGACTCAAACCACTAACACCATCGGGTCATTTGATCTAGACACTACCTGTCTACACATGGCTGTGTCATACCATTGGGTGTTTTCTTTTGCTGGTCCTGCCACGTTACTTCTGCATCATGCAGATAGAGATGTGTGATTGGTCAGACGACAGTGACACTCAGAATTCGGTTTTAGTGATCCAGTTAGTCATCGTCTATTTAATGTCCAAGGTAATGAGTGTAAGATCTACTGAACATCTCGTCAGATCACCCTCAGACTGAACTTGCCTTTTCTGGTCCCTCCAGGTGTAGCTGAACGTCTCTCTGGATCTGAGACATGCAGGTGGCATGTGATGACGTCAACATGATGTAACAAACATGAATGTGCAATTGAATTAATGGCATTGATGGTGAAAAATGTTTGACAAAAGCATACATTTATGTTTATGTATTTATGTTTATTAATTGTCAAAGCACCAACTACTATTTCTACTGGTCGACACTGACCGGACAAATTTGTACACACCTGGAGTTTGAGGGGGCGGGGCTGGAGAAGGGGCAGGGCTAGGTGTTGGAGTAGGTAATGCAGATTCTGGAATAGCGTGTGACTGAATGTCAGGAGCTGGGGTCGGAACTAAAGCTGGATTAGGAGTAAGGGCCACAGCCTGGGAAGGTGGAGATGCTGGGCCAGAATTAGGGGCAGGTGTTGGAGGGGCTGTAGCTGCAGGAGCAGGTGTGGGTGCAGGTGCAGGTGTTTGTGTGGGCGTAGGTGCGGATGCAGATGCAGGCACATGTGCACGTAATGCTGCCGGTGTTTGTGCAGGTGTGGGTCCATGTGTAGGTGCAGGCACATGTGAAAGTGTGGGTGCAGGTGCAGGTCCAGGTCCATGTGCAGGTTGAGGCACATGTGAAAGTGTGGGTGCAGGTGCAGGTCCAGGTCCATGTGCAGGTTGAGGCACATGTGAAAGTGTGGGTGCAGGGGCATGTAAGGGTCCAGGTCCAGGTGCAAGTTGTGGCACGTGTGAAAGAGTGGGTGCAGGTGGAGGTGCAGGTAAGGGTCCAGATCCAGGTGCAGGTGCATGTGCAAGTGCAGGTGCAGTTGAAGGTCCAGGTCTAGGTGCAGGCACATGTGCATATGAATGATTAGGTGCAGGTGAGGGTCCAGTTGCAGATGCAGGCACAGCCGCACTTGCAAGAACTTGGGCAGGTGCAGGCACATGTGCATTTGCAAGCATATGAGCAGGTGAGGATCCAAGTGCAAGTACAGGGGCAGGTGCACGCATAGACACGGGTGCAGGAGATGAATTGATAAGGTTAGATGTAGGAGGGGTAGGAGGCCCTTGGATTCGTATAAGAGGTGGTAGTTGATGATTAAGTGGAGGAGGGGTCTGCTTGTGGATGGGGGGAGGGACCTCTTGATATGGAGTAGGTGAGAGTATGGACGCTGGTGGTGCTCCTGGAGTTGGTATGGTCAAAACATTTTAGGGAGATAGAGAATGAAAAGATGATTAGAAATATAAACGAGAACATTGTGAGAGAATGAGAACAGCTGCATGACCAGATTCAGAGAGCAGCCAATCACATTTGGCATTAATTCCTAAAATAATGCAAAAAAAGCGACGCCGAGCATAGAAATGGTACAAATCCACGGTTATCATGAATCAGAAAACTTTTTTAAAAAATGCCTTCAGTTATTGAAAATCATTGGCCGATAAAAAGTTTGTTTAAAGAAAAGCTCACACTACACATTACACAGTTACTAAGTCAGCAGGACCTCTGGCTTCTCAGAAATCTAAAAGAAACTAAAGTGATCTATGAAAATCAGCCACAAGCTAGAGAACAAGCGTTTCCTTACAGACCTCCTAAAGTGGGTTCTCTAATTAACACCTCCATATTTACTCCTGCACAACTACATCGTTCTGAAAAAATATTCTATTCTAGTTCGAGGCAGGTTGTCAACTCTCAGGTGCTAAAGACCGTACCTGTCTGTACAGTCTCAGCGAGTTCTCCATCTGAAAGACACGACTCAGTGTTAGGCTGAAGCTTTCTACTCAGCAGAGCCAGGTAAACCACTAAAGGGGACACCCCCCAATAAATATCCTCCTCCAATGGATTTAAATCTTTACCCCCCAAAACACACACACACACACACAAACCCACCCCGCCAAAAAAATAAAACTCTACTAAAGAACAAAATAAAGTCCAGTAGGAGTGTGTGGTGGTGTATTTACCTTATTATTTTAGTGTGTATGGAAATTTTCATTTTATTTTTGGGGCAATGAGCTTTAGGCAGAGGGCGTGTAGACACTAGCCAACCACGGTGCTGGCTTGAGTGCCACCTGGCAGGTAAACAGCTGCTCCAGCATACGTACTTCTGTCTGGAACTCCTTTTGGTGGGACGACAGGCAGCTGGCGCCCTCGGCGAGTGCAGACCGCCGATCCCGTCGGGCTCGTGAGTGATGATCCACCTCGAGCGTTTGCTCTGATGTTAAAACAAACAAATCCAATCAGTAAAACACAGAAGTATCGAAGGGCCAGCCTGTCCAGATAAATAGAAGGTCAAAGGTCATGAGTCAACATGAGCACAGTCCTTAGAAATGAAAATTTAAGACTTGTTTGATTGGAACCCAAATGAATTTAGTCAGTTGATCCGCCGTCTCCAGTGATTACAGGGAGAGATATGATGAATTGATCAGTGTCAGTGTTACAACACAAAATGTGGGACATAACAACAAGTCTGTCGGGAGATCAAGTGAAGGACGATGTGGAAATCTCCATTTCCAAATGTCAAAAGTCAAATGTTGATGATGAGTCAAGTAACAAGAAAAACACAATCAGCAAACAATAAAGAGATGAAAATGACCAACAGGTTCGAAAACGAAACATGCAACAAACAACAAAAAGGTTAGTCAACAGAAAAGATAAAAAAAAAAGAAACAGCAGCTTGTGTGATGCCACTGATGCAAACGAAGGGAATGAGTTCAAACAAACAGGATGCCAGTCTTCATGCTTCAACTGAAAAAAAAATAACACTTAGCAAATGCCACAGAAATGGAGCTGCCTGCTGACTGGCCGGCAGCAGATCACCTGATCAGGGCAGGGGAAGGAGGGGCGGAGCGACCAGACCTCAGGTAGGAGGAGTCAGCTCTGTCGGTCGAGTGTGACCGCGTGTAGACGGGTCTGTCAGCCATGGCTCGGTGGTCGGCTGAGCGGGAGCGGCTATAGTAATCCCTCCGATCCATCCCCCGGCTGTACCTGCATATTACCATGACAACAGTCACCTGTTGTCACCTTGACAACCTCTGCATCTGGAGAATGAGTTAGTGGAGTTTATCCGCCAGCAGGAAGAAGTCTGTGAATCAAATTTGTGAGGCACTGTAGGCACCGGAAGAGAAAAAAGGCGCCAGAGGCCAAAAGGCAGATTGGGCATCATAGACCTTCTACGTCTACAACAATCTAGAGCTACAGCTGTCTGTCCGTCTGAAGGACAAACTGTCTGTCTGTTTACCTCTGCAGCTCCTCATCGTAAGCTTCAAGTTCATACGGAAAGTCGGGGATGAAATCCTGACTGAAGAACAGAAAAGCCGTCAAAATTCCAAAATATGAATCTCAACCTTTTTAATCTTTCTTCTCTAACTACATCACCCACAACCACCAGAGCTCACCTGTAGTCCTCACAACTCCCGTTGTGGTTTGTCCAGGTGTTTTGCGGACCGTTATTATATCTTTTATACAGGAAAACACATAATTGCCTTTCAGTTGGTTTAACTTGTCATCTGTAAAACTACTACTAGATCCAAAGTGCTTCTAGCTACAACAGAAGTACCTGTCGTAGGAATCAAGAGAGTTGCCGATAGAAAATCTCCTCAGCTGTCGCCTTAAAACAGAGAAACAGGCAGTGAGACCCGAAGTACACAACCTGTGGTTTAAACTACGCTAAACACTCACTCTGAACTGCCTCAGTGGGCAAAAGCAGCTGGACTAAAACCTGTAATTCCTCCAGGAAGTACCCAGATCCAGAAGTACCAGAACAGCAGGACAGAGTACACTTAAGTCGGCACCTAGACCAGTTCTACAAACAACTACTACTAGTATGGTCTTGGTTCAGACCAAGCTTTGACACCCCAACTCACACCAAGACAAGTTAGGTGTGTTACCACGGTTACCTGTCAAGGCTGCTGTACTGAGTGGCGTCAGAATACGCTCGACTCAGTTTGGAGCCTCGAAGCAGCCGCACAGCATCCTCTCGATACAACGGATACAAGGGGTTACCGCTAGCAACCAGAGGTCACGGGAATAGAGAGAGAGAATGGAACAGTGTTGTGGTAAAATAGGAAAAGACGTACTGTTTACACCGAAAAGTGTAAATCCAAAAGATAACCCAATTCATCTAACTTTGTTGTTAGGGAGCACCTTAGCTCTAGTTTCAGTCTTTCTGTCTGATCCTTCATCAGGTGTAGCTACGTACCTCTGAGGAGGAGGTTGGCTCGGCGATTGTGACCTCCTCACCATCTCCAACCGGGAGCAGTGATTAGATGACATCACTTGTTCTGGCACAGACAGGGTGGAGCTGTGAAAGTCCCGCCCATTTTGTCTGTAATCTGCATAGAAAAAAATTAGATATAGTAAAAAGCGTGTGTTGCCATAAGCAGCCAGACAGACCACCTTTTGTTTGATGTTCAGAGTAAATTCAGGCTTCAGTGGGTTTACTGTAGTTCAGCTGTGTAACCAAGGGGAAATACTAGAAAACTTTAAAGATGTGGAACAATCAGCAATAACTTTGTGTTTATATGGATCCATCAGTATAGAACACCAGGTTTACCTGATATCACCCCAATGCCGTCCTCACAGTCGTAATCTGAAAACTCACTGTCACTGATCCTCTGAGACCCTACACAGAGAGATAGAAGGAATATGTTAAAATTCACACACACACGCACTCACACACACACACACACACACACACACACACACACACACACACACACACTGCATTGTTACCTGCGTTAAAGTAATGACCTTTGTCTGGAAAAGCATCATACGAAGTAAACAAAAACAGAAAATGACATGAAGAAATGAACACGATAAACAGAAGACAAAAAACATCCAAAGTAAAAGAAAAAAACAATAAATGTTCATAAAACTGACATAAAAGCAACAACAAGGATAAAAAGGACAAGTGTGTGTATAAGTGTGAATGTGTGTGTCGTTTCTGCATATCAGTGTGTGTCTCACTCTGAAGCCTCCTCGGTGACTGCTCGGCCTGCAGCCCCCTCCTCTGTAGGTATGGAGAGGCATTAGGGAGAGGCAGGGAGGAGACATCATGGAGCTGCATTTTGTACCAGTGAGGCTGATCATCCAGCAGAGCCGACTCCAGTTCTATCAGAACCTGATGCAGAGACGGAGAACAGCAGCACAGTGAAGACATTTAGGAGATGAGTCCCACTCCCACACTCCGAGGGCCCTCACCTCCCCGAGGAACTGGCTTTCCTCTTCTCTCACTCTGGCCTGGTCCCACACAGTTAGCTCCAACATCCGCTCTCTGAACTCCCGCCGATGCACCGGAGAATACATAAACGTCTGATTCCAACGAGGTTCCAGTGACTTCTTCACCGTCTTTGTCCTACGTTTACTTTTATCACTGCAAAGACAAAAAGAGAACAATAAAAAACACAAAGAGAAAGACTTCTTGGTTCATGAAACCAAATTATTTTGGTGTTGTTTTTTTTTTTTTTTTGCCTTCGGTCCGGCAGGAAGTAGATCTTGACATAGGGGTTCCGAGGGCGGCCGTCATCCCGCACAGGAAGTTCTTTTGCCCCGAGAACAGTTACGATCAGCTGATGGCCAACTTTATCATACCACAGTTTTATCTATAAAAATAGATAAAAAGAAGACACCACGAGAGAATCTTTAGAACAACAAACCCAACAATGAGGTTATCCCTGCAACAGAATGTTTGGATCCGTACATCTGTGCAGGACAATGAGCTGAAAACATGAGCAAGGAAGAGGGCCGACACTAGTATTAAAGCATGTACAATGTAAGGCAGTAGCTCACAGAACCCCACATAACAGAGACAGGAACGGAGCATGACCTAGGCAGAGAAAGTTAAAGAAAGCTAGAGATCAAAGATTTTGACCTTAAAGTCCTCCAGAACCAAAACAGAACTGAACCAGAGAAATGGAAAGGAATAGGAGGAACCCATAATAGGTAACATTAGCTCTAGTAACAGAATCAAACCTTTATGGATAGACAGAGAAGAAATTGGAAGCTATTAGAATAACGAGGCTGATCTGAGAACAGATCTGAACAAAGTTGCTGAACAAACGAAACATGTGGACATCAACTCACGTCACCAGAAACAATTGTGCTAAACGTGTAAGTGAGTACAAAACTGAAAGCCTCAGTAATCGATCGATCGACCGATCAGCCATTCAGACTAGAGGGATCTTGTGAAACCAGATTACACACTGCTGATGGGGAAACTAGAATATCCAAACTCTATTTCCACCCTACATGTCTGCAGCCTAGACTAAACTACAGAATAAAGACAGATGGATCACCGGTGTCCAGGGGCGTGTCCAGGGAGTGGCCTGGGGTAGCACATGCCACCCTTAGAATCTGATTGGCCACCCAGGTGCCACCCTACCAAGTTCCAGTTTAAATTGACTTTACATTATCGACAAAAGGCTTGAGTTGTAAACTCCAAAAATAGTGTGGTAGCACGCACCTTTAACACTGTTTACTAGCCCAGGCCTACAGAACATTTCTGTAGTATTAATATTATTTATTATTTTTTCATATTTACATAAATAGTATTTAGAGTCCCACTCAACTCCAGTTGGTGGCAATAATGCAACAACAAGTGACTTGCTAACCACCCCAAAACTAGAAGATGAATAGAAAAAAATGGTGATTGTGCAGTGTGAAACTCCAAAAATTCACTAGAAAGTAAATAAATAAATAAACGATTTGTGTAAATAAATAAATAAGCATAACCATTGGTGCCCCCCATGCATAAACAAGTGCCCCACATGGGCCACCCCATTTTAAAAGTCCTGGACACGGCTCTGTCGGTGTCTAAATTCTATCAGTTCTACAGTTTACCTCGATTCTTGGAATCAGGGGACGCCTGTTCACAGTCTGAAAACACACACACATCACCATGCAAACCAGCGTTCACTAACCGTACTGACCGTGGGACGTGAGATGCTGATAAACTTACAGAAACTTGTCCAGACAGAACGCTGGGACTCAAAGGGGACGTGACAGAGATAGACGGACCGACTTTCTGAGAGTCAAAAGAGCAGGAACCTGAACACAGAACACAGAGTTTAACTCCCACCCTAAAAACAGTCTTTTGGGTTGATTCTGGTGTAATACTCACTGGAGTCCAAGCCGTGGACAGAGACATCAGCTGTTCTAGGAACATCTCTGTAGAACACAAATCAACAGGTATTGATAAATGTTCTAATAAAAGTCCAATCTTCAGATGAAAGATGAGACGAAACAACAATACAGTCTGACACCGGCTCACCTGATTGGTCGGCAGACCACCAGCTCCACCTGTGGTTCTGGTTTCGATTCCATGATGATGTTGTAGACTTCATTAAACGTTGCGCCCTGAAGAACCCGGCCGTTCCATTCTAGAACCTGATCACCTGAGACAGAAAACAAGGTTTCATCGAGAGCAGCAAATACAAGACCTCAGAAATGCAATGTGCATATCAAAATAGTTGCTTTACTTCAAGAAATGAGTAAGTTAAGTAAAATATGGTACAATAACACTACAGTTAACATAATATGGCAGCTGAACAATAGACACACAACTGTGAACCAAAATCATTCCAGGTGTTTACCTGGTCTCAGATGTCCAACAGTGTCAGCCAGACTTCCCTTCTTCACTTTGGTGATGAATGCACAAAGACGACCAGACTCGGTCATCTTCCCCCCGACAACCTGGAAACACATAGCCCGTGAGCAAGGCGTTCCCTAAACTTCACCCAAAAGGATAAAAGATGAGGAGATTTAGGATTATTGCCTTGAGTCCCAACAGGGCTCCAGTGTCTGCGGGAACTGTTCCGTCCTTCATCCTTTTGTTCAGCACAATTCGACCAATCAGGCGCTCTCCATCTTTGGATGGTTGCCACGTGACCGGTTGCTGATGAGTCACAATCATAAACACATATGGTTTATGCCAGAACATTCACAGAAAAAGTTATATTTTACATTGAAATATAACAGTTATGGTTAGATTGATCAGGATGGACTTAAGTTTATACTCTACCATTGACATAGGTGCAGGCTCGCCATGCCAAGAACCGTGATTCCACCATTGGCTCTCCATGTCTCCTAGAAACAAGAGATAGGTCAAAAGCTTAATTTAACTACATTTTTTACCAAATACCTTTCATCTGAAGACTTATGTTAAATCTGACTTAATGATGCTGCACACAATTACCCAAATGTCAGTCTCACACAACTGTTCTGTATATAAACTACAGTCAGACATCCAAACAAAGAAGCCACCCATCAATAAATCTAGATCAAAGGCAAAAGGCATGTTAATGAAGTCATGCCTTTGCTTTTGAGAATTACATGAATATTAATTGTCACAAAGTTTTCTGCCTCAATTATTATGATGTCAGTTTACATAAACTCCTGACATGTGATTGCAAAGTATTTCTCAGATATGAAAATGAACAGCTGTGATGGCAAGAACGCTAACATCAGACCCGTGTCAGACATCCTGAGACCATTTATGTGTGGAGTTTCATTGCCAAGGAATTGGACTCACTCAGTTTAGCCACAGAACACAAACGAGAATAAAGAAAAGTACCAAAACATCCTCCCTGAGGAACACCTCTTAACCATGTAAGAAAAGTTTTGTGATGAACAATGACTTTTTCAGCATGATGGAGCACAGTGATCTAAGTTTAACACTATAGGGAACAAATAACATCAATATTCTGGGTGCATGTCTATAAAACTACTTACATTAAAGGTGTTTGCGGCAGATCTATCTGGCATTCATTCAAAGTCTGGATATTACTAATACATCCTCCAATGTTGCGTGTGTGCTCCAACAATCTTCTCTTTCGTTTTCCTCTCATCCAACAAGGATGTTAGGAGTAGCTAAGGCTAGTATTAGCAGTATCTCAGGCTAGCTATAGCAGTAACTCGGGCTAGCATGGCTCTGCAGTTAGCATTAGTGCAGCCAACATTTATATATTGCCAACGTTGAAGTGGGTAGCAACAAGCAAATGTAAAGGTGTGTTTCTAAACATATGACGTGTTATACCAGCTTTTCTCAGAATGAAACATTTCAAAGCGGCCATTACAACATTGCTAATTTACATAGCATAGCAGATTAGAGACAGCACAAGCTTTTTAGCAAAGGTGTAACCAAGTCACTGCTTTGTAAGTCACAAGTCTATCCAGTCAACTCTCGAGTCAAGTCCAAGTCAAAGACAACCAAGGCCAAGTCAAGTCCAAAGTCAATGATGTGGAAGTCCAAGTCAAGTCCAAGTCCTTAACTTTGAATTTTCAAGTCATAATCAAGTTATCTGTCCAACTTCAATTTAATGACAATGATAATAAATAAATTCCAGAAATAAAGTTTCTTAAACTTAATTTATTTTCTCAAACAAGAAGAAAGTGCAACTGAAACTGATTAAAAACAATGTGCTGCTGCATTTAGCAGTGAATCAAACCCTGAATGAAGAACGATTTCTGAATTTTGACCCTGTTGTGCCACTTTTGTGCTAAAATATCAAATATGCTCAAGTCCTCATCAAGTCAACAGATGCAAGTCAATTCAAGTAGCAAGCCATTGGCGTTCAAGTCCAAGGCAAGTCCATCCATCCATCCATCCATTGTCTGAACCCGCTTTGTCCACGTAGGGTCGTGGGGGGGCTGGTGCCTATCTCCAGCGGCCAATGGGCAATCAGGCGGGGTACACCCTGGACAGAGAGCCAATCCATCGCAGGGCAACACAGAGACACACAGGACAAACAATCATGCACACACACACACACACACACACACACACACACACACACACACACACACACACACACACACACACACACACACACCTAAGGACAATTTAGACAGACCAATTAACCTAACAGTCATGTTTTTGGACTGTGGGAGGAGGCCGGAGTACCCGGAGAGAACCCACGCATGCACAAGGAGAACATGCTAACTAAGTGCAGAAAGACCCCAGGCTGGGAAGCGAACCCAGGACCTTCTTGCTGCAAGGCAACAGCTCTAACCACTGTGCCACTGCACAGCCCCCCAAGTCAAGTCGTAAGTCTTTATAGATTTTATCAAGTCAAGTGATAAGTTATTAAAATAATGACTCGAGTCTGACTTGAGTCCAAGTCATGTGACTCGAGTCCACACCTCTGCTTTTTAGTATGGGTGCATTTGACACCCAAAGCTGACAATATTCAAAAACAAGGTACACGTGCCTTTGAATTAAAATCTCCAATCCTCAAGAGATTGGTGGGATCTTGAAATAGAAGAACCAGAAATTATTGAATTTTTCAAAACTAAAATTAGCTTTTAACAAATGCTGCTGAAACTCTTAAGTACACCAAAGCAATAGACAACAACGACGATTTCAAAACACAGAAGATGCTACATTTGTGGAAGCCAATGCTTGTGTCATGCTCACACCCTTTGGCCGAAGTTGTACACAGACTGGATCTGAACCTACGAATCAGAGGGTGGTCACTTAGTCATCTCCACTCTCAGCATCATGCTGCCATTAAACAGCTCCAGTGTCTGCTGTACTCACAAGTCTGTGTGGATGCCATGAAAAAGGATGATGCTTCACAGGTAAAAGGAAAATAGCAAGAGGAGGAAGCAAATGTTCAGTTCTGCAGTCATCCTTGAGTCTTCTCCGAGTCTGGGATTGTAATTTTTCCTGAGCTCTGCCTGCAGGCTCCAGAGCAGGCCATACCTGTCGGTAACAAGATTAACGCAGACTAAACACAGAGTCCAGCTTTTGGCTAGTGATTTCACTGTTAGCTTGTTGTTTGTAAGCTTCAGTTTGGAAGTCTGACAGAGATCTGTCAGGTCAGGTCAGACGGTGGTGAGTTGGGAGCAACATCTCAGTTGCACGCTGCCCTATTATCTCTGTGCACCAGATCAGAATCAAAAGTCTCAGAGATAAATCCAGATGTTCCCAAGGAAATCGCAAAAGCTCCAATCATTCCAGGTATCTAGCCCTGCTTATGACCAGCCACCGAGGTGAGTGGGCACACATGATGTTGGCTGTTGGTCCACAGGTCCGTTCCCTCCTGGATGGTGTGTTTCTATTCCTGTTTCTTTGCAGTGACTCCTGATAATCCACACTCTTCCCTTTTAATCCAATTGAACAAAAGCTGACACGGTGATTCGTAGCCCAACAGCACTCGGAACAGCCAGGTCGTGGTGTTCTGTCCCAAGCAGGATTGGATTATCAGATGGGTTCTCCAGAACCCTCCAGAGTTTTTCCAGCTGTGGACCAGTTGGGTGGTTGATGGGTTTAGTGGTTTGTCATTCAGTCCAGGTGTCCTCAGTAGAGCAGCATCGGAGGCTCTGAGCTGCTCTATCACCTCTGAACCTGAGGGGTGGAGCCAGGAGCCTTCTGAGCCAATCAGAGCTCGTCATCTCTGATGACTCTGGCACTAAGAGCAGATTAACTGGTCAGCATGATGCCTGATTTCCTGTGAGAAAACCTTCAACAACTGAAACACTTCCTTCAAGCACCACAGATGTTCAGAGCTGAAGAATAATGAACTAGAGGTGCTTTTTCTCTCGGATACTTTTTGCGTGGAACTCTACTCTCATTCTGAGGTAGAGCCATTTTTATGTCAACAGTTCCACACCAAGACTCATGGTCCAATAGATAATACTTCCCAGGAGCTAAACCTTAGCTATATAAATAAAACTAGCAGAAACAATTAAGCAGCTAGCTAATTCCTCGTCACTAAATCATGAAATGTCATCAAAGTGGGACTGAAGATGACAAAGATGATAAAAAAAAAGACAAAAAGGGGTCAATGTTGTCTTTTTTTCCAAAACTAATTGCTGTCAATGTCAAAGCTTTATATTAACCTAAAGCTTGATAAACTCATGCTACTGCTAAAATAAAAAGAACTGGGACCATCTCACATTCACAAGTGCATCACCTCGAGCCCTAAAAGATCAATTTTGATGGTTTCTCAGTCTGTTTTCCTCCGAAATAATGTTTCTGTTTTCAGTTGTATGAAGATCTAACCAACAGGTGTGACAAGATCAGACCCTAAAGAACCATAAAGATTAGTTTCTGCATTATTAGATCTAGAAACAAAATGTAAATGAATGCCAGAAGATACAAACTAATTCACAACTCCTGAAAACAGATGGAGAAACTACTAGGAACCATAGAACCCGTTATCGAGGAACACAATGCAGCATTTATGGAACTAAAGAGCCATAGAAACATGAAATAATATGAGGTAAATGTAAATTTACAGAATGGGTGCAGTGAAATAAGTTTGTAGATAAGATAAAACTACACCAACACAGGTCATAGGTCACACCACAGACATCCTGGTCACACTCACAGAGTTCTCACTAGAGCCCTCTAGTGCGAGGCTGAGGAAGTTCAGGGGAAGCTGGCTGGAGGTGAAGCCAGATTCAGCTGTAAGAGGATTATCACACTGAGCTAATTTAAATCAGAGGCAGGGAGAAAACATTCTCCGTGTCTCAGGTTCAACCCTCGCATACCTGTTTCTTTTCACTCCGCTTCAAACCTGAGAACTCACAACATCAGACTGAAGGTCACACGTTCGAGAAGCAAGGCTCCTCAGATGAACCAAGAGAACATTTGAATACATTTTTATGCTTAGAATGTAAAAATATCAAGCTGAGATTTACATCTCAGTCTATTTCATCCTATTCTTTGTTTTGCACGTTCTGTTATTTAAACCCTTTATCTTGACCCACAGGTTACATCTTGTTCAATCCCTGTTTAGTATTTTACCCTTTGATGTGACTTACAGGCTAGATCTCTCACCCTCTGCTTTGTTTCACAGGGTGCGTCGCTTTAACCCTTTATTTGGGTGTATGTGAATTTTCTAAATTAACCTTTGCTCCATACATTGAAGAAGTTAGATTTAACCCTCTGACTTGTCTTGAAGGCCACCCTGGTGGCTCTGTTTGTTTGTGTGCAGCCATCCACCCCGATGAAACCACCCATCAGTGTGTGGCCACTCACTGTCGGGCTCATCGCAGCTGGTGTATTCAGGTGTGGTCAGTAGCTCCTCCTCTGAACTGCTGAAGCTACCGATCACATGCATCTTCCCAATCATTCGCCCCCGCTGTGCCAGGCTGTCATTGGTAGGTTTTCTCTTGAGGGCGGAGCTTGGGTCCAGGTGTTGCTGTGGCAATGGGCTGCGGCGGGGAGACGTGGGGCTGATGTGACTACCTGCCCTGTCAACAGAGAATGACCTCTGACCTCCAGATCCAATCAGTCCCTGAGGTCGGTTCTGACGAACACCTGAGAGCAGAAACAACAAGTCAAGCTAATGGCTGTGCAGAAACAAGCGGTCAGCAGGTAGTCGGATGCTTCCTCACCTGCGTGTCTCAGGTGATGGTGTTCGGGTTCAGTGATTGCCAAAGAGACATCACTATGGCGACGCTGGTGACGGACTCTGCCGACCTGAGCCAACATCTTCATAGTCTCCTCACTCGGCTGTGGCTTCACTGGGTAACGAGCCAGATTTGGGTCACTACGGTAACGAGCCTGAAACTCCTCTTCCTGCCGTCGTCTCTGCTCTTGATCAACCAGGACCTGGTCCAAGGGGTGGTCCTGATGCAGGAGGGAGGAGAGCTTAACATCTTCCTCATAAACTAAGGTTTAATGGTCATTATATAGATTGTTTAACATGGATCCTTAGATCAAACTCAGATTACTAATATTATTTTCTCTGTTCTGTTTTACACACTCACTTGTGAATGCCAGCGGCCTCGGCTGTCTTTGATTGGTCGTCTCTGGGCTCGTAGCTCTGCCTCTCCATTTCCATGGTAAGTGTGCAGCAAGCGATTGCGGCGATCCAGACCATGGTCAGAAGGTGAGCGAGCCATCCTGCCACCGCCACCATCATAACACGACCCGGATGGGCTCCGCCTCCTGTCAAACACACAGAATGGACCAATTAGACTCAAACTGTCTTGTTTCAAACAGATCGTGCAACATTTTCTTTTTTTCTTTCTTTTTTTTCCGTGTCCTGTCCGGCTGTGAAGCAAACAGAATTGATGTCTGAATGCTGGTAACAAGCCTTACAGATTTACTCTCAGGTGGAGCATCAAAGCATCTGCTTTTAATGTCACGCCTGATACTTAAAGCGTTATTGTTATTTTTTTTTGAATGCTTTTTAATTCCAACCAGACACGGAGACGGAGGTGAAAGAGCAAGGAAGAGACAAAAGATGGGGGGGGGGGGGGGTTTCCACAAAAATAAACAATAATGAACAAGAATCTGCTTCTAGACCTGCAGATAGAGACAAGGAAAAAAAAGCAAAAGAACCAAAAAAAAAAAAGGGATACAACAAGATCAAGCTATCACTGCATCTGTTGCCAGTCCCCACATGCCAAAGACAGTGGCAAGTACGGGGTCAAAAGGTGAGCCACACTGAACTGGCTTGTGCGAGCAAAATCAGCCAGAAGACAGGAGCTGGGCTGCAGGTCAAAAACTGTGGTCAGAAACAAGGGTCACACAAGGGTCAGAAGGACAAGAGGACAGAACTGGGTGAAAGGTCAGGAGGCTGGCCCCACCCCTGGATCCACCCCTGGCTGGGAAAGATGGGATTGGAGGAGAACAGAATGAAGACAAGCCCATCAGATCCAGAAGCTCTCTCGGGAACATTGGAGAGAAACTGAAGAATGCTGTAAAGGATGATGTAATGACCTGTGTTAAGAAGAATTCTGCATGTAGTGAAAATGACACCAAATGTTTTGTGTTGAGCTACAAAGTGTGTATCAGGTAAATGACCCCCTGACCTTAAGCTGGCCCAGGAAGGGTATATAAGAACAGCTCTGAACAGCAGAAGAGGCAGATTGAGAGAGAGAGAGCTGGGGCAGGCGACAAGAAGAGACAGAGCAGATTTGGAGGGGTCATCCCCCGTCCAAACCTGGATGGGGGATGACAGAAGAGACTCTTGGGGGATTCCAAGAAGAGAGTTTTTGGGGAGATTCTCAGAAGACAGGAGCTAGTGTAAACTAACTCTTATTTAAACATTTTGAACTAATTCCTCCTTGGGGGATAGCAGTTGTTTTTTATTTACCCATTTTTGTATTTTTGATTTGTAATAAACCTTTTTTGAAAAAGAAACATAATCCTGATTATTTCAGGTTTTCTCTAAAGCTTCACGAGTGGGGACCCTGACCATTAATTGCACAGAGGTAAGCACATTAATTATGGGTTCTTGAATTATCAGGACTTACTTTACGGTTTGTGACAGATTAATATAAAGAAACCTTAAGATAACAGGATTGCTTAAAAAGAAGTGAGCTACTACAGAAGGAAAAGTCTTACATATTATTTCACCTTTAAAATAAAAGATATGATTCTAACTTAGGACGCCCAACCCAGGGTCTGATACTATAATACTCACCGACATCCCCATCGAACCCTGATGGATGCAGTCTCATAAGTTCTAACGGAACTGGGTTTTAACGGAACCGACAAATGGGACGGGCACGCGACACATCAACTTGATGAAGAAATATACAATCAACATTGTTTAACTGAACAATCACACGATAATAAATCACAGTCCATTAAGTGCCCGCCATAGCCTTAAGACCTGTGTTGAACGTGCCCAAGTCCATACTTATGAGAGCACCATGTGAGCACCTGTGTGTGTACACGTGCTTGTTTATGTAAGGTTTCTCTATAGAAGTGTCCAATAGAGAGTGTGAGGGACCACAGATCTGCCCCCTAAAGATGTGCAGAAGACGGAGGGAGCTCCAAGTCCCAGAGATCCAGGAGTTGCCCCAGAGCAAGGAAATCCAGGTAGACTGCGACCAGAAAGGCCCCCGCTCTCCTCGAGAGGCACAGAGGATCACCCCGGGGGGTCACAACCAGCAGCCGGCAGAGTCCCGGGAGATATCAGCGGCAAGCCTACAGGCCCACCTGCAGCCTCCCACCCCCTAGCCGGCCGAGCCCGGGACCCAATGACCCGAGACCCAGGGGCGACCACCCCCGCCGGGGACCCAGCAGAGCCCAAGGACCCAGACCCCACCAGGCAGCTACTGGGATTGGTCAGGCAGATGCCAAAAATCTTAAACTCTGTGACCCGGGAGCCACAACCCAGGCAGACCAAGGCACCGCACCCCACACCAGGTGTGGCAGGGAGAGGGAAGATGAAGATCTATATCACCAAAAGAAGTCCCAGGAGAAGGGAGGAGTCAAAGGCCACACCTGACATACACAGTCATGCACAAACACAGTCACACACTCCCTCCCTCATGCTCACACATACACATTCAAACAAAGATTTACTAAAATGCACGCCGGACACCCACTCATGCTCCCCATACACACCCTATTCACTCTGGTCCCGGTACTGCTGCACATGGGGTAAAACCACTACCGGTTCCAAGAGTTCGACCCTTTCTGCTGGGGGTGCTGATGAGCAGGCTCCCCCGCCCAACGCTGAGCACAGCAACCCACCACCCCAGACCCCAATCAGACGGCCAGATCTCCCTCCTAGCCTCCAGCCCCAGGAAGCCAAGCGACAACAGAGGTGTGCTAACACCCCTAGTCTCCCTCCACCTGCTCCAATATGGTGTTAGTGAATGCTGATGAGGTGTATTCCATGGCTGCGGTGAGCGGGCAGTGCGGGCATTGTCTGGCCTATGCCAGCTGATGCCACTGCACCACCCCACTTGCACCCACAGCCCCCGGTGTTTAAGTGCAGTTTAAAATTGGAAGTAGGTACCGGCACTCGGGAGGAGGCTGAGAAATCCCCCTGCCAAGTGCCGTTGAATGTGCTCACTTCCAAGGCCCTGTGTGTTTGCGTGGAATGTCGTCGGTGGAAGTGTATAAGGTGCAAATAAAATTGGGGGGGGCAGGTTGCAACAGGAATGCGGAAATGGGGTCCATACCCGCACTCCCTGACTTGTCCACCCCCCAAGGTCCTATCTGCATGTTTGTGTGATGATGTGAGGGAGCAGGAGGAGAGAAATATGTGGGGATGGGGAGGAATGGCTGGTTGGGCTTAGCCCGCCAGGGAGCCAGCTCCCCCACTGGCCCCAATAGGCACCTCTGTTGTCAAAATGCCACCCAGGGCATGGAGACCCCAGCCCATCCTGCCAGGGCCCAAAGCAACAGCATTGCAGAGCCTCACGGAGTCCGAGGGCACCAACCCAGCCCCACCCCAGCAGAATATCTATGCCCATCCCTGCATTTGCACAACTTCCAGAATATATAAGACGTAGGACATCCAGGTAAGGTTGGGTCCTCCCCCTCCTGGACCTCCCCCTCCCCTGTGATGGGACAGCAGAGGAGCCTAGGTCTACCCGAGGCCCCTGAACCCGGGCCAGGCACTGCTGCATGTTCTTGCCTTCTTCCCGGCAGCATACGTCAGGACCCGACCCCCAAGGCCCCGCTCACCCCCACACCCCGAGCCCCCAGGCCCCCACCCAGACCCGCCCAGGGGGAATGCAGATGCCAGACAGTGACCCATGGCCGCCGCCAAGACCTCCAAGGGGCCCCACTCACTAACGCCAGTAGTCCACTCCCCGAGGCAACCCAAGCACCTCCAGAGGGTGGTAACGGCCCCCCCAGTCCCAGACACCCCTAGTGAACCCACCTCCAGGGAACATCCGGATACTCCAAACTCAGACCCTCCACCCCCCCACCCACATCATCCCGCAGGACTACATCAATGGTCCCCCATCCTCGCTATGTGATGAAACCGATCAAAGGAGCCCAGAGAGATTGATCTGAAGTGGAAGCAGAGGCTATATCAAGTGTAATATGATCTAACAAAAGGTTTCTATACTGGTTAATGCAGAGAGTTTCTCTATTTTTCCAATTCATGAGGATAGTTTTCTTAGCGATGCATATAGCAGTCAGAACCACGTGAACCAAAGATGTTTCAGTCGGGACATCGTCCAGGTTTCCCAGTAAACAAAGAGAGGGGGTGGTTGGAATATGACATTTCAGACATTTTGACAGATCCTCACATACTCTACCCCAAAATTCCTGGACAGGTGGACAGGACCACAGTAATTGTCAGGAATGTTGTTTGTGCAGTGTGTACAGGTGTCAGACGAAACAAACCCCATCTTGAACATCCGATGACCTGTATAGTGTACTCTGTGTAGGATCATTTTAAAAGTTTTTAAACAAGTTTGGGACCAGAAGTTCTGGTCAACGCTGACTGATAGAATAGCAATCCCTATTGAAAAATGGGAGGTGGATCTATCGTCTATTTTGGACAGTGTCTTATATACTTTAGACAGTAGTTTGGGGGGTTTGAGATTATAGAAGTCAAATACCCTTGGTGGTGTTTGTAATTCTATTTTATTGAGCTTAAATTTTTGTTTGACTACAGATTTAATTTGGTGATATTCTAAAAAGCTATTCTTATCTATTCCAAATTGGGAGACTATTCTATTAAATGGGATGAAGTCCAATCCTTCATATATGTGTTCCAGTTATAGGATTCCTTTATTTTTCCAGTCCGGAAGATTCATTATTTTGTTATTTTGCAAAATATCAGGATCATTCCAGATAGGTGTGAGTCTGCATGATACTAGTGAAGACTCTGTCATTTTTAGATACTCCCACCATGCTGTCAGAGAGGTGCTGATACTAATACTTTTGAAGCCTTCATGTTTTCTTATGCTTGAGCTAATAAATGGTAAGTCTGAAAGCTCTATCATATTGCAAAGTGTCTCTTCTATGTCTAACCAAGACTCATTTAGTGGGTTATCTTGCAACCATCTTGGTATATATTGCAGCCTGTTGGCTAAGAAATAATAATAAAAGTTGGGTAGATCCAGTCCTCCTCTGTCTTTGGTCTTCTGAAGCGTTTTTAAGCTAATTCGTGGAAGTTTATCCTGCCAAAGGAATTTGGTAATTGAGGAGTCCAGAGATCTAAACCAGTCAGCTGGTGGTTTGTTTGGGATCATTGAAAATAAGTAATTTATTCTGGGTAAGACCATCATTTTAATTGTAGCAACTCTCCCCATGAGTGATATTGGTAAGGATTTCCATCTTGCAAGATCATCTTCCACTTTCTTTAAAAGTGGGATGTAGTTTAGTTTGGTTAGATCTGCCAACTTTGGAGAGACATTAATTCCTAGGTATGTGATATTCCCTGACTCCAATTGTGTATTAAGTAAATTGACAAAAGAGAAATTAATTGGTAGAACTGTGTATTTTAACCAGTTTATAGAGAAATCTGAAACTCTTGAAAAAGAGTTTATCAGTTCTATTGAATGAGAGAGAGAGGGTTGAGAATTCCAGAGTAAGAGTAAAACATCATCTGCATAAAGACTGCTCTTATGTTCTATTTTCTTACACTTTATCACTTTAATACCTGTTACTTGCCTAACTGCTGCTGCTAGTGGTTCAATAAAGATAGCAAACAGTGAGGGGGAGAGTGGGTATCCCTGCCTGGTCCCCCTCTGAAGACAGAAGCTAGCTGATATTTGGTCATTCTTCCTGACACGTGCAGTTGGTGAACTGTATAATGTTTGTAGCATGTTTATGAAGAAGTTCCCAAACCCAAATTTATGTAAAGTTGCAAATAAGAACTTCCAGTTAACTCTATCAAAAGCCTTTTCTACATCTAGAGATAATATACTAGTTTCTATGTTTCTACTGTAAGAGAAATCTATCAAATTAAGTAATCTACGTGAGTTAGTGGATGACTGTCTACCCTTAATGAAACCAGTTTGGTCAGGGTGTATTATGAAGGGGTTACCTTTTCTACTCTTTTTGCCAGGGCTTAACAAATTATTTTGAGATCAACATAAATAAGAGAAACTGGGCGATAGCTGGTAGGGAATGCAGGGTCTTTGCCTGGTTTTAACAAGAGACTAATAATGGCTGAGTTCATGTTTGGCTGTAATCTGCCACTCTCTTCGATTTCCCTCAACATTCTGAAAAATGTTGGAGCCAGAATGATCCAGAATTCTTTGTAGAACTCTGATGGAAACCCGTCTGGACCTGGAGCTTTCCTATTAGTCATGAATTTAAGGGCTTCCTGGAGCTCCGCTGATGTTAGTGGCGAGTCCAAGACTGTAACTTGGCTGTCTGATAATTTAGGAAGTGTTATCCTGTCAAGGAACTCATTGATTTCATTATCTGATGGGTTTATCTGTGGTGAGTACAAAGTTTGGTAAAAGTCTCTGAAAGTGTTGTTTATGCTTCCAGGGTCATAAACTATATTCCCGGTTGAGTCTTTAACAGCAGATAAGGTAGTTTTCTCTTTATTTATTTTTAATTGGCTAGCTAAAAATTTACCTGACTTATTACTATGTTCAAAGTTTTCTATTCGTAGTCTTTGTGCTAAAAATTGTGTCTTTTTGTCAATAATTCCATGAAGTTCTAATTTAGCTTCATGTAATTTGCTCATTAACTCTTCTTCTGTGGATGTCTCTAAAGACTTGATGATTTCCTCTAACTCCTGAATACGTTTGTTTTCAGTTTTTTTCTTATGTGATGAGAAGAAAGATATTATTTTACCTCTCATCACTGCCTTTCCTGCCTCCCAGAGAATTCAATTCAATTCAATTCAAGTTTGTTTATATAGCGCCAAATCACGACAAGAGTCATCTCAAGGCACTTCACATAATAAACATTCCAATTCAGAACAGATGCTGATGTTCCAGGCAGGTCATTTTGTTCTAAATATAAAGCCCACTCCTTTTTAAAAAATTCTATAAAACCTTCGTCTTTAAGCAGTGATGTATTAAACCTCCAATTTTTGCTTGGTGGGATTGTCTTCTTGTTTACCAGAGTTAAAGAAACCGGAGCATGGTCACTGATGGGGTGTATCTCAGTGGCTGAAATGTCAGCCAACAATGAGCTGCTGACTAGAAAATTATCCAAACGTGAATGAGTGATGGACGTGTGAAAAAAAAGTACATTCTCTACGGTTAGAATGAAGAGATCGCCATGCATCACAAAGCCCATAATCACTCATGTACTGTTTAACTATATTAGTGGATTGCATATTGCGCTGAGTCCCAGCTGTACTGAGCCTGTCTGTTAAAGAGTTCATCCAAAAATTAAAATCGCCTCCAAGTATAAGTGGACAGTTCAAGTGTTCAGAGAGTACAGAGAAAAAATTATGAAAGAATGGAGGGTCATCAATATTTGGACAGTATATGCTGACAATACATAAGCTTTGGTTCTGTACAGATATTTTTAACATTATAAATCTACCCTCTGGATCAGAGACTGTGTCCAATACTGTGAAATTGATGTTTTTGTGTATTAAAATAGCTACACCTCTTTGCCTAGAGTTATAGCAGGCAGAGAACATGCTGGGAAACTCAGGTGTTTTAAGTTCATCTGCGGATGTGGCAGATCTATGAGTCTCTTGTAATAATATTACGTCTGCTGCACTCTCTTTAGCTGATCAAAAATCTTTATTCTTTTCTCTATGGAGCCAGCTCCATGTACGTTCCATGAGACAAACTTTAGTGCACCCATAGATGTGTGTGTGAGTAGCTAAAATATGAAGCCTTCATGTGAATAAGATGGAATAAGTAACTAAATGTATAAAATAGTATGTTAATAAATAACAGAAAAGTAAATAATGATAATAATAATAAAGATCCAACAGTGTTTGTGGTTGTATTATTTGACACGTAAATTATGATATTGTGCTGTGGATTTAAGATATATATTTGTGTTTATTTTCTTAATCTAAATGTAGGGCTGTCGCGGTAACCGCAAAAATGAAATATCGCAATATGAAGAAACCCACCGCGCTGCATCATGGGTCACCGCGATTACTGAACTTGGTTCAACTCAATGATGCATGTTGAGAAGGTTGGCTGTACTGGTATCAACACGAAACGTTACTTCGCTCCTTTGGGAGCACTTTGGTTTTCAGTACGTCAGCTGCTGCGCAGCCAGAGTCCTTGGCCGAGACAGAGCTGCCACCAACGGCAAAAAAATAATAATAAACGCTCTGAGACCTGCTGAAGTCCCGGACAAGCACTGCTTCTGCAACCGTCCTGAAGAGAGTTTGAGCCGAGCTGGAGCTCACTCGCTACCTGCAGGAGGAATGCATCCTCCTTGGTTTTCCTTGTAGGTAACAAGGACTGACCGAGCTATAAATCACCGTCATTCGTGTGTGTGAAAGTGAAATGATAGTGCCCCCCCCCGGCGCGCTCGCGCCCGGTACATGTAATTTTTTATGCTCGATTTTAAACAACAAAACAAAATGGGGACTTGTTTCTTATTTGTTAGATGCTGCAGCCAAATTTGCATTTAAAAGTTTAACCTCCTGAATTTTGTTGTTTTTAAGTTCAGTCGGACTCCGACTGTCGGAGAAACAAACGTTACTGCGATCTGTGTTGTTACTGCCCTTTGATCTGCATTCAGTAAAGTGTTATAAAAGAAGGCACGGCAATTTTTAACCTTTTTTAAATGTGTAAACAGTATGTTTAGATAGTACTGCAATAAAAAAAAGGGCTGCAATAATATCGCACACCGCAATATTAAGCCACCCTGAATCACCGCAGGACGAATTCCTCAACTGCGACAGCCCTATCTAAATGAATATTTTTCAGTTTTTATTTAAACAGTTTTTCCCAAAATCTAAATAATTATTAATTTTTTGGAATATAACATGTACAGATTACACAAACGTCTACACACTGATGGTTTATAGATTTAAAATAGATAACACAAAACTAAATAAATATTTTTAATTCACATTAACTCTTTAAAGTCACTATTTTTTTCAACACATTTGCAGTGGGTCTTTAAGTGAATGCCTTGTGAGTCAACCTCTGTAGGAGTTAATCCCTGGTGCTCCTGCTTCAGCCAGAGAAGAGGGAATCAGTAGACGGCAGGATATGAAGTCTTTCCTTATATCCGGACACCTCACCTCTGATTGGATAACAGTAACTCTACCACTGACTCTGTTTGCTCTTCAACTTTGATGTTTTATCTCCACAAATACCGCAAGCCTGCCATGAGATCTGCCATGTTGTGAAGTTGTTAATGCTAACAGTTCGCTCCTACTAGCCAAGACGTGCTCTGCTCTCGCCATGATGCAAAATCAACAACAGAGTTTCCCATTTGCTAACCAAGATGGGTGAGTCCATGAATTAATGGACTCACCCATTAATTTTACAGTGTGATGTAGATGTGCGGGGCTTTTTCTGACCTGGGCGTTTTCCCATACTATATACGATACCAATTTTATTTTCTATAGCACAATTTAAAATACAGCGTGAGAGCTGTCCAAAGTGCTGAACAGGCAGGAACAATAAAAAAAGAAAAGCAATAAGGATCTAAACAAGGCATCAATAGCAGGTAAAAACAATAAGAACAATATATAAAACACAACAGTAAAAACTGTAAAAACAATAAAAACAACGAAACAATAAAATGATTCACTGTCCTATCTTGTTTTCTATCAGTGGCTAATGCAGGAATTAGGGGTCGAAGACCATCTTCACGTTTAGCCTGCATACGAAATTCAAAGTTATCGGTCATAGTTCAAAAATAAGAGCTTTGTCACGTTTTGGGGATGTTTAGGACCCAAATATGCAGCAACCCAGGATGACACAAGGCCGGAGATGATGTAAAGTTAAATCCTTTATTTTTGAAGGATGAAACGAAGAGTAAATCCAGGGCAGAGAGCCAGAGTCCAAAAATGACCAAAATCCAAAATAAACCGGAGATCCAACTGAGACACGAGAAAATGCTAGAGACTAGGAACGAGAGACTGACAGAATTACCACAATGGACCGACACAAGACAAAGACAAGACAGGGCTTAAATAACAGGGAGGAGTAATTAAGGGAACAGGAAGGAGGTGTGTGGAGTGAGGGCTGGAGGGAAGGCAGGTGACAATAATTACCTAAATGGGGAAACAGAACCCAGGGAGGACAGATAAACTTAAAACTACAAATCCAAACTAAAAGGCTGCGGGAAGGACTAACACACACACACACACACACACACACACACACACACACACACACACACACACACACACACAGAGAGACATAAATAACTCACACACATATACTGGGCTGGGGAACAAGAGGCTGGAGCTGCAACTGGAGGGACAGAGGATAACTAAATGAACACCGGACCTGAGGGAATGATAAAAAGGCCTACAAACAGAAGACACAATATTGAGACGTAGACAAAGGACACATGAGGGCGCTATGAGACACAGAAGGGAAACTAGAGAGGATGGAGAAACATCAGGAGACACATAAAGGAGGGGGCAGACATGCACACACACACACTGACACCAATAAAATCACACACACTAACACACACATACACTAAGCTGGGGAAAACAAGAGGCTGGAGCTACAACTGGAGGGGCAGAGGATAACTAAATGAACACCGGTCCTGAGGGAATGATAAGAAGGCCTACAAACAGAAGACACATAATAGAGACACAGACAAAGGATACATGAGGGCACTATGAGACACAGAAGTGAATCTAGAGAGGGATGAAGAACACCAGGAGGCACATGAAGGAAGGGGCAGACGCAGACCATGACAAGCTTACTCTTTGAAGTGCTCAAAAAAAGAAATAAAAGAAAAGAAAAATTTCCTTCTTTTAATTAATTTGAGCTAATGAAGGTTATAAAATATGGAGAAGTCAGAACAATACTAAAACAATAATAATATTATGGTAATCATTTTATACATAATGTTATCTCCCCCCCCCCCACACACACACACACCAACTTTTTTGTTTAATAGTTGTTTTCAGTTCAAATTAATGCATGTTTAAAAATGGACTAGTGATAAATATGCGTTATTAACCTGCTGATGAAAGAGGTGATCTACATGAGGATGCAGAACATGTGCTCATGAAGTGTTTTTTAAAGACTTTTAATTGCATGGAATTATATTTACCTGTGAATTTGCATTTTAACTAATACTAGTACTATCATAATACTTCATGACTGACAGCTGATTCATCAGGTATGTAGCTTTGCAGCAACTGAAAACAAGCTGAGCTGCAACTAAGACCATAAACATTGCTTTAAATATAACCGAGAATAGAAAACATAAGCTGTGTACTTACATGCACTGATCTCATCTGGTGTGTGCTCATCAATGCACATGTCACATAGATACTTCAAACAGATTAAATTACAATAATTTTTGTTTTGTTTTTGTCAGAGAGAGAAGTAAAAATCTTCTTACTGTTTTTCTGTAAGCTTTCGAAAGTTTGAAGCATCATGTTGGTTCGACACACGACTCATTGATACATTTTTCACACACTCAGCAGGTTTATAACTGACAGCTCCAGCGCAACTCATGCCACACCCACTCAGATCTAAACCACGCCTCCTCCAGCAGCCACAGCATCCCTCTGACTCCGCCCTCCATAAAATTACATCACTGTTGTTAGCTTCTGTTAGCCTGCTGTATTTAGTAGCGGCAATAATCCCCAGTGAGCTGTAGGATTATTAATCTGTTAATCTGATTACTTTGTGTGTCTGTGTGTGAGGGGTGTGTTTTTGATAGGGGGGAAATAGACACAGGATCTGCATGTGTGTTGGATCAGGGGTCTGATTGTAAATGCATCTCTGTGATCTCATTATTGCTGAGTCAGACATCAAAATTCCAGTAAAGTTTTCAACTCAGCAGTAACATCTGGCAGACATAACCAAGGGTAAAATACCCTCAACCTCATTTCCCCCTCTTATAACAATAGCATTGCTTACAAATCAGACGTTCTTCAATGAGAAACCATTTTATACCTTTAATTTTTTTAAATGATCAGTCACTCTTGGTTTTTCATGCAGGCTGAACGTGAAAATTACGATACATCTACTTCCTGCATTAACTTCTGATTAAAAACAGACAGTGAAACTCCAGGATTTGAAAAGCCTGACAGATCTATGCCAATATCACCTAACTTGACTCGCGTTGTTGTTTTAGCGTCCAGGAAAGAGCTGAGACTGTCTTGACTTGCAGAAGCTAACCATTAGCATTAGCAATCCCACCACACGGCAGAACTCCTTCAGGCTTGTGTTATTTGTAGAAATAAAACATCAACGTTTCAAAGCAAACTGAGTCAGTGATCTAACCGTCTTCTAGATCCTGAAACATGCGCTCTGGACCTTTTTTTCGCATAGTATGACTTACAAGGCATCCATTCCCACTAGAGACCACTGCGCATGCATTAAAAATATGTGAAGGACTTCTTTAAAAACACATAACACTCACTGATCTGTAGCTCCATTACTCAGGGGTCCCATGGCCCCTGGATGCCCCTGCAGAGGTAGGTGTGGAGGTGATGCACTGGAATAAAACTCCCCCGATCGAGTCAGGATCTCCTGCTGCTTCCTGCACACGTTACACACCCACATCACCTAAAACACAAATCCAACACACAATAATGTTTAGATCTTTAGTTTTCATCAAAAATATCAATGTTAAAATATTTTATTGTTTCTTTTTATACTATTTTGAAGGTTTAAGTGTAAATAAATATGACCTGCTGAGATGATTTCTCTGGAAAAGTGAAGCTGCATCTTGTGTGTAAACCCGAGAAGATAAACAAACAAAAACAGACTGACCTTGTTGGCTCTCAGAGGGACACGCCCACCACAGCGGGCGCAGAAGCGACTCTGACAGTAGCAGCAGGCTCGGCCGCAGCCGTCAGCAAACTTGGTCTTGTGGCAGATACCACAGGTGGGAGACTCTGCCCTTGCAGTCTGTGCTGCAGGAGGCTCCTCCCCCAGTTTTTTCACCTGGTCTTTATACATTTCAAACTGCTGATGCAACTTCCTGTGAAGAAGAGGAAAAGTGGGACTGATCAGATGCCGGCATGAAGATAAAATCTTCTCTAAATTCTAATGAGGCCTGAAAGAATCAATAATTTTGAGGTTTCCTGTTTTTTTGTCAGTTCCGTCAGACCCATTAAAGAGGCAGAAAGAGAAGGTCAGGCCTGAAAACTCAGACTTCTGCAGAAAAAACATCATAAAATATAACATATTGTAACACCGGCTCTGATTAGCTGTATATCCACCCTTCTGGCTTCACCGGTAAAATATTGAGATAGCCAAAAGATAGAGTTGAGCCACTCAGGTGAAACAGACCTCAGATCAGTTCACCTTGTCCAGGTTTTACTCACGTCTGTGACTCGCTGTCAGTCGGACTTTTAACCTGCAGAACTTCGGACACATTGGCTGCAACATTATTGACCAACTGACTGAACCCTGAGAATGGATTCCACCTGTCCAGGTAACACAGACAGTCAGCTGACAGGTAGCATGTTCACCAGGAGGTGGGGGGCAGGGGGGGAGCAGTTTAGGAAACAGAAAGTGGCTGAATGAGTAAAGAGAGGTGTGGCCAGGACAGGCTTTGGAGGTCTGACTGAGGTACTCACGAAGCCGGGGGAGGTTTTGATTCCTCCTGATCCCTGCAGACATAAACGCCATGATGATGATGATGATGATGATGATGATGATGATGATGATGATGATGATGATGATGATGATGATGATGATGATGAAGCAGAATAAAAAAACATTATCAGAAAAGAAAATGAACTGAAATTGAAAATTAAAATAATCAGAAATGATGGAAAACGTTGAAAAAGAACAAGCTGCTGAAGTTCATCTGAACTTGTTTTTTCCATAATTATGTGACTTTTTTTTCTGTTGGTGCCTGATTGGCTAAAAATCATCCTGCAACCAAACCTCAGCCAGTCAAATCCTACTGGTATGCATGAAGGTTCTGCTGGTAAGGGGGAGGTTCTGATGGTCAGTAAGGTCTTGGATATCAGGAAGTCTTTTTGTTAAGTCATTCTATACCAATACAAGCAGGGTCCCCCCTTATATATAAAAACTAATCATTTTAGGTAACTAACATCACATGTCTGCTATCATTCATAGTTTGTGCAAAATATGACAACTACTACAATTTAAGTTAGACTAGTTGTGCCAAACAAACAAAACTATCTCAAATCAATACCTCCGATTTGTCACATTCTGACATTTTGAGTGGGAGGAGATGTAGATGAAGAGTTTGATTATAGTACAGTGATCCCTCGCTACTTCACGGTTCGTTTATCGCGGATTCACGACTTCGCGGATTTTTTCTTTGGAGCCTTATTCAAGGGAAATTTGCAGATTCGCAGTATTTTTCTATGCGAAATATCAAGAAATTCCTGTTTTTTTCATCAATTTCATCATAAAATGCACTTTTTGTAATAAAACTATAAAAAAACCAAGTAAAATACAGTACTATGTAAAGGGAGGGTTTTAAAAGTCTGAATACTGAATACGTACCTGTTAAATAAATACTGTAAATATGGTGTCCCTACTTCGCGGATTTTCACCTATCGCGGCCAGGTCTGGAACGCATCTACCGCGATAAACGAGGGATCACTGTATGTCCATGTATGAAAAGTTATGTCATTAAAAGAGACAACACCAATACGGATGGTTTCTGATACTTTCTATTAGTGCTATTATCGTCTAATAATAATGGTAGACCGATAATTTCAGACATCTAGTTGTGTTGGTTAGTGAGGTCAAAGATTTGTATAAGTTGTGATGAGTTCTAGAGGTCAGCGATATTTTTAGGGATGAAAGAGAATGTTCCAGTTTCAGATAATAAACGTCTGATGGTCTAAGACTTCCTGAAGATCAGAGGGGGAGTTTTGAATAGACTCTTCTCCAATGTCGGAATTTCTGGGGAAATTTACCAGATCTTTGCACCATGCGTGTGCTTCCATTTCACCAGGCTGGCCCAAAAGGGCCATTTTAGTAACCAGTGGAGTACCTGACCTGGTGTAGGGACTCAGAGACAGTCCAGTAGTGTCTCCGGATGGGACTTGTGGTTAAGTCGTGCTGATTGGTTGCAACTCAGTAGGGAATAACATCAGCAGACACTGACAAACAACCAACAAACAACCTCTGTCAGCGCGCCCCGGGGCAGCTGTGGCTACATCGTAGCTCATCCTCGAAGGCGTGTGAATGGGTGGATGACTGTGAAGCGCCTTGGGGGGGGGGGGGGGTATAAAACTCTGCTGAGCTTCAATTTATCTCCCCGTAACTTTTCTCCTTCCCAGAAATTTCCCAGAACTTCTATGGTGGAAACACGGCTAAAGGGTTGTGATGATGTTCAGAAAGGAGCTTCTAAAGATCAGTGTTATTTTCACAGATCAGGCTGTTTGCAGGAATATTCAAGCACTGAGCAGAAAATCTGAGTGACAAAGATGCAAAGATCAAAAACCTAAAACAAACGGAACAAAGCATCACACTGTCTAATCTCCCATCTGACTTCAGCAGCTCTCGCACAAAATGAAGAAAAACACAACAGAAAACTTCATTAAATTAAAAGCAAACACAGAAGGCATGACAGACTAACAAGACAAAAATAAAAGAGAAGCTGGAACTGTTTGGAATTCCTGGAGTTTGAAACATCTAGGGCGAGCCATCTGCTAGTTTGTTTAGAAGGGCGTTTCTATTTGCAGCTACTTAGAGTTTTGCCAGTTTTTGTTTTTAAAAGTAAATATAAAAATGAGGAGACAGCATCATGTCTTCTTGTGTGATTTTATAAGTCAACAACCAAACTACAGAGCTGTGAAGAAGTTTTTATCGCTCACTTTCTTCTGCTTTGCTTTTTTGTCACCTAAATGTTTCAAAGATAACTTGGGTAAACATGAAATGAAGTTTTAAATGATATTATGGTTTATTAAGGAGGAAAACTATCCACAACAGCCTGAACCGTAAGTGTAAACCTAGTTCACCCTGAAACTTAATAACTGGTAATGAGTGTCTCACATCCCTGTGGAGGAATTTTGTCTCACTTATCTTTCCATAATTGTTTTAATTCAGCCATGTTGGAGGATTTTCCTGCACAAATGTCCCATTTAGGGTCAAAGGTCAGATTATTCTCCTTCAGGGTTTTCTGGTACAACAGAATTCCCCAGTATCCAGGTCCTGCTGTAGACCAGACCATGATACTACCACCACCATGTTTGATTGTATGGTTCTCTTTTTTTCAAATGTTAAGTGTTAGTGTTACTCTAGGTAGGCGACACACCTTCCCACTGGTTAGGGTTAGAGTAAGGGGTTGGGGTTAGGTTGTGTGGTTTATCCACACGATCGTTTTCGCAAAAGTCTCTGGGATCAACACGTTTTGTCCTTTCAGTTGTTTTTCTCCTAACTCTCACGTGGATGACATTTTTAGTTGCTGTTCTTCAATTTCTTCTGATCTTCAATTTCTTCAGAAGGGTGGGGGATTTGCTTTTTGATATCTTTTAGTTTACTTCATGTTGTCAGACAGGAAGTAATTTCTTAGCTGTGAAAAGTTTTAAATCATTTTTTGTATTTTCTTGAATTGTCTTTGGTATTGAAATTTGTTTGACTGATGAAACATTTCAGTGACCAGAAAAAGCAAAAACAGGGTTTTTCACAGCTCTAAAGGATTCTACCTCAGTTTGATACTCTTGTAACTTTACCGGATTGTCTTCAGAGACATCTGCTGGGCATCAGTGGTTACAGCAGCTCGACTAGTAACCAAAAACATCATCTCACATTATTAGAAACCATCAAATAACCTTCCTACAAACACCGGTTCATCTGTTTCTATTCCTTGTATAAATGAACACTTTAAAGCTAATGTATTTCTGGTGACTTAAACAGTAAATTTGTTCTCATTTCAACAATCAGATCTGTGAACTGATCATTTTGAGACACTGACTGATAAAAAAAAATGTATTTCTTACATTTGAAACAACGTGATCCAAAGATCCCCAAACCTCAAGACGTTTTGATCCACATTAAAGCACAATCACCGGCCCACCAACACTCCCTAATGGGATAACTGGATTAAGTCTGCTGTAATTAAAACCAAACAAAAGCAGAAGGGCTGGCGGTAACAAACAAGCACACAGCCTGAGAAACAATCAAAGGTTTTGTTCAAGGTAATAACCACAAAACCTTCAGAGGATTCAGCCAAGAGTAAAGAGCACGTGTGTGCAGAATTATTGCACCAAAGTAAACACAGATACAGATTTGAACCCCGCAGAGCTGTTTAGTTAAATAAAAGTCGTTGCTTCTGTCATTTTGATTACATTTGGCTCTTTTTGTTACACTTTGTCTTTGCGTTATTCAGATTTGCTCTAGATGGGTAACCAAACAGCTCTCGGGTTTGCTATTTATCCAGAAAAGTGGCCATAAGTCCAAGGTAACCTTCCTCCTCACGTCACATGACATCTTCATCGTATTGCTGCTGCAGCTGATCATGATCCCAACTAACTGAGAGCACACTCACTTTAACATGCTCTGCTCCTTCTCCTCCTCCTTCTTCTGTCTCTCCATCACCGAGAGGATGATGCGCCGCTCCTCCTCTGTCAGGTGGCTCAGGTCCGGCAGATCCGACCCGGCCCCAGGGGGCGGTGCAGGTCCGGTGGCTCCAGACATGCTGACTGAGAGCCGCTGGAAGAAAAGATCGCCGAAGTCTGTCAGTGAATAATGATGAAGGTGGTGATGGTGATGGAGGCTGCAAAGCTGCAGCGTGTTCACGTATTATTTTAGTCAGATGCGTTCGGTGGCTCTGGATGCAGCTCTGCGGCCGCGCGTGGAGCCTCCGGCAACGGTCAGAGAGCTACATCTGCACCCTCCATCACACCATCCACCTGTTTATATGTCCACCCTTCATCCATCCACCCCATCCATCGCCTCTCTCACCGACAGGCGCAGCGGCGTCCTCCTGCCTGTTTATTCTGCGTTCATCATGTCGCCTCCTCCGGTGCTCAGCGGCGGCGGTTCCGGTCGGCTCTCCGTCCAGCCGGCGGCGCTCATCCTTCACCCCTCCGCGGCAGTCAAGCCCTTCTGCTCGGCCTGGTGTCGTCGCGTTATTCCGCGGGGCTCTCTTCGTTTCGTCTCGGTGATAATGGACGCAGCGGCGGCGGAGGAGACGGAGAAAATAAATAAATCCTCCATAGAAAAGGGGCGGAGCCACGACACGAGACGACGTTACGTGCGACAAATATCAGCTGGTAGTCGGCGGGTGGCGGTGGTGGAGGAGGGTGCTGCGGAAGCTAAACATAGACCTGCAGCCAAAGATAGAAATACAACCAAACCCTCTCAGCAGCCAATCAATCAGTCACTCTGCGTTTTATAAATAACCCAATTACCTCTGACTGCTGCTGGAGTCACGATTCAGGCAGATTTCACAAATAACATTTCACCAATCAGAGCCAAATCCGAACAATCTGCTTCTGCTGCATTTCAAATTTCTTTCAGCAGCTGGAGCCATTTTTCTGACTCGCTCCTCCTGTCTGATTTGATGTTCTTTTTGACATGGGTCATGTTTGTGGCACCGCTGCAGGAATTAGCTTCCTATTTTAATGATAAATGATGTGTCCTGATTGGCTCTGGAGCCACATGAGGCTCTTCAGCTCCTCTGATATAACCACTGCATAAAGTTTTACAGATGTGTTGGAATTATTTAAAGTTTAAAACATGAAAAGCACTCTGTTTTTATGACAAATAGAAAATACTATTCAAATAATAATTTAAAATTTAGTGTTGGTTATTTATTTAAGGCACAAAATTAACACCCTGATCTTTTACAGCTGCACTAAACAAATGCAAAAACGCCATATATATAAAGCAATGATTATCTTAATTTTCTTTAATTTTACAAAATAATCGTTTCTGGTGAAAAATGACTCCTAACAATTTGGAAAATAAACTCAGAATTTTACAGACAAAGTTCATTTTGAGACTCACCATAATATACAGTAAGAATGTTGGCAAAAATGTCTAAGTTGTAGTTCTGGACCCCAGCTTCTCGGTATCTCCTGCAGCTCAAGCAGAAAATCTTTTCCATTTAAACGATCTTTATATGTAATTGTAAATTTATAATTTTTCCATTTGTCTCAAAGAAACCGTTGCAATCTTTGTTAAAGTAAAAAAAAACATTTAAGAGCAAAACACTTTTTGAAAATATAATATAATATAATTAATATAATATCATATCATATCATATCATATCATATCATATCGTCTCGTCTCGTCTCGTCTCGTCTTCCTCCGCTTATCCGGGTCCGGGTCGCGGGGGCAGCATCCCAACTAGGGAGCTCCAGGCCGTCCTCTCCCCGGCCTTGTCCACCAGCTCCTCCGGCAGGACCCCAAGGCGTTCCCGGACCAGATTGGAGATGTAACCTCTCCAACGTGTCCTGGGTCGACCCGGGGGCCTTCTGCCGGCAGGACATGCCCGAAACACCTCCCCGGGGAGGCGTCCAGGAGGCATCCTGACCAGATGCCCAAACCACCTCAACTGGCTCCTTTCGATCCGGAGGAGCAGCGGTTCTACTCCGAGTCCCTCCCGAATGTCCGAGCTCCTCACCCTATCTCTAAGGCTGAGCCCGGCCACCCTACGGAGGAAACTCATTTCGGCCGCTTGTATCCGCGATCTCGTTCTTTCGGTCATTACCCAAAGCTCATGACCATAGGTGAGGATTGGGACGTAGATCGACCGGTAAATCGAGAGCCTGGCTTTCTGGCTCAGCTCCCTCTTCCCCACGACAGATCGGCTCAGCGTCCGCATCACTGCAGACGCCGAACCAATCCGCCTGTCGATCTCCCGATCCCTCCTACCCTCACTCGTGAACAAGACCCCGAGATACTTAAACTCCTCCACTTGAGGTAGGACCTCTCCCCCGACCCGGAGGTGGCAAGCCACCCTTTTCCGGTCGAGAACCATGGTCTCAGATTTGGAGGTGCTGATCCTCATCCCAGCTGCTTCACATTCGGCCGCGAACCTACCCAGCAAGAGCTGAAGGTCAGAGCTGGATGAAGCTAGGAGGACCACATCATCCGCAAAAAGCAGAGACGAGATTCTCCTGCCACCAAACTCGACACACTCCACACCACGGCTGCGTCTAGAAATTCTGTCCATAAAAGTGATGAACAGAACCGGTGACAAAGGGCAGCCCTGGCGGAGTCCAACCCTCACTGGGAACAGGTCTGACTTACTAGCGGCTATGCGGACCAAACTCACGCTCCTCTGGTAAAGGGACTGAATGGCCCTTAACAGAAAGCCACCCACCCCATACTCCTGGAGTGTCCCCCACAGGGTGCCCCTGGGGACACGGTCATAAGCCTTCTCCAAATCCACAAAACACATGTGGATTGGTTGGGCAAACTCCCATGCCCCCTCCATCACCCTTGCAAGGGTATAGAGCTGGTCCACAGTTCCACGGCCAGGACGAAAACCACATTGCTCCTCCTCTATCTGAGATTCAACTATCGATCGGACCCTCCTCTCCAGTACCTTGGCGTAGACCTTTCCAGGGAGGCTGAGGAGTGTGATCCCCCTATAGTTGGAACACACCCTCAGGTCACCCTTCTTAAAGATGGGGACCACCACCCCGGTCTGCCACTCCCTAGGAACTGCCCCCGATGACCACGCAATGTTGTAGAGACGTGTCAACCATGACAGCCCTACAACATCCATAGCCTTGAGATACCCAGGACGAACCTCATCCGCCCCCGGGGCTCCGCCGCTGTGTAGTTGTTTGACTACCTCAGCAACTTCTGCCCCCGAGATCGGACAGTCCATCCCCAGGCCTCCCAGCTCTGGTTCCTCCTCGGAATGCGCATTGGTGGGATTGAGGAGCTCCTCAAAGTATTCCTTCCACCGTCCGACTATAGCCTCAGTTGACGTCAGCAGCTCCCCATCCCCACTGTAAACAGTGTGAGCGAGTTGCTGCCTTCCTCTCCTGAGGCGCCGGACAGTTTGCCAGAACCTCTTTGGAGCCGATCGATAGTCTTTCTCCATGGCCTCACCAAACTCCTCCCACGCCCGAGATTTTGCCTCGGCAACTGCCACTGCTGCACCCCGCTTGGCTATCCGGTACCTGTCTGCTGCCTCCGGAGACCCACAGACCAGCCACGCCCTGTAGGCCTCCTTCTTCAGCCTGACGGCTCCCCGAACCTCTGGTGTCCACCAGCGGGTACGGGGGTTGCCACCACGACTGGCACCGGCCACCTTACGGCCACAGCTAGCAACAGCCGCCTCGACAATCGCAGAGTGGAACAAGGCCCACTCGGACTCAATGTCCCCCACTGCTCTCGGGACGTGGTCAAAGCTCTGCCGGAGGTGGGAGTTGAAGACCGTCTTGACAGGTTCTTCTGCCAGGCGTTCCCAGCAGACCCTCACTATGCGTTTGGGTCTGCCAGGTCTACGCGGCATGTTCCCTTGCCATCTGATCCAACTCACCACCAGGTGGTGATCAGTTGACAGCTCCGCCCCTCTCTTCACTCGGGTGTCCAAAACATACGGCCGCAGGTCAGATGATACGACTACAAAATCTATCATCGACCTGTGACCTAGGCTGCCCTGGTACCAAGTGTACCGGTGGGCATCCTTATGTTCGAACATGGTGTTCGTTATGGCCAAACTGCGGCTTGCACAGAAGTCCAATAACAAAACACCGCTCGAGTTCAGATTAGGTGGGCCGTTCCTCCCAATCACACCCCTCCAGGTCAAGCTGTCATTGCCCACGTGAGCATTGAAGTCCCCCAGCAGGACAATGGAGTCCCCTGATGGAGCACTATCTAGCACTCTTCCCAGGGACTCCAAAAAGGGTGGGTACTCTGAACTGATATTTGGCCCATAAGCACAAACAACAGTCAGGACCCGTTCCCCGACCCGAAGGCGCAAGGAAGCTACCCTCTTGTCCCCCGGGGTAAACCCCAACACACAGGCAGAGAGTCTCGGAGCTAACAAAAAGCCAACCCCAGCCCTCCGCCTCTCACCCGGAGCAACTCCAGCAAAGTAGAGTGTCCAAGTCCTCTCCAGGTCTCGGGTTCCAGAGCCAATGCAATGTGTCGAGGTGAGTCCGACTATATCTAGCCGGTACCGCTCAACCTCTGCCACAAGCTCCGGCTCCTTCCCCGCCAGCGAGGTGACGTTCCATGTCCCAAAAACTAGTTTTCTTGTCCGGGGATTGGACCGCCAAGGCTCCCGCCTTGGTCTGCCACCCGATTCGCATTGCACCGGACCCTTCATGTTCCTCCTGCGGGTGGTGGGTCCACAGTTGGACGAGCCCATGTATCCGGTTCGGGCTGGGCCCGGCCGGGCCCCATGGGCGAAAGCCCGGCCACCAGGCGCTCGCTCACGGGCCCCAACCCCAGGCCTGGCTCCAGGGTGGGACCCCGGTAACCCTCCGGGCCGGGTACTCCGACTCTTCATTTTAACCGCCATGAAAGATCCTTCGAACCGTTCTTTGTCTCACCCTTCACCTAAGACCAATTTGTCATGGGAGACCCTACCAGGGGCACTAAGTGCCCCAGACAACATAGCTCCTAGGATCATTAGGGCACTCAAACTCCACCACGATAATATTATATTATATTATATTATATTATATTATATTATATTATATTATATTATATTATATTATATTATATTATATTATATTATATTATATTATATTATGACTGGAGTTTAAAAAAATATAGTAACATAAATTAAAATCTTATTTCAAAAAAGTCTCACCATTTGAAATTCTCTGATGTATTTAGTGGAGAACATCGCCCTCTGTTGGACAACTATAATAGCAGCATCTAGAGCAGGAATCAGAGATTGGTCCTAGAAATCGGATGACCTATTGACCTGCACTTAGAATACCGGTAAGTAAGTAAGTAAAACTTTATTTATATAGCACTTTTCACAGATAAAACAGGACAGGAGCACAAGGTCAGTTTACATAAAAGTTTGTCTAAATAAAAGTGTCTTCAGCTACTTTTTAAAAGAATCAACAGAGTCGGCCACACAAAGAAACAGGGGCAGGGCGTTCCAAAGTCTGGGAGCTACAGCTTGAAAGGACAGGTCCCCTCTAGTTTTAAATCTGGTCTTAGGGACCTTCAGTAGGTTCTGACCCGAGGACCGTAGAGTGCGGCCAGAAGAGTGAGGGATTAAAAGGTCTGATAAATATTGTGGAGCTTGTCCATTAAGGGCTCTAAAAGTCAAAACTAAAATTTAAAAATCTATTCTAAACTTGACCGGTAGCCAATGTAAAGAAGATAAAACCGGTGTTATGTGAGCCCTTCTATTGGTTCCTGTTAAAAGCCTTGGTGCAGCGTTCTGGACCAACTGGAGACGACTGACATCTGATTTGTTAAAACAAGTAAAGATAGAGTTACAATAATCTAAACAAGAAGAAATAAAAGCATGGATAATCATCTCCAAGTCCGATTTTGAAGTAAATGCTCTCAATTTGGAAATGTTTCTCAAATGGTAAAAGCAATTTTTTACTAAATGTTTGAGTGGCAGCTCAAAGACGTGGACTGGTCAAAAAGAACACCAAGGTTTCTGAGACTGGTCTGGACTGAGGAGCTCAGGGAACCGAGGTGTTGTTCGATTAAAAGCACTTTCTGTTCAGGAGCAATGATCATGTTTCAGTCTTGCTTGAGTTCAACTGAAGAAAGTTACTGGCTAGCCAGTCCTTAATACACTCAATGGAATCAAGTAGGTCATCTAACTTGTTAAACTCTGTGTCCTTGAAGGAGCAGTACAGTTGAATGTCATCCCCATATATTGGTAGGACACATTTTTAAAGCTTTGAATAATCTCCCCAAGAGGGCAAATATATAAAAGAAACAAAATTGGGCCAAGGGCCGAGCCCTGGGGAACACCGTGAAGCAAAGATGTGACTTCAGACCTAATCTTGTTTACACATAAAGAAAATGTTCTGTTATTTAAATAGGAAGAAAACCACTTCAGAACAGTACCAGAAAATCCTAACTCATTTTGAAGTCGATGTAACAGAATTTTATGGTCAACCGTGTCAAAAGCTGAAGACAAATCCAATAAAACCAGTACAGTATATTGGCCAGAGTCTGCCGCCATCAGTACATCATTAGATACCTTTAACAGAGCTGCTTCAGTGGAATGCATCTTACGAAAGCCTGATTGGAACTTATCTAAAACATTATTAAGGTCCAGAAAAGTAGTCAGCTGCCCTGCCACCAACTTCTTCAGAACTTTAGCCAAAAAAGGGAGTTTTGAAATTGGCCTATAGTTGCCAAGTTCAGATGGGTCCAAATTGGTCTTTTTCAAAATAGGGCTTAAGGCTGCTTGAAGTAGCTTGGAACTGACCCAGTAGAAAGCGAAATGTTAAAAAGAAGAAGGCCTCATGTTTTCCAGAGCAGCTTTTATGTCCTCCACAGTGACAGGAATAAATGAGGACCACAAGCATTCTGAGTGACCAATATTAGAATTTAAGACAGGGGAAAGTTTAAAAATCTGTTGCAGTCCCCTGTAGAAAATACAGGTACCATGGAAGCTGTCGGTGAAACAATTTTACCGTTGGTGTCAAACAAGAATTTAGGGTTTTTTCTGTTCATGTTCACAAGGTTAGAAAAGTAAGATGATCTGGCCTGTTTAATCAACTTGTTGAGCAATGAGATCAACTCTTTTAATTGCAATCTGTGGACCTCAAGTTTTGTAGATTTCTACAAATGTTCCACCTTACGGCAAGATCTCCTAAACAGCTTAATATTTTCATCCATCCAAGGGATAGTGTTTTTAGGAAAAGATATTTGTTCCCTAACTGGGGCAACCTCGTTTAGAAGGGACAAACAGTGAGTCAATAAAATGATCAGCATCACTGTGACCATCAAAACGTTCTGATTCAAACAGATTGGAGAATTTTTCAACAGCAGTTTGACTTATAATTCGCCTTTGGGAAATTACTTTACGAGGTTTACTTTCTAATTTAAAACACAGATTAAAATACAGTGATCCCTCGCTACTTCGCGGTTCGTTTATCGCGGATTCACGACTTCGCGGATTTTTTCTTTGGAGCCTTATTCAAAGGAAATTCGCCGATTCGCGGTATTTTTCACTGATTCGCGGTATTTTTCACCGATTCGCTGTATTTTTCTATGCGAAATATCAAGAAATTCCTGTTTTTTTTCATCAATTTCATCATAAAATGCACTTTTTGTAATAAAACTATAAAAAAAACAAGTAAAAATACATTACTATGTAAAGGGAGGGTTTTAAAAGTCTGAATACTGAATACTACCTGTTAAATAAATACTGTAAATATGGTGTCCCTACTTCGCGGATTTTCACCTATCGCGGCCAGGTCTGGAACGCATCTACCGCGATAAACGAGGGTTCACTGTATACACAACAGTGATCAGTAAAATGAACATCCACAACCCTCAGCAGGTCTATATTAAGGCCAAAAGAAAAAACTACATCTACGGCATGGCCTTTCGAATGTGTAGAGCCAGACACATGCTGTTTAAAATGGAATGACTCAGTGAGATTCAGTAGCTCCGATGCTGTCTTGCAAGAAGGATCATCAATATGAACGTTCATATCTCCAAGGATTAAAACATTCTCAAGTTTAATAACACCGGACAAGAACTCTGAAAATTCATCTAAAGACATGAATGCAGGACCAGGAGGACGATAAACTAAAACACAGTAAAATGAGTCAGTTTTCCCAACCATAACCATTTGCAGCTCAAAGGAGTTGTAAGAGGGTTGGTTCATAAGCCGACAGGAGAAGCAGTCCCTGTAGATAAGACCGAGTCCGCCTCCTCACCGTTCGGCACGTGGGGTTCCAAACACAGAACACCCGGGAGGGCACAACTTGTATAAAAGCATGTGATCTTGTTCCGTCTGCCAAGTTTCTGTCAAAAACATGAAATCAGATGTTCTTCATTAAACATATATCCAAGGATGAGAGTTTTATTTGCTATGGAGCGAACGTTCAGCAGGGCGAACTATATTATAGAACTATAATTGGACTGTGTTTGGGATGTTTATTGAAATGTGTAAAATTAGTTTTATCAAATAACGTCCTTTTTTTTAAACCTAGACTAATATTTTTGACTAATTGACATCAGTGAATGAACCCTCTGCAGCTACAGGTAAACCAGATAAAGATGCATGTGACAAAATAAATAAAATAAAATAAAATAAAAACATCTGCTGCTTCAAGTGGGACCAGTAAAAATACTGAGACCAGTTTATGCATTTTGACATTTAAAAAAGCACCTTCTGCACAAAAAGGCTAAATATAAAATGGAGAATTTTTCATGTTAGCATTGCTTATTCTCTAATTAGATTATTTTAAACAGAAATAGTGGTTAAAAGCTTTTTTGTCACCATTTTAAAAGAGCATGCAGCACTTAGCATTTAAAAATGAGAAACTATTTTTCTGTTTACTTTCAGGATTACCTGTAATATGAACATTAATGATTATCTTAACTTCTGATGCCCCTGAAGACAGGGGAGGAGATGGACACACTGATTGTGTTGATGATCTGACAGTAGTTTTTTTAAGGGGATCAGTGTGATGTCATCATGTGGCCATGTGACTCATAAACCAGCCTAAGAGGATTATTGTACTCCTTCTGTCAAATTTATTGTGTTTTATTACACAACAGTTGTTTGTTGTTGTTGTTTTTCTGTGGATGGCTGAAGCACTGATTCATTTATTTGTTCATGCATGATTGGCATCAAATCGGTACACGACTGAAAGATGAAGCTGGGTGTGTGTGCAGTGCTTCTGCTGCTGATCAGCTCTCTGCCAAAGGTCGACTGCAGTCTGCCAGACTTCACTCCTGCAACAGCACAACTACAGGTAGGACAGGTGCGTGCTGGGTTACAAAAAACTATTTAAAATGTAGTTTCTACTTGTAGACTATTAAATTATTCCATCACACAGCTCTCACGTGTGTTTATAATCAACTGATCTTACCTGCAGGAGAAGATTTCTGTAAACTCTGAGTTAAACGTAGTCAGATCTTTAAAGAAGAACGACTTCATACGACTTCCTGGAATCTGCAAACGCCTGAAGAGACGCAGAATCACCATCCTGGTAAATGTCTTCTTTCGGTGCCAGAAGGACCTTTGTGTGTTGTCATTGTCCACTCTTCATAACAAAAGTGTAATTTTCTCTGTTCACATACAGAGTGAGTATGAAGGGTTAGTAATGCTCCTCCTTCCTTTCCTCTTTCAGTGTAATATGGATAAGTTCTGCCGGGGACACACCTGGTGGAGGAACCAGAAACTCCCACCTGGCCAGATGTGTCGGTGCCCTCGGGGTTCCAGATGTTCACATTTTTTTCTTCACAGTCTCTAAACGAAGAATGACAATCAGACACTTAATTTGCTTTAATATTGGCAAATGTTTTCATAGAAGTTAATTTAAAAAAGTGTTTTAATGCTAATGCACATTAAATTGATTGTTATTTCTGAGTTTTGGGTGGTTTTTTATTTTTTGGTTTTGGACATTTACTGTTGTTTATTTACTATTACTATCAATGCAGTTGAAATAGATCACTTTAAATAAAAAAAACGTCCGTTTTCTTTAGTAAGACGTGTTTATGGAACAGATTAATATAGAAGTGATGCTTGAGGCTGTAGTGTAACAAACACCACCAAGTGGAAGTGCAGAAACACTGATGACGTTTTTCTCTGACTTCCGCCAACAGCTACGTTTACAACAGTTCTACAACTGTTTCAGGAAACTAAAGTTAGTGTCAGTCCCACGCTTTCAAAATAAAACAAAATTGTGTATTGTAAACTAAAATAATATGCCTTCATTAACCATAATGTTTAGTGTCATGGACAGCCAAGGAACCAATTGAAATTCTGTACAGGTTTCAGATCATCTATGGCTAAATAAAAACACATTTCAAATCATCAATATTTGATAATAATGCAAATGATTGTACACTGGAAAGAAATTATACATATTTTAGGAAGAAAACAGGTAGGGTAAACATAGAAACTCATAAAAGACTATTTGAAATGTGTCTTTTCTTTTGTTGTGTTTAATATAAACTATTAAAGTTCAAAACAAATCAAATTAAATACATTTTTAAAAGAAGTTACCAGTACTTCGTCGTCTTCGTCTTCCTCCGCTTATCCGGGTCCGGGTCGCGGGGGCAGCATACCAATTAGGGAGCTCCAGGCCGTCCTCTCCCCGGCCTTGTCCACCAGCTCCTCCGGCAGGACCCCAAGGCGTTCCCGGACCAGATTGGAGATGTAACCTCTCCAACGTGTCCTGGGTCGACCCGGGGGCCTTCTGCCGGCAGGACATGCCCGAAACACCTCCCCGGGGAGGCGTCCAGGAGGCATCCTGACCAGATGCCCAAACCACCTCAACTGGCTCCTTTCGATCCGGAGGAGCAGCGGTTCTACTCTGAGTCCCTCCCGAATGTCCGAGCTCCTCACCCTATCTCTAAGGCTGAGCCCGGCCACCCTACGGAGGAAACTCATTTCGGCCGCTTGTATCCGCGATCTCGTTCTTTCGGTCATTACCCAAAGCTCACGAGCATAGGTGAGGATTGGGACGTAGATCGACCGGTAAATCGAGATCCTGGCTTTCTGGCTCAGCTCCCTCTTCCCCACGACAGATCGGCTCAGCGTCCGCATCACTGCAGACGCCGAACCAATCCGCCTGTCGATCTTCCGATCCCTCCTACCCTCACTCGTGAACAAGACCCCGAGATACTTAAACTCCTCCACTTGAGGTAGGACCTCTCCCCTGACCCGGAGGTGGCAAGCCACCCTTTTCCGGTCGAGAACCATGGTCTCAGATTTGGAGGTTACCAGTACAGAAAGGAAATGAAAGACAAAAATGTATTTGAGAGGATGATATTTTTGTAAATGCTATATTTGTGTGGATGCTTCAAGGAGAAAGTGAAAGGTTGGTCATTTAGATTAAAAAAAATTCAATTTTTAATGTAACAGTGATGTTAAATTCGTAAGAGTCTCTAGGGTTAACAATGATGTTTGTATAAACATAGTTCCTGTCTGCATGAAAATTGTGACTTGCCTTTATTCTGAAAATACCATACCGGAAAGCATTACTTGTATTTTTCCATATTATCGAAATGGTGTGAGGTTGTTCGCAATCCGGTGTAGCAGCAGACTGTGAATTTCATCAGCTTTTCGTCTAAAAACCATTAAATCAAATACACAGTTTGTGGCATTTCAATTTTTAAACATTTGATCTTCTTCTTGGTTCTTGTGTTGACTCAAATATGGCGGTTGTTCCAGTGGACTACGGTGAGTGTCCGGTTAGCTAAACTTTGCTAATGTTAGCTTCAGTTTCTAGGTAAACAGTGTGAGTGGGGTGCAAATAATAATTGTAACCTCATAGTGTTTGTGTCTTTTAGTGTACGTGTCATGTTTATTAATAACTCATCTATGTGAACAAAGTTTAGACTGATAAATGGTCTGAATAATATATTTGTTAGCTGGTTTGCTGCTAGTGTATCAACGTTTGTTATCTTAGTAGCAGTCAGATGATTAATATGAATCATGATCTGTTAGCAATAGTTTTTAGATGAATTAAAGATCGTTAAGTCCTTAAAATATCTTGGATTAAATGTTAAAATAAATTCACATATTAAAAGATTGTTTTGTTAAACTTTACGCTGATCAGAGTCGGAGTCTGGGGATCAGAGTCAGGTCGTATTCAGCCGCATAAAATGAATTTGTGATCAGACAAGCTAAATGTGAAAAAGTAGATTTTGTTTGGTTTGCCTAGATCGTTCATGTTAAAGATTTTATTTCCATAATCCTAATTTTTATGGTAATTAGAAAATAAAAATAATTATGTTTATTATTGTTCTTTGCCATGAATTAACAGCAGTTGAGAGCAGCACAAAAATAGGAAATTAGTATCGGCCATCAGAAGCAGAATCAGTGCATCTCTAATTAGAGACGAGTAAAGAGAGACACGTGGGTTCTTTTTCGGGATTCATCCTTGCCAAAGAAAACATTTTAAATTGTACATTACCTGCAATTTTTTTTCCCCTTCACTTTTATCATTATAATTAATAAGTCCAGGTCAATACATTTAGAAAACGTCAGATTAGTTACAAAAAAAATAAACTTAGAAAAAATTTACTGACTGATTTGATTGTCTTTTAGGGTTCAGCTGTCTGCTGCCTTAAATCCATATTTTGTCTAAGCACCATGTGAGCAGACAGACAGGAAAGTGTGAGTCAAGACTGCACCGGCTCCAGAACCATTTGGTTACGGGTCAGTAACCAGCAGCACAGGAACAAGGTGGCTGTGGTGTCTTCTTCCATTTTGAGAAGCGGACTAATGGAGAGCGACTGTCGGATCCCAGTTGCTTGTTGTCGACCCCGGGTGCTCCTCCTCCATGCTTTGTTCTGGGGCCTCGTCTCACTCAGGTGAGTCTGTGGGCATCGAGGTCAGAAGTCCCTCTGGTTTCGTAGAACTTGTTTAGGTAGACAGTTATCAGTTAGAACTGAGTCATTTACAGATCATCGAATCATTTACATGAATGTTCAGTTTAACCCAAATATTTCAGGCAAAAACAAGCAAGAATATAAGGTTATGCTGAATTATGTCCATAGTGTCCCCTATAGTCCACGCCATGTCTGTAAAACCCTCAAGTATTCACGTATTTGATGCCTAAAGTTTTTTTTTCCAGAGTGTTCGGAGCAGCTCTGCTGAGTGAAGAGAAAACCACAGGTACGTTGATACCTCCCGACACAAACTGTTCAGGTTGAGAACTTTACATAAATGTTTTTCTTGTGTCTTAACGTCTCTCTGAAGCTGCTTTAAAGCTGGGCGCCCTCCCCTGCTGGTTAACGGAGGAGTTTGTGGTGTTGGAGGAGTGCGTTCGCTGCAGCGACTTCCACTCTGTAAGTGAGCTGGTCTTCTGAGGAGTCGTATCTGCTCTAACCAGTGGTGCTAATGTAACACATTTCTGTTTGTTCGTCTCAGAAGGCGCGGTCCGCCTGCAGCCAGACGGGATACGTCGAAAGAGTCAACTGCACCAAGACTGTCAAGGAGGAGTACAAAAGGTCAGATCATAATTATCTATACCAGGATTAGATTTCAATCGTGTTTTCTCTGACTCATCAGGGACACGTGAAGCTGCAGAAACATATTTAGGGATTTAAGTTTCCTCAAAATTTTGAGTTTTCCTGAAATTATTAATATTTTTCATAAGATTTTACCTTTGGCAGCTAGTACAGATGTTAGGTGAGTCTGTCTTAAAAAATAAAACTAAAACTCTTCACACTCTTATCCAGCTGTCGCTCTGCTCTGATGGAGGAACATCTCTTCTGGAAGTTCGAGGCAGCCATGTTGGCTTTGACGGCTCTCTTTGCCGTCCTGGTGGTCATTCGTCAGCGCCAGCTGGATCGCCTGGCTTCTGAAAAGGTCCGCCGCCAGATTGAATCCATCTAGGATGGGGACCTTCTCTAGTTTTTATCATACAGCAGTAATTTTAACAGCTGGTGGTTCTGAGGTGAACCCAAGTTTTGAGACTGCACCAAGATTGACCAGGATGGAATCCAAGCCTGCCAGAAAATGGACTGGTCTACATGAACTGTATTTATAAAAAAAATGGCGAGGGGGCAGAAGGATGTTTGAGCCTCTCAGCTCAGTTCCTCTTGGAAGAAGTTTCATCTTCACCAGCGTCATCACTTCCTGCTAAAACACTAAAACCAGAAATGTTCAAACTCAGCACGACGACAGACTTTAAAGTATATTTTAATGCACAGAGTTTATAGAGAGAGATAAAAGTCAATTAAAACATTGAAATTGGAGATGATCAGATTTTTAAAAAAAGGACCTGGACTGAGTGAAAATAAGTGAAACTGAAATATTTCAGAAACACTTCAGGTTCACTTATTGGAGCCAAAATGTCGATTATATCCTCAATCTGATCTGGAACATTCCCAAAGGACCTCAGTTCTGTAGGAAGTACATGATAGTGAAGTTTTTCCTCCCTTTAATGGACAAAGTTTAAATTTATTTTGATGTTAAAACACAAAGATTGTTTGACAATGTGGAGGAAGTGTTTATTATGAATAAGCCAAAAACAACTCAAGATGTTTTAAATCTCCCTGGTTGGTCCACATCACTCCTGGCTGATCTCTAATTGGCTGCTGCACCAAACTAAATGGAAGCAGGACAGAAACCTCCAGTTTAACAAGTGAGAATCTGAAACCCAGCTGTGACATCATCCGCTTCTCTGTCCAAAGTGTTTCTGACTTTCAGCTGTGAATTTTTTTCCTCTTGTCATCGAAAAGGTTTCATCAGCAGACGCCGTTCCGATGATTTTATTGTAAATAATAGTTTGGTTTATTTTTGTTTCTCTGTGAAGTTTCTGACAAAATAAACTGAAGCGAAACATTTTGCTGAGTCGTCCACCTGTTGAGTGCTAGATTTAGTAATATGTTAAGTTTTCTAGTGATTTGACCAAAATGTCTTTCTCATGATTTTAGTTAAAACTCTTGCATTGCAGCCAATGCTCACCTTGTTTAACAAAGATACAATAAAAAAAACTTGAGTTTAATCATAAGAAAAAGCAAAAAATTCTAAATTTCTCTTTTTATCCCAAGTTAAAAAAACACATTGCACATTTTCTTAAAATAAAACATTGACACAGATTGAACAAAAGCTTTAACCAACAATTTACAAAATACAATTTATTTTATTTTAATCATTTCAAGTTTGAACCTCTAAACGTAACCTCCCACTCAGGACAAATCCTCTCGGATGACATTAATTGTATTTTTCTGTTAAGGCTCAGAAAACCTCCATAAATTTGTCATTTAGTACAAATGATGTTGCCGTAGACTCGTTTAATGCGGATTAATCAGCTGAATATCAGCCCTGAAAATCCACCAGTCTGTTAAGCAAGCAAGCAGCCGCTGAGTAAAACATTAAATATACAACAAATGATGTTTTTCCCTTAGAGATAAACTGGGACAAGATGTCTGTTTAGTTTGAATCAAAACATGATGGAAAACAGGTTTGAAAAGATCAAAAATCCATTGAATCTTTACAAATTTCTCAAAAATACACAACTAGAATAATTTTTTTTATAATAAATGCTCCTGATTGTGCACCATTTCGCTCTTAACAGTCTTGCTGATATTTAGAAAAACTTTCTACTTCAAATAATTGATCTGTTATTTAAAATAAAACGATTTACAAGACAAGATAAAGCCTGTCCTGATTTCCCTCGTCCATCCTGACTCTAAAATGTTTCAGTTTTAAAAACAGCCTCTGCATCTCATTGGCTGGGTCTCAGCCGTCAGTTGATTCGCTCGTAGGCCGTCACCGTAGCGTGCCTCCTTTTATAGAGGAAGACAAAAACTCCCCCCAGGAGCAGGAGGATCACAGGAGCCCCCAAACACACCGCCATGATGGCGAGAACCAGGGGAGAGAACGAGTCAACGGGAGGAGAGCCAACGCCCACCAGCATGGTCCTGAAAGAGGAAAAACACACTCAGGTTTTTTTATTCACCTGTTCTGATTTTAAACATCCGATTAGATCGTGAACAAACCAGCTGAGGAACATGGTGCTGTTGTAGAAGGGTTCTCCTGCCATGCCGAAGCTCACGTTCATTCCCATAACTTCTGGATTTGAATAGAAGCCTCGAATCAGAGCAGATAAAGCTGCCGTTTCCTCTCCGTTTTGTGAATCTGGGTCAGAGTGGCGGCAAGGCGTGGCGTCCTCCAGCACCGGATGGGACTTCCTGTACGCCACAGGCTTCCACTGGACAAAACCCAGAATGTCTGAGCTTCCGTTTATTGAGGATACCCACTGGAACATCTGAGAGAGGAAAGAACAAAAACAACACAAATAAGACATGGTGACATCCGAGGAGGGCAAATCAAAAGCATATGAAGGCGTTGATAATCACCTTGAATATCGACGGCGTGTACTCGTCATCGATGGACTGGCGAGTGTCCACTCTGCTTAGCGGATAGGTCCCACTCACTGCCTGCAGTTCCAACACAAACCTGGAGGCATTTGATCTCGGCAATATGCCATTAAGCCACACCTCCACCTGGGAGGAGTTAGCAGAATGTAGGAGGCGAGGCCATAACTTGTTACGCCCCTCCGAGTCAAACACAGACAACTGAAAAAGATAAAATGTCAAACATTTTATTATGATCTTTTTCTTTAGTATTCAAAATCAGACTTTTGTCACCATAGCGACAAACCTGCAGGCAGAGCGACCCATTGGTGGAGTCCGAGGGGGCTCCACAGAGCAGAGATGTTGCACCAGACAGGTTGAAAAGAGACCAGCTGAAGTCCTGCAGCTCGTGCGGAGGGAGAAGGTCTGAGGATGCCTCAGCGGTGTTGTTTACGTCATCATACTCCCACAGCTAAAAAACAACAACAGGGTTATCCAATAAACACACATCAGGGTTTTTCCTTTGGACAGACTGGCTAATGTTTCTGACCCGACTGAAGACGACAGCAGAGCTGTACAAGATGCTGCTCTCTGGCTCCACCGTTAGGCTGCCGCTGGTATTACGACTCGAAAACTGGGACCAGTTTACCTGAAACACAAAACCCAAACATTTAGATAGAAATCATACTTGGTCTGCAAAAAATCAAATGAAAATGAATACTAATCCAGACTGGGACTAATGGGCCATTCCCATCTGTATTGGGTCGGCCCGGGCCGGGTAGCGTAGGTTGTTTACATATCTGGGTGGCCTGGTATTTTTCCGGGCCAACCAAGGCTCATTCTCAGCCCTCTTCTCGAGGGGGTCTGCTTCAGGCCGACCAGGGCCAACACACCCACTGCTGACAGCAAACTCACACCTTCCATTAGAGCAAGCCTCTGATTGGTGGGTAGAATCAGCCCACATGGGCTTAAGACAAGGATGTGTGGAATCAACCGGGCCAGGCTGGGGTCGACTGGGGCTACCCGGCCCGGGCCGACCCAGTACAGATGGGAATGGCCCTAGAGTTTTCTTGCCTACCCCTCCCCTACACAAATCATGATGAGTTTTTTTAAAAGATCAAATAAGTTTATTAGAATAATTTTAATCTGAACATACAGCAACAAGCTGATAACTATGTTTACATATTTAGCAAACACTTTTTTCCAAAGCAACTTACAAGAGAAAATGAAGCCAGCACGTTGACCTTGAAGCTAACAACAAACATTAGTCAGTCAATCGTAGGTGGCAGTGAGGCAGCATAATAAATGATAAAGGGAAGTGAACAGGGAGTAGACAATAGAGTGGGGGACGGTGCAGGTAGGGTGCTAGTTTAGAAGATGCTCTCTGAAGAGCTGGGTCTTCAGGAGTTTCTTGAAAATCGACAAGGAAGCCCCTGTTCTGGTAGGTCATTCCACATCTGTGGAAACACACATGAAAAGAGTCTGGATTGTCCTGAGCGTGGTGTAGGCACTGCTAGTCAACAATCCTTCGATGATCTAGTACACAGCCCTGGGGAACTCCTATGGAAAGATGGTGAAGAGCAGAAGATTGTCCGAACCAAGATACAGAATGGTCGTTCTGTGCGGTACGATTCAAATCAGGAGTGTGCTTTCCCTGTGACACCCATGCTAGAGAGTATGGAGCAAAGGAAGCCATGATTGACAGTGTCAACTGCAGCCGATAAGTCAAGCAGCAACAACTGTGTGACTCAACAATACAATTATCTGGTGGTGCATTAATGTTTTACTCAGGAAATTGTCCCATTTATTTATATGGAGGAGGTAGGGCTTAAAACTTATAATGCAACCAGTCATAGTGGGACGACCAGTTTTTCCATCTTCAACGTATACCTTCTCCTCAGTTTTACACAAGATGTATATTGCACATTAATATATTTATTTATATTTACATAATCGGACGATGTGCCAAACCTTGACAGTGGAAGAAGAACTGTTAGTATGGACGAGCAGCAGTGTTGGTGCCCCTTGACTGCAGAACAGGTAGTGCAGCGTGTCGTTTTGTCCTACAGCTCTCACATGCAGCAGTTCACCACCGCGAGGAAGAGAGCTTGAGTTTGGGTTCAGCTGCACAAACAGCTGAAATACGAAAATACAAAGATTTGCAAATCAGGACTGATCAAAATCTGCAACAGCTTACTATCTGATTGATCAGCTGAAAGTCCTTTCGCAGAATTCACATTTCTGATAAGACTATTGATTTTTAACTGATTCAGTTATCACAACTCACATGACTGCTGCAAACAGAATTTTTCCTGAAGACAAAGGGCTACATTTGTTGCTTAGGTTAGGGGTAAGCCATGGAGCAGTAACAGGATTAAAGACTGACTTAAAAATGGACATTTCACATTTCAATAATATTGCCATTAATCAACCTGATTATTAGCAATAAAAGTCATTTTTAATATTAATGATAGACCAAAATCTGGTCAGTTAAGAAACAGCTTCAGATGGCCATGTGAAAAGCTTAAGATTGCAATAAAAAGTAAATTTCCCAAAAAATAAATAGAAACAAAACAAAACGATGACTGACCTGGTTTGGGTTTGTTTTTCATTCAAATATTTTCTTCAAGCTGCATTTTACCATTAAAATAATAGAATTAAGAAACGTGGATAAGCGGATTAATATAGCATATAAACAAAAAATAAAGACTTTCATATCTCTAATCAACACTATCACTTCCTGTATTTTCCTCCGATACTTTTCGACCTTTAAAGTCTAAATTTAAACCACGTTGCTGTCACTTCTATTTCCTTACCTTTCTTTTGTAAGTATTTCCTCCGTAAAACAAACTTAGACATGAACGAAAAGTAAAAACAAGTAAAATCGTACTAATTAGTAACCTCCCCGTGGCCGCCATCTCTGTTGTGACCGAGCTGTGCAGTGGGTCACATGACCTCCCTCCTTCATGTCAGGTGACCACACTGAGGCCCCGCCCCTTGTGACTTAACAGCCAATAAAACGTCTAATCATCATTTTAGTCAATAAGCCAAGAAAGTCTTGATTTTTGAACATTAACCCCTAAAAATATAAATATATTATTCAGGACTGACTTCTTCATTGAACCAATGAAATACTGTTAATTATAACCAGCAATTCAAAACAAAAGCCTTCAGATAGATTTGTTTTATATTATTTTAGTGATGAAATTCAATATATTTACTGTTTGGATTTGTTTGTTTACCTTTTTTGCATGCCAAAATGGCGTCCACTAACTGAGAGTCACGTGGGGTCCGGAGCTCTATTGATGCCAAAACACCCAGCATTATCTGGCAGTTGGTAAAATAAAATAAGTGCTGAAAACAAACCAACTTTTTCTACATTTTGTACCATTAATACTGAAAATGTTTAGTATTTTACACACCTTTATAGCCATTTACTTGAATCCTAATGTTTTATAAGGCACATTAAATGTTTTGTATTTGTTTAAAGTTTAACTGAGCCAAATCACTTTAATGTGGAATCTTAAATGTGAACAAAATCACACAGAAACTTCTAACTGCTCAATCGATTAACAACTAACTTCAGTAAAACTTTTCTGTTCTCATGTGCACACATCTGGATTTTTGTTTAGACTCTGGAACACTTCAAATAAATTCTGGCCATAAATAATCACAATAACTGAGAGGACTTTGATTCAAAAGCCATTTCAACAAAGAGACAAAAATATAATCGTCGTCTTCCTCCGCTTATACGGGTCCTGGTCGCGGGGGGAGCATCCCAACTAGGGAGCTCCAGACCGTCCTCTCCCCAGCCACCTCCACCAGCAGGACCCCAAGGCATTCCCGGACCAGATTGGAGATGTAACCTCTCCAACGTGTCCTGGGTCGACCCGGGGGCCTCCTGCCGGCAGGACATGCCCGAAACACCTCCCCAGGGAGGCGTCCAGGAGGCATCCTGACCAGATGCCCAAACCACCTCAACTGACTCCTTTCGATCCGGAGGAGCAGCGTTTCTACTCTGAGTCCCTCCCGAATGTCCGAGCTCCTCACCCTATCTCTAAGGCTGAGCCCGACCACCCTACGGAGGAAACATTTCGGCCGCTTGTATCTGCGATCTCGTTCTTTCGGTCATTACCCAGAGCTCATTACCATAGGTGAGGATTGGGACTTAGATCGATCGGTAAATCGAGGGCCTGGCTTTCTGGCTCAGCTCCTTCTTCACCATGACAGATTGGCTCAGCGTCCGCATCACTGCAGACGCCGAACCAATCCGCCTGTCGATCTCCCGATTCCTCCTACCCTCACTCGTGAACAAGACCCCAAGATACTTAAAAGTCCTCCACTTGAGGTAGGACCTCTCTCCCAACCCGGAGTTGGCAAGCCACCCTTTTCCGGTCGAGAACCATGGTCTCAGATTTGGAGGTGCTGATCCTCATCCCAGCCGCTTCACACTCGGCCGCAAACCTACCCACCAAGAGCTGAAGGTCAGAGCTGGATGAAGCTAGAAGGACTACATCATCCACAAAAAGCAGAGACGAGATTCTCCTGCCACCAAACTCGACACACTCCACACCACGGCTGTGCCTAGAAATTTTGTCCATATAGGTAATGAACAGAACCGGTGACAAAGGGCAGCCCTGGCGGAGTCCAACCCTCAGCGGGAACAGGTCCGACTTACTACCGGCTCTGCGGACCAAACTCACGCTCCTCTGGTAAAGGGACTGAATGGCCCTTAACAGAAAGCCACCCACCCCATACTCCTGGAGCGTCCCCCACAGGGTGCCCCTGGGGACACAGTCATAAGCCTTCTCCAAATCCACAAAACACATGTGGATTGGGTGGGCAAACTCCCATGCCCCCTCCATCACCCTTGCAAGGGTATAGAGCTGGTCCACAGTTCCATGGCCAGGACGAAAACCACATTGCTCCTCCTCAATCTGAGATTCAACTATCGATCGGGCCTTCCTCTCCAGAACCTTGGAGTAGACCTTTCCAGGGAGGCTGAGGAGTGCGATCCCCCTATAGTTGGAACACGCCCTCAGGTCACCCTTCTTAAAGATGGGGACCACCTCCCCGGTCTGCCACAGGAACTGCCCCCGATGACCACTGTGTGTTGGGGTTTACCCCGGGGGGCGAGAGGGTAGCTCCCTGCGCCTTCGGGTCGGGGAACGAGTCCTGACTGTTGTTTGTGCTTATGGGCCAAATATCAGTTCAGAGTACCCACCCTTTTTGGAGTCCCTGGGACGAGTGCTAGATAGTGCTCCATCAGGGGACTCCATTGTCCTGCTGGGGGACTTCAATGCTCACGTGGGCAATGACAGCATGACCTGGAGGGGTGTGATTGGGAGGAACTTGGGAGCCTGATCTGAACTCGAGTGGTGTTTCGTTATTGGACTTCTGTGCAAGCCGCAGTTTGGCCATAACAAACACCATGTTCGAACATAAGGATGCCCATCGGTACACTTGGTACCAGGGCAGCCTAGGTTGCAGGTCGATGATAGACTTTGTAGTCGTATCATCGGACCTGCGGCCGTATGTTTTGGACACCCGAGTGAAGAGAGCAGAGCTGTCAACTGATCACCACCTGGTGGTGAGTTGGATCAGATGGCAGGGGAAGATGCCACGTAGACCTGGCAGACCCAAACGCATAGTGAGGGTCTGCTGGGAACGCCTGGCAGAAGAACCTGTCAAGACGGTCTTCAACTCCCCCCTCCGGCAGAGCTTTGACCGCGTCCCGAGAGCAGTGGGGGACATTGACTCTGAATGGGCCTTGTTCCATTCTGCGATTGTTGAGGCGGCTGTTGCTAGCTGTGGTCGCAAGGTGGCCGGTGCCAGTCGTGGTGGCAACCCCCGTACCCGCTGGTGGACACCAGAGGTTCGGGGAGCCGTCAGGCTGAAGAAGGAGGCCTACAGGGTGTGGCTGGTCTGTGGGTCTCCGGAGGCAGCAGACAGGTACCGGATAGCTAAGCGGGGTGCAGCAGTGGCAGTTGCCGAGGCAAAATCTCGGGCGTGGGAGAAGTTTGGTGAGGCCATGGAGAAAGGTTATCGATTGGCTCCAAAGAGGTTCTGGCAAACTGTCCGGCGCCTCAGGAGAGGAAGGCAGCAACTCGCTCACACTGTTTACAGTGGGGATGGGGAGCTGCTGACGTCAACTGGGGCTATAGTCGGACGGTGGAAGGAATACTTTGAGGAGCTCCTCAATACCACCTATGCACATTCCGAGGAGGAACCAGAGCCGGGAGACCTGGGGATGGACTGTCCAATCTCGGGGGCAGAAGTTGCTGAGGTCGTCAAACAACTACACAGCGGCGGAGCCCCATGGGCAGATGAGATTCGTCCTGGGTATCTCAAGGCTATGGATGTTGTAGGGCTGTCGTGGTTGACACGTCTCTGCAACATTGCGTGGTCAGACAAAAATATGAATTAATGAAATCAGAGGAACGAGTCAAGCTTTCTAACTTTGTTTTTATTATGTTTGAGTGAGTCAGGTGGTCTCCACACATGCAAACACACACATTTAGATACAAACAGTCGGAGTAACTCTGCTGCTCAGCCTGGATCTACTTAGACCTATTCGGCTCCTTGTCCTCCCATCTGCTCTCCTTTGTCTTTCTTCTTGTGCCCGGAGACAATATCATCAATACGTAGCAACAAGATGGCCGTCTGCAAAACACAGAAAAATGATAAAAACTGTAAACAGATATTAGCAACTATGTGTCTGTTGCTGCTGCCTCTTGGCCAGATCTTCGTTGTAAATGAGAATGATTTCTCAATCGACTCATCTGGATAAATAAAGGTTAAATAAAAAAAAAAACAAAAAAAAAAAAACAATATTATTGATCAGATCAGATTTGAGAACGGTTCGGACCTCAACAGCAGTCTTGTAGGTCTGAGCTTTAACAGCTAGTGGCTCCCAGATGCCAAGAGCTGTCATGTCAGACAGAGAGCCGGTTTCTCCATCAACGCCCCAGCTCACACTGTTGTCCTGAGTGTGTTTGGCCTGAACAAACAAACAAAGAAACATTAATGTTAAATGCCTGTGTTAACCAATCAGTAGCTCAACTCTAACCAAAAGCTCCAGGTCTCAAAAATAAAATTTGTCGTTACTCTGAGTGATGTTAGAACTCGAATAGTAGAGGCTCCACAGTTCTGGATCAGGGTTCGGGGGATGACCTCCAGAGCCTGGGCCACAGCGCGATACGGCCACTGTTCGACCCCCGTCAAAGCGCGGGAACGCTCTGTCAAACGCTTCGACACCGCCATCTCAACAGCGCCGCCGCCAGGAAGCAGGAATGGGTCGAGTAGCACGTTACGGCACACCTGCATGGCATCCTGCAGGTTCCTCTCCACCTCCTGCAGAACACAAACGTCCTTACACAAAGCACATATTAACCGGACTGATTTAGAAGATGGGGAAACTCACCGCCAGGATCTCCTTGCTGGCTCCTCTCAACAGGATAGTGCAGGCCTTGGGATCTTTACACTCTGTGACAAAAGTGAAATACTCATCTCCGATCTTCTTTACTTCAAACAGCCCGGCCTTCAAACCAATATCTTCCTCACGCAGTTCGTCTGTTCGGCTCACAATTCGAGCTCCACACGCCCTGAAAAACACAGCAAGCGTATAAAGCTATGTCAGAGTAGGACTGACTTGGTTAAAGTTCTCTGCGTAACAAACAAATATACCTGGCAATGCGGTTGTTGTCAGTCTTCCTCACACGGCGAATGGCAGTGATGTTTGCCTTCACCAAGTAGTGCTGAGCCAGATCTGAACGAGTAAAGAAGAGTTAGGACTGAATAACAGTTCTTTTTAAGCTGCCTTTGTAATGCAAAGACTGAACAACAGAGAAAAACACCAAAAGTTGTTCAGGTACCTGAAATGCCCTTTTCAGTGAAGACCAAGTCTGGTTTGAGGCGGATGATGTCCTCACAGATCTGATGGATGTATTCTTCCTCCAGCTGTAGGATCTTGGCAAAGTCCTCCTCCTTAGTTATCTCTATGTCTGTCTGTAGAATAAATGTGAGTTAAATACTGATTTATATAATCTGGTTATGTTCTAAGACAAAGAAGCAGCTCACTATACCTGGCTCTCCCCCTTTTTGTACTCCAGAGAACAGTCCAGCAGGAGGATACGGGGATTTTTGATCATTCGCCTCATTCTTGGGTGAGTCACATCTTTGTTCACCATCACTCCTTTCAGCACACAGGAATCCTCGATGATTCCACCTGGAACCTGAACACAACACGGGAGATGTGAGACAAAAGAATGAATGCAATTAATGCAGGAAACACTTGATCTTCTGTTCTAACCTAAAGTGATCAGGTGTAATGAGCAACAGTCGTACCTTCTCTACTTTGGCGTACTTCTTGATGTCAATCTCTTTGCGCCCGTTCTCTTCCAGCTCCACCGTACGAACGGCGTCCAGCGCGATGTTGCAGGCCAGCTCCGACCAGCGGCTCAGAGCTTTGGTGTTGATGGCAGAGTGAACAATCTTCAGCATCATGGAGCGGTCTGAAGTGTCCACGGGGATGCTGGAGGAGGACAACAATATTCAGTCAAACTTCCTGTACAAGTTTCACAAAATTAACTCATTCATAAATGTGTAATGTTATTTCTAAGCTGCTGTTTGGTTGGCTTACAACAAATCAAAAATAATTATAATGTAACAAGGAGGCGATGGAAACTGTCAGACTCTACCTGATTTCCTTCAGTGTGTCCAACATGTCCTCCAGAGCCTGTCTGTAAGCACTGATGATCACTGTTGGATGCATCTGCTGCTCCAGAAACTGTTCAGCTACAGCCAACATCTCTCCAGCTGAAATTTGAGACATTAAATGACGGATGTTAAATAAAACAAACTGAATTCCCTCTAAAGGGGAAGTCTGAGCTTCTTTAGATTAAAAATAAAGCTTTTATACCCAGTATGATGACTGATGTGGTCCCATCTCCCACCTCTTCATCCTGTGTGCGACTGATCTCGATCATCGACTTGGCTGCGGGATGCTGTACCTGAATCTGTTGCCATGGAGAAGCAGGATGTTATGAAACACTGAAGGAATTGATGAAGTGACAAACTTCCAAGTGTTTATGTGACCCTGACCTCTCGGAGGATGGCATTTCCATCGTTTGTCATTACGATTCCTCCTGTAGGGTCAAGCAACATCTAGACAAAATGACATGAAAACATGGAATATTACGGACTTATTTTATTTTTGTAAATGACTGGGTGCGGTGATTCTCTGTATAGACAAACTCACCTTCATCATGGCCCGTGGGCCGAGGCAGGTCCTGATCACATCGGCTATGGTCTAAAATAGATTGCACAAGAACAATATATGTAAGGGCTGGGGGAATAAAACAATTTTAAAACAAATGAAGCATTTTTCTCTTCAGAGACTGATCTCAGTCTATTAAGAGGAATTTCTACTCTAGTCTGGCCTTTTCTTTCCCAGCTACTCAACGTCTCCATATTAAAAACAAAAAAACAGCCTAGATTGGCTAATCTCAAACATTAAACAGTTTTCTTCCGCACTCAAAAGACAGATGAGACTGTCTAACACAAGCTTTAACGTTTTACAGCAACAACTGACCTTTGCTGCATTGATGTTTCCAGTTTGGACTTTACGTCCTGATTCTCTCTTCACATTCTGGTCTAAAAAGAGACAAGAAAACAGAGAAATCACTACAGAGTCACCTAATTGAAGGGTGTTTTTGCTTCAAAACACAGATAGCCATTATTTCGAGTGACCCAATTAAATGACTAGCAATTCGAAATTGTTGGTTTTAAAGAAGTAATTTATCAGTATGGTTAGCAATCCCATGCCTGCCAGATCGATAACAAACCAACACATTACATTAAAAAAAATCAATAAAAACAGCTGTGTATAAATATGTGACAGATCATTTTTGACAAATGTCCAACACTGTTAAAATGCTTCAAAATTAATGAATATGATTTACCAGTCACGTAGGCCAAAGTGCATCTATGACTAGAATCCTTTGTAGTAAATTATTCTCCTTACTAACTGAGTTGTTGCATCTTTATTTAAAATCAATTTTGTTGGATTGTATCATTAAACTAGTAATATCTATACAGCTAAATAAAACATTTTCTTATTGCATTCCAAATAAAATGAGTGTTTCGAATATTTAAATAATTTTTTTGTTGTCGTAATTTTTTTATTATGTTATACTCTTCTTTTTAGCTCCTATAATGAATTTAATTGCTGCTGTGACACCAAAATCCCCCCACTGAGGGAGCTATCTATTCTAGTCTAAAATAATTGTAAAGACAAAATGGACGGAATATACCAGTACAGATAGAGCTTTCGTGATTTCAGACACTATGAATGAATGAATTTTGATTTTTGCAGGATAACAATGCTGTCAATTCGCAATTACAGGCTATCAAATAGATCAATCGAAATCGGAATGTATTAAAGCGGATGCTTATTTTGTTGTTCAGTTCAGTCACAGCGCACACACAAAACTAATTCAAAATCGTGTTTAATAGCTGCATCAAAGGTAATTTCATGTCTTTTTTAATTATTATATAATGTTCGCAGTTGTCTAACTGCACGCTCATGATGAGTAAGAGGACTGTTAGCTTAAGCTAGCCTAGCCTAGCATACCTACACGCTTTCCGCTACTTCCGAACACGAGCTAAATATGCTAATGATGCCGGTTGGGTGTGGATGCTATCAGTAGCATGTAGGCTAACAATGCTAATACCGGTGGAAGAAGCTGATGCTCGGCTGAGTTATAACAGTTGGTTAGCGCATCCTTAGCTGCTTTGTGTCCCAGCCGATCTGCCCCGCGTTCAAACGGTCACAAAATTGACTAAATTGCAGAAACTGGCGGGAAGTAACCGACATCTAACTATTGAAAGTATAGTTAAGAACAAATTTCGATACTTACTAAGCACTAAAACCTGCTGGCCGAGCATTTTGAGACCACGACGCTAACAGCACTAGCCTCGAAGGTTCTGGGTGGCACGAGGAGAGGGACGGCTCAGACAAAATGGGCAAGACATTACTTGAGGTCCGGCCAATTAGCAAAGACTATTATTTTTGATTGACATGCGCATTCACCAATAGAGTGAATGAGGTAAACTCTTCTAGTAATAGGCCTTTTATGGAGAAAACCTAATAGAAATAGAACCCACAACGATTTAGCAAAAAAAAAAAAAAATTTTTTTTACGAAGATTGAAAATGACTTTTATGTGTTTTAACACTCGTGGAACTTGCAAAGTTTGTTCAGTTGATCCCAGCTATTATTATTAAGCTTTATTACAACACACAGGCATGGAAATAATGGTTGAGCAAACTCAGGCACACTGAAGTATAATTTAAAAATTAAATTTCTTTTTAAATCCCATCATAAAAACAACGGCTGAAAACAATTTTACAAAAGCTATTAAGGCGTATTAATTCATGAGAATTTAATTAACAGTCAGTTGTCAAGCATGGTTTTATTACATAATCTCAGCAGAGCTTCTCAACATAACAAAGCTCACAAAATAACCAAAGACTGCCAAAGTATAAGTAATTAAGTCAATAAATAAATAAATAAATAAAAACTAAACACAGCACCAAATACAAACTGCACAGATGGTATTATATCAAAATGCATTTAGTTTTCTGGAATAAAAAAACAAAGAATTGCACATGAAATGGCTTTATAAATGAATAAATATATAAATAGTTCTATTCAGCAAGGACATGGTTTTAGAGGGGAGTATGGAAAGAATCTGATTGGTAGAAACAAAAATGGGTGGACCATGTCCTGATTCGTTGTTTCTGGTGTGTCACCAGGAGCAGAGCTCTTGCTGCCCATTCATGTCTGTGTAGCTGTTACAAGACTTGATCTTTTTGTTAATCAAAGTCAGTTCTGATCAGTAGGTGAATCTTTGTCACAGTTCGTCCTTAAACCCAGTCAGCACCAGACCATGACTCGCCTCACTCTTCAGGAACTTTAGGAAGTCTTTGAGCTCTCGAGTGCCCTGAAATCAAGATGTCCCACAACCATTAGACATCATGTGTCTCAAAGATTGATGAACTCAAGCTGAAACTATTAAAACTTGGTACCTGGTATCGAATGGGCTCATCCTTTTTACCCACTGGAGCAAAATAGATGGTTGGAAACCTGGAGAGAAGAATAAAATCATAGGAAATAAAGACTCATGAATTTTCTTCTTTAAAAGTGCTCATCAACATCGTCATCCTCACCCTTGGACATCGTATCCCAGTGGGATGTCATTATAGACGGCGTTCATCTTGGCAATGACAATGTTTGGGTCAGAATGCAACTGAGAACACATAAAGAGCATTTTCAGATTACTATCAGAGCAACACGACCTAATTCTAGAGTTTAGTGCACTGAAACTTAATCAAAAATACAATAAAGCTGTGTACCGTGTCAGCCAGCTCTCTGTAGACCGGCTCCAGCTTCTTGCAGTGTGGACATAGCGGGGAAAAAAACTGAATCAGAACATCTTTAGCAGGATCGTTCACGATTTCATCAAATGATTCTGCGACAACCACCTGCGGTGTTGAAGACAAAAGGAGGTCAGCACAAATTTTTTACAATCAGTATTTACAATCAGTCACGCTCACAAGCAGCTCAGCTCACCTTAACAGGAGCCGTGTTTTTCTCAGGTAAAGGTTCTGATTTTATGTAACGTTTGAGACGACCGGCAAAATAATCTTCAAGGAACCTCCCCAGTGACTGACCATCCCTCCTGAAACACACCAGTCAACTTTTAGTATCCTGAAGACTGACCAGCTGTCATTCATGCAATGTGAGCAGCATTTTCAAGACAGGGTATCTGCAGGTTTAAGGGAGCCAAATTTAAGACTTTTTAAGACCTTTTTAAGGCCACTTTGACCAAATTTAAGCTTGTCGTCGTCTTCCTCCACTTATCCGGGTCCGGGTCACGGGGGCAGCATCCCAACTAGGGAGCACCAGACCATCCTCTCCCCGGCCACCTCCACCAGCTCCTCCGGCAGGATCCCAAGGCGTTCCCGGACCAGATTGGAGATGTAACCTCTCCAACGTGTCCTGGGTCAACTCGGGGGCCTCCTGCCGGCAGGACAAGCCTGAAACACCTCCCCAGGGAGGCGTCCAGGAGGCATCCTGACCAGATGCCCAAACCACCTCAACTGGCTCCTTTCGATCCAGATCCAAATTGAAGCTATTTTTTAAATTAATTTTAAGCTATAATTTCTAGCTATTGCCTGGAACCGGTGCTAACCACGTCGCAAACATGGGATTAGCCATCCAGTTACCATTAAACTTGCACTTCTCCATGGCGCAAGCTCCCACTAGCTTAACCAGCTAACGTGCTCATCTAAAAATAGTCCCCTTTCACAACCAACTGAATGTGTACGGTTCCGCTTACGCCAGTATCGTACACAAAAAATGCTGAAATTCACGAAAATGTCATAGAAATAAAATAATCTAGTTTATTGGGTCTTTGGTAATTTAAGACCTTTGGAAACTGTATTTAAGGATTATTTGTCATTTTTAAAGATTTTCAAGGCCTTTGGAAAAGTAAATTTAAGGACCCGCGGATACCCTGCAAGAGAAAATTAATGAATAAAAGCATTTCAATGGACGTTTAGCCCCGTTTGACCCTAAAACCTACGTGAATTCTTCCCTCATGACATATTTGTGTCCCAGTTTGGTCCGGATTGTGACAAACGGGAGCTCTCCTCCATCTGATGTTCCCAGACCATATTCGTCCTCCAGCTCAGCTTGGAAGTCCTTTTTATTGGCTACTGAGAACATTAAACCACGCCCAGTGTATTTAGATGCCACCTTCATCACCCTGGTGACAGGACATACAGCAAAGAGATCTAAACACACATTTCCTGTCCACACACTCAACCACCTGCCACCTGTATGTTTGTATGCTACCTGTTCCTCCAGTAGTTGGACCCTCTAACGTTGTGATGATAATCCAAGTCATAATACGCCGTCAAGAGGTCACGAACTCTCAGACGATCTCGGGTCTCCAGCGTCATGTGAGGACACATTCCATATCTGTACACACAGATGGAGTGAAACTGTGAGACATTGGCTTCTTTACTGTCCTTCATATGCATTCAATGAAATAAAAAAAAGAGTCTCACATGTGATCTCTGATGAAGCGTCTCAGGGAGCTAATAGTCAGGTAATCTTTGAAGACAACGACACTGCCCTCAAAAGTGTTGGACAGTCTAGGAGGTCTGAACAGCAACACACTCCTGTGAAAGCGTAGATAACTCACAGTAACATGTTAAACACCTTTTGTAGTCTTGTGGCGTATCTTTGTGCACTCACTCAGCGTTAGCATGCTCCTCAGCAATTTGCAGATCAGTGATGTGAGCAAATCTGAACTGTCCTCTCAACAGACCAGCAGCTTTCAGGAACTCAGCTAGATGGGAGCTGTCACTATCTGAGAAAACACCTGAGACACACACACACACAACATCAATTCAATAACACGCGTGATTAAAAAAAATGTATAAAGTCTTCATTGTTTATGAACAAAGCTAAGCGACAAAGTCCCACGCTGTACATCAGTCATACCAACAATGCTTGCGTCGTAGTTTTTGACAAAGGTCTGGAGGTCTTCTTTAGACTTTAAATGAACCGAGTCTGGACCAGTTTGTTTCATCATGTAGTTATAGATTCCATCTGAATTCACAAAGATATTTACATATTCATTATTATTGACTTCATGACATTTTAACCAATTTTTTTTCTATTATTTATTTTTTACTTGCAGTTCGAGGTCCATCGTAGGGTGCAGAGTCCTTTCCGTACCTGAAGATCTTCAGAGTGGGATACCCCGTGACCCCAAATCGACCACAGGTTACGGTGTGTGCTGTACAGTCCACCTGGCAGACAGGTGAGACACACTGGTCAGGTGTGATGTTTGTTTACAATGATAATTGGGGATGCACAATATATTGGTATCAGCCGATGTTAGTCATCTTTTAACAAATCGGTATCGGTCCGAAAAGTAAAAGTGGGCCGATATTGACAACCAATGATTTTTCAATCTTGTTTCTATTTGTGTATCTGGGGGGGGGGGGGGGGGGGGGAACGACATTCAGTCCTGTGACAGTGATGACAATCATGATAATCATCTCAGAAGCATAAATGTGTGTCGTGTGTATATAATAATAAATTGCAAATTCCACTTTATAGAAATAAAGCAAAACATTAAAAATTTCTGCTAGCATAATTTTCTGTCTATACATAATTTGCTGATTCCAGAAGCATAAATGTCGGCGCGTATATACATATCGGTATCTGCAACAATTGGTATTGGCCCAAAAAAATTTGTATCAGTGCATCCCTACTGTGCATGCATACTCATGTTATTACCTTTGCGAACTGAACAGTCCCCTTCAGTTGCCTAGCTGCTTTCTGAAACTCTGGAGCTAATTTCTTGCAGTGACCACACCTGAAAGGATAAAATAAAAAAGAAAGACAGGAAATTAAGAATGAAAGTAGTAAAATAAAATAAAAACATAAAAGAGACAAAAGAGGAAAAACACCTTAACCCAACAAAAACAGCTAACATAAATCACTATGCTAGGTTACCATGGCGCGTAGAACTTCACCAGCATGGTCTCGTGCTCCGTTGCCAGGTAGTCGAAGTCTGCGTCCCCGAGCTCGAGCACGTCCCGGCGTGAAAACACGGTGACCGGATAAAAAGACAGCAACGCCAGCGAGACGGCTGGAAGCAGACAGATGACGGACATCACGGTGTAGACAAAATAGACCCGGACTAACACGGAAAAAATAAAAGCACATCAAAAAGATGCGACCATCATCCCGGAGCCAGAAGAACGGTGGCCAATCAAAACGAAGAAACACTAACTGATTGATTTCCGGGTGTAGCTTTCAAAATAAAAAGCATATGCTGATTTTGAATGAATAAATTAAAGTCAAAAGTTAAATTTGGGAACATTTATTTAAAACTTATTATTAAACCTTTTGTTTTCTTAAAATTTTTACTTAAACCTTTCCATTAAAGGGAGGGTGTAACATGATGCTTTTAGTTTGAAGAATATAATCGGTTTTTGATCGTATCTCCTGTAACTTGACCATAACACCTAGCCGTCAGATGAAAGGCGGGACTTGTTGAAAAATACCGGAACGCTGGACGCCCATTGGTCCAACAACACATGTGATGTAACCATTCCTGTGGTCAAATCACCTGCCAGTTTATAAATAATTCTTAGGCCTTTCTTTTTTCTGAATGAAAATATCTAGAATTTCTTTTTTCTGCTTGACAAATATTGAGGTAAACACAAAATGTATTTTTGTTATTAAAACAGCATGAATATTTCAGCTGCTTGTCAAAAGCTTTTATTATATATTACAAATGGATGATAACAAGAAGACAAAGACAAATGCATTAATTGGGAAATGTAAAAATAAAATCTCTTTATTAAATATGACTTGGAGTCATTCATATTCAATGTGAATAAACAAACATTTCCTAACCATCGCAGAATGCAGGCGCATCCTTCCAAAACATGGAAACGAGGTTAACAAACACCACAATCAGACAAACTACGCTCCCCACTCTCCTTCATAACTTCTTGAAAAAAATGACGCAAGTGAATCAAAACTGCAGAAGATTATCGACAGTCTGCCCAGAACAATTTCAGATTTTAATAAAACCAAATCTGTTCAAACTAAAGAGGAAGCTACTTTTTAAATTCATGTAATAATAAAAATAATCCACAAAAGTTGGTTCAGAGTTAAACATGGTATAGTGATTTTTACTGCTTGGCAAGCAGGATGTAAAATATAAAAACAACAAACATCTGCACCAGACTTCAACAGACCAGGTTAGGTTTTAGTCTCACCTGTTTTGAGTGCATCACACCTGAACTCAGAGACAAACTGAATTACTCATGAGGCATTAACAGTGAAGATATCAGGCCTAAAGCTGGGAAGGAACACTCTTGTTCAGCCATCAAATCTAGATGGAGATAAAGAAATATGGCTTTTTTTATAATAACAGGATATTGGTTATTACTACTACACGTGTGGCTGACTCACTTAGGCAACAAATACTATCTGAATGTGTTCTCAGTGGAATTCAAACAGACTTCATCTAGAAGTCTTTTCCACGTAGTCTGGATCGTTACATGACCAGTTCATTCAGCAGGTCAGAGTTTATTTGTCATTCTGGTGACATTTAAGAGATAATCAGGAACTGAAACAGCCCTAGCCTGTGGTGCAAGCCTGAAGTAATCCTCGCTCAGAAGCCCGCTTTGTGATCAATAAGGCCTTTCTTTAGGTTTCTGGTTCAGTCAGGAGCTACGCTGTGTCTGCTCAGCGGCTGGCCCTCCGGCGAACAGGAAGTGGACTTTTGAGATGCAGAGAGGAAAAGCTTCATGAGCTCCTGGAAACGAAGACATACCTGGAAGAAAGTGTTATTTATATGTAAAAGAAAATTGATACACTGAACACTGAAGCTCCGCCTACTCTCACCTGTTGCACAGTTTTATTTCCCAGCTGGGAAGACACTTGTCTGAATGTTTCTCTGTTGGCTCCTCTCTGCTGGCAGGATGTAAGGATGATGCGGTCAGCCTCACTGAAACAGAGAAGACCCGAACGTCCTCGAGTGTGTTTCTCAGATTTATGCTAAACAGGGAATGTTAAAAACAAACAGAACTTCTTCCCAATGTGCAGGAAAAAACCCAAAAGGAACAAAATCTTTATTACTTTAATCTAAATCCTCTCTTAGTGTGTTTAACAAAAAGATCAGCAGTTTTTCTTTTAAATTCCCAATAAAATATAATTAAATTAAATGTTACCAAGCATTTCCCGCTTCTATAATGTGTATCTTAATTAAAATGTGTGTCTTTTCCTCTGACCGAGTCCAGACGATGACCTTCTCTCCATTAGACGTCACGGTGATGTTCTTAGCACAGACGGCTCGCTGCTCCCTCTCTTCCTCACTCTCACTTCCCAGTGGAGTATTGATGACCACCGTCGTCTTCTGGTCATGGGCATTCTGGGTTGCGGAGTTCATTTTAGTGGTTTTGGACGAACCGGTGTGGAGCTGCTGGAAGAAACCCTGGACCTCCTCCTGCAGGTCTGGATGGTGTCTGAGTAGAGAGGAGACCTGAGAGGAGAAATCAGTGAAAAGCTTAATGGCTGCTTCTTCTGGACTGAAGTTTGAGACGAAAACAAATCAGAGTGTGGAATAGTTAATATCACAACTGCACACGTTTTACAGTCAAACTAATTTGAATTTAATTCTAGACAAGCTGCTTCCTGTGGATGGTCTACCTTGTCTATGTCCTCTGATGAGGGGGTGGAGCCTCCCTGCAGCAGAGAAACCACCTGTTGGTAGATTGAGGAGGTTTCTCCCAGACTCCACCCCAGTCGCCGTAGAAACCGCCTGCTGTGTTCAAACAGCTGCTGCTCCAACAGCTAGACAAAGAAGGAAATGTTTAAATTCGTAAACAGAGTCAAAATTGTGTAAAGCCGCAGCGTTTCCACCCACCAGTCCACATCTACGAGCCTGTTTGTGGTTCAGGAAGGCAGCAAAGTCTTTGAGTAGCTGAGGCCAGGACTGCAGGACACAACTTAGTCTGTTATACAAGACCTCAACGGTCCCCAGGGCCACTGAAGGTCCCACAGCTGAAAGTTCATCCAACACCTGCAACAGCTGCTCAGAAAGGCCTGGGTGGTACTGCACCACTTCACAAACCTGAACAGAAAAACTGTTGACATGTAGGGGCACTCCAAGATCACAATCCATTTTATTCTTTTAAACGCAAATGAAAACTGAAGTTAAATTAACACTAAACGTTTTTAAGACTTGAAGCTATTGGTTTCAAACGTTATTGATCCCGAAACTTGATCATCTTCACACTGGCCAACACTCTGTAGCTCTCTGCTGACCAGAAACTGCACTTAAAGATCACGATTTCTCACATTTTAATACATTTTGAAGAGGGCTATATTAGAAATGAATCTCTTGTAAGATGTCCTCTGGGGAGGGGGGGGGGGGGAGCTCTGATGCTCCTGTTAGAGGACATAGAAGTCAGCTGGAGGAGAAAGTGGCAGCAGACCGCAGGTTTTGGAGGCTTATTTCCTGACATTCAAACATCTTGCCTCATGACTGACTAACAGCAACGACAGTCACTGACTCTGCAACGTTAATGTATTAATTCCACCAACAACACAAGCCTGAAAGAGTTCTGCGGTGTTGTAGAGTCGCTAATGCTAATGTTAGCTTCTACTATTCGAGACGTGCTCTGCTTAGGGCAGCAGTAGCTCAACAGGTTGAGCGGGTTGTCCAGAAATCGGAAGGTTGCTGGTTCAATCCCGGCTCCGGACAGAGAACTCTGCTGTTGTGTCCTTGGGCAAGACACTTAACCCACCTTGCCTGCGGGTGGTGATCGGACGGACCGGTGGCGCCTGTGCTGGGCAGCCTCGCCTCTGTCAGTGCGCCCCAGGGCAGCTGTGGCTACATCGTAGTTCATCCCACCAGTGTGTGTGTGAATGTGTGTGTGAATGTGTGTGTGTGAATGGATGAATGATACACTGTAGTGTAAAGCGCTTTGGAGTCCTTACTCTGAGAGGCGCTATACAAGTGCGGGTCATTTAACAGCAACGACAGTCACTGACTCTGCAACGTTAATGTATTAATTCCACAAACAACACAAGCCTGAAAGAGTTCTGCGGTGTTGTAGAGTTGCTAATGCTAATGGTTAGCTTCTACTATTTGAGACGTGCTCTTCTGGACGATAAATCAGGAACAGCCTTCCCCGTCACGAGCCAAGATGGGTGAGTTCATAAATGCTAAATGATGACAGTGTGACGTAGATCTGTCAGGCGTTACTGAACTGAACAGTTTTCTGTCTATTCTCTATCAGGAGCTAATGCAGGAAATAGGTGCAGGACACTATATTCCCTTTGGAAGCAAAGAGCTAAAAGCATCAGCACCATCAGAGTGGACTACACTCATTTGAGGGAGTTGATGAAGCCTATGACATCACAGACTGATGGTGACATGGCTTTGTTGCTACTGGACAACAGTGTGGATCTTTTTACTTTGTGGTTATTTTAGTGTAAATAGACTCGTGTTATTGTTAGCTTGTTTTAGCGCTAGCTACAGCAGCTGTGGCAGGGTTGTTCATGACTGTTGTTATTCTGCTTTCAACAGGCAGGAGCGAGAAGCAGGGAACCTGTTGGGTGTTAAAACAAACAGAACAAGATTTAGTGAACTTACTCGCTGGAGATAATCTTGAGCAAACACCATATCCTCAGACTCCCTCTGATAGTCTTCGTCATCATCACCATCGCTATCATCGTCGTCCGTTTCTTCTGAAGACTGTTCTTCCTAAAATACAAATTATAAAGTTCTGGAGTTGGTTAAACATCAAATTTTTTAATAACTTGATAATATTTTGTGTTTTAAGGTGTGATCGGCTGCATTTAAAAAAAAAATTGAAATAAAATAATTCGACCTTCTGCTGGCTGACAGACGATCTGGATCCATCTGAAAACTTGTCTCCTTCATCATCTTCTGCTACTTTATATGGGATCAAAGTCACTTCCTGTTCACTTCCTGATTCCGCCTCCTTTGGATCATCCAGGTCGTCATCCTGAGCGACACTTCCTGAAGCACTGGGCGAAGATTCAGACAGGGCCAGGAGTACCTCACCCTCCTCCTCCTCCACCTCTTCTTCACTCACCCTGATGACATCATCACTCATCTCCTGTATGGAGGCAGGACCTTCAGGAGGAGAAAGAGCAGCAACTCCATCATCACTCCTCCTCTTTTCCTCTTCGTTTGGGTAACGTTTCCTTGCAGCAGCCGCCCTCTTGTTCTTCCTCAATCCAGCAAGCGTTTGAGAGTGATGTCTGATTTGCTCCATGGTTACCATGGAGACTGTGGAGGCAGTTCTCATGCCAGCAGCTTTGGACAGAAGGAGGCGCTGCAAGGGGGCTTGAGGTGAACTTGGTGGGGAGGAGTTGGGAGGAGCTTCAGAGAACTGAGAGGAGTCATGAGGAGGAGAAGGGAGGTGCTGCTGGATCAGGACAAAGCCCAAGCGCTTAAAGTCTAGGTTCTTGGGGAGATGAGGTGGGTATTTGGTCTCAGGTGGGAAGGTGTAGGTGGCAGGAGCAGAGCGCACAAAGGCCAAATGACTGTGGCGGGCCTTGGTCCTCCTGCAGGAGGGCGGGACCTCCGGGTTGGGGCCAGCAGGACTGTTGAAGTGTCTGATGGTGGGATAAATGACAGGGAGGCTCCGCTGGAATGAAATAAACATCACGTTTAGTCCAGTTAACCCTAAATATCGATCCAAAACAGTTCCAGGAACTTCTGCACATGACTGCTTGTGCTCCAGAGTATTTTCATTTTGGTGCCTTAACCAAGCAGGTAAACAGTTTATGTACCACGAGCCAGAGAGGCAGGATGTCCTCTTCTCTCTCCACAGGTGGGCGTCGCGTCACAGGATCAACATGGCGGCAGGCTACTGGCATCGGCCGCACAACCTGCTGATACCTGAAGGTCTGTAGAGGATCAAGAGTCAGTCACTCTGAGCTGAGCCACCCGGCATGTTAACGGAGGGTCTGCAATACCTTGACGATGTTGTCAGGAGTACCCGGTCTGCAACACTGCAGGATTCTTCGTCTGACCTGCACCACAGTTTTCCTCAGCAGGAACTGAGATACGAGCTTTGGTGAGTCACACGCCCCTTCCATGTTCCTTAGGCCAAGCACCAGCAGACTGATGAAACGGTGAGAGGAGATATTTGCCCAGAGTTGTTATCAGATGAATCCACTATACCTGTAAGTCTCTCCCCGGGTTTCCACAGCAGCCGTCAGCAGCACGTTACTGCAGCAGCATGTCATAGCTGCTGATAGGAACGGCTGTGGTCAACAGAACCTTTTCCACTGGAGCCGTCGGCAGCCGTCAGCAGAGCGAGTCGGCCGCGTCTCAGGAGCAGCATGTCGCGGCCTTTACGCGCCGGTTCTATTTCCTACGCGCGACGCCTCTGAAACGGGTCAAGTTCGACATTTTTGGGGAAGGAAAGACAGGAAATCGGACGCGGAAATGGAGAGAAGCTCCCGAGATTTTCAGAATAAAGAACGTACTGCCTTCCGGTCGCTTTACTTTAAAAAGGTTACTAACTGTGCGGCCCCGTGAGAAGTTATCACCTAGCTAGCGGTCTCCTTTGTTTTTCAGGTCCGTATTGACGATTATAAAACGGACAGAACATAAAACACAAACATTTTGGAGCCATGTTGTAGTTTTCTCCTGCTTGTTGTTGTGTTTACTGACGAAGTCACTCGTGTGACTTCGTGCTCTGTCGGTGACAGCTGCTCCCCTGCTGATTCGCGTCTCGTGGGAAGGGCCAAGCAGCAGCTTACTCGAGCAAGACGTGCTGCTGCAGTAACGTGCTGCTGACGGCTCCCGTGTAAACCCGGGGTCTGAGTGCATGCGTGTGTGTGCGTTACCAGTCCTCAGCTGACGTGAAAGCCGCCGTCCTGCGGGGGCAGTACATAGCAGGATCCAGGCTGGCAGAGGGCAGGAGCTCTGGGTGGAGGAACACCGGACGAGTGGCAAATAACCAGGCCAGCTCAGCTGGCATGACAGGGAAACAGCGCACTGACAGCACAAAGAGGAAAACACAAGCTTATTCACACTCTTTGTTAAATCTGACCCTCTGACAGTAGATCCATTAATCAAATGCTGAGATCAGTACCCAATAGGACAAACATAACAGCAAATCTCTGGATCATTCAGAATTCTTAAAAATAATCAGCTGATCGCCTAAATCTCCCATGATTCCAAGCTGCAGGCTACTCACTGTGCCCTCTTGCGTCAGGCTTGTGACGCTGTGGCTGATAATTGATGGGAGTCTGTCGCATCTCCTCCAGCAGCTCCAGCGCTTCCTGGAGGTTGGAGGCTCTGAAGGCGCTGCGGAAACCCGGACAACCTGCAGACCCAATGAGCTCGCCTCTCTGAGCCAACATGTCCAACTCAAACTGACAGACATTAAAAATATATCACTTAGACTTGTTTACATTGGAATAAACATGTGACTCAGTATTTTACCGACATATAGATCTAATTCCAGCTGTGTGAGTTACCAGGAACTGCCGGGTGGTTTCGGCTTCACCGTGCAGTTTGGGGACAGGTGAAGTCAGCAGGTGAATCTGAATCAGCAGTTGGACATGCTGAAAGCAGCAGAAATAGAGAGCTGTACATGCTTGGGGAATTTTTGCCTCTATTTTGTCTCACAGGAACGAAACTTAAGAGTTTGTACCTGCTGAAGCTGCTGCTGCAGCCGTTGCTTCTGCAGGGCATTGAGCTTCAGCATGTACGGTTCTGGACTTTGTATGTTGTAGAAAGCATTTGTCTGCCGTCTCCTCCTGATCAAATCCAGCTGCTGCCTCACCGTACGCAGCTCTGTGATTGGTCCGTCGTCTGCCTCCTCATCAGCTGGCCCTCTAAGGGTGAATAAAACTAATGTCAGTAAGACAGAAATATTTCTTTGGATGATTGTGTTTTTGTGTTACACACATGTCTCGGTCTTCAAGTGTGTGTGTCTGAACAGTAAGTGCTTCCTCCTGTGGCTCCTCCTCTTCCTCATGGCCTTCCTCATCCACTTCCTGACCAGCCAGGTCTTCTTTCAGCTGATGAAAAAAATACGATTAACCAAAATATGAGCAAACAACAAGCAAGGTTTGCCTCATGTGTTAGACCAACTGTTCACTATGCCACTTTGTTTGGTTTGTATTTTTGTAAACAGCATGAGCAAAAGGATCACTGCTGAATGAATGAATGAATGAATGAATGAATGAATGAAGAGTTTGTACCGTTTCAAATAGCTCCTCCATCAGCTCATTCACCTCTTTTTCTGCAGTGGAGACAAAGAACATGACACTGGTAACTTAGCTTAACAGGAAGTGGTGACTCATCGATAGGGGGCGCTAGAGTATCACTCTCCCTGACTTGAAGAGAAAAAAAAACTCCTTTTTTTTTAAACCATAATGTGTCAGTTTTCTTTCAAAGACCAAGTTCACTCAGTGGTCTCTACCTTAAATGAACGCCTTGTAAGTTGACCTCTGTGGGGAAAAAAAGCTCTGGCGCTCCTGTTTCAGGAACTAGAAGTAAGCCAGAGCAGAGGTGAGCAGAAGAGGGTAGAAGTCTTATTTCCTGATATTCGGATATCTTGCCTGTGATTGGCTAAAAGCAGCACTCGAGCTTGACATGTTCTGGAAAAATACCACATAAAAAGTAGATTCAAAGCCTCTGTACACTGGAAACGTACCCATCCACTAAAGAACTCCGGACCCCACGTGACTCTCAGTTAGTAGACGCCATATTGGCAGGTAAAAGAAGCTAAACAAACACGGATCTAACCATGAACGTAAACGGGATCGGCTTGGATTTTACTCCATCGGAGTTTACTTCACACTTTAAAACCGAAGAAATCGTTTTATATAGTCAGTAATTAAATAGACTAAACATCTCCGACCCTTACCGTGCCCCTGGGATACGTTTTAAAAACGCCAGAAGCTGTCGGAGCGGACTTCTTACCGGACCTTGCCGGGGAACCCCTTGGGATTTACCCGGAGGAGCTGGCTCAGGCGGCTGGGGAGAGGGAAGTCTGGGACTCTCGACGCTACTGCCCGACTCCGGATACGCGGATGAAAATGGATGGACAAATAACAGATTTACACGTAAGTAGTTTAAATAGAGTGCTGTGCTGTTTGAATGTATAAACTGAACGCCAAGAGAAATCACTAGTTTGATTTTTTTCCATGAATAAAATAAAAATGTCAGGCAGAAGTGTCTCAGGATCTGCCTGAGATCTGTCTCGGTGAGACAGATAATAGCAATCCAAAGTGCTTTTTATGTGTGATCTGACAATTGATCAACCATTGCTTAAAAATTAAATACAGCTTAGCCGGTTACTTGCTGTGATCATGACATGTAAACGGCAGCACGCAGAAATCCCGAGGCAACGTTTTACGTGATGTTTACTTGTTGCTATGAGTAATAAGACAGAAAAAGCCACGCCAAAATAAGTTTAGGAAGCCCACTAAGAATCGTAATAAAAGCATTTAAAATAAATACCATACACAGTTGAGGAAACGTTGGTTTAAGTACCTGATAGGAAGCGGTCGCTGCATAAGCGAAAACCTTTACTCTCGGGATCCCACAGTTTCATTTCAGCCTGGTCACTAGCTCGTTTTATTACAATGATCCAACGTTTGCGGCGCTCTGGATCTTGGGGAATCCTGTAGATGGCTCATTCCTTATGTCGTCCGTGTCTGTTCTGCATCCTGGTGCACTACAGGAATCTACCATATTTCCTGTCTGATTGAGTTTTCTGACAAAAACAAATAGTCCAGCTGCCGGCTTCTGCATGCCAATATGGCGCCGTTTCGATTTGAACTGTTGCATGCCGGGAGAAGTGACGTCAACTCCCGGAGCTCTATAACAGCGACCGATTGCTGCATACTACTCTTTGCAAACTTGCAACGCTTACGCGTCTGGTGGAAAGGCCCAGTAGGAGAGATGTGAGGACCTTTTGTGGGAAAACTGAAGGCATTGGTAATTGTACTCTCAGTAATGAGATGGTGTACTTCCCTGCTGATTGGACAGACACATTGATGTAAATAGCCCTCAAGTTCCCACAACGCACAATTGCATTTTGTTCTGGTTATCAGCAAATCCAGTGATAAAATGATCTCTTTATATTTACAAAGTACTGACTTGTGATGCGGACTGCCTTGTCGTCACGGTAATCCTCCAAGTCGGGTTCATCAGTGTCTGCAAGGAAGTTGTACTCTGGATCGTCTTCGTCATCACCCTCTTCTGTTAAAGACACAGACACAGAGGTGGTGATGTCACTGATCTCCATTATGATGAGACGCTTCTGAAGCAGACACTGAAACAAACGCTCACCTTCATTATCAACATCTGAAGTCATCAGGCCCCTCAACCAGTCAGTCCAGTCTTTGTCCTCTGGAGCAGAGCTGGAGTCGTACATGTCTGGAGTTATATCAGGAGCCTGGAGCTTCGCCTCCAGCTGACCCAGTGGGACATTCCGGAGAGGACGCTTGGACCGAGTCCGGCATGCCATCACACCAGATTCTTCCTCAGACTCAGACATGGGCTGAATGAAACACACACAACAGTACATTGAATCATGTTCCAGTAGGGGATTTTTTTTTTTAGATGTCCTGAATTTGTTTTTAATTTTTGTTTCTGTTGCAAGCAGCTGAAACCGTATTCGTCCCTGTAGCATTTGGCATCACCTGGTAGGGCTCCATACAATCTGCCAGCTCCTCTTCAACAGCATGTAGTCTCTCCAGGAAGATGCTGTCAGTTATCCCTTTAGGAGGCGGGGCTTTGGGGGGAGGGGGAGGTCCCATTAACCCCACCTTCAACCGTCTGGACCGAGCTCGAGAAGTCTGAAGAAGGAGGAGGTTTAACCACTGCTTTAAAATGCAACCAGGCTATTCTTCCATCTAGAATTTAAATAATTGAAGGTGTAATAATACCAAACCAGATCCACCTTTTTCTTGTAAACAAAGAGCAGCTGTTACCTGCCAGGGGCTGCAGCTGTCCTCCTCCACTCGATTCAATCGACTCCCTCTGGGAGACGAAGCTGTGCTCTCCATGTCACTCTCTTGGAACGTCTGCAATCAGTAATCAGTCGTTAATCATCAGTGTGAAAGTCACAGCCGACTAAAAACAAAGCCTCACATCTTCAGCCGTCTCATCCTCCTCCTCTTCATCAGGACGATATTCTTCATCAGAGGAGTCTTCGTCGTCCAGTGGGATGTCCACAAACTGAGGAGCCTGAAGAGAAACATTCAGTCATTTGATTTTTATTCTACTCAAAAATATATGAAATAGAAAAGTCTGTCAGTTTTACCTTGGTTGCGTCGTTGCATTTCTTGATGGGGGAGATGTTCCAGGTGGGAATCACCTGACAGGAAACACAAACATAAGGAACCCAGTTTTATGGGATTTCTGAATCCTATAAATCAAAAACTCACCACTCCCTTCTCAACCACTTCTTTTAACTTGGATCGAGTCATTTTAGGCTCCTAGAAAAAGTAAAAAAAAATATAGGTTTAATGTGTTAAAAATACTTTAACAAAAAAAATTTAACATTTGTGGCTTATAACTTGAATAAAAGTGTTAACTGGATGTCAAACTGACAAATGGAGGGACAGCTTCGGTCTCATTAATGGCGGCTTTCATCATGGCAACCACGTGCTCGTTAGTGATCACTTCCTGTGAAGCAAACAAAAGCTGTCAGATTTAAACATCTAGGTTTGTGTAAAGCTTTGCACATTTTTTATATAAATAACTTGAACTTTTTACACCCTAATAAATAACATTTAGCTCTATTTTATTTATAAAAAAACACAAAAAGCAAAGCAGATGTGACATTCTGGCAGTGAAAAGACAAACTACTAATCAGTAGCTCGTCTTATGTCTCCAGGTGGATGAACTCACATGAATGATGTTTTTCACATTCACAGCAGTGAGATTGTGTTGTTTGGACTTTGTCTCCAGGGACTGGTCCAGCTGTCTGTCGATCTCTACGTCCACTCTGGTCTCCTCCTCTTCTTCCGTTTCTGAGGTTCTGCTCTTCTCACTAACTTCCTCCTCATCCAGTGTCTGCTTTTTCTTTTTCAATGCTTTCCTCCTCACTGTCTTAACTTCCATCTGATTGTCTTCTGTAGTACAAATATTGCACTCATCAGTACAAAGACCGCTGGTTTAAAACAATATGACTGGAAAGGACACCCACAATGATCTGACCAAGCCAAAAAGAGAGAGTTTATTTGTTTTTACCCATGGTGATAATGAGGCTGGAGTCAGTTGTGTCTTCCTCCACCAGTAGGTGACCCTCCTCCTCCTCCACCTCCACCTCCACTCCTGCACTGGCTGCTGGCAGCAACGAAGCGTCATGAGGTGGCCAAACATTCTGGGTGGTGCTGGTGCTGCCAAGGATCTGATGTGGTTTGGATGGGCTCAACTTGAGGCGTTTGCGGACTGGGTTCATTGTGGAGAAACATGACCTCTGACCTCTGTAATGTTAACAAAATTAGGCAGAAGAAATGTCTGTAACATTAAAGTTGTTCAAAATGAAAGTTAATCTTTAAGTGCTTTAGTTAATAATGATGATCGGAGGTCCAGGCTAATCTGCTAACATGCTAAAACACTCAGCAAATCAAAAAACAAACATTAGATTGAGTTTTGGAGGGGAAAAGAAACACAAACTTACTTTATGGCATTTCCGCTATAGACTATAAAGCATATGGTTGACAGGTTAAAATGCAGTTTCACTCCAAGAGCTGCTGAAACAGCATGTATAACCAGACATGTTGGCTTCTGCTCCAATTAGAGACTGGAGGTAGACTTACCTTCGGTTTTCAAGAGTTCAGGCTGTTATCATATCCGAAATCACAGAAGTGTGTGTGTGTGTGTGTTTGTGTAGATAGCTAGGAAGCTAAAAACTCAGCAGCTAAAGTTAGTTCGAAGACCAGTTTCTACAGGGAGCAACCAGACCCGGTACGTGTCCGGTTCAGCCGTCTCTACCGACCCATTTGTTTTAGACTAAATTAATTCCTAACAATAACTCAGTTGCAACTCCCATGATATGACAACACGCTTACCGCCACAACTAGCAGGCACTTCTACCTCCAAAACTACATTTCCGGCGTCGCAGTGCTTGAGACGTCACTACGTCGCGCCGCACGTCATTGAAACAACTGTTATTTATAACGGGGCTTTTACTTTTTGGTAGTTGAACTAGTTGCCTTTTTCTAACTATAGCTACTATGAATTATATAAAATCAGCTGTTTATTTTTGCATGCGGCACTTTCCAGAGGGGTTTCAAATGGGAAATCAAAACAATTTTATACAGATTTTGTACAAACCGTTCATTGATCATAACCCACATGAAGGGCTGTAGTAGTTTTTTGTTCGGGAAAAAGAAACCAAGTCATTAAAATTCCGTTAGCCATGAACGGAAAGCAGGGATGCATTTCGTATACCCCTTTTTAATTGACACTAACCAAAATCATGGACCAGGAAAAGACTTTCCCCAATTATATACATGGAAAAATCTTTGTAATTTCACAATTTTGGCTCTAGAAAATGCCAATTTAGCTTCATATCTGGAATCATTACCCATATTCTGACAATAGGAACAGCTCAAATCTACAGTTTCCAAACGAAACATAACAGCCTACTACGAGTCAAATCTGGCCCTTTTCATGCATTATCGAGCAAATACTTTTCGCAATAGACATTCAAATACTGGTTTAGTCCTTGTCTAGTCACATCCTTTATTTCTGTAGACTTTACTTGTTGGCAGTTTGACCTCATACTTTTAAAGTTTAGAGTTCGAGTCATTAAGAGATAGATATAAAATCCTTTATTAATACATTTAAAAAAAAATCTCATTCGGTCCTGCTGTTAAAAGTGTCCGGTCTATCATTTGCGATGAGAAGCGTTCCGGGATGGAGTCATAGCCCGCAGAGCAGCAGCTGGTTTTTTCAGCTCCATCATCATCTGCAGACCGAGAGCCTTCACGGGCCGCATGCTGACCCGGGATCTGCCTGGGTCACACGGAGAAGGAGGATGAGGGAGAGGGAGAGAGAGAGCCCCCTCCGGTTCCGGGGACTCAACATCGTTGATCTTAACGGTCACGGGCTCGCTTCTGTGGAAGAGCGACTCTCGCCGGCGTGTGCACGGACTCGCCGACAAGACTGCTCGGAATCCGTATGACGTAGTCACCTTTGGGACGTGACACAGAGACATGGCTGCTCTCGTGGCCCGGTCCGCGTCCGCGTCGACGGACGCTTCATCCGTACCTGTGGTGCGGCGGAGCCGCCCGGTCCGCGGCGTTGGCAGGCGAAGCGCGAACCGGGGCGAGATCACGGGGTCGGTTGGAGATCCAGGTTGGCTAGTTCCCGACGAGTCCTGATCATCATTGTCCGACAGCAGTCTGGTTCGGTCGGTGGAAGTTCGGCGGAGCCTCGGGGTGACGAACGGACTACGGGAGGAGGGGATGAGGAAGCTCGGGATCCGCTCTGGGGTCAGAACCAGCGTCCGCAGAGACACTCCGGATTTAACAGCTGACATGATGCTTGAGCCTGCAAAGCGACAGACATAATCTCCAAAATTTATTATTCATTTGTGTCATGAAAAGTCTCAAGTGTAAAATTTTACCTGACGCACCAAAATAACCCCTGCAGCTGGATCAGCGCGCACTTCTCCACCACTCTGTGTGTGTGATTCTGTTCGGATCTGGTATGAATCTGGTTTATATGCAGCAGGAGCAGCTGAATCCAATCCGATTCAATTAGAGGCCTGGTCGAGGCCTAACAATTTAAACAAAACACACGCCCATAGCATTTTTTGTGCTTTCATTGTTTGATTTTCTTAGATTTTTTCCCCCTAAATTCAAAAGATCTATTAAATACACACAATTTTATTGTGCTTCTGAAAACTCAGTGTCAAAATTCAAAGATGATACTTACTCCATAAGAAGCAGCATATATGCAAAATGGAAGGTTTATAAAATAATATTGTTATTGGGTTTTTTAGATGGCAGGAACGGTCTTTATTATAGGGCTAAGTTTAGGAATCTGAAGTGTCTACAACTTCAATGGCTTTGGCTAAAATGTTGAGAATAAAATCAATATTTTTAAAAATAGCAAAACATAGGTTTAACCCACTTTTTAATTAATATTTATCGAATAACTGCTTTGGATTTCAATAATAGAATGAGATCAAATAATATTTTTAGATATATTTATGGTATTTTGACTAATTTTCCACCAGTTTCATTATGGGAAAAAATATCCAAAATTTATTTGCAAAAGTTATTGTAATAAATAAAATTAATTGTTGTTTTTCTAATGATATAAATTTATTTTATTGATTATTTGCTCCTGTTGTGATTGATTGCAGCTGTGCACCAAAATTTCCCCCTTCTGTTCTATTTTTAAAAAATAACTTTTTTCATTGGCCCTATTTCTCATCTGTAAGTCCATCCATCCATCCATTTTCTGAACCCACTTGTCCACGTAGGGTCGCGGGTCATCTGTAAGTATTTATTAGAAAAATGATATAGTCTCTTCAAAAGGACCTGCAGCAGCTGGGGATCCTAACAAGTTTTATTTAAGTCAACTGATGGAAAAACTTCTCTTTGTAAAAGTTGCAGATCCATCTTGGCTCTTCAGCCCTAACAAACATTCTTCATTTCTCTGAGCTGAAGCCTTTCAGGAGCTGATAATAAATATTTATGATTCTTATACCAAAGTGTGGTTTAAAATATCAAAAAAGTTCAATGATTTTTAGAAAACATGAAAAACGTTGGTCATATGACCAAATAATTACTTATTATACCCCTTCTGAAACAGACAGATGGAAAAATATTGGTTAATATCGGCTCAGTTTTACTTACTAGACTTAAACCAATAAATGTAGATTTATCACACACCCCTACTGTCAAGACTTTTTCAAGGAACCTTATCTTTTCATGATTTCAACTGATTCACTACAGACCAAACAGGAAAATTAAATTGGAAATAGCCAACATATATTGACTTACCTGCTTTATGTTGGACCACATCATTTTATTGTTCTGACTTGGATAGACCCAACATTTATGCCTTTTCCCCGTAAAATAAATGCGGCGATGAAATAAAATGAATTGAAATCTTTACCATGCTGTTATTGGTGCTCTTTGGGACCTTCTGCAGACATGATCTGGTCATCATTTGTTTATTTCTTATATTTTATGTGCTCTAAAACAGCTCACGGACTCCATTAAGGCTTTGTAAAGACACATGGCTGTAAATAAAACACTGACAAGAGGGCATCTGCTGTTTTCTGACTCCACAAAGTTCAGAATCAGAACCTGTGATGTATCGGTTCCACTTTAAAAAAATCCTAAAATTAATTTATGTAAAAGATGCTTTGACAATAAAAATATTTTTTTTTCCATGGATAAAAATGTAAGTGTGTTTTTACCAAAAGCCAGAAAGACCACATCAATTTATTTTGAACTGTTTTTTTTTGCACGTTGTAAAAATGTTGGAATGATCCTTTTCTGTTTGTGTTGCCGTAGAGCCCAAAAGCAGCATCACCCCAGTAATAGACTTACGACGCCCTGAAACCATCAGTTTGTTTTTTTATGAAGAATTCATCTGACATGACTTAACAACGGATGAGTAGTTTTTTTACTGCAGTGAAACAAACAGGCAGGAGCTGCTAAAAACAGCAGAAAGTCAGTATGCTCCAAATGAAGAGTCCGTGCCACCCTCCAGTAAAAAAAAGGAGCAAGGGTCACGCTCATTAATGTTGCTGTTAAAATCAGTCCATTTAGTCCAAGAGTTTGTGGTGTCTCCTCCGAGGGCATCAAGGGAGAACAGCCAGCCTGCAGTTGGTCTTTGTCTCCATGGAAACAGAATCAGTCTTGTCATGCAAAAGTCTGCATTGTCTCTCTACACCCCGTCTTGGGGCTTCCTCCAGTGGTTGAGCGACTGGTCGGCTGGCGGCCTCTGTTGGCGTATGCGTGACTGGTCCAAGGATCCATCATTCGCTGTCAGAACCAACCGCTGACGAGCCTTTCCGCTTCCTCTTAGGAGCTTTGGGCTTCGAGTCTTCTTCCTCCTACAAAACACAAGAATGTCACAGCAAAAGCTTGTATCTCTAATTTGTGGAGATCGGGTGTTCCGATTGCCCAAAGGTACATTTAAAATCAGGAACAAATGATGCGATTGGGTCAATTTGAACAAACATTTTTATAAAGATCTAACTTGTTGCCCCTTTAAAAGACATGTTTCCAAGGGAGATTATGTTCCACTTTTTTATTTTAGGACTACAAATCTACTGATTTACTTCTTAATATATTGGAAAACCAAATAAAATCAAGAGATTTTTTGGGGGGGGCTTTTTGTCTGAATATAAATAAAAGTCTTCAAAATATGCCTGAGTAAATTAATAGTACTTACTTCTTTGTTTTATCTAGGCTAGATCCTAATTTTAAAAGAGAAGAATTTTTTTTATCTCGGTGAGAAGATGGCAATTATCCTAGTGAGGTTTGAGATTAAAAAATAAAGTTAAATTTAAAAACACTTACAGTAGGGCTGCTCAATTAATCGGATTTTAATCACCATTACGATCTGAGTTTTGAACAATTATAAAAACAAAACAAGCCGATTATTTGCTCCTCCCACTTGCGCTGCCCCGAGTTGCAAATGAAGCGCTCCTCCCACAGTGTTGCCAACTTGGTGACTTTGACGCTATTTCTAGCAGCTTTTCAGACCCCCTTCTTGACTTTTTAAATCCTAAAAGTACCTAGCGAACACCTCAGAAACATCTCTGGTAACCCTTAGCTACTTTCTGGATAACTGTCGTCGACATTTCCTGCAGGTTAGCTAAACACTCCGCCTGCGCTCCGGACCGTTCTTCAGGACATTAGGAAAGGGAATGATGTAGTGATGTGTCGGTCGCTAAAGAAACGGCTCCCAGAGTCGGCTCCTTGTTGGATTAACGAGAGTGAGTGACACACACACCGTACCTGCGGACTCCTGAGCCGCTAAAAACGGCGCGTACAGCGCGCTAAACACACGTACACCTTGCCCCTGATTGCTGAGACTGGGTTGGGGTGTGTGTGTGCAGCTGTGGTTGGGACAATTATTACATTAAATGATGGACTTGTAAATAAATAGTTTATAAATAAGGTAGAAATAACTTCCTCACGCTGATAACTAATAACTCATCTTTCTGAGGACACGGTGCTAGTGCACTCTCCTACAGCACCTTGACACGACTCAATAAATGTTACGCAACATTTTGTGAACATCAATTTATTTGCAATAAATGCCACTGTATAATTCTTGCTGTCAGTATTTGCAAGATATTGGTATTTGGGTCTGTACTGGTTAGACTTACATGAGTTAAACCAAGGTCTACAGCCCTTGGGTCATAAACTAGGAGCTATAAGTATATTGGTCTTTTTATACTGGGAATCAGGAGTTATTTTAGTGATCATCTTGTTTCTTATTTATTTTTGTCCTCATTGTGTCCTGAGCAGTTTTATGACTGAATAAAAACAAATAAAATCGACATAAATTGAAAAATCGTCCTAAATAATCAAGATCTCCATTTCAGTCACAATAATCGTGATTATCGTTTTTGCCAAAATCGAGCAGCCCTACTTACAGCAATCTAGTCATCCTGTCAAACAAGAGAAGTTCTAAAAAAAAAACACAGCTCATAATGAGACTCTCCACTTGTTCCAGGACAGAGTTTAGTTGTCCGGCGTCCTGTTAATATCAACGTAAACGACAGGAATACGTACCGAGGCAGAGCTAGATCCACTCTCCTCCTCGTTGTTGGTGGGTGGAGCCACTCCTTTTCGAGAGCGAGGCGATGAAGCTGGAGCTTTCCGCCGAGACTTTGGTGGTTTTGATTGAGAGTCCTCATACTCCTCTGCAAGAGCAAACAAGTCACTGAACCTACAGAGAGAGGAAGTGATGTCACAAAAAAACATAAGTCACCATGACATCACCAGTGAGTGTGACAGTACACAGTTTGCACGCAATCACCTCATCTTATGAGCTTCATCACAGCTGGCCTGAACGTGCTGCAGAGCCTGAAGGATTGGAGTCTGAGTGAAGACTGACAGAAACAAACAGGAGTTACCAAACCATCAAGGACGGATTGTTGTTGAACAGAAGTGCTCTTACAGTTGTTCTTTGTGTTGCTGAGACTTAATCTCAGGTTGTCCAAGTGCTCTAAGATCTGCTCCAAGGTCAGCTGAGCCAGTTTACTGCTGGAACTACGAAGGCTAAACACAGAACAGAAGCTTCGTTTTCAACTGTCACACAGAAAATGGTCTAAAACAAATTACTGAGGGAGTCTTCACCTTTGTCTCTTTCGGGGCTGGTTGTTGTTCTTGATCAGCTGGGCCTTGATGTGCTCTCCCAGTGTGTCGTCATATTTTGACGCCCAGTTTCTGAGGATGCTGGTGGTGAACTGGTCCTCGGGGTGACAGGGCCGACTCAGGATCATCTTCACCATTTCCTCACTTGGTCTGGGATAGACAGAAACCACAACATTAACAGAGAAGGGAAATTAAGGATGTGTGGCATCTAATGGGAAGATGAGGATTTTTGCTGATCATACTTTTCTCTGCGGAGCTGCAGTAGCAGACAGGACAAGGCCTCTGGGTGTTCTGAGAGACAAACAGCTGTTAAAATCAGAACGTGCCTTTTATTTGGTAGCTGTGAGTGTTTCGTTACGTCACCTTTATATTTGAGGTGCTGCAGGATGGGGATGATGGTTTCCAGTGGGATACTGTGGGCCAGGAACAGCTGCCAAGTGCTGTACTGCTCAAACGTCTCCCATTCCAGAGACTGAACTGAAGACGGAAAGAAGGAAATGATGTCAAACTGGAGTCCAAACGCCAACACCAGACACACTTAATTCATTCCATACTGAGGATGTTGAGAACAGAGTCTTTCCGAAACATCACCAGGCTCCCCACCATCACGTGGCACATCAGCTCCTGTAACTGCGCACACACACACACACAGATGACATGTTAGTGGACATGTGGCAACAAGAAGCCTGCTAGAGTTGCGGAGACGCCCAATCTCACCTGCATGGGGTCAATAACAGCTACAATCATGTTGAGCAGCTCGCCGCTTCGCAGCGTTTCATCTGGAAACTGGACAGCAAACACAGTTTAAGTTTTCACACATCTCAAGCTCAGACTGCAGAGGGGAGCCCAGCCCCAGAGGAGCTGTACCTCAGAGTAAATAGAGGGTGTGAGGTAGCAGAGAAGCCGAACGTCATCTTCCTGACAGGCCTTCATGTCCATCATCAGACAGGTGTGCAGATCGCCCAGAGCTGTCGCCTGAGCAAATGACTCGTAGAGCATCATCTTCCCGTTTGCCGCTTTACTGTCGGGAGCACCGAGGAAAACACGTTATTGTTTACACGTGGGGGTCATACAGAGTCTATTCATCAGCTTTACACATCAGATCACCTGGCTTTCAGGTAATACAGCAGGTGGTAACCGATCTTTGGCTGCTTCTGGTAAAGTTCTGCCAACATGTCCAGCAGCACTGAAAACCCGCTGTTGTCCTCCTGCATGGTGGCCAGGTTCCTGAAGATCAGGCAGACGGGTTTGCTCACAGACTCCTCCAGAGATCTAGACAGAAACAGACCAGGAATCAGAAACGGCACCAACGCTAAAACAGACAGAGTCAAACGGAGCAGAGAGGAGAGACTCACTCCTCAGTGATCTCCTCCGGGAGGACCTCCCCTCTGAAATGATCTTTAAACAGTTCAGCCAGACAGGAAGCTAGTGCTGACATCTGCTCTGTATCGAAGTCCTCCTGCAGCAGAGAGGAGTGTAGCACATCTCATTAATCATATAGAGGATTGACAAATATGATAATTAAAACAAGATGAACAAATGCAACATGACTTTATATTAGTTTGAAAACTAAAGGAACCCATCTCATTAACGTTAGAAAGCGAGGTCACTTATATCGTCCGAACTGAAGGAACACGTGTTACTAGAAGAGCTAAAGTAAATTTCAAATGTATTGTCCAGATCTGGTTTGGATCACTTTAATTCCAGTTATGTCTGAATGCTCCCATGTTTACGTGCTTATTTCCTCTCCTCTCTCTCGTCACTTCTGCAGAAGGATGATGTCACCTGTATTCTCTGTTTATTTATGTTGTTACCTGCATGAAAGTGAACTCACCTCCAGGATAAGATCCACAATCTCCTGCATCACCTCACACTGAGTTTCTGTGTCACTGAGGAGAGGACAGCTTGTTTTAAAAATGTAAAAAAAATAATGATAATAATTAGGGATGCACCGATGGATCGGCATTTGATCCCAATCGGCCGATAGCGCCCCTATCGGTTTTGATCGGAGTTTTCAAAATAGATCAAAGCAGACCGATCAGACCATTTTAGATTAGGTTACATTTCCTTTATTCCCAGATTATGTAGTTTGTAGCACTCATTATAATGTTGTAGAAAATTTCTGGCCAATCCACGTTATCTGTATCGGTGATATGTATCGGTGATCAGCATTCTTTGATATCGGTATCGGTGATCGGCAGCAAAAAACCTGATCGGTGCATCCCTAATAATAATCAAGAAGAAAAGGACAAGTGTTCTTCTAGGCTGGTTTGACCCCCTGATCTCACCTGGTCTTCTGAATTTGCTGCACCTTCTCCTTCATAGTGTCGTCTAGTTGGTCTAACCAGGGCGTGATGTCAGCAGGCTCCTCCATCACAGCCTCTTTGATTGGATGAAACCTGAACTCTCTCTTCTTTCCTGCACAGTGATTGGTCAAGAGTTAGTGTGATGTAATTGACTCAGATTATGTACAGGAAATAATAGAGGGGATGAGACGTTTCACCTTTAACTCATAACACCTACATCTCTAAAACTATTTAATGTAGCAATTATGTTTATGTTTATTCATTTAGCAGACGCTTTTATCCAAAGCGACTTATAATTTATAACCTATAGGGCATGTTGTGATCTGTGGGGGGAACCGGAGTACCCGGAGGAAACCCACGCATGCACGGGAAGAACACGCAACTCCACGCAGAAAGGCTGCAGCCGAGTTTCGAACCTGCAACCTTCGTGCTGCGAGGCAGCAGTGCTAACCACGGCGCCACCATGCAGCCAACCAATTACAACCTGATATGGTGCCATTTTTTGCAGATTGTCTCAAATAGTAAAGCGAAACCAGACTCACAGCAAACCCACACTGACTTAATGTGGTGTGGACCGGTTAGAGCCAAACCAGGTTATTTTGGTTCAATCTGAATGTATACCCCCTTTTCTACCTTTGTTGTTGACTTCCTCCTCGTCATCACTGAAAGCAGCTTCTGTGTTGTCATAGCAACTCTCCTCCTTGTCCAGAACATGGTTGTCCATCTCCATGGAAACAGTCTCTTCCAGCTTAACTGCAGGATGCAGAAACATTCTCATTTGTTAATCACATTAAATGTGTTTCCTAAAATTTAAATTACAAGTTTAAAATGCTTGTTTGACATCTTTGAGCCCTTTGGCTGACTGTGTTCTGGAATATGCAGACATGCGTTACCTTCAGTGGGAGGAGATGGTGGACTGCAGAATTCTGGGAATCTTTCCCTGAGCATCGATCGAAGCTCCCGGTCCAGTTTGGGATTATCAAATAACGGAGCGAGGTGACTGCAAGTCAGAAATCGATAAAAGTCCATCAAGGTGATCAGTGCGTGACAAACAAACATGAAGTTGTTATAAATATAAAATCATGAAGTTGGTTTGTGTATTTCTTACGCCAGCACCCGCTTCTCCATAATGAAGTTGAGTGAATTAAAGACTCCCTGACGAACCTGAGACTCAAGTGGGGGGAAAAAGTTAGGGATGATCTGGGAGAGAGAAGAGAAGAGAGGTTGTGTTATTGTTTGAAAACATTTCATCTCTAGTGTTTTTACACCAGTGTTGATCATTTTTAAGCTTCCTGTTACCCTGCACATGAAGTCCAGCAGTGTGGCCGTGATGGCAGGATGAGGTTTCATAGAGTGATGCATCACCAGGATGGCAGGCTCTGAAATAAATATTATTACTTAAGTCAGAACAGAGTCAGGTCCGGACGATGTTAAGTGTTTTAGATGCTGTCATCATTTTCAACAGCATCTCATTATATTAAGACATTTATTAACTATTATTTTTGTCTTAATCAGCAGCTTGTCAAACGTTCACGCTGCTAACTGTTAACAGCCACCACTGCTCAAAAGCGTGGGATTACAAATGAATGGAAAGTAAAAGCATTGAGATGATTTTAAAGGAAGATCCACATTTTTGCATTAAGACACATTATTGACCTTTCTCAGTGGCCTAGTGGTAGAGTGTCCGCCCTGAGACTGGGAGATCAGGGTTCGATTCCTGGTCGGGTCATACCAAAGACTTTGAAAAAATGGGACCCAATGCCTCCCTGCTTGACACTCAGCATTAAGGGGTTGGATTGGCGAGTTAAACCACCAAATAGTTCCCGAGCGCGGCTGTGTCTGCTGCTCACCGCTCCCCCAGGGGATGGGTCAAATGCGGAGAACAAATTTCGCACACACACCTGTGTGTGTGTGACAACTAATGGGACTTTAATTATCAACAATGGTCAGTTTCTATATCAGCCTTCTGATTTATGGCTGCTAATCCAAGTTAATGATTTTATAAGACAAAGTGATCATCAGTAAAACCTTTTGGAACTGTTGCAGCATGCAGGTCTAGAGCTGCTTTGAATGTGGTAAAATAGATTTGTACAGAATTAAGGCAACCTAAAGAAGGAGAAATCACAAGATCTTGCAATGCCACACCCTGTGGAAAACATGGACTGAGTACCTGAGTCCTCACTCTAGGAGCACGCCAATGACATGCACCTGGACACAGACTCCAATGTGAGCAAAAGTAGAGCATCACTATTTGACCTATTCAACATGTCCAGAGGGAGTCCTAACATTCCACACATTGTGCAATTTACATTAAAAGAGTTTTCCTCAAAGTCAGGAAAAAGCGGCGCTAGATGTAAATTATGCAGGAGGACAGTAGATGACAAGGCTGGGACAGCTCAATGCTCCCACGCTATCATCAAGCTAACACGTTAGCATGTGGCCGAATGATAAAAAAAAAAGCTTAAAATATATTTGAAACAATATATAATCAGCATTTCATCTGTAATCTCAGAAAGGCCTTGCCTTGTAAGCTAACATTAGCAACGGCTACACACTAATTCCAACAATAGCAATTTCACAAACTTTTCTGGTTGCCAACGTAACAAATACCGATTGAAATTGACGCTGGACTTGGACAGGAAGATTTTGGACTCTAGTCGCTTGAGTCAGTCTTGACTTGGACTTGGGAAATGGTGATTTGACTACAAAGCTGACGGCTAACACTAGACTCAGGTCAAAACGTGACCCAGGAGAAGGTTGCAGACTGTGGAAGACACCGTGCCTTGTTCCAGTCCTTAAGAGGTCAGGACCATCTGCAGTTTGCTTATCACAAATGGAGCTGAAGACACCATTGCAGACCTACAGTCATCTGTCATAATTTCTATTCAAATCATACAGCACACATCTTTATAAGCACGAGTAATGCGTGACATTAGATATAAATTTCTATTTAAGAAGGAGATGACAAAAAAAAAAAGATTACAGCAATCCTTAAACTCTGGATGTGAAAAAGACAATAAAACCTGCAGCATCACATCATAGAATATTTACTAAGACATCACAATATAACTATAGACACATTACTTGTCTTTGTGTGTGTGTGCGTGTGTGTGCATGTGTGTGTGTCTGCTCTGTCTTCTCCATCCCCAGTGAGTCGTGGAGGATGGCTGCTTATACTGAGCCAGGATTCTCTGGAGGTTTCTTCCTGTTAAAAGGGAGTTTTCCTCTCCACTGTCGCTGCATGCTTGCTTAGTATGAGGATTGCTGTATAGTCACTGACACTAGTCAGTGACTTGATGCAATTTGCTGGGTTCCTTATATAGGAAACATTATTTCTGATTGGCTTAATGAACTGACCTGAACTGGAATGTTTATTATGTGAAGTGCCTTGAGACGACTCTTGTCGTGATTTGGCGCTATATAAATAAACTTGAATCAAAAATAAAGGTCAGGTTTGGACGTACGGTACCACCATGTCGAGTGTCTTTGGAACAAGGGTCTGTTTGAGTTCCAAAAAGCATTGTGTTTTGTGCACGAGTTAGTTACCTATATTCATGATGCTGTCTTTTTCTGGGTTGAAGAAAAGCCAGTCGTAAAAGAGAGCCAGCTTGGCATTGGAGGCTGCTACATTTGACTGCAAAACAACCCCCCCCCCCCAAAACAGCTCATTACAACTTTAAACAGACATGGCGTTCACGCTTGCAGCCTACGACCATGTCCTCTTACCGTGCAGGTGGTCAGCAGCCACCCAATGATAGCCCAGCGTGGCAGGATATCAGAGCTCAGCACCTCATTGGATGGATGGACAACCCCACAGATGTACCGGATCAGATCGCAGCGCAGCGACTGGCTCTCCGCCATGGACAGGTACTGCCTCTGAAACCAGTCCTGATACCGCTTCTGCTGCCCAAACCGTACCTGTGCAAATGCGATGAAACGAGTAAACCAGAGGTGGAAAAACAAAAAACGCGCCTGAGCCATGAGTGAAGAGACATGTTGGGTTGTACCCTGGAGGTCATGAATAGCAGCTTAGTCTCCATGTCTGGAGTGAGGCGACAGGCCAGAAACTTCCGAGACGTCCGAGCTGTCAGAAGCTGGAGGATACCTGGAATAATGACATCACACATGTCCATTTATAGTAAAAATTACATATAAAAATGATAAGAAACACTCAGTTGACAAAAAGTTGGCTCCATATTCATGGAGATAAAATTTAGCACAAATACAAAAGTATTTTTGGTAAGGTGAGGTATCCAGTAACTCAGTTTACCGGTGAACTGAGGACTAAGAACTTGTGGGTTGTGCAACAAATCTCTCCATAGCAGCTCCATCTCTGGGATTCGAGCAACGTTCTGCAGCAGGCGAACCAGATCTCTTCCAATAATCAGGCACTCCATGAACTACACAAAGAGACAAGGTTATCAGTGTGATAAACTGGAGATGAATACAGCTGCTTTGTCTCGCTTTCATCACCTTTTCTCTCAGCATGCCGATGCAGAAATCGACTTCTTTTTGGCGCAGAGGCAACAGGTTTGGGGTTCCATGGTCAACAATAAGTCGGAGGTAAGTGTAGACCGACATCGCTATTAGCATCCCACTCTTTGACACCCACTCCCTTAAAATAAACAAAAATTCGATGTTTCATAATGGAATTTATTTCAAAATAAAAGCATATTTTGAATCTGGAGCTTGCAGGAAGAAATAACCGTGACCTGTGATAGGAGCTACAAAATAAGATGTGAAGAAAGTTTACTTTTGCTCAAACAGGATGTCCAGGACACTCTCAGCCAACCATAGGTTCTTTGCGGAGATATCTCCACCTGTAGGAAAGAAACAGCACTATTACGTTGGTACAAAGCTTCGCTTTTATCACAAAGATATAATCTGCTGGAGTCTGACCTGCGATCTGTTTCAAAAGCGTCATGATAACACCGTCGGCTCCAATAACTCCACTCTTAACAAGTTCTCTGACCACCCACACCAGCTGAGCACACAAAACACACCGTTAATAACCGCCACATTCCAAAGACCTGTGTGCAAATTTCCACGAGTGTGTATTTCCACAGAGTTTACTTGTGTCCTTGGAACGTCCTGCAGTTTGAGGAACTTCTCCATCAATATCTGGTTGATTTTCACCAGGACTATGTTCATCCCATCTCTGTTAACCAGTGCCAGATCTCTGTAACACTGTTCCAAAGAACACACACAGAAAAAGTTATGACGTTTACAGCCGCAGCGATGCTAGAGATGACTGAAGATGAAGATGTGACTCACCCTCTGGGCCTGGGTTGGTTCCGTGAGGACCAGCATGAACAAACCAAGGCATACCTCCTCATGCTGCTGCTGACCTTTACAAACCTACAAAAATTATTCCAAAAGTCTAAGTTAGGTTTGTTGTTTACATAGTCACTGTATATAAGAAGTACTGGTCATGCGATTTGTTGCACTAACATATATTTCTTACGTTGGCAGTGAGTGCATCGTTAGCTTCTCTTTCTGAGAGCCCATTGGTTATTGCCTGGACAATTGCGACACATCGCTCCAATCGCTGCACAAACACAAAAAACAAACGTGGAACACAAACCAAACAACACCGGGCCCCCTCCTTTTCACAAAGAGGCTCAAGAGTCAGAGAGAAGTGATGATGAGAGGTGAGCTGGGAATAAATAGAGCAGGAAAAAAAAGTTTTATAGGCTTAAGCTGTATTAAATGTGCAGTAAAGCACTGTCTGAAATACAATGTACTCAATTAATTAACTGATTTAATTAAGTGATTTAAGACTATGTTGCTGAAGGGGAGATATGATGTTTAAATGGAATGCAGACTCCATCATGTCAACATGCTGATGTTGTAAACGGTACAGTCCTGCTAAAACTATCCAAACAAGCAGGAAAAACAATAAACTATGAGCATAAATAAATTAAAATGTCAAGCATTAAACACAACAAGAACACTGCAAGCATATAAGCACTGTCACAAACAGAATGAGATGAACACAAATATTCCTATCCATATTAATAATTTCAAAACCAGCCTCACTGACACAATAAAGTCTAAAGGTGAGTACAAACAAAACATAAACACAATACAATTTATTCAGCATGACACTAGAATGGAATATTTAAATATCAAAATCAAATCAAATCACTTTTATTGTCACGTCACATGTGCAGGTACACTGGTACAGTACATGCGAGTGAAATTCTTGTGTGCAAGCTTCACTGCAACAGAGTTGTGAAAAAATACAGTAACGTAAAAACAAGCAAAATATAAAATAAAAAAATGGCTAATCTAAGTAATAATATGTATAGTATGTAAGGTATATACATTACTAATGTGTGTGCTAGTATTTTTTTATATATATTACTAGTTATGCAAATTATCGATCAATAACCTCAATACGCTGTTCTAAACTAATTATTAGGCCTGGTTTAACTTAATAAACAAGCATAGATCAACTTTCAAGGTCTAAATAGTTCTGACACGTGAAACAATGCGCATGCGTAACTGTCACATAGGTCCCATCCATATGTTTACGTTGAATTAGCATGCTAGGCTAACTTCCATAAACGTTAGGTCTTCAGATCTCTAACGCCGCGTTTCTGAAAGCACAAATGTCAAGAACACACCACAGCTGCTTCTCATTCAGATTCACGTCTTCAGCAGAGTAGCCATACACCTCACAAGGCTACCTTGCTGAACTACCGCTGCTACCCCTCTGCTAGCAAAGCTAACTAGCCTGTTAGCAGCTTGAATTTGATAAAATGGTTCCATCATGTCTTTGTACCTTCTGTTTCTAAATAAAACTGCTTCTACCTTTCTCCACACCAACTCGGTCCCGGTTTATAAACTGGACAATTGTATAATCAGGCCGCTAACTCGGATCTCCCTACCTCCTCCAACTCGTCTTTGGCATCCAGAGGGGTGGACACCAGGAGCCGGCCCTGTGGCTTCGCTTTCGCCGGTGCAGGCTCCATCTGCTCCCGCCGCGCCTCGCCGGGCCCCGCGGAGCTGTGAAGTGCTGGGACAACCGGTGCACGGGCGTTATAGGTGTTTGTATCGGTGTAATGGAGAGTCCGGGGCTGTGATCCGGGTAAGAACTTTGCTCTGAATCACTTCGGCCAATTAATATGTGTTTTTAAAACTTATTTTAAGAAAGGTTGAACTATGACTGCTGCTCCTTGACACCGTCCGACCACAGTAACATAACGGACATCCGCACCGAACGAGTGGAGGGACGGGGCGGTTACCACGTCGATGACAAACCAATCAAGTTACTCATTAAACAGAGTGACGTAGGTTTGAGCCAATAGCAGGGGAGGATATCTGGAGGCAATCCCTGGCGTGCTATTTGGTGAGACCACCTGCATGGACACCCCTTTACCTTGTTTACAAAGGAATGGTGAAGCAACAAGATTATATTTCTGTATATTTTTATTTTAATTACCTGTTACTAAAGCATGGCTCCTCTAATATTGTCTGATTACTGTGAAATCAGTGATTTCTGCTAAAACTTTTAAATTATTTCCTAAACAAACGCTTGACATTATACACTGTTGTTTTAGTCAAAATATATTAAGTGTGTCAACAATAGACCACCGTAGTTAAATGATGCCAGTGTTGGTGATCTAAACATTTTATTATTTTATCATTTATTATAAGAAAAACATAGGTTTGAGATGTAGTTTAAATACCTGTAATAATTGGGTTCATTTTATTTGTTAACATATCCTGTTTTTTTAAATGTTCTTATGGTAAATTGTGTTAGCTTATACGCTTGACTCTCTCATATTCCAGTCAGAATTGACAAAGATCCTCGATGACAAGCGAAATGTCTTCAAGAAACCAAACAAGTCCAGTTGCCTTCATTTGAACCCTTTGGATTACCATGACCTGGATGTCTGAGAGCCTTCACCAGCATATGGTCAATTCATAATTCTAAAGTATGTGAACAATGAGGTGATAAATCACTTCTACAGTAATATTAAAAAATAACACCACAAAAGTAATAATAAATTTTATTTTTGTATTTACAAATCTTTCCTCCAGATTACTTAATTTACAGTGAAACATTTGTCTTGACTGGATCTGTTTCTTCTCATTTTGATGAAACCAGTTCAGATAGGCCTGTCAGCTTTGACTTTCATCCATGAATCCAGGTCATTCCCACACGTGTCTTCCTTCAGTCTCCACAAGCCTTTGTCAGTTTTTTTCCTGTTCTCCTAGCAGCCAATATGTCCTCATACGTCCTTTGCCCTTAACTTCGATTTCTCCTCTGAGTTGTAGAAGGAAGCAGCTAAAGTCCTGCAGGACCTGGCGAGTTGCCTCTGACACATGAATCTTCAGTGCTGAGGGGATGATCAAGTCATACACATCACATCATTAGACACAACATACCGTATTACAATGTAGATGGCTATGCTAATAACTCCATTTCATTTGCAGCTGTTATATTTCTAACTGCAGCCTCTGCTCCCCCTCCCTTTTATCATCACCCTACATTTAAAAAATCAAATCAGCCTTTACATTTTTTTCTTCTGAGATAATTTAATTAAAGACAAAAATTAAAGGACCTCAGCTACAAACTGCAACTTGCATCTTCAACAGACTAAAGTTATACTGCTATAAGGAAACTATTTTATTTATTTAACCCTTTGAATTCCTTATGATAAAAACAAATGAAAATCGATCTTTTACATTTTTCTTGCTCTTGGATCAATAAAGGTTATAATACAAAAAGCAATAATATTATTTTAATGATAGTGCATGATAAAAAATGTTAAACTAAAAACTGTGAACTAAAATGTGCTCCACCTGCTAGTTAAAGGGTTAAAACTGATCTATCAGACTTTCACCATTAAGAAATGGACATACAAACACATTTTTATTTGAAAGAACAAACACTTTCTTCTAAATAAATGTACAAATTCTTTAATATTCTGTCAATAATACAGTATCCTCTTAAGTCTTTCAGAATAAAATAACATTTTTAAAACTTGTTTTAGATGCATTTATTAAAGGGAACATATAATGGCTTTTTTCCTGAAGTTATATTAAATCCATCTTCTATGCAAAACACATTCACTAAGTTCTTCTTACATAAAGCGATTTCAGCAGTTTAATTCTTGACAGTTTTAGTACCTTCCAGAATGAGCCGTTTCAGGGCTCTCTCACTGTAAGAAACCAAGCTGGAGCTGGCCACGCCCACCCATCTCTCGCTCAGACTGCAATAAGCTGAGAAGCTCTTTCACCTGGGAGGGGCTTGGAGTAGAGCTGCTGCTCCTCCAGCAGCAGCTCTCTCTTACACGTGAGAGGTGGTTGAATGCTACTTTCCCTGTTTGTGACATCACAAACAGGGACTTATTGAAACAACTTGTTTCCGGCTCATAATTCCTGAAACCAAACACTAAGAGAAAAAATGATTTACTTTTTTCCTTTTACATTTGTAGTGTAAATAAAGGCAGGAAAGACCTACATGGCAGCACAAATGGATTCAAAAAGTGAGTTCTGGATAATGTGTCCCCTTTAATAAAGATAACTGGAATGTAAACATTGTTTTACAAAGGGCATCAGCCAGTGGTTAATTTGTAAATCAAACATTCCCGTAACGCAAATACTGATGTCAAACCAAAGTTCACTAAAGGCAAAGCAGATGCCGGAACACGCATGCGGTGGGGTGGGGTGGGGGTGGGTGGGGTGTTCGCTGGAGTTTTTGACAAGTATTTAAAAATTGCGCCCACATTTTCAAAGTTAACACAGGTTTCTTTTAACAATGGTAGCTTTTGCATCTTTACCGTTCACCTGCTTCAGCCCTTTCCCACTCCAACTGTGCAGCGACCACAAACTCACTGGTGCGCCTGCAGCCTCTGAGAGTTTCCCGCTGCTCTAAACATTGAAAGAATAATTTCATGTTCTGTTTCTCACTTCTGTGGCAATGATTACCTTCAATGGTGTCTGTTGTTGCAACCACCAAGTACAAAAACGAGCGCCCAACATGGCCTCACATGTAAGCTGTGTCAGAAAAACACTGAAATTCCACTGGATTCAGAAAAAAAGAAAACCGAAATCTGCCATTTCTCCGATATCCAACAAAGCCGCGCTGAAAGTGGCTTTATTCTTGCCTTGGCCCCCGAAATGCTTTACGGTCCTGCAAGGGAATGAGGTTTGAAGGACATCTGGATTGTATCAAATATTAGAAAGTTAAAAACAGGTCGTGGGATAAATCTACCTAAATTTTCCTTTTTAAACACTTTGTTTTGTTTTCTTGTTTTTTTATTTGACTATTTTTCTGTCCTGCCTCTGTTTATTATCTTCCTGCATCTCCTCTCAGTCCTAAAGAAAAGCTGCTACCTGGCTTCATATGTTTTCACCTCATGAGTTACCTTTGAACTGCAGTTCAAAAAGATCTACCGACCACAAAAATGGCGGAGTTCTCGCTGCACGTCTGCTACACCAGTGAGGTGAAGTCGCCGGAGGACAAAACAGGCAATGCGCTCCGCAGCAGCAAAACGCATCAGGCGCAAACAAAAGACAAAGCATAAAAGCATATGAGCCGACATGAACGATCGCGTGGTAAATATGTTTTTTGGAGGTGGCGACACTTTGAGAATGTTGCTGTGGCCGTGCTCAGGACGCGGCTGTCTGGAGCGCATCGACGATCAGAGTTCTGCGCCTCTCAGCTCAAAATAATCCCCTGATAGTCCACATTAATAATGTAAAATATGTAGAACCAGGATCTTTTTCGGGCTCCCCCAAGTTGGTCCTGTGAGTTGTCGGAACCTAGCAGACAGTTGCCAGGATGGTCCATTGAAAATAAGACAGTTCCCGGATCTTGTTCCGGTAAGATCCGGCTCTATTTAAGCCCTGGTACCAGCTGTTTAAACTCCTCTAGAAAAGTTAAAGTCCCATTAGTTGTCACACACACAGGTGTGTGTGCGAAATTTGTTCTCCGCATTTGACCCATCCCCTGGGGGAGCGGTGAGCAGCAGACACAGCCACGCTCGGGAACTATTTGGTGGTTTAACCCCCCCAATCCAACCCCTTAATGCTGAGTGTCAAGCAGGGAGGCATTGGGTCCCATTTTTTCAAAGTCTTTGGTATGACCCGACCAGGAATCAAACCCCTGATCTCCCAGTCTCAGGGCGCACACTCTACCACTAGGCCACTGAGTAAGGTAACGCATTGTTGAAATGAAAAGTTGCTTCCGAGTTGCTAAAAAGTTGGGTGAAAATAAGACTTTTGTATTGTGTGGGTTTGAATTTCTAACTGAGGCAATCTGCGACTGAAGCGTTGTTGCTTTTAGGAAATAAAATCATATATATATATATATATTTATATATATATTTTTTAAGATTTTAAAATTATTACGATGGTTCTCACCCTCCCCTGTGGATTCCATCCGTGATGCAGTGTTGACGGTGTCCCCAAACAAACAGTACCTTGGCATCTTTAACCCAACTACACCAGCGCACACAGGGCCTGAACACAAAAACATCAACAGGTCAATGTACCCTGGAAACATTTAGTAATACCGTAGAATGTATTTTTGTACCGCTGTGAATGCCAATGCGAAGCCGAAGCTGCTGATCGGATCGGTGTCGAATCTTGAAGTTCTTGACAGCGTCCAGCAGAGCGAGAGACATCCGGGCCACCTCCCGCCCGTGTAGTTTACCATTTCTGACCGGCAGACCCGACACCACCATATATGCATCCCCGATGGTCTCCACCTGAAAAAACAGCAACATTTTCTAAGCCCATCAAGTAATGCAGAAGTAATAACACGTTATTACTCTTTTTTACCTTGTAGACATCAAAGTTATCAATGATGGCATCAAAGCAGGTGTAGAGATCATTTAGGAGAGTCACAACCTGAAAATACAAAGAACACAGAGAATAAATCTAATTACTGAATTTATTTGCACCCCGTGGGCTTTTATGTTTCATCTGACCTGATATTCTATTAAATATGGAAGATAACTTTTGTTACTAAAACAATCAGCAGAAACAGTTTTAGTCAATAAAATAAACACGTGGTTATAAAGCTATCTGGAGAGGTTTGTGATCAGCCAAAATGCTTTTGTTTTTCTATCTTTTGTTTCCATTTCTTGGGGGAACTACTGTTTATTGTTTTCTGTTTCTATCTATTCAAGCTAAATGTTATTTCTGTTTGAGTTTGGGATTCTTATAAGCAGAGCTAATCAAAATGTGGGACACCATCAATCAAGGACAAGGAAGAGAAAAAAGGCAGAAAGTAGGACAATTAAGTCTGAAAAAGTAGTGTAGTAATGGTTTACACCACTAGATGGCAGTCTTGTGAGTGTATTTTCAGATGTCCATGATATTCTGGTACTACGAACCTGCAGCGGCGTGCTCTCAGCAGATAGAGCCGTGAAGCCCACTATGTCACTGAAGTAGATAGTGACGGAGTCAAAAGCTTCAGCCTGAACTGTCTCGCCTCGTTTCAGCTGCTCAGCTACAGAACTGAAACACAAACACGAGTTTTTCTGCTTTCACCGTGTCGCCGGCTGCATTTTTAAACTCAGAATACTACAAGTATAATTACTGTGGTAGGATCTGGTACAACAGGGCCTCAGCTTTTCTTTTCTCCTCGTTATAAGCCTGCGTTCGTTCCTCCACCAGCTCCTCCAAGTTGTTGGCGTACTGCTCCATACGAGACAACAGGTTGTCCAGGATGTTGGAACCATAACCTCTAAAGACATGGAACCAGAAACACAGCTTGTATTTTAAATGTGTATTATAGATGACTCTCAGCTACGGCCACATCAAATTTTAGTTCAGTATTTGTAAAACTGACTAAATTACAGCCACATGTATGGTGGCTAGGAGAAGATGTGTCTGCTATCTTGAACTGGGCCAACTCCAAGGGTTAATTAGCTTAAATCCATCCAGTGATTTATGGGATAATGAACACACACTCACAGACAAAAAAAAAACTTCGTAAACTAGTTTAAATCCAGATTGTTTCTGTTTTCAAAGATATTCATCCAAACCAGATAATGTACGGCAAAATAATTCTGCTCTTTGTACCTGTGCTGCTTCCTCAACAGGATCTTGATGGTGTTAAAGTCGGGCCGCTCGCTTGGCTCTTCGCTCCAGCAGCGCTGCATCAGGACCCCGAGCTCCTCGCTGTGACTGTGGAAGCAGAGGGAGGGACGGAGGGGAGGGACGCCGCCCTGAATCACCGCCTGGATGATCTCTGAGGAATTGAAGGAGCTCATATCACTTAAAAAAGCTTTAACAATTATGTCTTGATTGGGGGTGGGGGCATAAAACTGCAGGATTTTGAGTCTAACTCATTATTGTTCATGATACTTGGACGTCTTGCTTCTGATTGGCTAACAGCGATGCGACTCTTCTACTGTCTCCCTTCATCCTGCAAGGTTAACGGTTTATCTCCACAAATAACACAAGCTTGGAGGAGTTCTGCCATGTTGTGGAGCCGCTAATGCTAACGGTTTGCTTATGCCAGTTGAGAATGTAGAACTGGCCGTGAGCCAAGTTGGGTGAGTCTATGACAATGTGATGTAGATCTACGTGGCGTTTTCTGACCTGAGAGTTTCCCCGTCTATTTTCTATTGGCGGCTAATGCCAGACATACTGGTTGAAGACCACTTTCAAGTTCAGCCTGCATGTGAAACTCAAAGTGACTGATCTTATTTCAAAAATAAACATTAAAAAACTGTTTCTCAGTGTCAGAAGTCAGAGCAAACACCTTGTTCAGGATGTATTTAATGAAAAATGAAGGAGATTTAAGACAGAAAACTGAAGCTAAAGCAGTTTGAGGCATCCTTTTTGCTTATGAAGCACTTTATTTTCAGCAGACGGATGGTTTCTACTAATTATTCAAGACTAGTTGCTTTGGAAGCCATCTTGCATTTGCAGGAGCATGTGCTACATTTATACATTTGCCAGTTAAAGTAGATTACAAACACAGGTTTCCATTTTGCATAATCGTGATATCCAGACAACAACATGTTTGTTTCAGGAGTTCAGATAATAAGTGACGCATGTTGTGTGAACTGATAAGTTAATGATGAGTTGATGGCAGCAGGTCATCCAGCTGTCCCACAGGAATGTAAACAATAAGACACTTTCATCATGTCCAGAGCAGATAAGACCTCTGGTTAGAGACTCGAGGCTGCATTCAGCTGATGCTCACTGACCTTTAGGAGTGAGGGATTGTGACTCGAGGAAGAAGACTCCTTTTAGCAGAGCCACTTCCTGCAGGATCACACTAAAGCTGTAGACATCCCCCTTCTGGGTCCCACAAGGGAGAGGACAGTCTGCTCTCAGGAGCTCAGGAGCTGTCCATAATTTACCTGCCAAATGATTAACACCAGTTAATTGTACTTGCTTATCACACACACTGTCACTTGTGCATGATCCATCTCTTTAAATACTACATTAGCGTGTGTGAATGTGTCACGCAGGTTTAGTAACTCTGAGCTTGTGTGAGTCATACGTGCGTAGTAAGCATGTGTGTCCTCAGGGTAGCTGCAGGTGCGGAGACTCTGCAGGCCATAGTCTGTGATCTTCAGGACGAATCGGCTGTCCACCACACAGTTGGACGACTTCAGGGAGCCGTGGGAAACAATGACACTGTTGTGGAGGAATGCCATCCCCTAAGGAGAAATAAAGAGAAAACTTTAAAAAGAATGGAGGATCAAATTAAAGAACGTGGAAAATATATATTTTCCTCTTTTTTCTGTTAGTTCTCTAACTCTGCCTGTGTTTTTATTTATTTATTATTGCATCACAATAGTGTTTGACTGATAGGTGCAGTCCGCAGTTGCCCCGCCCACCAACACTGTCCTCTGTCTCAGCCAGATCGTTACCTTGACGATGTCAGTGATGAGAGAGTATCTGAACATCCAGTCCAGAGTGATCCCGTCGCTCTCCATCAGGTCCTGGAAGATAAACAAACACACATGTTGGTGACATCATTTTATTATTATAAATTTTGGCTTTAAAACAGTCATAGAGCAAGTAGATGGTCTTGCGCGATGCACAGAAAAGAGAAAAAGTGCGAGGTCTTTGTCAAGAGCAGGACAATTGAACAAGCGTCAGTGTGTCTGAGGACATGTTTGCATTCAAGCGGAGACTTTCGGAGCTTGAAGGCAAAGTTTAGAAGCTGAGAAATAATATCAGATCTTTACTGCTATGCTTTCCCTAAATCAAATTCCACTTTGATCCGTCAAACATAAGACATTTTTATCAGAACATTTGATTTCTCAAACGCAAGGACATGTCTTCATGTGGTAAAATGTTCCCATCTGCCTCTGCAGGGGACACTCAGTGTCTTCGTGCACGCTTTCCCTCCTCACAAATGCTTTTCCCTCCGAGCTAAAAGCATCTGCATCCTTGCAGGGGCAGAAAATAACTTGTTCTGCTCATGGATTCTGCGGTCATCTGGCAACAACCCCAAACCCACGCAGCCCACATCAGCCTGCTGCAGACTGACTTACCTCCTCCCGTTGCTAGGTAACCCTACCAGAAGGTTGCTAGGCTACAGTGCTGAAAGATAACTGAGGTGTAGGAGAAGACACAAGGTATGAGGAAGTTTTAGAGGAAATGCTACCTGCTACCTCTGCAGCGATACGATCAGCTATGAGCAGAACGAATGGCTGATGGAAGGTTATCGACCTGCTGATTAATTAGATCTGATTAGGAGGAATAAAGCATACTGATCCTACCTTAAAACAACATAAAAAACAAAAATGACAGAATTTTTAAAATTAGATATTTGATGAAAAGTTAAACATTATTACATTATTCTTAAAGGTGTTGTTGACTGAAAAACATTTTTAATTATTATTTCAGGTTATAATCGGTCACTCAGAGTTTTTCATGCAGGCTGAACATGACAGCAGTCTCCTACACCTATCTCCCGCGTTAGCTTCTGATAGAAAATAGACATGAAATGCTAGGATTTGAAAAACCTCACAGATCTATGTCACACTGAATTAGCATTCATGACCTCGCCCGTCTTGGCTTATGCCCGCCCACAGGAAGGCTTTTTAAGAAAAATGTTTTTTTGTAGCGGGGAGAGAGAGCAGAGAGTGTCTTGGTGATAGTGACTTTGCAACATAGCTGAACGTGTTCTGTTAGCCAATCAGAAGCAAGATGTGTGCATATCATTAATAATAATGAGTAATCCTGCTGTTTTCAGCCCACTTCTGCACCAGCAAACATCTGCATCTCAGAAAAGGAGCATCATAGCTTTAAAAAAAATTAAATAAATGTAAAGCATTGATTTACACTAGAGAACACTGCAAATGTATTGAATAAACAAGTAAACCACACCGCTAATATTATTTTAAAATATTATACTGAAATGTTCTACTCTCCCATTAAAAAAAATGAATAATGTTTTTTTTTCTTGGTGTGGACATTAAAGTATGAAGAATAAACAGGATATAACTGGAATTAGATTTGAACTACTGTTTATTTTTTCTTTTAAATAACAAAATAATGTAAAAATACTCAAAATACACTTCAAAATATCTGTAAAAATATCTTAGACTTAACTATTGAGCACTGATTTATACCTAAGATGTTTGAAGTCTATAGAATAATAATAATGGCTCATTCTGAGGTGTTGACGGTTAAAGGGAAACTAGGCAGTTTAGCCTTGCTTTTAGCACCCCCTAGTGTTTGTTTAGTAGAACCAAAATCAAAACTTATGTCCTCACTCTGCATTCCTCTTTTTAACACCTAAATCTAACTGCTGAAATGTCTCCCTAACCTTCCTTAGAGTCTACAGGAGCGGTTCATCACTAAATAAAACAAATCAGTTGTGTTCATGATCGAAAACATGCAGGAAATGTGCTGGAAGCAGACTGCAGCACCAGGTATGTCAGCAATTTTCAGGGTCATTTTAGCACATACTGGCTCAAGGAAATTATTTAAACAGATGAAAAAGTTGCAAAGTATCACTTTAATAAGAGCTGGGGTCTGTAGAGTCACCCTATAGTGCATGCTGGGGACTGGGATGCACTTTTGTTGATTGACAGCTCCCTGTTGTGGACACACATATCTACTGGTCAACGCTCTGGGCTCGCATAAATCATCAGTTTCGCTGTACAGGCTAGGGAAAGGCCTTAGGGGAAATATAAACTATGAAACCTTACCTACGTAATAACAAGGACAGATCAAATTTAAGCATCTCTAAAGTTATTCTAAAATTTTTAAATGATGTGACCCAGCCTTAAAGAATTTTCATGGTCAGCTATTGACATAGTATCTGCTGACATGGTTCAAACTGGGTATATTACCCAGGTGTGTCATACCTGAAGGCTGCCCCTGGGACAGTACTCTGTAATGATGCACATGTTTGGTGGGTCGAGGCAGGCACCAATAAAACGAGTTAAATGTTCATTGTGAACATCTCGCATCTGCAAAAAATAGAACAGTAAATTATATAAAATCCATTTACGTAAGCAGGACACCGACATATAAATAGAAACCCATTTGTCAACAATGCTTCAGGTACTTGTATTCTTACATGTTTAAGTTCAAACAAAACTTTTCTCGTCAGCTCAATTCGCTTCTTGTTGATGTATTTGATGGCTGCCAGATTACCCTGAGGGAGAGAAAATCTACAAGGTTATCTATCTGCTCATTTGCATAAAATTAGACTGTTACAGGGATTTAATGACCTTGTAGTATCCAGTTTTAGTGTAGATCTGAAAATTTCCCTCCATGGTCATCAGAGAACCATAGTTAGATCCTTTCTGAAAACAAGAAAACCAACATTAAAGAGCAAGCCAATCAATCAATCAATCAATCAATCAATCAATCAATCAATCAATCAATCAATCAATCAATCAATCAATCAATCAATCAATCAATCAATCAATCAAAGATTTATTTATAAAGCACCTTCTGCAACCCTGTCAGGAAGCCCAAGGCGCTGAAGTCACCCCCAAATCAACTTTTTTTTGCTGATAAACTAAATAAACGAGTGTCTAATCGTGCTGCAGACACGTGTCGTCAATAATTTGGCACTTCAGTGCATCTTAGTTAAAATTTAAATATTCTGCCTAAAACTGGCAGTGTTGTGCCGTTGTCAGGTAAAAACTCTGCACTGTATTCTAATTTAAATCTGCCACCGCTATTGGCTAAGAGGTATGCTATGATGTAAACTGGTACATTATGATGTCACAATGCTGTCGTGAGCCTGTGTGTGTGTATTTGTTAGCAGCTCCGCCCTCTCGGTCTGCCAGGCAACAGCGTTTGTTGCATTTTTCAAACATGAAGTGGGAGTGGAGTTAGACTCTGGTAGGGGGTGACTTGCTCTTTAATTACTTTACTAAACCACAAACCCTACCAAACAGTTTTCTGATGCGACAATACGACCAGGTGTGCAGAAAGAAGGAAAGAAAAAAACCTAAGAATTATATATTTAATTTACCAGAGACATGGTGAGCCTGCTGCAAGTCCTTCTCATGGTTTTTTCTAGGTTGCTCATTTGGATGTCTTCCCAGGAAACTCTCCACAGCTCAGCAACCAGTTCACTCTCTAGCTTCAACTTCCTATTCAACAGACAGGAGGACAGGTGTGTGTGCGTGTGTTTGTAGAGTAGGTGTATACGTGTGGGTTAAAATAAAGAGAGGAAATCCTAAGAGAGGCGATGAAGACAGAGACATAAATGGAGGCCAAACACAAATCTGTGCATCTGCCTACAGAGCAGAGTCATAAAGAGACACTGCACCTAAATCCCTCTGCTTACTTTGCGACTATTTCAGTCATCCAGGTATCAAAACGGTCTGCTTGGCGACGGCATGACAGCTCAGACTTTTGATAATGGTAACTTTTATACATTTTTAAAGGGTCTGTGTTTAATTAAAATTGGAAACTGTTCTTAGAGCCTCTATAAAGTAAACAAAACTTTGTTGGGGCTCACAATGACCCAGGAGTGCGAGTGAGAGTTTGGGAAAGTGACTGTCCACCGGGTTGTGGAGCGAAGATTTGTAACGAACAAAATGTAAGTGCCCTAGTGCATCCTGGGTCGTGAGTGCTTCAATGTTAATTCTTTTCTTCTCGTCCAACAAAGATGCTAGCAGTAGCTGAGGCTAGCGTTTGCATTAGCTTGAGCTAGCATAAGCAATAGCTGAGCCTAATGTTAACAGTATTTCAAGGCTAGCGTTGTTCTGCAGTTAGCATTAACACAGTTTTATGTTGGTTGAAGTGGGTTGGGACAAGCAGATTTAGGGGTGTGTCTTGCTTATGAAGTGTTAAGCTTTCTCAGAATGAATAGTTTTGCCAGAGCCATCACAATAGTCATTTACAAAGGAAACAAGGTTTGTTATGCTTAAGTAGAAACCCCAGACCACCTAAATTCAACAACAACAGAGTAAATGCGGTTTTAAGTTTTACTGACTCTTTAAATATTTAACTTTCTGTGAAAGTTTTTGCTGATATCACAGTTGAAGTCATTGAGTTTTTGGTTCATTTCTAATTTTATGATACAATTCATGACGCAATAATTCTTTTAAAGCAGTCTGAACTTTTGACAACTGGGCATACGCCAATATACCTTTTATAGAACGTTAAATTCTACATTAAAATGTATGATTCTTTTGGTCTTCTGTCATGTAATGTGTCTGCAATGGTTGTAATGACCCGCTTTCTCAAAAGCTACCCTGAACTACAAGGAGTTCACAATAAGATACAATATTTTTTCTTTAAATATGGACATTTTTAACATGTCCTTGATACCAAACACCGTAGAAACACAAAAATGTACATGTGTGACCACCCATAGTTTAGGAATAGTTTAATCACGCTCCATGTTTTTCCAGGCTCTTAAGTCACAATTTAAACATTAATTTTAAATATTTCAAATAATATTTAGTATTCAACTTCTGAAAGGAGCAAAATCCTTCGTAACTTTGCATTTTCACAAAAAATTCAAACTTTTTATTTATTGAGAACATTCATATAAGAACTGAAAAAAAATCTTCATGTTCTTGTTCTGAATCTTTATTAATATTTCATAAACAAGAGCAGGATTTGTTTGTGTTGAGAAAGAGCAGCGCACTGAACCATTTCCATTTATCTATATGTCATCAACCCCTTTAACTAAATATATATATATATACAGCTTATCATTTAATAAACTGTGACAAACATAAAATCTATTATTGTAGCACGTTAATATAAATATTATTTAAGAACCTGTATGGTGCAAATACTATACAATACATAGTATTATGTTTAAAAACTGTCATTTATAATATTGTAACATTTACACAGGCAGATTAGCTTACAATTGAGTTTAGTTTCCTGAACAAAAACTATTTATTTTAATTCATTTTTCAAATATTAACCCTCCATCCTCTCATTCTGGGCCTCACAGTGATTTCTCTGTTTATGACAGAAAAAGAAAAAGAAGGAAAGGAAGAGGATATGTGAAAAAAGAAGGGATGGAGAGAGGACAGCAAAGAGAAATACAAATAAAATGGAGAGAGAAAGAAGTGCTGTGAGAGTTTAAACTGACACAAAACTGTGTGCTCTTGTGCATCTCTTTTAACCTCTTAGTTCAAACTCTCATTTTGTCAGGGCTTAGATGTGTCTAAATGTTTGTATTTACTCAGGTTCAATTTCATGAGCAATAAAAAATAAATAAAAGAAATAAAAGAAATAAATCTGGAGAAATGAATCAGCTTTTATTTGGTCTAAAGTGAATAAACAGGATGGTGGAGTGTGCCAGATGCTGGTGCGGCAGGCTGGAATGACTAGTCACAGAAAATCAGGAGAAGAAGCGGTAATTATTCAAACCAGAAACAACCCTCAAGGAGGAAAATAACAGTAACAACTATGATGGACACACACAAGAGGAAATAAATCAAGAGATGTCCTCATGTTTTAGAGCACTTGGAGTTTTCACTAAATTAATTGTTATATCTAATAAATTTTACTTTCTTACAAGTTTATCAGTATACAATGAACAAATACTTTTTTTTTTTACTGTGGAATAGTCTCTTGTGCAGCAATCTAAGTTTCTTTAATAACTAAATAAATAAATTTAAAGTGACAATTGAAATATTTGGGGTGATAAGATGCACGATTAGTGCAAACAACCCCTCAGCAAAACTAATGAACAGCATGGAAGCTTTAGTAAAAAGTGGCAGGAGTTCAGTTCCTGTTGGCTCAGCACCGTTGGTGCATCTGTGTCTCTATCTAGAGATTTCAGAACCAGTGTGTCCATTCGTCTCTCCAGGACGGTTGCAAGAAAGCATTTTTTCTCATGATTTTGACTTCTTTCTAGCTAATTTGAACACAACTGTTGCAACATGCAATAAACCAAACAAGAGTAAAAGTTAAATGACAAAATAAGGATTTTCTAAAGGAAAAATACTCTAAATTCTTCTTTAATTCAAAGAAAAACCAAGATGATCGTTTTACATTTTAGTTCATGTTTTAAAAATTCCACTCAACTCTTTATTCACATTTCATTAAAAAAAAAAAAAATTACAAATGTTGATTCTCACCTGTAGATAAATATGGTGATGGTGACAATGATGATGAAGACGAAGCAGATCACTATGGCAACCATCTGATGCATTGTAACTGTGCCTATGTGGGCGAGAAAAGGAAAGAAGCACCCATCAACACAGGAAGACAATGTTCCCTCCAAAGGCCTCTTTGTGATGAGCAGTTATTTGTCAGAATGTTGTTTTAGAGACAAAATCCACATGTTGTTAAATCAAAAGAGGCTCAGGGGAAGTGACTGGGTGTGTGAGGGGGGGCTTGTCATTTAAGCGTCAGGCGTAAAAACACACAAGCAGCTTGATCAGAACATGAGCTAAAAGATAAGAAACAGAAAAAAACCACATCCAAATAAGACCGAAACAAAAAGTGAGAGGTTCCATCCTACATCTGAAAGTTTACAGCTAACAGCTCATTTTAGTGATGCTGAAATCTTATTTTTGTGTCAAACTGTGATTTCTGATTGAGATTTAAAATTGTTTTAGAAGAAACCCAAAAATAGGCAGAATGAAGAAGAACTGGGATAGAATCAGTAGAATGGAACACAGGTGTGGAACCTAAAAAAGCACAGGAACCAATAGGGAGCCTAAGTCACTTCCGCATCATGGGTCCCCAGAAGAACAAAAAAAATGAATGCAAGTCAATGGGGCTGAAACGCTAATTTTCTATTTCCGCTTGTTACGTGCCAAGGATTTCATATATGATGTCTGTGAATTTTAAAGACGCATTTTGATACAAAGAAAGCACTTATTTTCCAACGGGAGGGGAACGCTATCTTAGGTTTTGTATGAAAATAAGTCCAGGACTACAAATGTGCTTCACGAAAGTGAGGTCATCGAACCAGACACAGAGAAAACTGAGGGAAAAGGGCTGTAAGTTCAGCAAACTTCCCACAGGAGGAAAGAACCACCATAAATCTGGTCATTTGGTAAGTAGCAACTACTTTGGGGAGAGGAGATTATGTGGCACATATGTGATGTGCCGATTTCTAGTTAGTAGTCATGCTAATTATGAACGTTTACAAGCTAATAAATCTCAAAGTATGTGACTGGTGTGGTCGAAACACCCAACATTATTTTTCATTTAAATTGCAGTACTACATGTAGCATCACTGAATGGCCTGATTCTTGACCCTCAGGTCAGAGACACAGCCTGGGTCACCTTGATCCTGGCTGCTACGACAATCTACAGTGTTTCTTTCACAGGAGACTGAATGTCGGTCTACCACCCCTTTAATCTGACTGACTTTTTCTGACTGCTGTTCCATCCGCAAGACGAAGGACACTTCAAGATTTAAAATAATCATTTTTAATAAACTCTTTTCACTGTCTATTACAATGTTCATAAATAATCATCATGGTTCATTTTAACAGTGTTTAATTACTGAAAATAATTATTATTCTTTGGTTAATAATAATTATTTATGATAATCAGTAATGTTTAACAGTGTCAAGAAGATCATGTGCACTTATACACACTCATACAGGACACAGTAAATCAGGTTAAGGTTAACTGCACTCACATGTCTTTTTCCATAACACCAGAGCTTTCTATCTTGGGAAGGCGGGCTTCTGAGGTATGTTAAAATTTCTACATGTCAAAACCTGATTCGTGGACCAGGAAATGCCCATCTTATAAAACAGAACTCTTGGCATTTAGCGAGTGAGTTCTAGAAAAGTTGGGAAGGCCACCCACATGCTCTTTAACCAACAAGCGATCTCTGTCACGCTGGCAGAATTGCTACGACACAACAAACGAAACCTGCAGAACAAAGCTGACACAAACTCCTTCTGAGTTATTATTTTTAAGACGCAACCAGTTTCATCAGTCGTTGTGACCCAGAGACATCTCAGGACCGACTCACTAAAGTTCTTCTACCCACCTCGTACTTGGGGTCATCATCTCCTCCTGACATCTCGGATCCAAAAGGGGGTCTCCTAGCTGGGTGAGGTAGACACTTCCGACAGATTGAGTCCGAATGCTCTTTAATAAGAACAACTTTAGTTTATCTGCAAACCAAATTCTTTCTACCCAGAACGCGTCTTCTCTCAAGATACACATTCTGAGAACATTGCATTCACCAGCAAGAAAACACACTTCATCTTAGATCCATCCAACACAGAGGTTGTTTTTAATACCAAAGCTTTTATAAATTGTCTTTTAAATTGTCACGTTTTAAATTGTTTAGTAATAAAATTCTTAACTTTTTAAACTTGACTCTTCATTGAAATAAACAAAGAGTGGGTGTATATTGATCACTGAACGAACAAAGATCTTTAGATCTTCTGAATTAACAAATAACTTTGCCATTAAATTAAATATTTAAGATTAAATATTAATATTTTGATTAAACATAGACCAAGCAAGTTGGTGTATGAATTTCTATCCATTATATATATATATATATATATATATATATATATATATATATATATATATATATATATATATATATATATATATATGTATAGCTTATGTTTTAATTCCTAAGAGATCAAACATATTGACGAATGAAATTATACGCACACACACACACACACACACACACACACATATATGTGCATATAATTTCATTCGTCAATATGTTTGATCTCTTAGGAATTAAAACATAAGCTGAATAGCAACAGCCTTTAATTCCTAAATATGTAGTTCATTAACTGCTACAAACATAAGTGTGATTCAATTCAATTCAAATTCAAATCCAAAAATACTTTATTAATCCCAGAGGGAAACTGATTAAATTTCTCCAGGGCGTAAGGCAAAGCGGATTAGAAAATAGCGTTTTTAGCCCCGTTGACTTGCATTCAATTATTCGTTCTTCCGGGGACCCATGAGCCAGCCAGAAAGGGAGGAGACTTAAGGTTGGTTTATGCTTGACGCGTCCGCGTGGTCCGCACGGCTTCTCGCGGAAAAGTTGCGTCATTTTAACAACCACGACCCTCCACCGCGCCTCCGCACGGCCCAGAATTTCCGCAACACGCACCTCGGAAAATTTCTAACCACGCGGACGGACGGACGGACACGGAAAAACATGGCAGACCGGCAAGAACTAGTATGGCAGAGGTTCGTAAATACAGACATTTGTATGATTCAGCTCTCAGAGATCACCGTGATCAACATGTTGTTAATAATTCTTGGAGAGAAATAGCTCGCACTGTCGGAAAAGACGAGGACGCTGTTAAAAATGCTGAAATGCCATGTTGTAAACAGTAATTTCTACTTCTACTATGGTGGAGTGTTGGTTGCATGCTGTAGAGCTCCATGCTGCCCTGTTCAGTTTGGGAGAATACTGGCTCACCGCAGAGACGAGTCGCACGAACCATAAACACTGCAAATTGTGAAGCGAGTTCCATCCGCGAGCCGCATCACCAAGCGGAAATTGAATGCGTCAAGCATAAACCAAGCTTGAGGCTCCCTATTAAGGAATGTAGACAGGATTCATTCTTACAAAATAAAACAGGAAATGAAGTTAAAGGGACTTTACGGAGTTTTGAATTTTTATGCTCGCGATTGCCCCCTCAGGCCAAAAGCGTAACGGCAGCTTCAATAGTAGGCTCGTGCACGAGGCGCGCATGCTGTACATGCACACTCCTTAATGAAAATAACAGCTGAGACAGTCAGCTCCGTGTGTGTGTGTGTGTGTGTGGCCCGGAGGACAGAGGACAGGAGAACGCGCAGCTAATTAATTAAATAATTTGGTTCTGTACCTTTCTCTTCAGCACAGCTGACAAAGGTTTAAGATGGGTCAGTCCTCCTGCATGCTCTTGAAAAATTGTTCCAAAATGAAAGTTGAACCCTGAAAATATATGTAACTCTCATATAAGCTCTTTTATTATTCATTCTTACATGCTACTCTTTTTATGGGATCATGTTATACTGTCCTGCACAAGCTCTTAAAACAGCTGCAGGAACTCCAAAAGGGAGTGAGACATTGCAGTCTCTTCTTGTACCAGGTTACCAAGGATGTTTCTGCTTATCTTAAGAATTACAAGTTCTTGTGACATGTTAGATCCTGCCTAACGAGGCAATATATATATATATTTACCTTATAAGCTCATTTTATTATTCTATGCTATGGAAACTCGCTCAGATACTCAAGGCCTTCACACAAAGATTAATAGCTGTGTATCTTCTCCTGCACCAGAGAAAGGAGTGTGCACATTCCATCTCCACTCAGTGCCTCTCGGTACCAGTGAATGTATCTTCTCCTGTCATGAATATATCAGGATGTTCCTGGTAATCTCAAGGAAACTGTCCGCTAACAAGGCTGTTATTTTCACCTGTCATGATCATTGACGTATGTACATGGCAAACTGCGTATGTAACATTCCTGTAATCCTCAATAAAAATCAGCCGTTTTCAGTAGAACGGCGAGAGTCTGTCCGAAGCAACTGACGGGAGCAGGTCGCGGGACCGGCTGTATGTTGCAGAGGCTCTCCCCCTCATGAGCGGTGAAACAGTGAATGGACTTCTGATCATTTGTCTCCTCGTTCTGTCAACTTAAAAGGTGTTTAACTCCATCTACTCCGTACCCGTGCTTGGTCTAACGGAAGAGAGACCAACAAATTTGGCGTCACGAACAGGATTTTTTCTTTTTGAAGAAAAAGGAGTTTTTGGAGGACAATTTGACCAACCGACCCAGCGAACGATCTTGGCACAGAACACCGCGGTGGAAAACAAGGTGAGCAGAGCCTATTATCTAAAATCTGCTCATTGGATTTATCCAAAGCCTTTGTGTCCAGAATCATAGTAGCTGAGGTCCTAAAATAATAGTTGGAGAAGAAAGTGGAGACAAGTGCAGAAAGAATAAGAGATTTTTTGTAATGGTTTAATGGTGAAATGAAATGAGGATTTTTCTAATGGTTTAATGAGTAAATGAGAAAAGGAAATAGTACAGATGAAGGGATGGTGACCCAGGGCTAATAGAGTAGCCCTAAAGTTCCATTTCCAGGTCGTGGCTGACCACACTATTTGCTGACGAGCGGATAGAATATATAACGAGGTTATATAAAGCTTGGCTGGATCCATAGGTGTGGGAACCCTAAAAGTCCACAGGTCAAGGACCTGGTTTTTTTGTGTTAAGGGAAGGGGAGGCTAAAAGAGAGCTCCCTGGATTTTAAGGTCAAGGACCTGGTTTTTTGTGTTAAGGGAAGGGGAGGCTAAAAGAGAGCTCCCTGGATTTTTAAGGTCAAGGACCTTTTGCATGAGATGAGAAAAATGTTCTGAGGTAACTGTTTTTGCATAAGATGATAAATGTTTTGACTGCTTCTGTGTGAAGAGAGCAGTGCTTTTGGCTATTTCTGCGTGCTTTTGGCTGTTTTTGCATAAAATGAGCAATGTTTAAATATGACAAGCAGCCCAGTTGAAGCCACGAGAAATAAGGTTTTATTGAGAAAGTCAGCGGAAGAGGCGATGAAGAAAAAAGGGGTAGATGTTAACAGTAGAGGTAACTGGAGAAAGATTTGGGAAGTGAAGGCTGCAGAATCGAGAGAAAAAAAGGCACAGCTGTAGACAAGCTTCACTGTGTGTGTAAGCTGAGTTCAGCCTGTGTGTGTGAGGCGCAGCAAGAGGCTGCTTACGGCTCTGGATTGAAAGTGCAGCACTAGGAGAGTGCAGAATGCAGAGCAGAGTTTTGGGAGCTCCGTGTGTGTGTGTGTGTGAAGGCCTGATGCGGTACCAGAAAATAAATAAATAAGATAATAAGAGCTTTAAAAAGTTGCAACTCGTATATGTAAATTACACTGCAGTGCTAAAATTAATGTTTGGAGCTACGCAAAATTCAAATTCTGCAACCCTGTTCTGATCAGTCTTTGAACAGAACACCATAAGTTAATAAATAAAAGGTTTTTAAAGTAACATATGCATATGTATGTGTGTATGTATGTATATGTGTATACATATATATACATATGTAGTGTAGAAGCGTGATAATCATTTGTGTGTGGGGCAGCATGTGAGTGACCCCGATCTGGGGGTTAAGTGACCTGGAGATGAAAAAAGGGAAAAAACCACCAAGAAACGCAAGTAAGGATGTAAATGACAGCTTTATTTTAGAAATATAGTCATATAGCTGCTAAACAGTAAAATCAAAACAGATCTGCAGAAAATAAATATATAAACTATTCCTCAGAGCGCTCTCAAAAAAAATTGCAATTGGATTTGCTCTAATGTTACATAAGGCCTGCTTAAAAGCATAGTAAGCATTAAATTCTGAAAATAACCAGTGCAGTGTTAAATAAATTCTGTGCTTAAAATATTATATATATATAGAGAGAGAATAAATAAGTGACGAACTGACTTACCTTAAAAAAATAATAATAATAATAAAAAGAGACTGTGACAAACAAAGAATGTCTCTGTGCCTTGTGAATGAGTGAATGTGTGTCTTCTTGCATGAGCTGCTTTCGCTGGATCTTCTGAATGACTCAGTTTTTAATAGAGGGAGCAGCTGCTTGAGAAACAGGGTGCGGTCCATGTTTTTACTAGACGGTTATTTAGTTCGAGAGACTGTGGAAACAATAGAAAAAGAATTTATCGTTAGTGTGAGGACAAGAAAATCCTTTAAAATACAAAAGTTGTATGGTCGTGGTTATAAAGGAAGTATTTTGTCTGATTATGGGCCGTGGAGTCAGCTGGACTCCCTCGCTCTCACAGTTTTCCTGTGTAACATGCAGTTTTAAGCAATTTGTGACTTTAGAAAGGATATTTTTCGGTGTTTTGGACGTACCTTAAGGCTTCTGGTTAGGGTATTCAGGAGATCCTTCCTCTCGGACAGATTTAGTGAGAATGACTGGAGTTTCAGCCTGGGGACCTGACTCCACCCACTTTTACACACAGGAGTCCCGCAGTCTAAAAATAGCACAGGGTACTGCGAAAAGCAGCTCTGAACCTCTCAGGATCATCTTTATGAAAACCATAAAATTAACAAATAATCAGTCAGGAAATAAAATATTTGTTAAATCTTGCTATAAAACAAAATCCAATAATTGTCTTACCTCAACTTTAAGAACCATTAACGTTAATGGCTGGATTTTGAGATGCTGAATAATGAAAAAAACAGATAAACTAAGTATTATTTCCTGTAACCTGGCTAGAAACTGTACTAGGCTGTTTTGAGTTAAAAACTGGTAGTTATTTTCCCAAAATAAAATAGATAAATAAAAAATGAAAGGAGGGATCTTGCATTTGGGATAGATTGTGCTTAATGTTTAAAACCTGTGTAGAACTGATTTGATGATTCAGAACAAATTGTGCATAGGAAGTAGTTCAGATTTATTTTTGAGTCAATAAAGTCGACTAAATATTAGAAACCTTCGTTGATTTTGATTTGTAAAAGAGAAAGTTCTGTCCTTTCAACTCAATCAACATATTTAAGGAAAACGTTTGCTGTGCATTGTGGCGGGCATGAACTTTACTGGGTGGGCCTGTCACAACCAGCTGCAAAGAATGTTTGGGTCTGACTTCTATACAAAGAGAACCTGGAAGCCCTCACCAAAAACTGTGACTCATAACATCAAGACGGGGAGCACTACAAGATGGACAAAGAGGCAGAAACTTATTTGCCCTGCTGCTGATGAAACAAAGTACAAAAGGGGGAGCATGTGTGCTAACATGTGAACTTCAATCAATGACGGTGGTCATCCTGGACTTACAAAGAGAGGCTCAAAAGAGACTGTTTCCTATGGTTACACCCAGTAAAAGAGTGCTTGCTGCAGTCAGGTAATGAACAAGGCTTTTTGGCAACAACCAGTTGAATTGATGAAATGTCAGAACTGTGGAAAATTTACTAAACTACTGTAGAACATAGTTAACTGAGAAAGTTAGCCTAAAAAAAGATACTAATAATATCAATAAATAAATAAATAATAGGATTAGTAACCTGGATTTCAGCCCAACTCACCATTGGACGTCAATATAATCTTTATTGTTTTAGGATTCTCAGCTGCAGCGGACATGCAGTAAAGCCTTATTTTCTTTTCAAAACGGAATACATCAGCGTCATCACTTATCTTCATTAGTTAAGGAAACGGTGTCTATTTATAAGTCTAGGAGAACGCTTTAGGCTTCAACAGTTCTCTCCTTCGAGCAAACATGCGCAAATTTTCGGACAGTTTATAGTAACGTTCCATCCCATTCCATTCATTGCATAAAAAATAAACATTAAATGAATAATTTGGCATCCAGCTGACTAAATGATTCATGGAACATCTCATCCGAGACAATAGTGAGGTAGAAAATAGTGTTACAAAAATATTGAATAATGGTACCCCTCATTCGATAAAAATTATGTTCACATTTTTATCTTGTGAAATCTTTAACATAATATTTTAATTGGCCTTTTTGACGACAATTGGCTAAAAAGTCTTTAAGATTATCATCACAGGATGGCATGATAAATAAGTAAATAACATAAATAAATAAATAGACAAAAATAAGAGAGAAAAAGCAAAATTAATTAAATGAAACGTAATAGTGATAAAAAGTTAAATTGATCTAAAATCTGTCATTCAGTGCCACTGGAAAAAGGAAGAGGATAGGGGAGTATTTCTTAGCACAAATCACGTTATTGATTTAGCAATGCAGCTTAATTTCAGATGCTTTAAGGATGATACTAACTTGTGTTATAGATGGAGAAGTAGCACAGAAACACTTCTAGATGAGGAGATAAGGAAAAAAACTGCTGATTACCAATACTATGCACAAACAAACCTGTAACTGCAGTTTTGTTATTTATGAATTAACCTTAAGTAGTGAATTAATTCTTAGGATTTCTTGTGCGAGTAGTGTTCCTAAAAAAGAAAGAAAGAAAGAAAGAAGGTAAGAAAGACAGGTAGTTTAGGTAAGGGACAACCTGAAACTTTTTGGTTGAATTGATAGTAAAGTGATTGTCCTAATTTCTAATTGGAGAGATCACACCGCAACATGAGTTTAGAACAGCAGTTATGGGAAGTTTTGTTGGATTAATTTGATCACACGCTTTAGGTCTTATTTTTTTCTTTCCACTGATTTAGCGTTAGGTTAAGTATTTCACACTTTCGCTTCAGTCTGACATTTGCTTGGTGTGTGAGGGCACAGAGACGTGTATGGACCGTGTGTTTGACTGTGTTTGTCTTGTTTGTTTGTTTATTTATCTATATGGGCGTGGCTGAGCCTTGAGAAACATCAACAAAGCCATTGGGCTATTCTGAGTAAATTGACCAATTCAAATTCAGGATCCTGAAACAATTTGGCTATAACCTCTAATTGATGAAGGACATCTTAAGAATTCATTATACAAGGCTTCCTCTCCAGTGTTGCCGGAACTGTTATAAAACCCATGCATGGTTGTATGTTTTAGTTTGATCATTTATACTCATTGAATTATTGTTGTTTGCTTTGTGTTTTAATTTCTTTGTAATTTTTCTCTGTGACACAGGTGGAGATGCTGGTGGCGAAGTGGATCCCACTCATTTCTTTCTCCCACACACATTCTTACTCTCTCCCTCTCTCTGTGTGTGTATGTGCATGTGTATGTGTTTGTGTGTCTGTGTGTGTCCATGTCGTGATGTCACTGTACCTTTAATTGCGCTTGCTGTTCGTAACTGTATGTGTCTGATGTTGAAGGTATCAGAGGCTAGGGTCAGTAAGAGCTAGGACATTTTTGTGCATAACCTTTAATCCCTAGGCGATCGGTCCGGGGAACTTCTGGTCCGGCCGGAGTGTGAATCTTCCTACCAACTATCTGCCGAGATCAAGGACTGCACAAGCCGAGAAAGCCTTCATTGGACCAAAACTACACACACGAAGAGGCTTCGTCTTCGGTGCCAGGCGTCTGGGTCCTGCTAAAAGTCACCAAAAGGAAGTGGACGGAACCGAGGTGGACTGAGCCATACAGGATCACGGAGAGGACGTCACACGCTGTCCGGCTGGACGGGAGGAGCCTAACCTGGAAGAGAAGCAGCTGACATCTGACTAACCAGAGAAAGGATCCAAAAAACCAGGAAGAGAAGTAGCTGACTACAGTAGCATGCCAAGCTGCCACCACATCCTGCAGGACGAGAATCTTGACATCATCACCCCCTGCAGCTGCCTGGAGCCAGTGAAGGGACCTCAACAGGGGGAAGAAGTAACCACCCTATGAACATTCTACAAGGGTTCTATTTAACACCCTCATTTATTTTACAAGGGTAATATTTTACACCCTCCACCTGCTGACCCAATTATCCAGATGCCCTTGTTACTAGCCAATCCTAAAATCTATTTGGGAGGGGAACTCTCTGATGATAGTGATGACTCTCATGATGAAGAAGATGTTGTTAGAGTGTGAGAATGTTCAGTGATTTATGTAACCATCCCTTCACCAGTTCATTTTTATGATTTTTTGTTTGTTTTGTTTTATTTTTTGTTGATCATTGATGTCCTAGGCATGCACACTCTATGCCAACAGGTGTTCGCCCCAAAATTGAGATATGACAAATGGGGGGACATGGGGGAATTTTCCCTATAAACATATGATAATTAGGGTTTTTCGCCCTCATATGGAGTTGCATGCGATCCATACATGTTGTGACATGTTCAGTTGAAAGTATAATCATGTTTTTTGTATTAGTTTACTGCTAGAGATATGAGAAAATGTAATCTGATTGATTGTTTGTATTGGTGTTCTAAAACTCTGCTTATTATATTCTTTTTGATGGAATTTGGAGTTGTTATTGTTTTGATTTCCTACATCTTTGTTGAACTCTTAAAAGAGTTCAAAAGGGGGATTGAAAATATATGTAACTCTCATATAAGCTCTTTTATTATTCATTCTTACATGCTACTCTTTTTATGGGATCATGTTATACTGTCCTGCACAAGCTCTTAAAACAGCTGCAGGAACTCCAAAAGGGAGTGAGACATTGCAGTCTCTTCTTGTACCAGGTTACCAAGGATGTTTCTGCTTATCTTAAGAATTACAAGTTCTTGTGACATGTTAGATCCTGCCTAACGAGGCAATATATATATATATTTACCTTATAAGCTCATTTTATTATTCTATGCTATGGAAACTCGCTCAGATACTCAAGGCCTTCACACAAAGATTAATAGCTGTGTATCTTCTCCTGCACCAGAGAAAGGAGTGTGCACATTCCATCTCCACTCAGTGCCTCTCGGTACCAGTGAATGTATCTTCTCCTGTCATGAATATATCAGGATGTTCCTGGTAATCTCAAGGAAACTGTCCGCTAACAAGGCTGTTATTTTCACCTGTCATGATCATTGACGTATGTACATGGCAAACTGCGTATGTAACATTCCTGTAATCCTCAATAAAAATCAGCCGTTTTCAGTAGAACGGCGAGAGTCTGTCCGAAGCAACTGACGGGAGCAGGTCGCGGGACCGGCTGTATGTTGCAGAGGCTCTCCCCCTCATGAGCGGTGAAACAGTGAATGGACTTCTGATCATTTGTCTCCTCGTTCTGTCAACTTAAAAGGTGTTTAACTCCATCTACTCCGTACCCGTGCTTGGTCTAACGGAAGAGAGACCAACAACCCACAACTTTTTTATGTGAATTCAATGCCGTTCGGCGTGTCTCAAATAAAAATTTGGGCATCTTACTGTAAAAAAAATATACCATTAATGTAAAAAGAAACTCTAAATAAACTATGTTCACATCCAGAATCAAACCCGGGTCTTCTGCACGAAAGTCCGACATTTTACTAGGCGAGCTACCGTGCCAGTGACGTCTTTTGTATCTGTACCATTTAAGAACAATTCGGAGGGCTATGCCTGAGCGTGAACGCGCATGAAGCAGCCTGCTCGACCCAAGCATCTCTCTTTTTCTGTGATTTTACAGAAAAACAGGCAATCACAGTAAAAATGCCAGGGCTCATTTTACAGGACCAGGGCATTGCAGGAGAATGTATTAAGAAGAAATGTATTATTTCTATAAATGTTTTGGCTGTAAAACTTCCATAATGCCTCTTTAAATATGAACAAAACACAAAAAATAAAAGACATGTATCAAAGTTTTTTGTTCATTTTGGCTAGATTTATATATAAAAAAACAATGGTAAAATGAACTTTTTGAAAATCCCTTGTTTTTAAATTTTGTTGACATTATAGTGACATTTCCCAAATTTTAATTACATTTTTTCTAAATTTGTAAAAGTAACTTTAACAAATCTTATTTCAGGAGGAACTTTTTAAACAAAAAAGCTGCAATAGGTTAGGTTAGCTTTTCTACCTATTCTTTGTCCAAAAGCAGGCATGTCCAAGGTACAGCCTGGGGCCCTTAAAGTGATTTTGTGCAGTGTAATTTTGTCTCTCCAGCAAGGTGCTGATGCAGATCATCACTTCACTTCAGAATTCTACTAGTATGAGGGTTTTCCTTGAGCAGCAGGTGTGGTTTTAGGGGGATCCAGGGTGGGCCAGTGCCACCCTAACAGCATGCTCGTACCCCCCTGTGGCCTCCCTTGATGAGGGCGGAGCCTAAGCATGAATAAGTATTGATTTTTTTGTGATAATTTAGTCTAATATGAGTTATGGAACCAAAGCATGTGAATGCATTCAGCTGAAATGGAAAAGAAAGGCTTAGAAAATCATTTTTATGTTGTCATAACTAACATAAATAACTCAGATAACATATTTTTTACAACCTATTTAAAAGCAGTTATAACTAAAGTACTGGTAATTGTAACTAAATTGCTGTTTTATTGTAGTTCCTCAATAGAATTTGAAATACTTAAAGGAAATTTTTGCAATGTTTTCTTACAAATTGGCCACCTCTCTAGCAATACAGCTAAAAATCACCATTGAAATATTTTTTACATTTATATAATTTACAAAATCACACTATTATTGCCTAGTCTTTGGACACTGCAGTCCTAATGCATTAAAAAAATGCAATTATAAATGAAATTATTTATTTCCTCTTTCTTAGCAACTACAGTATTATAGTGGCTGTGTGATTTGTGGGGTTTTAGCTGAGCTCTGTGAAAGAGTTGTAGCCGATATCCGTACGTGTGAGGCAGGCTGGGTTGTCGTTCTTGAAGCCGCACACGGGGACGTCGGGAGGAGGATTGCCGCTGGGCCACTGGAAGTTTAGGCCGTTCTGCAGGACCAGCTGCTTTATGCTGCTGTTATACACACACACTATCTGAAAACACAAAACACTTTGAGTTACATGCCTGTCCAATAGGTAGATATTCATTACTCCTTGCTTCATGTTCCAGTTTGTGTGTTTTCTATCAGCTCTTTATTACATTCAGTAAAAAATATATTCAGTTCATTATTTAAATTTATCATTAAGTATCTAAAGCAAATACCATGTCTCTGCAAAATCCTAAAATCAGGCAAGTGACCAAAACATCAATGATTCAATATTCATGTAGAAAAAAGTCTGAATAAAAGTCTGTGCATAATTAAGTCCATCCTGTTTACACAGAAGCCAGGTGCTCAGGAAGCGTGGGTATCAGTTTGCACATCAATGACATCACAAGTCAGGTATTTTACCTGAAATTCCCCAGACTCCACATCCGTCATGTCCCACAGAGCAAAGTCCGTCTCTCTGTCTCCAGAGGCGTCCATTTCCACCATCCCCATCACTCCTGGAGAAAGGCAACACAGTCAACTGACATCAACCAACAATGTGACTAAAACATGCTCGGGGGAGGATCTCAGGTTTCATTTTTGAGGCTTAGAACTTTGTTTTTTGACCTTCTTGAACAAGTAATTTGATGAATAAATGTAGATGATTTCATATAAATTTCTACCAAATGCAAACCATCACAAATAAAAACAATATTTGCAGCTTGTGTGATTTAAAATCAGGATTGATTATGGCTCTTTTAGGCACGGGGGACTCACTTTGAAGAACCAGTCAAAGCTAACTATCCTTTGTTTCCTGAGAAATATCAGATACAAAGTTCCAGCAAAGTTTAATGAAGAAACAATCAAAAAGCTTTCCTTTACATAAGATCTAACAAGGAAAACCAGGAAAATGGGATACAGGGTCTTTCTTCTGTGATCATATTTAAAGAGCAAGTCACCCCCAAACCTTTTTTGGTAATGCTTCCTTTTACATTCCCCTAATTACTAAGTACTTACATAGTAATTACATAGTAAGTTCAAGTGTATTATTGTGTCTGAGTTCTTAAACAGTTATAACCATATAACTCATGTTCAATTCTAGTTTTAAGTTTTATTAATCATTCCCAGTAAATACTGCTTTACACTATAATTACACTTTATTACAAGTATACACTTTAATTACACAATAATACACTTTAACTTACTATGTAATTACCATGTGAGTACTTAGTCATTAGGGACTGTAAAAGGAAGCGTTACCACTATTTTTCTGATAAACTGTATAAATGAGTGTCTAATAGTGCAGTAGACATGTGTAGTCATTATTTTGGCATTTTAGCTAATCTTTTTAAAAATAAAACAATTCTGCTTAAAACCGTCATTATAGCACCTTCTTTAGTTTTCAACTCATTGAATTTGAATCAGCCATAGCTAATGGCTAAGAAGTAGCCAGTGACGTTGCCCATACTGTTTTACGGATTACTCTGCAGACGAGTCTCGGCCACGCTTCAGGCTGGAGCTGACTACACACCTCCATCTCCCTGCTCAAGCTGCCATAAGCTGAGAAGTTCCCATATGAAGGAAGTGCTCGGAGAGAGGAGCTACTCCAGCAGCTTTCTCCTGTGTGTGAGAGGTTGGTGGTTCTATTCTAATTTTCCCTGTTTGTGACATCACAAATGGCGACTTTTTGATATGGCTTGTTCAAGGCACATAATTTCTAAAACCAAACACTGACAAAAACAGATGGATGCTTTATTCATGTTTGAAGTGTTTATAGAGGCAGAAGAGACCCGCGCGGCAGCACAAAAGGATGCAAAAGGTGAGTTTTACTGAATTTAAAATGATCATTTCAGATTACAACTTGGACCAATCAGGTAAAAACAAAAGAGAAGATTCAACTTTAGAGCTCCCCCTATTGGAAGTCATGGCCATACTTTTCCTACATTTCTTCCTAAACTCAAGCAGCACATGTCTCTCCTCCACTGACGCACAAGTTCAGTGATTGATGGCTTCTGACTCAGTTTCAGAGTGTGTTGGTGGATAAAAGCAACTCAATCTAATAACGAGCAGGCAGAGCGCCCTGTTTATCAGCACCATCCACACACTCAGATACACACTCGAGTGTGTTTTCAGGGACCTGAGTCTGATCCTGGTATTGGATTACATTGTTGTCGAGATTTAAATTTAGTTCCCATTAAACTAATGCACTCATAGTATCGGTTTCCTTATACGATATATACTTATACACTATAAATAACACTACCTGCTTTAGTTGTGATAAATATTATATATATATATATATATATATATATATATATATATATATATATTTTTTTTTTTTTATTATATACATATGGGGATTAGGGTCAGCAGCCTTAACTAGAACAGAACCAGATGGTCCAGTTTTTCTAACTTTGAAAAGGTTACTACAGGACAAGACTGACTCTTTCTAATTTTAGCTTCAGCCTGTTCTGCAGCTAATAATCAATAAGTAATCAATCATGAGTTCAAAAGGAAAAAAAACAGAATTTAGTTTAAATGTGTTTAATTACCTTATTTTTGTTTAAGTTTAAAATCCCAACAAATAAAACGTGACTTTCAGATGTAAAAAAATTATCAAAGGAGGTCATGTTTTCATAAAAAGCATGTTTGGGGTTGAAATGAAACAAATCAGACCTCTAAAAGGACTGCACACTGTTGTCATGGGGTTGAGTTATGTGTGTTGTTCATGGAGCAGACGATGTAGAGATTGCTAATCACTAAAAAAAACTTAGAAGAAGAAGAAACGAGCTGTTGCCACGGCCAAAGGAGAGAAGAATCAAAATAATTCAATCAATAGGATTCTTTTATATTTTATGATTCTCCACATCATGAATACATAAACAGGACACAGTGATCAGATTAGTGTTTGTCTCCAGCTGAGTCCACTTCCTGGAACAAATGGTCGCTTATTTGGACGTTTGTCTCCCACACCTGGGCCTTTTCCCCTTTCTTGCCTCATTTAAAAACTCCTGTTTTTTCAGTTTTTTGTGTCCAGGTTTTTTGCTTTTGACAACAAATATTTTCTTTGTTTACTTCTCATTCTATGATGGTTTAGTCGGTACTTTGTGAATCTTAAATAAAGACAAAATGAAAATAAACATAATCTTGTCTCATTTTATGTCCTCTTTTGTTTAGCCCTGTCCTCCCAGTGTCTCAGTCTCACTTTGTAAAAACGTCTGTGACTCAGCGCTTTTCTGCTGCTTAATTAAAAAAACGACGAAAGTCCTTATCTGTTTGTTTTTTGAATATTTCACTAACTAGAACAACAGTCAAGCTATTTGTCTAAAGTTTGAATCAACATCTACGGCTGATGGACGGAGACGGTTTTATGGTCCATAAACTCTAGGTCGGTTTGATGATAGATCACAGTCTGTCTTCACTATTTGTTCAGCAGTCTCTCTCTCTTTGTTTGGTTTTGTGGTGAAACAAAAAGAAGAAGCTATTTCAGTCTAAAGGTCCAAACTCAACAAATGCTAACTGCTGTTTTCAGACTTTCAGGCCCAAAAGACAAAAAACTGATAAAATCTGAAAGGATGAGTTAAACTGTTGAAGATGAGTCCAAGGGAAATGCATCTGAAAATATTTAAACTCTGAATTGTTTTTGAGGGGAACTGGATGAAATAAATAAGAATTCTTATAGAAATATTGTTCTTCCTGTCAGACCTGCTGGGTGGGGAGTCATTGTGTGGGATTTGGAGAATCTATTAAAAGAAACACAACATATACAATACATGTGACTAATAATATATTAAAGTAAAAAAAAAATCATTATTTTTAACAATTTCTATCTAGATATGGCAGCCCAACATAGTCAAAATAAATGTCCTATTATCTTTTTTTATCATTTTTAGTGTTGGTTTAATTACTTGAAATGAGGAAAGCAAAGCAAGAATTTATGGAATGGTTCACCATGCATTAAAGATCAAACAACCATCGCTCTTCCCCACTAAGCCAGAGTCGCTCTGACCCATCCCTGATGAGATGTGGCTGCCATCAGCGCTTCAAGCTTTTTGATGTTGTTTTAGCCTAAATTTACTCTTCACAAAGTAAAAAAAAAAGCCCAAATCATGGAGAAACTGGGTAGAATGGTTTAAAACACCTTAGGAAAATAAACTTTCTTTAGATGGTAGTATGAATGATAAATGATAAATGACCCGCACTTGTGTAGCGCCTCTCAGAGTAAGGACTCCAAAGCGCTTTACACTACAGTTTATCATTCATCCATTCACACACACATTCACACACTGATGGTGATGAGCTACATTGTAGCCACAGCTGCCCTGGGGCGCACTGACAGAGGCGAGGCTGCCGAGCACTGGCGCCGCCGGTCCCTCCAACCACCACCAGCAGGCAAGGTGGGTTACATGCCTTGCCCAAGGACACAACAGCAGAATTATCTGTCCGGAGCCGGGGTCGAACCTGCAACCTTCCGATTACTGGACAACCTGCTCTACAGTAGCACATCTTAATTAAAACAGCCCCGACTCCTATCTGAATTCAAGCAAACCTAATTTAAAGTGAGTTCAACGTTAAGGTGGATTTCTGTCTGAAACCACTTTCATACCAGTTCAAGTTAGAACAAGATGGAAAACAAGCCAGAAATCAGTCTAACTTAGCCAGACTTAGCTTAAAGACAAATCGCTTTTTGTGTGTTTAAAGTGGTCACACACGTGTTATCTCAAACCGGAGAATGGGGCAAAAAAAGACAGGATTTGGAGTCCTACTGATTAATATTCACAATATGTGAACACATTGTCTCTGATTGCCTAAAAGCAATGCAACTCCTTCACTGCCTTCATTTGCTCGTCCTTCTTACCTTAAAAAATGCAATTTTGATGATTCATCTCCACAAATAACACAAGTCTGAGCGTGTTTCACCATGCTATGGAGTTTCTAATGCTAATTGTTAGCTTCTACAGCTGAGACACGCTCTGCTCTCTTCTGGCTGCAAAATCAACACAAGTTTCTGTTTTTGCAAGAGTCAGTGAATGCTAAATTTACAGTGTGACGTAACGTGTTTCCCTGTCTGTTTTCTTTTGGTGGCTAATGCAGGAAGTAGGGCTAGAATCGGCCTGTAGGTGAAACGCAGCGTGACAGACCACATTTAAAAAAGAACAAGTATTATACGTTTCTTAGCAAACATCCGCTTCAATGATCCAAGACTAATGAGATTTTTTATCAGTGTTTAATTCATTCTAAAAATGCCCATTAAAATGATTAAAAAACAGTGTTTAACAGAAGAAAAAAGAAATCAGCACAATTAAATGTATACTTACGACATCTTTTGATTATCTCTCTCTCTCTCCCTCACACACACACACACACACACACACACACACACACACACACACACACACACACACACACACACACACACACACACACACACACACACACACACACACACACACACACACACACACACACACGTTTCTATCTTAACCCTGTCAGCAGCAAAATTAGGCAACCATTTTCGCTGTTTTCACCCTCCTCAACTGTTTCCTGAAGGTGTTAGAGCTCTGAAAAATGACGGACGACTTCCTGTTGGTGCTAACAATACGACAGTCCTGCCTCAACATTTCGCTTCACATCAAGTTCAAAACCCAGAACCTGGAGCTGGGTCAGCCTGACTTACAGTACGGAACTAACCCTCGTAAACAAACCAACAACCCTTTCAAAAGTGGAATCTTTCCTTTAAATTTACTGTGGTATGACTTTCCCTTCCTGGTTGTTGGTTTGGGTCTAAAACCTCCTGTTCCCAGTGTCACTGCCAGCTGGTACAAATTTACGCTCTACGGTAACACGCCAACTCCCTGCTGACACACAACACAGCCATGAGAATGTGAGTCAGATTCCCATGGTGACCTCACAGAGCTCCCGAGGCTCCTGATAGGCCGACGGGGCTCATTAGCTAATCAGCAGCATGATTGATTGGTGGCAGAGAGCGAGAGGCTGGTTTGTGTCAAGATCCACTGCAGCTCATATTAGCAGAACAACATGATTATGGTCAAAAATAACTTGTTGGACAAACAGTAAAAACATTAAAGGAATTTCCACACGTTCAATTAAGTATTTTGTGATGGTTGAGTTAAGTTTTAGGATTTAATCAAAATGTTTGCTAAAGCAAGGCCCTATTCCTAAGACTTTACTAGTTACTAAATCTCATGATTCGGGTCATCAGTGTTATTTTACAGAGTAAACAACAAGAATCCGTTTGAGATGAGGTCCATTCTCCAACAAACCTTCACAATAAAAGCACCAAACATACAAATGTATGACGTCAACTGGTTGAAAGTTTAAAAAGGTATAAACCAAGTTGTAAGCCCTAGATAAAGACTTGTTAACCAAGCACATTTTTGATCACAAATGCTTTCCACATTTAGAAATATGTGCCTAAGTTGATTAGTCTCATTTATTATATAGTTGCTGTTTTAACAACTAATCCTTTATCTTCTGCAGACACGTTTCTATTAAATGCTATTATGGTAAAATTCCATTACTCTTTCTGCAGGATTTTGCCCAAATGTGGATGATGAGATGGATATTTCTACTCGTTGTGGTTTTCTGATTAATAACACACATTGTCAGAGCAGATTGTTTTCATCCAGGACTGAGCTCTGATTGGTCCGAAGCTGGCTGCACATTCCTGTGCGGCCACATATCTGAGCAAAAGTGCATGAGAAAGGATCACCTGGGAAGGTCTTGTTCCACATCCTCTGGGTCACCACATGTCCACTGGGTCTCTTCACCGGTCCGGATCCTGCCATCTGCTGGCTCAGGGTCTCGTTCAGAGCCTGAGAGTACATCATCACTCCATCGTAGAAGCCTGCAGCTATCAGGTTGAACTGATAGACAGTTGGATGTTATCAAATGATTCAGAAAGTTTCATGCGTGAGTTAATAAAAATATCGTCTACCAGAGAGTCTTCAATAGTAAAGTTGGACATCTGCTTTGCTTCGCTCTTCAGAGTTTTCACAAACTGGGGATACTCTGGATTTTGAGGCTCCGTGTAGGTCAGCAGCTTCACACTCTGACAAGGACATGTCATTTACCAGTTCATAACCAAATTAGTCTGAATTTGTGTCAGTTTTTAAAACAGGAAAAGGTCATCTTCACACTGATCATCGTCTGGAAATTATCTTGTCTAAAAGTCTTAAAGAATGAAACAAAAAGGAAGAGGAAGACTTCTCACCCTGAAGGCAAGTTTGGCCACATTGTCATCCTGGTCTCCTTTAAACCAGGGCTTAATGGGTCGACCGCCACCCAGATCCTCAGCGAAAAGATCAGCGAAGAAGAAGACAAAGTTTTCCAGCTCCACACCCTCCTTCCAGAACTGGATCATCAGTTTCCTGAACACGTCCAAGGTGCAGCACAGGTAGACCACTGCAAGAAAAAGTGATTTTATTTTGAAAATCTCTCTTTTAAGTTATTTCAGATCTGGCCTTTTTTAAATATTGTTTTGTGAACATTAAACTTTTCTTTAACCTTGCTGGATTTTCTGTCCTGTACTTTTAAATGTTTTTATAGCTATTTCTAATAAATTTAAAGCTGTTTTAGACTCATATGTGTCTCAAGTTCTTTTGTATTTTGTCACGCTGCCTGTCACGCTGCCTCCTTCACAACCCTCGACATCCTCTGGGGGAGGACCGCACACTCACTCAGGACAACCAAACTCCACTACCCAGCATTACTAGCTGACAAGGTGGAGTCCATAGCCACAGTAGTTCTCCAGCTTTCCGCTGCGCAGCAGCAGCAGCAGACCTCCAGAGAATGGGAGTTACCGATCCTCAGCCTCCCGGAGAAGTGGGACGGCACGCACGGCTCCCCTAAGGGAATGTTAGCCATACTCACCATGACCTTCGAGTGTCAGCCCCACCGCTATGCCACAGCCCGCTCCCGCGTGGCGCTGCTCACCTCCCTCCTCACCGGCCGAGCTCAGGAGTGGGCCACAGCCCTGTATAACAAAAAATTGGAGGCCTGCAATGACTATGATGTTTTTGTGGCCGAACTGAGGAGGGCTATTGTTCCCCCCAGCGGCGAGATATCGACAGAGGCCCAACTCCTTCAGCTCCGACAGGGGAGTCAGACTGTAGCCCAGTACACGTCCCGGTTCCGAACCACGGCTGCCAAACTGCAATGGGGGGATGATGCCCTGAAAGCAGTCTACCTTGAGGGGCTCTCCCCGCGTATCCGCGACGGGATGATAGGGAGGGAGACCCCAGAGACCCTGGACGAGGCGACCGACCTCGCTCTTCAGATGGACCTGCGTCTTTTTACCCGTCGACCCGCTGAACCGCCTGTAACAACGACCTCAGCACCAGCCCGTCCTCGCCCAGTCAGTTTGTCCCCTGATGAACCCATGCAGCTGGGACACCTGAACCCAGAAGAGAGAGAGAGAGAGACACTACTGTGGTGCTCCTGGCCATCGGCGTGTCACCTGTCCCCTCCGGCCGGGAAACGCCTACTCCAAGTAGGCAGCAGCAGAGGGGTCCTACTTGGAGTAACCGGAGCCCCCTCGACCCGCACCTTACTCACAGTCACTCTTCATCTTCCCCAGGGACCCGTCGAGCTGGAGGCGCTCCTGGACTCTGGAGCAGCCAACTGCTTCATGGATCAAGATCTAGCCTCTCGACTTCGGGTTTCCCTGTCCTCCCTCCGCCAGACCATTCCCAACACCTCCGTGGATGGAACCCCTATCTGACCCTATCCAATCCGCCAAGAGACGGTTGGTCTCCGCATGGACATACTTCCCCACTCCGAGACTCTCCGGTTCCTCATTGTGACAGCTCCTTTGCCCCCCCCCCCCCCCCCCCCCCCCCGATCCTGGGTCACTCCTGCTTCCTGCGCCATAATCCCCAGATCTCCTGGTAATCTGGCCGAGTGCTTACCTGGGGTGCTGCCTGCCATTCTCATCGACCTCCTCAACCCGACTCAGAGCCTGGCACACCCAGTTCCTGAGGATGTCGATAGTTCACAGTTCCCCTCCTGTTTTCATGACCTGGCTCAGGTTTTCTCAAAGAGTCCTACAACTGTCTTGCCTCCTCACCGCCCTTATGACCTGGAGATAAAACTCCTGCCCGGTTCTGTTCCACCATGGGGCAGCTTGTACTCCCTGTCCCCAGCAGAGACTCAGGCCATGGATGTCTATATCGCCGACGCTCTTCAACATGGGTTCATCCGCCCTTCCACCTCGCCAGGAGCTGCGGGGTTCTTCTTCGTGAAGAAGAAGGAAGGGGGTCTTCGACCCTGCATTGACTATCGGGGTTTAAATAAGATCACGGTCCGAGATCGTCACCCCTTGCCTTTGATGACTACCGCCCTGGACGTAGTGTCCCAGTCCACCATTTTCACCAAGTTGGACCTGCACAGTGCTTACAATCTAGTCAGGATAAAGCAAGGCGACGAGTGGAAGACCGCCTTTATCACCCCGACAGGCCACTGGGAATACTTAGTGATGCCTTTTGGCCTATGCAACAGCCCCGCAGTTTTCCAACGCTTGATCTCGGATGTCCTGAGGGGCATGATGGGCAGATGGGTTTTCGTTTATCTCAACGACATATTGATTTATTCCCGAACCCTGGAGGAGCACGTCACACACGTCCGAGCAGTCCTTTCCCGGTTGTTGGAAAACCGGCTCTACTGTAAGTTAGAGAAATGTGCTTTTCATCAGGAGACCATTTCCTTCCTGGGGTTCATTGTCTCATCTCAGGGGTTCTCAATGGAGTCCCAGAATGTCCAGGCTGTGGCCCAGTGGCCGATACCCACTTCCCTGAAACAGCTTCAGAGTTTCCTGGGTTCCTCGAATTTCTATCGCAGCTTTATACGCGGTTTCAGCTCCATCGCGGCTCCTCTCACTGCCCTAACCAGATCGTCAAACCAGACCCGCCCATTCCGTCTAACTCCTGAGGCCACACAGGCTTTCTACATCCTGGTCCACCACTTCACCACTGCTCCCATCCTCGTAAATCCGGATCCAACAAGACCTTTTGTTGTGGAGGTGGATGCTTCTGAGGTGGGGGCAGGGGCGGTCCTGTCCCAACGCGGTCCCGACTCTAAGCTTCATCCCTGTGCCTACTTTTCCCGTAAATTCTCTCCAACCCAAAGTAATTACGGGGTAGGCGACAGGGAGCTCCTGGCCATTAAATGGGGCTTGGAGGAATGGCGGCAGTGGTTGTTGGGTACATCGGACCCATTTACCATTTGGACGGACCACTAGAACCTCATCCACATCCAGAACGCTCGACAACTCAATCCCCGTCAGGCCCGCTGGGCACTGTTTTTTGAATCATTTCACTTCCACCTGGCCTACCACCCTGGTTCAAAGAATCTGAAGGCTGACGCCCTTTCCTGCCGTTATACCCAATCTGCACCCGTCAGGGAACCGCCACCCATTCTCCCAGCCCAGAAGTTTATCGCAGCTCTCCACTGGCCAGTAGAGGACACCATCCGGGCTGCCTTGCCCACCGATCCCGCACCTGCCGATGCACCCTCCGACCGGCTTTATGTGCCTTCCACCTGCCGCTCTGAAGCCCTGGCCTAGGGGCATGCATCCAGCCTGGCTGGTCACCAAGGGGAGACCCAAACCCTCCAGTTCCTACGACATGCGCTACGGTGGCCCTCTATGGCCAAAGATGTCCAAGAATACGTGGCCGCCTGTCCCACTTGCGCCCGCTCCAAGATCCCAAACCAACCCCCGACTGGAGATATACAACCTCTCACAATTCCACACCGACCATGGTCCCACATCGGCCTAGACTTTGTCACGGGGTTACCTCCTGTCAACCAGCTCGAGACCATCCTAACCATCATGGACAGATTCTCGAAGGCGGTCCACCTAGTGGCTCTTCCTGGCCTGCCCACAGCCAAGCAGATGGCCAAAATCCTCCTGGAGCAGGTGGTGCGCCTCCATGGGTTTCCCCAGGACATTGTCTCAGATCGGGGACCCCAGTTTATGTCAAGATTCTGGAAGGCCTTCTGTCGGGTGGTTGGTGCCAGTAGCAGTCTCTCCTCTGGCTACCACCCCCAAACTAATGGGCAGACTGAGCGTGCCAATCAGCAACTTGGTCGGTACCTCCGCTGCTTTGCCTCGTCCCAACCAAGCACTTGGCCCAAATACCTGTTGTGGGTGGAGATGTCCCACAATCTCCACGTCTCCTCGGCCACTGGTCTCTCCCCGTTTGAGTTATGTTACGGATACCAGCCCCCTCTCTTCCACCACCAGGAACTGGAGACTGAGGTCCCCGCTTCCCAGACCCTGATCCGGCATTGCCGCCTCGCCTGGGTCCGTGCTCAGGCAGCCATCAAGCAAGCTAACACAGAGTACTCTCGTCAGCACAAACGTTGCCACCTGACTGGGCCAACTTTTCAACCTGGCGACAGGGTATGGGTGTCTACCCGGAACATGCGCCTACCCGCTGGCTCCCGGAAGCTCACTCCACAATTTTTAGGGCCCTACCCTGTGGAGAGGGTCATTAACCCGGTGGCGTATCGTATCCGCCTGCCCAGGCCTCTCAAAGTCCATCCCGTCTTCCATGTGTCCCAGCTAAGACCAGTAAGGACTTCTCCCCTCGCTCCTCCTCCGGATCCCGAGCCTCCACCTCGAGGGGTTAGCAAGAATGGGCTTTTCACTGTGCGGCGCCTGCTGGACGCCCGTCACCGTGGCAGAGGTTGGCAGTACCTAGTGGATTGGGCGGTTTACGGCCCAGAGGAACGCTCCTGGGAGCCGACGAGTGCAATCATGGACCCCTCGCTCATCTCGGACTTCTGGACCCGCCACCCTGGGACTTCTGGAGCCGTCCCTCAGGTGGGGGGTCCTGTCATGCTGCCTCCTTCACAACCCTCGACATCCTCCGGGGGAGGACCACACACTCACTCAGGCCAACCGAACTCCACTACCCAGCATTCCCAGCGCCAGTCTTCCGGCCCACGTCACCCGCCACATCTACATAAGGAAGTACAGCTCAATGCCAAACCACTCAGTCATCGTTCTAATCGAACTGTGCTCCGAGTTCTGACCAGATCCAATCCGATCACTCAGCCCGTTCTGACCAGATCAGCCCGTGCTACTCACCCTGCCGACTCAAAGTAAGTCAGCTTGTTACCTTTGGAGCCGCCATGCTCTCCAGTCATTATACGGTTTGACTCCTAGAACAAACTGCGTGTCAACCTGCCCGGCGTCAGTCATTCCGCGCTTGGGTTAACAAACACGCTACATCCCGAACTCTCGCTCTGGTCCAGCTCAGCTCGAGTCAGGCCTTACATATTTCCTAAACGTTCCAATTTAAACTGATTTGTGTTCTTTTGTTCTGCTGAATGCTTTGGCTGTGTGGCAAACATTTTTGTCATAAGTCTTTTTTGTTTCATTACTGGAGCTGCGTTGTGCCACATGGTATTGTTTTACTTCTTTCTGTAGTCGTTCTTGTCCAATGATTTTGTGACGTTTAAAAGTTATTTTGATATTTATAGTCATCGTCTACATCTTCGATGTCATCGTGCCTCTCATTCAAGTGGCTGTGTTGCTTTATGTTATTTTGAAGCTGTTCTGCTTTGGTGTGGCGACTGGATGGACTGAGCTTTCTAGGAGACGTGATAACAGTCATGAGTCCACCATGATGACATCAGACCGCCAACCGGGAAGGGCAGTCTAGGCTCACGACCTCGGCACTTAGCTCGTCAGTCTCCATGGTGATAATCACAGAATGCTTGCTAACGAGCTTGGTGGTCAGACAGGAAACACCGTTAAGAAATGTTAAGGCCATATTACAGAAGGTGTGGAGTGCGCTAACAAGAAATCAATCCAATGCCTTTGCAACAACAAAAAACACAACTGCTTGTTTCTAAACTGTGTTTTTACAAAAATTGTTGCATATTTAAATTGCTGAAAAAACTTTATCTCACTTTATGTTGCTGTTTCTCACTGGATCTATTTTGTCTCTGCTGGTTAATAGAACACAAATGTGGCATGAGAAAAAGGAAAAACATCTGTCCCTGCTCTACCCAAACATTAGACCCATCCCATTCCACCCCTTTCTGCTCTTGTTTTAGTCCCCAAGGTGGACTTAATAATGTGGACAGAAAGTTTCACATGTGAAAACCATAAACTTGCATGTTTGTTCTGCAGTACACGGATTTTAACAAAACTGTAGAGAAAAACAACATGATTGATTGAGAGATTTTATTTGGTCTGACACACGCCCACATGATCACTCATGTTTCCATGACTTCGGATGGCATTACACTGATTTATGCTTGTTTCTGTAAAACATAACCACAACCGTATCTACTACTAGCTTAACACTTTCTCTACTATAAACGTCTTCACGTTAGTGTTTAATGATATACGAGATGTGAAATGGAAGACACTTCCCCATAATGTGAGTGTGTAAACAGTGTTGTGTCCTCACATCGTAAATTCTACCAGCCAAACACACACTCAGAGGTAATTACATTAAGGACGTCTAACACCGCTGAGGGCAACAGCTGGTGTCAGTTCGAGGACAACGGGAGCAGTTGGTGTGTGGGATGATGTCATATCATACATCAAACTGTGTCCGCGTCAGTTTTAGTCTTGCCAGTGTCTGATCTTGATGGTGCACGTAAAAAACATCAGAGCAAGTAATACACTTCAAAATAAGCAAATAAAACAAATATTTTTGTTTTTGGTGTAAATATTTCAAGCATGAGAAAACAGGAAGTAAGAATGAGAAAGTATTTTTTTCTGAATCAGCATAAAGAAAGAAAACAGGACAATTAGCTAATAGGTTTACAAACATCTACCACAGCAAGAACTTTACGTGGTTTGTGTTTGATTATGATGTACATCTAATGATTTTTTGAAAGTTTAATTAAAATGCATCCAGTGGTTAATGAAATACTTTGCAAATCTGTTATTGTCTACATCCTATAAAATACCAATACATTATACTAAATGGTGTGTGCTGGCAAGAATCTTGTGGCATGATATAATCAGAATCAGAATCAGAAGTTTTTATTGCCATATGTGTGCCAAGTCACAACATTAGGAAATTGCTGCGGTATTTTGGTGCAGAAGGTAAGATAGAAAAAAAATTCATTAAGAGATCAGCAAATATAAGAACTAATAAAACACTCATGATAAGATTATTAATGTAAAAAGTGGCAATAATTAGAGAAGCAGCTATCTACTCCATGTAGGTATTAATCTGAGTATTTGATGAATGGTTCAAGCACAGCATCGGGTCACGTGACTGGGACCAATCAACTTGAGTGGGCTGCCCTAGGATTTTCATTCAAAAGTCCAACTGCAGAGGGGAAGAAACTGTTTTTGTGGCGAGAGGTTCTGGTCCGAATGGATCTGAGCCTTCTGCCAGATGGGAGCGAGTCGAAGAGACTGTGTCCAGGGTGAGACGAGTCAGCTATTATCCGACCTGCACGCCTCAATGTCCTAGAGGTGTACAGATCTTGAATGGAGGGGAGTTTGCAGCCAATGACCTTCTCTGCAGAGCGCACGACACGCTTCTTGTCCCTGGTGGTAGCTCCAGCGTACCACACGGTGATGGAGGAGGTGAGGATGGACTCGATGATAGCGGTGTAGAAATGCCTCATTGACTGTGGTGATAGGTTGAATTTCTTCAACTGCCTCAGGAAGTACATCCTCTGCTGGGCCTTTTTTCTGATGGTGGTGATGGTGGGCTCCCATTTGAGGTCCTGGGTGATGGTGGTGCCCAGGAAGCGACATGAGTCCACCATCGTGATGGAAGTGTCAGACAGGTTTAAGGGGGGGATGGGGTGTGTGTGTTTCCTAAAGTCCACAACAACCTCCGCTGTCTTCTGGGTGTTTAGCACCAGGTTGTTTTGGCTGCACCAGGACACTAGCCGTTCAGCCTCCATTCTGTAAGCGGACTCATCCCCATTAGAGATGAGTCCGATGATGGTGGTGTCGTCACCAAACTAGTTTGACAGACTCATGTTTGGAGGTGCAGCTGTTGGTGTACAGGGACGCCCGTTGTCCCCCAATATAAACCCCAATACAGGGGAGATTATACAATATATTGGGATTCTTAAAGCCAGATGATATTAACAATATTTAAGACTAATTTTAACTGGGAAATTTAGGCCAGACGCTTCCAAGCAGTGGCACCCCTAAGGGATGGACGGAGGGGCCATGGCCACCCTTGGAAAATTGCTGGCTTCCCCAGGAAAATCATCTCTTTCAATAAATTATATTCATGTTCACACAAAAATCACAAGTTCACCTTCTTTAATTAAGACATAAATGTAAAGTCCAATATATATTTATAAATAGTATATGTAACAGAGTAAAACATTAATACCGTAAATCCTCTAATATTGGCCTGTATTCAATTAACGGCCGGGTATCATATTTTGGCCGGTGTCGGAGGAGGTGAATAATGGCCGGTATTTTATTGTGGCCGGGTGGAATGTGGTAACAAGCAAGTACCATGGGGGGGGGTTGGGGGGGGGGGTTGTGTCATCCGTCTCACTTTTGATTTGCCAGTGACAGACCACGATTTGGCAGGTGCAGAGTCGAAGAGGAGGCGAAAATTTGATATAAAGTTCAAAGAGAATGTGCTGATTATGCTGCAGAACACTGGGGAGCAATAGGGGTTGTATGAACTAGTCGACTTCACTATAGTGACTTTTTACGCCTGGCGTCGACTAGTCACTGTCACGTGATAATGACCGGCAAGATGCAGTCCTCGGAAAAGACAGCAGCCTGCTGTAAGCAGGTGACAAGCTCCTGCGCGTGGGGGGGGCGGGGGGGGGGGGGGGGGGCAACGCGCTGTACCAGAGCGTCGGTACTGACACCCGCCGTAAAATGGAAATTTTACCAAATTGTGACCTTTTCCGTCTTGCAATTTAACCTTCCCCTCACCCCCATCCTAACCTTAACCAGCTTGCGCATGCAAAGCTCTGATTGTTGACGCGCTCCAGACATCTGCGTCCTGAGCACGGCCACAGTAACATTATCAAATCAGGTGTCGCCACCTCAAAAACTAATTTAACACGTGACCGTTCATGTCGGCTCATTTCCTTTTATGCTTTCTGTCTTTTATTTGCGCCTGATGCGTTTTGCTGCTGTGGAGCGGGGCGCATCACCTTGTCCTCCGGTGACGCACCTAACTGATGCGGCCGCCAAGCAGCGAGCACCTCGCTGTTTTTGCGGTCGGTAGATCTTTAAGAACTGCAGTTCAAAGGTAACTCATAAGGTGAATATATATGAACCCAGGTAGCAGTTTCTCTTTAGGATTGAGAGGAGATGCAGGAAGATAATAAACAGACAGGACAGAAAAATAGTCAAATAAAAACAAGTTAGTTTTTGTACCTGTTGGTTGCAACAAACAGACACCATTGAAGGTAATCAGAAGTGAGGAACAGAAAATGAAATAATTATTTTAATGTTTAGAGCAGCAGGAACTCCGAGAGGCTGCAGGCGCATCAGTGAGTTTGCGGCCGCTGTGCAGGGGGAGGGGGGAGAGGGCTGAAGCAGAAACTACCGTTGTTAAAAGAAATGTGTTTAACTTTTAAAATGTGGACACAATTTTAATTGTCAAAAACTCCAGCGAACCATTAGTTCATTTTGCTCAAATAGAAATAGAGGCCTGCCTCTAATACTGGTCCTCCTTTCAATAAAGGCCTGGAGCTTGATGAGCTTGAGTCAAATACAGGCCCGGGCCTGTATTAGAGGATTTACGGTATATTTGGCTGCTCTGGTTTTTTTTTTCCAAAACAAAAGTAGCATTCTTTAAAGTTTTTGTGGATGTTTTCATGAAGCCAGCAACTAGAAAATTAAACGGTTGTAAAATAAAAAACTTTTTGCTGAAATAATGACTCAAATGACTGAAATATCTTTTCTTAAACATTTGTTTTTCAAATTTGAGGTGCATGTGTTGAATGCATTTTGTTTTTAATAAAATTAATGAAGAAGTGTGCAGTGCACAGCCACAGACTGAACTCTCCCAGTTACCCGGAACCACAGGGACAAATTTTGTGTGCCACCCCAAAATTTTCTTGGGCCCACCATGGTAATTTTCTAGGGGCACCACTGCTTCCACGACACACTCAGTGTTATTGTGAGATTTCATTTGTTGCGTCAGAAATAAGGCAATAAAAACTGCTGCCACCTAGCAGTTAGCATGTAAATTCTCAAAAAAAAATTAATAATACACCGTTTTTATATATCGATTCAGTACTATAATAACATTAAATTTAGCTATTTTTCAGCATACTGATAATTTCGTACTTTGCTACATGATACAAGAAAGCGCACAGTCTCTTTTCCTCCAGGATGGCAGCAACATGAAATTCTGAGAAAAGCTTTAAGGACATGTTAACTTCTTCTACCACACTAAAATCATAATAATTTACACGAATGAAGAAAGAGAAGCCTAAAACACATAACTGAATCTGCTCTGACCTAAACCGGCACACAGAGGTCCAATCAAAGTGCCCTCACAATGTAGGAATGTTCTTAGATTGCAGGAATGTCGTCACTCCTGAGGCCCCAAACTGAAATTGGTGCTCGTAAACTCATAAAACAGCGATGTCAAATGAAAGCACTTAATCTCACATGCACACAAAAAATTAAAGCTGTGGTTAGCTATTAACCAGAAGAGAGAAAAATAAGTAAATAATAATTAACCATCACTTCACAACATCAGGGGAGGGAGACAACTGAAGAAGGGAGGATGAGGAAAGGAAGTAAGGAGGAAAGGAAGGAAAAGAGAACACAGGAGTGAAGAAAAATCAACAGCGTGAGGTGAAAGGTGTCTTTGACCTGGAGCAGATCAGGCGGATGATTGTTTGAGAACAGAGAGCAGAATGAAAATGTAAAGAAAGACATTTTTAACGACAGAAGTGAAAGGAGTCACCCTGTTGGCTAACTTCAACATGAAGGAAATTGCAGAAACAAAATAGGAGAAAAAATATATAAGGAAAAGTAGTAGGATTGTAAATGTAATGAAATAAAAATGAAAGAAAGAGTAGTTAAATTAGCAGCAAATGAAGAAGAAAACAAAGAAAGAAGGATAAAAAATGAGGGAAGTTCCATATTATTGCCTGATATTGGCATTAGAATGTAATATCAGAAATCATCGGGTTGTAGTGTTTAATGACTCAACTAGAAATTATACATCGAACTCTTCAGCTACTTCTCTTCTCACTCAAACTGTCAAAATATGATGAATCGGAGGTTACGTTTTTCAGATATTTATGTTTGTTCAGCACAACTGTCCTAACTTAAATTTAAGTAATTTTCACGTTTTGCACAGATAATGTTTGAAGGTGTGGAACGCTGAAAATTATTATTTTTATTATTATTTCTGATTATAATCAGTCACTCTGAGTTTTCCATTCAGGCTGGACATGAAAATAGTCTCTTACACCTATCTCCTGCATTAGCTTCTGAAACTCTAGGGGTGTTTTTCAATGTTAAGGAACCTTGCCTTGATGTCTTGGTCCCGCCCTGGTTGCCTAGGAGATACATCATCAGGAACCGCCAAGGCCTGCTCCGTTGTTCATGTGCTGCGGAGGCATCTGTCCTATGTTTGTTAGTCGTTTAGCTAACTGACAAAGAATACAAGGGAGGTGTCTTGTTGCCTTCTCTCAGTCAAAAATTTCCCAGAATACAGTGCGATATTTTCAGGAGCTGGCAGATACTTCGGGGACAAATTTCATGTTTAAATGTAAGTCAACTAATATAAGCTATTGGGCTGATATCTAAAATGTTTGAAATTTTAATCAGGAGACTTGGTTAGTAGAAGCTAACCATTAGCATTAGCAACTCCTCTACACAGCAGAACTCTTTCTGGCTTGGATTATTTGTGGAGATAAAACATGAACGCTGCAAAGCAAACCGGAGTGGCGCTGCTCTTATCCAATCAGAGGAGAGATATCTTAATATCATTAAATAAGGCTTCAAATCCTGGTGTCTGAACAGCTTTCTCCTCCAGCTGACATGTTCTTCCTGATTCAGGTGCATGTGTTGATTAAACGAGTGTTTAAAGTTTAAGTATGTATGATAGGAGTTATGGGATGTCCATCCATCCATCCATCCATTGTCTGAACCCGCTTTGTCCACGTAGGGTCGCGGGGGGACTGGTGCCTATCTCCAGCGGCCAATGGGCAATCAGGCGGGGTAGCCAGTCCATCGCAGGGCAACACAGAGAAACACAGGACAAACAATCATGCACACACACACACACTCACACCTAAGGACAATTTAGACAGACCAATTAGCCTAACAGTCATGTTTTTGGACTGTGGGAGGAAGCCGGAGAACCCGGAGAACACCCACGCATGCACAGGGAGAACATGCAAACTCCATGCAGGTTGGGAAGCGAACCCAGGACCTTCTTGCTGCAAGGCAACAGCTCTAACCACTGTGTCACTGCGCAGCCCTTATGTGATGTCAGTTATCTAAAATTATTTAGTTTTTGCGTTTTTATTTGGGGGGGGACTCCACATATATCTGTATTGATTTATTTCAGTATCAGAAATTAAGAGCTAAACTACATCTAAATTGGATATCTGTAAAAAAAATAAAGCTGATATTGAACATATAAAAATAAACATGAAATGAAAAAGAAGTTTTAAGATTTAAGACAACAGCAAAATCAGCTGAAGGATTAGGACACTAACAAAAACAAAGAAAAGGAGGGAACACAAAAAGATTACAGCTGCTTACCTCTGCCGTTCTCGCAGATAGTTTTGACCACACGTTTGTAGTCGATTTCCCCCTCCAGTGAGTAGTCGTGCGAGGTGATATTGTGCTTCTGCAGTTGCGTGTACAGCCCCTCCACAGTAAAGTAGCACTTTCTGTCATCATTGGTATCCTTGTTGTCATCATAAAGAAGCACAACTTGCCGATGCCACCCAAACATCTCCTGGATCTTCAAACCAAACTCACCCAGCTTGATGTGTGTGGGGCCTGTGTTGGTGACGGCTGTGTGGATGCTGAAGCCTATTGCAGGAGCCCCAGCGGTCACCATAGGAACATCCCAGTGGGAGGTAAACCGAGCAACTGGTGAGGAAGAGTAGACACAACCAGGCCCAATGAAAGCCCAGGGATCACAGGACATCTTTAGGTCCACGGCGGCCAGCGGCGCCATGGATTCTGAACAGTAGCCCTCGTGGTTCTCTGAGTTGTTGTAGATCAAACGTAGCTTCATACCTGGTAGAAGCCAAGGGTCAGAGTTCACCTTCCGAATGGCCATGTGAAGCGCCGGGCCAACACGAGGCCACGCCCATGGGTATTTAGTGTTAGTGACAGGCAATATGGCTGCCAGATTGATAGTCTGAAAATCGTCTGTGGTGTTGTCCTGCGGCAACCACGACCACGCTGACTGAATTAGGAGGAGCAGGAAGAAGTGGACCCAAGACGGCATGATGACGAAGAGTTTCATAGCCTGACAGACGTTCTGCAGAAAAAAGATACATCTGTCAAACAATCAACAGGGAAAAACTCCTCATAAATTTAACATTCGGTCATTAACATTCCTGTAGATGAAACTACAAAACTATCCTGTCTAAAGGTGTGTCTTGATGACAGAAGAGTATTTTAGACACATGATCATTAAATAGATTAAACGGTTTTAGTTAATTGACTCTGTCGTCTATATATGCATTTGTTTATGTGCATTGATGGTCTGGAGGCACAGGAAAGAGGTTTATGTCAACACATGCTGAGATTTGGTAGTTAGAATCTAATTTAGCTAAATCTGACTAAAACTTAACTTGCACAAAACAACTATCCCATTTCAGTGTGTTTCCTTGGAGACTAAAAGTGATTATCAAAGGTTGGGCTGCAGATTTTGCAGGTCCAAGAAGGAAGCCATTGATTCCCCTTTTCGGCAACATTCTCCACCCTTGCCTAAAGTGGGCGAGGGCGCAAAATTTCGGGACTAGAAAGAAAACCTAAATTATGAAATGACTAAATTGCTTCATACTTGATATCCAATCTTTTATTTTGGTAAAACTGTGTTTTTAATGTTCTGTTGATAAATAAACTGTTTAATTTGATGGAAAACTCTGTTGTCTGCCTAAAACTGAAACATCTTCCGCTTTAAAACAACTTATAAATCGGATGAAACCATATGTGCTTTTGATATTCTGTCAGAATGAAATGACTGAGATTTTTCCTGAATTAATTCAACCTTTTAGAAATAATGTATTCCCTTTGAGGATCTGGTAGAGCATGATGGAACACAGCCAGAGTTTCCATGTGGGACCCATAAACTGTTACCCATTAGCTCCATGTGGGCTGCGTGTGTTTGAGGGCCCACAGATATGGAAGTAATGTCCACAACTGAGCTGTGAGCAGATAATTGCTGGTTAAACACTGGTCCGACTGTGTTTACCATTTGAGTAATGAGTAAACGTTTCCAACAAACCGAGATGCGCGAGGATGATGAAGATCTAATGTGCTGCTCTGTGAATCAGTGAACCAGACAGACAGAGCCCTTTCAATAAAACAGTGTAGTGAAGATTAAAAGAGATAAAGTGATCAGACGCTGAGGATTAAAGATGCATGGAAAAAACAAATTAAGTAGCAATCTGGAGTTTTCCCCCTTTTAGAAATCATGTGTTTTTTAACAAATTTATAAAAGTGATATTTCTAACCCTGTACTGTGATAAAATAGAGGAAATACGCCAATTTTTCCAGCTAAGCCTTCATCTGACTATAGAGTGCCACTTGACAATCGCATTAGACATTTGCTTACATACAGATGTTAATCCCTAAACAACATAACATGACAATAACAATTGTAAAACAATGTAATGTGTTTTAGCTCTGTTGCGCATTCATGAATGGGAAGCTTAAAGCCGTGGTAACAGCCTCATAATTTTTACCTTGAGAGGCACTATATAAAAAAAAATACATTCTTCTTCTTCTTCTAATCACACAAGTAGGGAGAGGGCCTTATGGTACAATGCATTTTCCCATCTCTAGTTGGTGCCCACTGAGAAAAAAACTCCAGGTTTCTGCTTTAAATGTTGAACAGTTGTATCTCAGAGTCATTGAGGACGATTGTGCCATTTAAAGGTGAATTATGTAACAGTGAAGTTAGCTGTCAAATTTGGTTAAGCCGGGCGTACACTGTGCGACTTTTTCACTCGCAGCGTTCCGCTTCAGCTCAAACTGTATGACTTCCTTGCAGAGCAGATCTCACGAGTCATGTGCTCACACTGTACGACCCAGTTCTCGGATGCGACCTGACTGCTCACACTGTACGTCTGGTAGCAACATGTCGGCCCTAAAAATATGCTAAAAATAGCAGTTTTTACTCAACACGTCAGACTTTTTTGTTTTGTTTTGCCTGTTGTCCTTCGGGAGTGCTGCAGGACACACAGGGATTTATGGGGGTTGGATGAGGAAAACGAAATAAAGAAAGTAAATCTGTGTTTTGTGATCAGTTTAATTTGACATGAACACGACAAACACGCTTTCTTGACAATCTTTGTGAGTAAAAAAACATGTAGAAACAAAAACGAACAACGTGTGTTATTAGGGAAATAGCGAGCGAGCGGCGTTGATGCAGGATTGCGCATGCGCCGTGAGCGGTTCTGATACTTTTTGGGTCGCAGCTGCTCGCAGCGCCGCTTCAACAGTGCGATACCCTCACGAGGGACGAGCGAAATATTAAACACGCCAGAAGTCCGTGCGACCTCACGACTGCCGATCGGTAGCTGGTCACGTGGTGTTAATCGCCTCTCGTAACCCCCTGTACACTACACGACCGCTCGGCGCAAAACTCGCCCCGATGTCGTGGATTCTCGCACGACTGGAAAATCGGCTCAAAAAAGTGAAAAAGTCGCACAGTGTACGCCCGGCTTTACTGCAGACAATTTTCAAAGTGACTTTCTCATGACCATTCCGTGAGATTCGTGGCTGTTGCCAGCTTCAGTTGAAGGAAGAGTCTAGATGATGAGCAAAGGTGAATCATACACAATAAGTTGCCAAGTATATAAATAATATCACAATATCAAATTGTTGGTAATTGAAAAAGATACTTTTAGAGCTGGCAATTTGCTTCTAATTCCCCGTTAGCTCAACGTTAGCTTCTAGTCTTCATGACCTGATATTAGAATAAAACAAAAGGGTGCTGTAGCTTCTCAGGGGTACAAGAAGTGACTTCTAGGTCGCTCCTGTTACTGACGTAAGCCTGATTTATACTTCTCCATCTGCGTCGGTGTGGAGACATGCAACGTCATTATGCGTCTGTGCAAGGGCTCTCCGACAGGCTCACAGAGGGTGACGGAGATCTGCCCAAATTTTTAAACATCAGTCGAAAGTGACAGTTTGTGATTGGTCAGGACGCCGCTTCCTGTATATTCGTCACCAGCACCGCTGTAGCTCCGTTAAAAAGTAAACAGATATTTAGCGGCAGACCCCGAACAGACTGAAGAACGCATCGTGGAAAAAGTCCAAAAATATGAACAATTATTCATTCGTGAGCAAATGAGTACAAAATACAGGGAAAACATGGATGGAAACAAAAGAAAACATGGGCTTAGAGGTGGCGACCGCATGAAGAGGTGAATGAGAATGAAGGATAAATTTGTCCGTGTTATACAGTCTCTGAAATATATAAACACATTAGTAAATACACTATCGGGGAACGGATACATGAATGTTATGGTGGCAGGATACCACAGAAAAATGCTACGCCCTCTGTTGTCCTGGCGGGGAATTACTTTGCAACACTCCGCTGCCTGAGCAGAAGTTCGAATGTGAAAACCTTTCCAACACTCTGTGTGCGTCTCTCCGTTGCGGCGCTCACTGTGACGTGTAAATAAGGCTTTAGGATCTTGACTGAACACTGCGTTTGCAGGCTGGCGTCAGAGCTGCAGTGCCAACTCGGTGCAGATTTGGCAACCCCATGGGCTCACAGACTGGAAATAGTCTTTACCTTTTTTGAAAGGAGAAAAATCTGACAAATCCCCTGCAGAATGAGAAGGAAATCTGCTTCAGTATAACCTTCCTTCCAACATCGAGACATTAGACTGTTTTGTAAAATCTATGCATATTGTACCTTTAAGACCTGCAGATATTCAGAAAAAAAGCTAAAATCATGCTGCAATCACATGCATTGTGCACATCAATGACCTTTACTGTTAAAATTGCTCCAAAACTTCATTATAGGCTTCTCTTCCCTCATGGAGCTGATGAATTTACAGAAAAAACCCCCACAACAAATTACATTATTATCCTATGATGGCAAAGCTTTAGCAAATGTTTTATTTATTAATTTCTTCCTCTGAGAACTGAATTAATGTATAATATACACTCCACACTACTACGTGTGTGTGTTATACAGTAAGTGTGTATGTTTTGATCGTGTGCCATTGTTCTCCTAGCCTTCAGTCTTATATAAGTCTTCCGAAACAGCAGCCGAGACTGGAACAGTGGCAGCAGATCAAACACAAACAGATGATCAGTTTTTAGGATTGAACCTCTGGAACCTTCACTTTAGTTTAAAAAAATATTAAACAGTTGCATCAACTTCCACTTGTTTAAATATAAATTAACCAATTTTTACTAAAGAATGTAAGATTTTGCATTTTTTTAATTAGCAAGAATTTGTATATAATCTATAACAAAGGCATTAATCTCAATAATCCAATATAGCCTACTATTGATGATATTTTCTTATTTTTATATCAAATTAAAATTTCCATGCAAATAAATTTTTTCTTTTAGAAAATAGAAATAGATTATTTTAATGTAACATAGAATTAAATCATAAAATTAGCTATACTTTATTAGCTATATTTTTTTTACATTTTACAAAAATGCTTTCAGTTAGTGTTAAACGTGTTATTTGTCCAGCGCCTGGCACATTTAATAACTGTGGTTTGTTTAATGTTATTGTTTCCTGATTGTTTTATCAGATAAAATAAAAATAAACGGTTGAACGAACTTCTATCTCTTACATCTAACATTCACAGTAAAAATAAACAGCTCATTCCTCATTAACAGATTTTAATTGGATTTATTGATCATAAAAAGACCACTAGAACAATTTAGTTGGGCACGTGCTTCTTCTAAATGACAGAAACGGTAAACTATATTCAGTCATTACGTTTCCTTTACCGGGGTCCGCTCTGATCCCCCGGTACCGTGGGTCTCTACGGATTTGAACTTAAGAAAACAGTCGGTTCTTTACCTGTTGGAGTCCCCAAACCGTCTCTTCTCAGAGCTTCATGGTTTAATTTTCTCTCCAGCAGGCAGAACGAGATGTTTCCTCACAAATGAGAAGCTCCGTTACAGCGGAGAGCCACCGGAGGACCGAACCCCGCTGCAGCCAGCAGCTTTCCGGTTTGCCGTGGTCAGAAAAAAGTCCTAATGTTCCACCTTCCCTGCGGCCGCGCGCTCCCGTGCACACATTTTTGGGAGGGGGCACGGGGGGGGGGGGGGGGGGGGGGGCCGAGGGCAGTCATGATAAGGCTGAGTGCGCGTGTTATTTAAATAGGAAATATTTAATTTTATTCCAATCGCCAAACCTTTGTCACATAGTGTGTGTGTGTGTGTGAGTGTGTGTGTGTGTGTGTGTGTGTGTGTGTGTGTGTGTGTGTGTGTGTGTGTGTGTGTGTGTGTGTAAGAGAGAGACTTTATCCACCCGGAACCCCACGTTGTTCTGGAGCCCCCTGCTGCTTGCCTGCTCTCCCCAATCACGTACATTTCCTGTGAATCACAGCCAGCTGACAGATGTTGAACATCTGTAAACAAAACATTTGCAGAGATGAAAACAAACTTAATCAGCAGAGAGTGGATTTAACTGATGTAAGGGTTTATTGTTACACATATAAATGTGTTTTTTTCCTTGACTGTGTGTGTGAAGTGAAAAGATCAAAAGTGAAATGAATAAAAACAAACATCCTAAAATAAAAGTCCTTTACCATCAAGAAGGGAAAAAACCAATACATATACATGAAAGCTGCATATTAGAAAACATATGCATACTCTGAATTAATTTCACTCCTTTCACATGATACAACATAACAATCATCTTTAAAGTAAACGAGTATAGAAATGAGTAGAGGTTCTGCATATAAAATTGATGTAAAATTTGGCATACAGCATCATAATTAACCTAATTTGATATAAAATGCAATCAGGTGTGTCGCTATGTCGCTTTTAGCACAGAACTAAATCATGTGTGAACAATTTAAGAGTAAAAAACATTCATCAAGATTACATTCCTGTTCTATTAATGTTTAAAGGTTTAATAAGTTTGGATTAATCGTTGACCGTCATTTACTTTTAGTGCACTGTTGATCGGCAGCTCTGATGGAGGTTGTTGTAAAATGTTTGTTTTTCCTAAAGAAGTGCAACAGTAAAGTTTATCGACAGCAGAAACACACAAACTGTGGTGTCAACAAAAACTGTGACAAAGCTGTGTGTTGTTGATGCTATGTACAACACACACACACACACACACACACGACCCTCTGGGTGAGTGGGTCTTTGAACAGGATACACCCGGTGGACCAGGAAGCCACTTAGTGACACACACAC